>NC_092342.1:262220625-262931250 GCF_046630445.1 Rutidosis leptorrhynchoides | reverse complement strand
TAATAATACTTTTGATATGATTTAAAATTTATTATTAATTAATAATACTTATATTATGACTAATATTTAATTAATTAATTAAATACTTATGTTATATTAATTATATCATTTAAACTTATATTAACTTTAATAATTCATTTTAATTTAATTAAACTTATGTTATGACATAATTAGACATATTTAACTTTAATAAACATTATAACTTACATTATTATTACAACTTACACTTTTAAAATTAACGTTGACTATGTTTGACCAAGGTTGACTTTTGAGTTGACTTCCGGTTGACTTTGTCTTTCAGTTGACTTTTGTTGACTTTCTAAATAAGGAAACTTTCCTAACTTGAAAATTTCCAAAAATAGAAACTTTCCAAAAAAAGAAACTTTCCAAAAATAGAAACTTTCCAAAAATAGAAACTTTCCAAAAATAGAAAATTTCCTAAAATAGAAACTTTTCAAAAATGGAAACCTGCTAAAAATAGAAACTTTCTAAAAATAGAAAGTGTGTGTCCGTAAGCTGTTCTGATCAAACCGATGCATGATGAGTATTATTCTATGTCTACTTGCAACATGTACAATAGCTATCATACTAAGACTTGACTTAAGTTAGTTATTTATATCGACCTGCTTTATTTATAGGTTGGTGTTGTGGTCATTCTTGATCAGTTTATCCTTTGCTGTTCGCATTACTGTGTTGTTGCTTCATTTACGTTAAGGTGAGTTATAGTCCCATTTTTCTATTTTAAAGCTTTTGGGATGAGAATACATGCAATTTATTTTATATTTTGGACACATGTGGAAGTTGGTTTAAATTATTCATTGTGAGTTGAACAAAAATATTCCCTAGTCTGGTAACTGTAATCACTGGTTTCTACTGGTGAACGCGAATCCTACGGATAGATCTATCGGGTTTGACAACCCCATTTCGAGCTAGTCGCGCTAGCAATTTATAATCGGAATGTTTAGTACTTCGTATTTAGTTGAAGATACACTTGTTCGGTGTATATTATTTATTGTGTTTGGCAAGGGTAAATAAAGGGTTAAGTGGTTACCAGGTGGCTCACGGAAAATGGAATAATGTTTTTATATGTTTTCTAGCATATAATTTTGTCGTCCAAAAAGGAGTTTTTATGTTTTCAAACATAAATTTTTATGGTTTAAATTAGATATTGTTTACAATATTAAACCTATAATTTACTCAACATTTTTGTTGACAGTTACTCGCATGTTTTATTCTCAGGTTCATGATTGAATGCTTCCGCTGTGCTTAGAGAGTCTGCATATTTATGATGGCAGCTTTTGTTAAACATTAACTTGCATTCTATTTTGATACATTTAATAGTGGATGTTGTTGACTTTGTTTTGGTCAACTTTTAGTTAAGTAATAATGTATGGTTTTTCTAAACTTACACATTTTGGTAGGTTTCCTTTATAGGAAATCATTTTTAAATAAAGAATGCAAGGTTATTTATTAAATTTATATAGAGTTATGATCAAGCTGTGGGACCAAGTGACGGAGCCGTTAAGTGTTTTGACGGGGACATCACAGTTGGTATCAGAGCCAGGTTGTAGGTGAAAGGACCCGTCCTAATCCATCTGGACGAAGTCACCAACAACTGGTTCCATTGCGATGATCGACTCTAAATAATGTCTTTAAAATGAGCAAATGCACAGCGAAAGATTTCTTTCATACCTGAGAATAAACATGCTTTCAAGTGTCAACCAAAAGGTTGGTGAGTTCATAAGTTTATCATAAAATAATAAAATTCATCATTTTGATAGACCACAAGATTTAAATCCTGCATGGTACAAATGGGCCCAAATCCTATACCTACCTGTAATGTACATGCGATATCTTTTAAATACAGTACACATTTCTCGTGTACGAAATCATCTTTCATAAATCTTAGTAACCGTACACATATCTCGTGCACAAAAATAACATACACATAAACTGTGTATAAAATCATTCTCTCGATACATAACATTCATATCAATTGGTGGCAATTATCATGTCCACATAATTCAATGGTGGCAATTATCATGTCCACATAATTCAATGGTGGCAATTATCATATCCACATAATTTAACGGTGGCAATTATCATGTCCACATAATTCAACAATAATCCGCAGAATTTCTGTCTGCATAATAATTCATTCGAGGAATATTTTGCTTGTGTCTATCTCGTCAAACATTAATAAAAGCATTTCATGTATTCGCAGTTCAAAATATATTTCAAAAGCATTTAATAAAGCAGTTGTAAAAACAACGCATGTATTCTCAGTCCCAAAAATATAAAGAGTAAAAGGGAGCAAATGAACTCACAATCCAATATTTTGTAGTAAAAATATTCTTACGACGAAACTGAACAATGCAGGGTTGACCTCGAATTCACGAACCTATATCATTTGTTTATTTGTTAAAACATATACTTGTAATCGAACAAATTTATATATTATTATTAATGATATATCTGTTATTTTAATCATTTTTATATATATTTCATTAATAATTTAAATATATATAGTTTATATATCTTACTTATAATAATAGAGTTAGATTATAGGTATTAGATATATTTTTATGTAACTAATGTTTATTTGGTTAGGGTAATACTGATAAATGAAAAGTTGTAATACTTTTATAATAATAATAATAATATCAGTAGTAATAATAATAATAATACTCATAATAATAATATTAATAAGTAAAAGTGATAATGTCTTTATAATAATAATATAATACTTACAATTATAATAACTATGAAACTAATAATTTTTCTACTAAAGGTAATTTTGATAATAATTTAATTGTAACAATAATTATAATGGTAAAAGTGTTGATAATAAATATTATCTATTTTACCTAATAATAATACTAGTAATGATAATATTAGTAATAACAATAATAATACTAGTAATCCTAATTGTAATTTAAATTATGTTAGTAATAATAAATGGTAACTCTTTTTAGTAATAATAATAACAATAATAATAATCACAATAATAATAATAATAAAAATAAAAATAAAAATAAAAGTTACAACCTTTGAAGAAAGACTCAATAAAAAGAACACCATTGCCGGGACTCGAACCCATGACCTCCCGCTATCCCATCAACACCTCAAACCATTGAGCCATTTCATTTTATCTGATTAACATCCATTCAAATTTTATTTAAACTATCCTACTGTTTTCTCTTCTGCTTGAAAAATATAATCGGCCAGGATCACCCAATATTAAAACTGAACTGCTGTCTTCATAACCATCTAACCGAACCCATCATTCAAAGGCACTAGTTTTGCAGCCCAACTACCAAATTAATTTGACCCAAGTTTAATTGGAATCTATGATCTTTTTTTAAAAAAAAAAATCGAAGGGTGAGCTGGGAAACAGAATTAATAGAATGGCAGTTGGCTTCTCGTCATTTCATCAAGCATCACGTTCACAAGAATTTGTTGGTCGGCCATTTTGAATTACTTTGTCCCACTTGCTTTATACCTAAAGTGTTAGGTTAATAATCTATTCCCAAGTTGTATTATTTTACTTGTATAACTAATCTATTCCATTCCTTTTGCTTAATGCTAGATAGAAAAGGTTAACATGAGAGTGGGTGAGGTCTTTGACTCAACATATTTTTTAGATAGTAGGTGGAAAGCATAAAGATGCGGTGGTGATGGATAAATTAAATCAAATGTGTCCAATGGCTCAATTATTTTATCAAGTGGGTTCTTTAGTTTAGAGGTGTCGACCAAAAAAATATAAGGTGGTAGCATCGATTATAAAAGGTGTCTTCGGTTATAATTTATTACGATAAACCGAAAAAGAAAAAAATAGTGGTTTGTATAAATCTTCGGTGGAGTTTAAATTGTTGTGTAAAGTGGCAATTATGGGGTTCACGAGGAAGAAGGAAGAAGAAGACTCGATGATGATTGTTATTCATGATAGAAAGTAGATCAAAGCAACAAGCATGATTCGTGTGATAGCAAGGTGAGTTGATGGTGGTTTTAACATGGTGTTGAAGTGATGACTGAACCAGAAACAGAAATAGACGCACAACAGTCCAAGTTTAAAGAGTAGTTCAAGCTTGGTGGTTTTGGTTTCGACTTGGGTACACAATGAAGCGAAGGAAGCAGCAGCAACCCATGTGGGTTTCGATGGTTTTGATGGTTTGGAGTAGATTAGTGATTGAAACACCAAAAGGTTTTCATGAGTGGTAGTGGTATTTGAGTTGAATTGGAAACAAAATATGGAATTGAAGCAGTCTTCGTGGTAATATCAAGTGGTCGGTTATGGTAGCCTTATTCCTCATTGATAAAGATAACAAGTAATAATAAGATTTTTACCTCGTGTGGTTAATTGGAACAATAATAGAAATGATGGTGCAACAGCGGTTTAATGATGATCATGTGATCGTAACAGGAACCAGTAACAGTGATTTGATGATGAGGTTATACAATGGTTTTTGATAAGGTGGTCAATGGTTTATGGTTGTTTACGGTGATTGTGGAGTTCTTTGAAAATTTTAATCTAATTTTTCTGTTTAATTCGAATTACATAAGTAGAGGATTGTATAGAGGTTGATTGTTATGGTTACGTGGTATCAACAAGGAAGAATAATGAACAAACAATAAAAAACAAAAAGAAATAAAGCAGACTAAGACACATATTGATTCGTACCAAAAGTTCTGACATAAATTTGTTCTGTTTCTATGAATGAATCGATAAATAAGAATCCAAGAGAGGAAAAATTGAGATTTGCTAGATAAGGACTTCTAACAGATTGCTCACTTTGATGACATATTATTTGATATTAATAATAATTATTAATAAGTATATTAATGATAATATTATAATATTAATAATTAATAATAATAACAATAATAGAACTAATAATAAAAATAATAATATTATTAATAATAATAATTTATATTACTACAATTATCATAATAATAATAATAATAATAATAATAATAATAATAATAATAATAATAATAATAATAATAATAATAATAATAATAATAATAATAATAATAATAATAATAATAATAATAATAATGAAATGATAATGTTATTAATGATAAGGATAGCAATTATATTCTTTTCAAATAATAATAATAATATTATACAACAAATTATATGCATTAAATTTTATATATGTATATAATATTAACACATTAACTTTCATAATACATATACTTATATTTATATTTATATATATATATACACTTACATATTTATTATACATAATTGTTCGTGAACCGTCGGGAATATTCAAAGTCAAATGTATACATGAACACAGTTCAAAAGTTTTCGAGACTCAACATTTCAGACTTTGCTTATCGTGTCGAATTTATAATGAGATTAAGTTTAAATTTGGTCGGAAATTTCCGGGTCATCACAATAGAAAAGTTGGTTGGCATTCAAGCAAGAGAGAAAGAAGTCCCGATCAGGCTACCTACCCGTTAAAGAAATTTCGTCCTGAAATTTGAGCAAGTTGGTCATGGCTAACAATAAAAATGTTTTCATGACAAATATGAGCTGATAAATAGAGTTTTATCATTATTGACTAATATAGATAAAACGATCCGATTATTGTGAAGCGTACGAGTGAAGTTATCGCAAAAGGGTGAAATGAGAAAATAAAGTTCGTCATAACTTTCGACGAATACGTGGTTGAATTTAGAAAATAAGGTGCGTCTTAACTGTTGATGTAAAGGGCTGAATTCCGAAATTCAAGGAATTTTAAGAAAATCTTCGAAATCTAAAAGATTTGATTCTTCGACGAATAAGAAAATTAAGAACTCTATAATTAAATACGGTGATCTGCCTCGATTTCTCTGTCTGATATTTTCATTATAAATTAAGCTCTTCCGTTCTATTATTCTCACCATTCCTATACTTTCTTTCTTAGTTCATACATCCAAAAGATTTGTGAAAATTTTTAATTCAGTTCTGATCCTTGTCCTTATCCTGACTATCCCCACAATCATTCTCCTTTTCCAACTTCCACCGGAGGAATCTGTTTTCTTCTACTTCGCCCTTGGGGTTATCCTATTTTTAATTCTCCCGTGTCTTTATGTTGTGATAAACATTGACATACACGGTTTGTAATTTACGTGTTGTTATCGGGCTTTATATCCTCCTTTATATTTCAGAGCTCTATGCTTTTGTTTTCTCTTCCCAACATTAAGTCAAGCGAATAATGATCCAGAATTCATAGATATGAATTTCAAAATGAACATAGTTAATGTTCTAAGAAAGAAATGTTAATAGCACGATCTTGATTCGTCAAATTACCAGAATATCTGGGAAAGATAGAACTATCAAGAAAATATGTTCTTGATATGTTTATATATCAGATAAAATGTAAGAGTCGTGTAACATGGCACATGATGACGTAATAATCTGTGAATCATCATGTTCCATTTAGAAACTCAGCATGACATACTGTAATATAATCACGTTGATCAAGTATCATTATATTATACTAACTCATGCATCAGTTCCCAACATTACTTCAATAACATTCATATTTTAAGCTTGAAAGTTTACAGAATATAGAAACTAACATTTTCTATATGATGTAGCACTGATAGCACGAATAGATTAATGATTTAAGATAAGAATAGTTATGAAAATATCCTCAGAAATATAGAGGATATTTATAATAAAAGATACGATGATATCTTGGAATTTCTAATATCGAATGATGGTGAAGAAAATTTGTCCGCAAGAGTTTGGAGTCAGAAGCAAGGTATTCGCTAAAGATTTCATCAGAAACAGAATCATCAGGATTCTTAATGTACAAGTTTAGTCCTTGTATTTTGTTCAGAGACTCCTTCATAGTTTGCTCAATCAGTTTTTCAGTTTCAAACTTTTTCTGAGCTTTGCCAACATACAATTCTTTATCAACAACTTTTGGCTGTTGAGGTCGTTTACAGTTTTTGTTGCTTCATTCAACTTTTCAAAATTTAGCGCATTAATTCGCAGACTGAGTACTTTTCAGAATTTCAGAATGAAAGATCATAGTTCTAAGAGAATAATGTTATATGGATTCATATAACTGTTGATGTGGAAATGTTGCGAGACTCACAGTACAGATTTGATGATTCCCGATAATTGGTATGGCAATTCTTGTTACAAGATGCGGATGAGTACATGATGAGACTTTAATAGTTAAATATAGTGATTTGTCGGAGAGATTTAAACCAAGGAGCGACGAGGTTGCTGGTACATCTGCTGGTAATATGGTGGAATATAAAAGGTTTCCTGGCAACAATAAAAGAGCACGCATATATGTCAAGGTTATAATAAGGTTGTTTCGAACGAAAAGTCAAAGTTGACTTGCTGGAGCTGTGACAAAATTCGCTACTTTGAAAAGGAATTGCAATGTTATTTTCGGTAATAACAGTGCCAAAAGAGCTAGCACAGATACGGTTAAAACTTTTACTCAGGTTCTGAGTATTTTCAGGTGCATAACTATATGTATCAATCTTTTCTCCCTTAAATGAAGTGCGGTTGGTTCATCCTCTCGATTGAGGTGTTTTCAAGAATCATGTAAGGTTTGAACGCAGAATGTAATCTTGAAGTTACAAATGATGTTTAAGACGAAATCAAGTGGCAACTTGAAGAATTGTTTAGTTTCATATGTTATAATCAATATTTTAATTCATTTTAATTGTCCAATGTTATTAGTCCACAGTCGATAGTCCACTGTTGACAGTCCAATAATTCATATATAGTTTAATATATAATATTTGAATTAATTAATAGGTGTCGTGACCCGTATACGTCTCAGACTCGATCACAAATCAAAGTATATATATTATTATAGAATCAACCTCAACCCTGTATAGAGAACTCGATCATTACTGCATATAGAGTGTCTATGGTGATTCCAAATAATATATATAGATGTGTCGATATGATATGTCAAAACTTTGTATACGTGTCCCGATATTTAAAGTGCGTAAATTAAATAACAGAAATTAAATGACGATAAATAAAGTGCGTAAAGTAAATAACAGAAATTAAATGACAATAAATAAAATTGCGAGAATATAAATTGCGATAAAATAAATTACGATAATTAAATTGCGATAAATAAAATGTAATACGGAATTAACAGTTAGCTAAGAACAGTTAGCGTAGATTCTTAACAAAATTTCTCATAGTTAATTTGTTTGTTTCTAACAAATTTTATTTTGTTCAATGTTTTCTTCATTATGCCACTTGTTGAATTATGATAAATCAAAATCCAAATATGAAATTGAATGAAAATGATTATTCTGTGGTGAACGGATTCGTATCTCTGTAGATGTAAGTAGGATAGTAAATGGATGTTGAATCAGATTCGAATAATGTACAGTATAACATGTTAATATGAAAGTTAAATATTTCCTCGGGTATTACCTACCCGTTAAAATATTTTCACCATTAATAGTTTGTACAAAAGAATTTCTAATTACAATCTTTATGAAAACATATATACATATATATTTTCTTCAGATGTAAATCGTGGATTTAATGAGTTAATATGATATTAATCTCATTTGATTTATTGTTAGAACTAGAATACATAATCTCTAAAACATTAGAGATTACTTAATCGTCATGAAGGACGAAGATAATTGATGTAGAACGATACATAGAACGATTATTATACTCGAGGTACGGAATGAGATGTTGAGGCGTGTAATGTTGAAACTTGGGTTGTTGGTGGTACTGGTGCTGTTATTGATGGTACTGTTGGTGCCGGTGATGTTGCTGAAGCTGGTACATTTTGCACCATATTCTTCGAATTGATTATTCGAGTGCGAAGTTTGTTGACTTATTACTCCAGGATGATTGTCGGTCAGAACGAGCGGATGAATAAGGTTCAGAATTGTGGATAGAATATAATCTTGTCGAGTTACCCTGGAAATGAGACTGAAAATGGTGTCTCAAACAGGTTCGCCAGTAAACGCTTCAGGTTCATTGTCAAGAGGTGAATTCGGTTGGTGGAAGGTATTGCCTTCTGCGCGTTTCCATTAATTAAGTCAACTACGAACCCATCAGATGAATTGATAATGGCTGATTGGTTGATTCATGCCGGTGACACTGTTTTCGGAGCTTAGGTGAACATCTATGTCGGAATAGTTGTCGGAATAACTATCGGAATAGCTATCGGAATCTGAGGGACTCGAACTGGTTGCAGGATTCATCTCGTACGATCAGATGAAGGATTTTCGATAAGAAGTAGATTATAGGATGTAGATTAATACCCTGCAATACGTAATTTACATATGCATATATAATACCAAAATCCCATAAGTTACGGAGGAATCTACGAAAGCTGTCAGGCAAAGATAACAATAACAGATATGCTAACATATAAATTAGCAGATAAGATAAGATATGAATTTCATCTATACACTATTCATGCAATCAATGCAATAAGATGTGTCTAGACTAAGAATAATAAACAGGAAATTTTCGACAAGAATGATAAGCAAAACTTTTGACATGCAGACACGGTCGAAGTCCAGACTTACTAATGCATCCTAATGATTACTAGTTAGACACACTAATGCAAGACCTGGTTCGCTAAGACCACCGCTCTGATACCAACTGAAAGGACCCGTCCTAATCCATCTGGACGAAGTCACCAACAACTGGTTCCATTGCGATGATCGACTCCAAATAATGTCTTTAAAATGAGCAAATGCACAGCGAAAGATTTCTTTCATACCTGAGAATAAACATGCTTTCAAGTGTCAACCAAAAGGTTGGTGAGTTCATAAGTTTATCATAAAATAATAAAATTCATCATTTTGATAGACCACAAGATTTAAATCCTGCATGGTACAAATGGGCCCGAATCCTATACCAACCTGTAATGTGCATGCGATATCTTTCAAATACAGTACACATTTCTCGTGTACGAAATCATCTTTCATAAATCTTAGTAACCGTACACATATCTCGTGCACAAAAATAACATACACATAAACTGTGTATAAAATCATTCTCTCGATACATAACATTCATATCAATTGGTGGCAATTATCATGTCCACATAATTCAATGGTGGCAATTATCATGTCCACATAATTCAATGGTGGCAATTATCATATCCACATAATTCAACGGTGGTAATTATCATGTCCACATAATTCAACAATAATCCGCAGAATTTCTGTCTGCATAATAATTCATTCGAGGAATATTTTGCTTGTGTCTATCTCGTCAAACATTTATAAAAGCATTTCATGTATTCGCAGTTCAAAATATATTTCAAAAGCATTTAATAAAGCAGTTGTAAAAACAACGCATGTATTCTCAGTCCCAAAAATATAAAGAGTAAAAGGGAGCAAATGAACTCATAATCCAATATTTTGTAGTAAAAATATTCATACGACGAAACTGAACAATGCAGGGTTGACCTCGGATTCACGAACCTATATCATTTGTTTATTTGTTAAAACATATACTTGTAATCGAACAAATTTATATATTATTATTAATGATATATCTGTTATTTTAATCATTTTTATATATATTTCATTAATAATTTAAATATATATAGTTTATATATCTTACTTATAATAATAGAGTTAGATTATAGGTATTAGATATATTTTTATGTAACTAATGTTTATTTGGTTAGGGTAATACCGATAAATGAAAATTTGTAGTACTTTTATAATAATAATAATAATAATATCAGTAGTAATAATAATAATACTCATAATAATAATATTAATAATTAAAAGTGATAATGTCTTTATAATAATAATATAATACTTACAATTATAATAACTATGAAACTAATAATTTTTCTACTAAAGGTAATTTTGATAATAATTTAATTGTAACAATAATTATAATGGTAAAAGTGTTGATAATAAATATTATCTATTTTACCTAATAATAATACTAGTAATGATAATTTTAGTAATAACAATAATAATACTAGTAATCCTAATTGTAATTTAAATTATGTTAATAATAATAAATGGTAACTCTTTTTAGTAATAATAATAACAATAATAATAATCACAATAATAATGATAATAAAAATAAAAATAAAAATAAAAGTTACAACCTTTGAAGAAAGACTCAATAAAAAGAACACCATTGCCGGGACTCGAACCCATGACCTCCCGCTATCCCATCAACACCTCAAACCATTGAGCCATTTCATTTTATCTGATTAACATCCATTCAAATTTAATTTAAACTATCCTTCTGTTTTCTCTTCTGCTTGAAAAATATAATCGGCCAGGATCACCCAATATTAAAACCGAACTGCTGTCTTCATAACCATCTAACCGAACCTATCATTCAAAGGCACTAGTTTTGCAGCCCAACTACCAAATTAATTTGACCCAAGTTTAATTGGAATCTATGATCTTTTTAAAAAAAAAAAAAAAAATCGAAGGGTGAGCTGGGCAACAGAATTAATGGAATGGCAGTTGGCTTCTCGTCATTTCATCAAGCATCACGTTTACAAGAATTTGTTGGTCGGCCATTTTGAATTACTTTGTCCCACTTGCTTTATACCTAAAGTGTTAGGTTAATAATCTATTCCCAAGTTGTATTATTTTACTTGTATAACTAATCTATTCCATTCCTTTTGCTTAATGCTCGATAGAAAAGGTTAACATGAGAGTGGGTGAGGTCTTTGACTCAACATATTTTTTAGATAGTAGGTGGAAAGCATAAAGATGCGGTGGTGATGGATAAATTAAATCAAATGTGTCCAATGGCTCAATTATTTTATCAAGTGGGTTCTTTAGTTTAGAGGTTTCAACCAAAAAAAATATAAGGTGGTAGCATCGATTATAAAAGGTGTCTTCGGTTGTAATTTATTACGATAAACAGAAAAAGAAAAAAAAAATAGTGGTTTGTATAAATCTTCGGTGGAGTTTAAATTATTGTGTAAAGTGGCAATTATGGGGTTCAGGAGGAAGAAGGAAGAAGAAAACTCGATGATGATTGTTATTCATGATAGAAAGTAGATCAAAGCAACAAGCATGATTCGTGTGATAGCAAGGTGAGTTGATGGTGGTTTTAACATGGTGTTGAAGTGATGACTGAACCAGAAACAGAAATAGACGCACAACAGTCCAAGTTTAAAGAGTAGTTCAAGCTTGGTGGTTTTGGTTTCGACTTGGGTACACAATGAAGCGAAGGTAGCAGCAGCAACCCATGTGGGTTTCGATGGTTTTGATGGTTTGGAGTAGATTAGTGATTGAAACACCAAAAGGTTTTCATGAGTGGTAGTGGTATTTGAGTTGAATTGGAAATAAAATATGGAATTGAAGCAGCCTTCGTGGTAATATCAAGTGGTCGGTTATGGTAGCCTTATTCCTCATTGATAAAGATAACAAGTAATAATAAGATTTTTACCTCGTGTGGTTAATTGGAACAATAATAGAAATGATGGTGCAACAGCGGTTTAATGATGATCATGTGATCGTAACAGGAACCAGTAACAGTGATTTGATGATGAGGTTATACAATGGTTTTTGATAAGGTGGTCAATGGTTTATGGTTGTTTACGGTGATTGTGGAGTTCTTTGAAAATTTTAATCTAATTTTTCTGTTTAATTCGAATTGCATAAGTAGAGGATTGTATAGAGGTTGATTGTTATGGTTACGTGGTATCAACTAGGAAGAATAATGAACAAACAATAAAAAACAAAAAGAAATAAAGCAGACTAAGACACATATTGATTCTTCCAAAAGTTCTGACATAAATTTGTTCTGTTTCTATGAATGAATCGACAAATAAGAATCCAAGAGAGGAAAAATTGAGATTTGCTTGATAAGAACTTCTAACAGATTGCTCACTTTGATGACATATTATTTGATATTAATAATAATTATTAATAAGTATATTAATGATAATATTATAATATTAATAATTAATAATTAATAATAATAACAATAATAGAACTAATAATAAAAAAAATAATATTATTTATAATAATAATTTATATTACTACAATTATCATAATAATAATAATAATAATAATAATAATAATAATAATAATAATAATAATAATAATAATAATAATAATAATAATAATAATATTAATAATAATAATAATAATAATAATAATAATAATAATAATAATAATAATAATAATAATAATAATAATAATGAAATGATAATGTTATTAATGATAAGGATAGCAATTATATTCTTTTCAAATAATAATAATAATATTATACAACAAATTATATGCATTAAATTTTATATATGTATATAATATTAACACATTAACTTTCATAATACATATACTTATATTTATATATATATATATATATATATATATATATATATATATATATATATATATATATATATATATATATATACACTTACATATTTATTATACACAATTGTTCGTGAACCGTCGGGAATATTCAAAGTCAAATGTATACATGAACACAGTTCAAAAGTTTTCGAGACTCAACATTTCAGACTTTGCTTATCGTGTCGGATTTATAATGAGATTAAGTTTAAATTTGGTCAGAAATTTTCGGGTCGTCACAGTAGGGAATTAGGCTGCATTGATGTCATTACCCCAGTCAATAGGGTGCATTAGTGAGTCTAGTCTACAGCCCGTCCTATAAAATATTATTATATGTGATTATTTATATCGGATTGGTATGTATATTGTTATCATACATACATCTCTATTATGTTCTGAATCTGGGAGGAACTCCCATTCCGATTTAAACGTATTCTTCGACTCATGCGAACTTATCCTTATAAGAACACCTCGGGTAGTGAAATCGAGGGATGTCATTCTTGACTTTTGAAATTCTCGACATTTCTATGTCATCTATTATGGTTATGTATATAACGTTTGAATTATATTGCACGAGATGTCATTCTTGACTTCTAAATGCTCGGCATTTCAATGTCAGCTATTATGTTTAGATATATAACATTCTTGTTATATTATGTGCCTATGTGCTTTGGTTTTTGAACCGAAAAACGTCATTCTTGACTTTTAGAGATTCTTGGTACTTCGAAGACATTATTATGTCATCGTTACTCCTATTCATTACTTTCGATGTTTTTGTCTCTTGTGCTATCCTTAGCACATTGTTTAAGAAATCATTTTAGAGAAATTGTGTGGAAATTCGAGGTTGATCGCGTGTCCTAACCTCATGTAGTGCTATTGGAATGGAACTATGAATTAGTAAAATATAATGGCGTCAGGCCAATGTGATTATATTACATTAATTCATAAAGAAGTCCCAATATTGTGACATGAGGAATAGAAAGCGAGTCAAAGAAAATTTTTACACCACTCATTCAGAAATTCCGATGTATTACATGGGTAGGGAAAACATTCATTATCTTATTTGTTGATATACGAGAAGCTCGTTTTAACCTGATTATCTATCTCATGCTCTATCCTTCATAACTCGCTTGTTAGCAACAGCTTCGCTCGGGAACAGTTTTAGCCCAAGGACTTATGTCCTGATATCAGTCAAAACAACATTTAACTCATTGGTTTTCATGACCTCGTAACATTATGTCGCACGACGATTCAGGTCATTTACTCGATCTTTCACGATCTTACTTCAACTTGTTACCTATGAAATACAGATACTCTATTTATCATCGGGAGATTTACACATTTGTGTAATTGGGTGGTTCTCACGGATTTATGGGCGAATAGGAGTAATGAAATATTTTGTCATGTATACAATTTATAAAATCATATATGTACGTATAGATTCAAATGAATAAGTTTACCTTAACTTATTTTGATTAGTACATACTAAATTATGCCTTTAAAATTATTTTAAAACCACACCTTTATTGAGTTGTTTAATTAAGTCAGATTATTTTATACAAAATGGTACACATTCTACATACTTCTAAATTACTAAGAACTTCATTCCGTTTATGTTGTCACATCAAACGTTTAAAGCTTTTTCAAAACTCCTTTGATTGATTTTATCAAATTTTCGCATTACCCTACAGAGTGTTTGGATCACAGTTCTTCTCATCCTCCGTTTAAGGATGAAACTTACCCTTAAGTTCATTGATAGAAACTCTTACACCACTTTGGATTCCGGTTTTACAAAATTTGTAGGAAAGTCTTTGCGCTCATAAAATTTTCCCCTATTAAGATTGGACATGGCCGAAACGCGGACCGATAAATCAATTTTCTGGGGTGCATTCGATGGTCACCCTATTGTAGAAAAGGCGCTAGGTGGGTTTCTACCCCAACTGTTGTTATAGTGGGTATCATGGATATATATTTCACTAGACCGTTTGAGGAGTTTCTACTCTCAATATTCGCTGTCAACCACAACACCCTCGTAAACATCAATCCTAGGATTCAATACATTGAGGTGCACGAAATTATTTTTGGAGATTCATCTCACCTGGAGGCGGCCATTATTTATAACCCCTGATTCGCGTTCTTTTCATCCACACATAAATTTAAGAATACTGATGAATCCTAGATTTCCTCGCTCATTGTACAAGGAAGTATACTCTCGTTGAAATATCACACCTTTCGTACGTCTTCCTTTTGGAAATGTAATGAAAATTTACTTTGAAGTCCATGATCCTCGTTATCTCTTTTGAGAGAATTGCCTTAAATATCTATGCCACCGATGTGAATACTCCATATATTTCTTCCTTCATTGTTGCAACTATATTTCATTTGTCCCAGTTCGTCCCCTTAAGGAGCTTCTGTTTTGTTTGTTAAGAACAAAGATGGTTCATTCCGAATGTGCATTGATTATCGTGAATTAAACAAGCTTACGGTTAAGAATCGTTACTCTCTTCCGAGAATTGATGATCTGTTCGATCAACTTCAAAGTTCGTCCGTTTATTCTAAGATTGATCTTCGTTCCGGTTATCACCAACTGCGGGCTAAAGAAACTGATATTCTGAAAGCCGCTTTCCGTACCCGTTATGGTCACTAAGAATTTCTTGTTATGTCATTCGGATTAACCAACGCACCTGCTGTGTTCATGGACATCATGAACCGTGTGTGTATACCCTATCTGGACAAATTCGTTATTGTTTTCATCGACAACATCCTTATTTATTCTAAGAATGATGAAGAGCATGAAGAACATTTGAAGTTAGTGCTTGATTTATTGAGAAAACACGATTTGTACACTAAGTTCTCTAAGTGTGCTTTCTAGTTAAGAGGAGTTCAATTCCTTGGACATATTGTTAGTGAACAGGGAATACAAGTTGATCCTGCCAAGATTGAGGCAATTGAGAAGTGGGAAATTCCGAAGACTCCTACTCTGATTCGTCAGTTTCTAGGGTTGGCAGGTTACTATAGAAGGTTCATTCAAGATTTCTCTCGTATAGCGAAACCTCTGACTGCTTTAACGCACAAGGGGAAGAAGTATGAGTGTAAGGATGAACAAGAGACTGCTTTTCAGATTTTGAAGAAGAAGTTGACTACTGCTCTGATATTGTCACTACCTGATGATAATGATGATTTTGTCGTTTATTGTGATGCTTCGCGTCAAGGCTTTGGTTGTGTTTTGATGCAACGAAAGAAAGTCATCGCTTATGCGTCACGTCAGTTGAAGATCCATGAACAGAATTATACAACCCATGATTTAGAATTGGGAGCTGTTGCGTTTACGCTTAAGAATTGGAGACATTACTTATATAGAGTCAAATGTACTGCGTACACTAATCACAAAAGTCTTCAACATATCCTTGATCAGAAACAGTCGAATATGAGGCAACGAAGATGGATTGAGACGTTGAACGATTATGATTGTGAACTTTTATATCATCCGGGAAAGGCTAATGTTGTGGCCGATACATTAAGTCGTAAAGAGAGGACTGAACCTCATAGGTTTAGGGCCTTAAATATGACCATTCGAACAAACCTTGCAAGGCAGATTCTTGCAGCTCAATAAGAAGCCTTGAAAGAGGAGAATTTTGTAATGGGAAGGTCCGAGGCTTGAGTAAACAGTTAGAGGTACGAACCGATGGTACTCGATATTTTACGGGACGCCTTTGGGTTCTGAAGTTTGGTGATCTGCGACAACTTGTTCTAGAGGAGGCTCATAAGTCTAGGTACTCTATTCATCCTGATTCAGGAAAGATGTATCATGATCTTAAGGAGCTGTATTGGTGGCCTCATTTGAAAGCTGATGTGGCTATGTATGTGGCTAAGTGTTTGACCTGTTCTAAGGTTAAAGCTGAACATCAGAACCGTTAGGACTTTTGGTGCAACCTGAAATTCCCGAGTGGAAGTGGGAAGGTATTACTACGGATTTTATTACGAAACTACCGAGAGCTGTGGGTGGTTATGATACCATTTGGGTTATTGTTGACCGACTCATAAAGTTAGCTCATTTCTTTCCGATTAAGGAAACAGATTCGATGGAGAAGCTTACTCGTTTGTATTTGAAGGGAATTGTTTCAAGACAGGGTGTTCCTGTATATACTATTCCAGACCGAGACAGTCGATTTACATAGAGGTTTTGGCAATCCTTACAGGAAGCTTTGGGAACAAAGTTTGGATATGAGCACCGCTTATCATCCACAGTCAGAGGGTTAGGGTGAAAGGACCATTCAAACATTATAAGACATGTTACGAGCGTGTCTTATTGATTTTGGTAATGGGTGGGATAGATATTTGCCGCTAGCTGAATTTTTTTATAACAACAGTTATCATGCAAATATTATAGCCACACCGTTTGATGCTCTGTATGGTAGAAAGTGTAGGTCTCCTATCTGTTGGAATGAGGTTGGGGATGCTCAACTCACAGGTCCAGAAATTATTCATGAGACTACCGAGAAGATCGTATAGATCAAAGGAAGGTTAAGAATCGCCAGGAGTCGGCAAAAGAGTTATGCCGAGGTTAGAAGAAAAGATTTAGAATTTCAAGTTGGTGATCTTGTCATGTTAAAGGTATAACTCTGGAAGGGTGTGGTACAATTTGGTAAGAGAGGAAAGTTGAATCCTCGTTTTGTTGGACCGTTTGAGATTATTGAGAAAGTTGGACCCGTGGCTTATCGTTTGAAATTGCCACAAGAACTCAGTGCTGTTCATGACGTTTATCATGTATCGAATTTGAAGAAGTGTTTGGCCGAGGCCGATAAGACTATTCCTCTGGGGGGAACTTCGTGTTGATAAGCAACTACATTTTATTGAGGAACCTGTTGAAATTATGGATCGAAAGGTTAAGACTCTTAAGCAGAGTAGAATTCCTATTGTTCGAGTTAGATGGAACGCCAGACGCGATCCCGAGTTCACTTGAGAGCATGAAGGTCAGATGAGGCAGAAGTACCCGCATTTGTTCCCAAATGACGACGAAACCCCTGCACCTGCTTAAATTTTGGGACGAAATTTCCGTAACGGGAAGGTACTGTAACGACCCTACTTTTTCCGTTATCTTTTACCGTTAATTATTTAATGATCGTTAACTGTTATTCGTGCCACATCATTTCTATGACCTATATTATTATTTTTGTAATAATATATTAATTATTATGTGTTATATGAATATTTGTATTCATATCTTTAATTATACGTTTCTACGTGTCGCGGATTTCTATCCGGCGAATCTTTTCGGTTTTCAAACCAACGGTCAAGCTTTTGGGCTTTTTAAATCCAAATTATTTTAAATATGATATTTTGATGTCATATGATTATATTTAGTGTTTATATATTTTATTCGTCGCGTATTTGTTATCTCTCCGAAAAATCAATCGCGTAGTAGCGTTTTTGCGTTTCGGGCTTCGATCGGGCGTTCGGGCTAAAAGCAATTACACATTTTATGTAATTAGCCCACTAAGGGGCCCACCCATCAAATTTTCGGCTGAACTTGGCCATACACCATCCCATTTTTCATTTTCTATTTTACTTTCATTTTATTAATTTTTCCCATTTTCTAATTCAAGACCTAAAACCTCTCACTTCATTTTTCTCTCATTTCTTCCTCCCTTTTTCTTTTTTTCAAGCCGTCACCTTCATTATCAACATCATCATCATTCTTCATCAATTATTGCTTGGATTTTAGGGCTTTTAGCATTAACGGATTCTACGCGATCTCCTCTACACATCTATACCACTTGATTCTTGATTAGGGTATAAACCCTAACTCTAGATTTTTAATTTTTCTTTATTTTTCTAGATTTTGATGTTATATTGATAGTATGATAGTTACATGTTGTTGTTATGATGATTGTATGCGTAGAATTGCTTGATTATACATGTTTTCGGTTTGATAAAATTGGGACAGCAGCTATTTCGTGTATTTCTGATATTGTGACTGTGATAAAAGTTAAAATAAAGTATCTAGATGAGTTCCTCTCATCAATACATTAACTTTAGACTCCGGATTCATGTCGTTTCAATTCCCGGAGCCCTAGATATGATCAAAATGGTATTTTGTTAAGATTGAAATGTGAAATTGATATGAACCAGGTTTGATCCGACTTTGTGACCATTTTTAGAGTCTTTAGGGTGTTTTAGTGTGTTAGGATTGAAGATGGGATGAACATTCATGTTCGGGTCATCTAAATCCGAGCCACGAATCACCCGTTGCTTCTAAAACACGATTTTGATTGAATTAAAGTTTCAAGTGATGTCTTGGCTGATCACCATGACTTGTGGGCTGTTATTGGTGTGTTCTTGAGTGTACCAAAGTGTCGGGTGGTTTGATTAGGCGGAGATATATGTAAGGCTCGCCGAAAACTGACACACGGGGCTCAAGATACGACCCGATGAACTTTTGATTTAAAACTTGTGATTAATTATTAAACTTATGATATAAATAATGAATTTCATTATCATTTAATTACTTATGATATAAAAAAGTAATTATTATAATTTAATACTTATGATATATATTTATTATATCATTTAATTATTACTTATGATTTAATTAACATTTTAATTAAACTTATGATTAATAATACTTTTATTATTAATGGAAAATACTTATGATAAGTATTAAAATTATATTATAAGATTATTATTATAAGACTTATAATAAAGATTAATTAATTATTTAATTATTATAAGGCTTAGTTATTATTTAATTCTAATTTAATTATTAAATACTTATGATTTAATAATTATAATTAGAAACTTATGATATGATTAATAATTCATTATTAATTAATAATACTTATGATATGATTTAAAATTTATTATTAATTAATAATACTTATATTATGACTAATATTTAATTAATTAATTAATTACTTATGTTATATTAATTATATCATTTAAACTTATATTAACTTTAATAATTCATTTTAATTTAATTAAACTTATGTTATGACATAATTAGACATATTTAACTTTAATAAACATTATAACTTACATTATTATTACAACTTACACTTTTAAAATTAACGTTGACTATGTTTGACCAAGGTTGACTTTTAAGTTGACTTTCGGTTGACTTTGTCTTTCAGTTGACTTTTGTTGACTTTCTAAATAAGGAAACTTTCCTAACTTGAAAATTTCCAAAAATAGAAACTTTCCAAAAAAAGAAACTTTCCAAAAATAGAAACTTTTTAAAAATAGAAACTTTCCTAAAATAGAAACTTTCCAAAAATAGAAACTTTCCTAAAATAGAAACTTTCCAAAAATGGAAACCTGCTAAAAATAGAAACTTTCTAAAAATAGAAAGTGTGTGTCCGTAAGCTGTTCTGATCAAACCGATGCATGCTGAGTATTATTCTATGTCTACTTGCAACATGTACAATAGCTATCATACTAAGACTTGACTTAAGTTATTTATTTATATCGACCTGCTTTATTATAGGTTGGTGTTGTGGTCATTCTTGATCAGTTTATCCTTTGCTGTTCGCATTACTGTGTTGTTGCTTCATTTACGTTAAGGTGAGTTATAGTCCCATTTTTCTATTTTAAAGCTTTTGGGATGAGAATACATGCAATTTATTTTATATTTTGGACACATGTGGAAGTTGGTTTAAATTATTCATTGTGAGTTGAACAAAAATATTCCCTAGTCTGGTAACTGTAATCACTGGTTTCTACTGGTGAACGCGAATCCTACGGATAGATCTATCGGGTTTGACAACCCCATTTCGAGCTAGTCGCGCTAGCAATTTATAATCGGAATGTTTAGTACTTCGTATTTAGTTGAAGATACACTTGTTCGGTGTATATTATTTATTGTGTTTGGCAAGGGTAAATAAAGGGTTAAGTGGTTACCAGGTGGCTCACGGAAAATGGAATAATGTTTTTATATGTTTTCTAGCATATAATTTTGTCGTCCAAAAAGGAGTTTTTATGTTTTCAAACATAAATTTTTATGGTTTAAATTAGATATTGTTTACAATATTAAACCTATAATTCACTCAACATTTTTGTCGACAGTTACTCGCATGTTTTATTCTCAGGTTCATGATTGATTGCTTCTGCTGTGCTTAGAGAGTCTGCATATTTATGATGGCAGCTTTTGTTAAACATTAACTTGCATTCTATTTTGATACATTTAATAGTGGATGTTGTTGACTTTGTTTTGGTCAACTTTTGGTTAAGTAATAATGTATGGTTTTTCTAAACTTACACATTTTGGTAGATTTCCTTTATAGGAAATCATTTTTAAATAAAGAATGCAAGGTTATTTATTATATTCATATAGAGTTATGATCAAGCTGTGGGACCAAGTGACGGAGCCGTTAAGTGTTTTGACGGGGACATCACACTAATATTAATAATAATGATACTTAATGTTAAATAATGATAATACTAGTAATAATAGTTATAATAATTATAATGATAATATTAATAATAATAATAATAATAATAACAATAATAATAACAAATAAAAAAAAATGAAACTACCTTTAAAAGAAGCCTTAAAAATAAATGTCGTCGCCTAGACTCGAACCCGAGACCTCTCGCTCACCCGCTAACACACCAAACCATTTGCACCGCTGTTAATTTTCTGTTATATTATGTAATTTAAATCTATTTAACATTTCTTCTGATTTCATCTTCTTCTTCTAAATCTAATCGAGCAGGAAACTTCAAAAACCAAAGTGACGAATTTATGATTTCAACTAAAACTTGTAAACAAACCTAAATAAGGCTGTGATTCATTTGTATTATCATAACAGAGAAAGATCAAATAAATAGCAGCAGCAGATAAAAAAATAACGCGAAGAACACTTTCTAAACTCAAACCTCAAAATCAATTTATGGAATGTTTTAGATCACGAATCCTAAATGAAATATATTTTAAATCGATCCTAGAAACTTTCTGGATCATCAATTAAATTGGAAACATAAAGACCAACTCGAATTTTACCAAAAACAGATGGTTTGACTTTTTAAATTAGAACTTTGACTTGAAAATTTGCACTTGATATTAGGAATTGAAAGCTGAGATTTGGCAGGTATTTTAAGTAAAGGAATGCTAACAATACTGCATTACCGGATTTTGAAATGGGTTTCGTTTTCGAAGTTTTGATTAAAGACATAAGAACAGAGGATATCGAGCTGTATTCTCATTTTTTCTGTTTAATTTCTACAATACAATGCGTAATATATAGCTTGAACTGATTAATTGAAGTAGGACACTGATTAATCAAGATTAGATAATAAACAGATAGTGGTTCGATAGCAACAAAATTAAAACAAGTAGAGATATATAAAAAAATATATAAATTTGTAAGAAAAAAAATAAATATATAAAAATATGGAAAGCAGATATCACGTTGGCTAATAAAAAAATTAAAAGCAGATTACTTTCAGTTATTAAATAAAAATCAGATTAAAAAATATATATATGTGTTGTGCTGTTTTTGACTTTTATAATATATATATATATTAATTGTAATAATTTTATTAATTTATTAATAATAATAATACTAATAATAATTATATAAATAATAATATGATAATAGTATTTATAATAATAAAGATAATATACTAAATATCAAGATAATAATCAAAATAATAAAATGATCACAATAATAATAATTTTTGATAATAATAACTAATAATGTTAATATTATTATTATTATTATTATTAATAAATTGTATTATTATTATTATAATAATGATAATTATAATAATTTTAATAATTTTAGTAGTAGTGATGATACTAATGATATTAATAGTAATATGAACATTAGTAGTTATATTAATGGTGATAATAAAAATAATTAATAATAATAATAATAATAATAATAATAATAATAATAATAATAATAATAATAATAATAATAATAATAATAATAATACTTGTAAATGATAATGATTAATGATATATTATTAAAATGATATTAATAATAATAATATTAATATAATGAATTGATACTAATGCATAATTAATTACGAAGGATTGGTAGTGAATCATCGGAATTGGTCGAAAGTTAGGTTTAAATTTAGTCGGAAATTTCCTGGGTTGTCATACAGTGGTTCTAAACCTTCGGGTGAAGGTAAAAATGATGGTGATCATGGTGATGAGTCAGATTCTGACCTTCCACCTCCACCACCCCACGGAGGTAGTCCCATTGTCGCTGCTAGTGATCGCCCCTCAACCAGCAGTTTTGATGCTAATGAGGTGGCTGCATCTCCACCCTGGCTGTCTATCGAACAGTAGTGTAACGACCCTGGATTTTCCAACGTTTATTTATTAATAATTATTATTATTAATACGTGTGATAAAACGAATGTACGTTATTACATTTATATGTTACCATGATTGCCCGAACTTGACTTTAATTGCCCGAAACGTCTTTGTGACACCCGGAACTTGCACGAATAATATTTTTAGATATTATTTACATTCATGATTAAATTTATTAATCATTTTAATTAACTAAGACTATTAGTTAGTTACTTGGGCTTTAATTGGATTTAACTTGGTAAATACTTGAACTTGGGCCTTGTTAGTGTTAATGGACTTATGTAAGCCCACCCTACTTCTTAATGGACTTAGCTAGCCCATTCCTTACACTTGTAAGTATCATTTTAAATGTAACTAGCTAGTTAACTTGCTTGGAATCTTGTTACCTTATAATCCCCATGAACTAACACCCATTATCCAACTTTAAAGGCTTTACATGCTAGTAACTAGTGAGTAAACTTCTCCCTCCATTTTTGCTGCAGCAAAACCGTGGAGTTGAGGCTCTATATGGGGAGTTTTGATTTCATTATTCATCACTTCATTCATTTGCATTTCTCTCTCAAAAACACACACAAAATCCTCTCAACTTTTCCTCTCTTTTTCTCTCTAGATTGTAAGCATTATGAACTTCTTTTCTTCCTTTTCTTTTCTTACAAAACTGAATTTATACACCTTAAATCATCATCATCTTTGTTGTTTGATTACTTGTTAGTTATAGTTGTTTACTTACTTGTTGTTATTTACTTACATGTTCCAAGAATCTAACTTCCTAGTCTTGATTCTTCATAATATCTTGTATTCATCAAGAACACAAGAACTAAACTTACTAGTTTATGTTCTACATATATTGTTTCAAAAGATATAAGTTCATTGTTGTTGAAATCATACTTGTAAGTCATGGAAGTAAACTTAAAGTTTACTTTACTTAAAGATCAACTTTGGTTGAATCTTTAAAGTATGAGCAACTCTTGAACTAATTACTTGTTTAATTAACTTGTTTCTTTACTTTATACACTTTAATTTCATGTAGTTAGTTTATATGGTCAAGTGCTACAAGTTAGTCTTGATCTCATATCTCTTGAACAAATTAAGTTAACTTTGAAAGTTCAAGAACACACAAACAAGTTTTCTTTAAATATAACTTTGGATCTAGACTTTTGAGTCTTGGATCTTCAAGATCAAACTAAGAACTATGTTCTACTACTTATGATCTTGATTAGTTAGTTAACTTTCAAGTTTATAGTTCATGTAAGTGTCAAACCTAAGACTTTGATGTAACTTTGGTTCATCAAACTTCATGCAACTCTTAAGTGAGTTGTGCTTCATGTCTTAGACTTGCACATGGGTTATGATGGTCAAGACTTGGTTAAGATGATGTAGATACATCAATGATTTGTACACTTGAAGCTATATGCATCAAGGATGAGAACCATAATGAACATCAAGCACCAAGACCACCGGAACCCTTTTAAACTCACTGTTCTGTCCATAACCTACTGACCTGATGCTTCTGGAACAGACCAGTAGACCTGGGCTGTTCTAACCATGATTTTTAGATATAACTTTTCGAGTAGATAACTTTTCATATAGGACTCGTCTTAATCCGAGTTACGGTTTAGGATTTATGGCCCTCCGATCGTTACTATGTCCTTTAACGTTGTGCAGAAATTTCTGACCTACTCGCACTTAGACCGTCGCCACGGTCAAACCAAGACGAGTATGCTTCTGTAAATTTTACCACACTTAAGGGACTCATAGACGGAGCCATGGCCACTGGTCTCACCCTAATTCAGTAAGGGTAGAGGCCGTGGTGACTGACTGAAGTCAGACTTTGTTGAAAACTACTTTCATAAACGAAACTTACTTTACGCCTTTTGTTTGATGATGAATGATGATGACCCTTAAGACCTTAATTACATACTTTTAAACCTATTAAGACGATTTACTGACTTAGTACTATTTGACTTAGGTTGAGGACTTCGGACCATTTACTTGCACACCTTTCCCGACTACTACTTTACCGCTACATATCATTGTGAGTTATAGCATTCCCTTTTTACTTTAACTTATTTTGGGAACTGAGAATACATGCGGATTTTATGTTTTACATACTAGGAACGAGTACTTAAACTTTATATATGTGTGGGTTATATAACGGCAGAAACATTCCCTTTAGCTCGGTAACGTTTAATCATTGGTTTATGAACCGGTGAACGCGAATCTTAGATATGGATCCATAGGGTTTGACATCCCCACTCGGGCTAGTCGCGCTAGCAGTCAACGAGTGTTTAATACTTCGTAAACATACACACTCGCCAAGTGTACTTTCAGGGGGTATTTTAAATGTTAAGTTAGTTACCAAGTGCCCACGGTTAACATATACTTTATCATACTGTTTTGAAACGCTCTTTGTAGCACTGAAATCTCGTGGCCTACTTTACATACTGTTATACTTAAACTATAGCTCACCAACCGTTGTGTTGACATTTTTAAGCATGTATTTCTCAGGTGCTTGAGGTTGCTTCCGCTGTGTACTAGTCGTGCTGTAGAACCCGCTGCTTAGAGTTGTTATCGCAAGACTACTTATCTTGCATTCAAACTTATTTACTTTTGAAACTATGTTATGTAACGACCTTTGGGGTCACGTACACTTATTTATTTGCTTCTACTTAGCGAAGCATGCTTTTGAAATGTAAAACATTTGATGTCGGTTATGACATCACCTTTTTATCGCGAATGCAATTTCTTTAATTACAGCATATAGTACTTAACCTTGTAATGATCCTGTTGTTGATGATTCGTACACGATGGTTTTGTACGGGGCATCACAAGTAGCCAGGATCACACCAGATCTACAACGCACCATCCGCACTACTCTTGTTGATAGAATGACTGAAGCCATACGCAGAGTTGGGTAGGTTACAACTTCATCTATTGAAGCCCAGCTCAGACAAGTATGTGCTTTTGCAGATCTTGCGGTGGAAGCCATTATCAAACAACATGAAGAGGAGGAGGATCTTAAAAGGCGAATCATCTCTCACAATGAGTATGCTGATCATATTGCCCATCTTCAAGCTGATTTGGATGCTGCTAATCGCAGAATTCTATTTCTTAATGAAGAAAATAGGGTATTTGAAGAGAGATTGGATTCGCAGGAACAGCAAATGGCTACTATGATTCCTGCCTCAGCTTATGTACAAATGGTGGAGGTAATGCAACGAATGGATGCTCTTCAAGCTGATGTTAGGGCTGATGTTCAAAAAATGTCCATGGCTGTTGCTAGGAATAAATTTCGATCTTCAAACCTATGCCTTATACAATATGGTGTAGATCCTGGTGCCCATCTATCTCCTGCTGATGCTGATTGGAACAGATTTGCTTATTCTGTTCGTGAGTTTGATGCACAAGTATCCCCAGCTCCTGCTTCTGCCCCCGCTGATGACAGAAAGGGGGAGAAGAAGTCTAAAAAGAAATCTAAAAAGAGAAAACAGTCTGAGGGGGAGCACGAGCATGAAAAGGCTCCAAAACAGCAAAGGAGGGATGGTGATGGTGGTGATGGTACTGGTCAAGGTTCTGGCACTAAGCCCAGTAATGCTCATACTGAAGCAGGTGTCCAGGCAGCTAGTGAATCTCAACCCAGTGTATCTGCCACATCTGTGGATGATATTGGTTCAGGCAGTAAGCCCAGTGATGTTTCTGAATTAGCTGTTGCTGAATCTTTTGCTGTCTCTCAAACCATTGAACGTAAAATGAAAAGAAAACTGGAGAGGCATCAGAAGAGACAGCAGGAACTAGATGCTACTTTCAACGCTAAATTTGAGGCGTGTGCTGCTCTGAAACAACATAAAATTGAGCATGTATTATCCCTCGATCCTGAAAAGCGTGAAATTCATGATGAACTACTCAGCATTGAAGAACACAAAAGGGCTGCTTTGAAAAGAAATGCTAAGTTCATGATCAAATATGATAGAAAGAAAGGAAAGTTGTATGCTGAGCGAGTAGACCGAATTAAGAAGATGACACCTGAACAGATGAGAGATTACTTAGCTTCTACCGATTCAGGAGGAGTGAGAGCTGATGTATTTATGAAATAGCTAGATGCAATGTTAGAAACTAGCCATTCCACTCGACTAGCATCTTCTACTCAGCCAGCTACACAACAACAGCCAGCAGAAATTATAAACCTTGATGACGATGATACTCAGGGGGAGTACTTAGCTATTGTTCCCCATCTGCCTCCACAAGAACTAGTATCAACATAAGAACCATCAGCTGAACCCATGCCAATCGACAAACAAAGGGTAAAATCTGCTCCTAGGGACAACCAGCCCCTAAGGAAAGGACCCCTATTTGAGGAAGCTGATGAAGATACTGTGGCAGTTGTGTTAGCTGATACTAATCAGTCAGGTAGTACTGAAGACACAACAAGGAGTGCTGTGAATGAAGACCCAGCCAGTAGTGTGCTGCTAGGTGAAACAAGTGTTGAAGACCCAGCCAAGGTGGCTGAGCTGGGTGCTAAACAAGATACAGATACTATTGATCCTGCTAATTTCACAGTCTGGGGCAGAGATCCTCTACTTGTCCAATCACCTATCTCTGCCTGGACTCTTGCTTATTTTGACAAAACACAGGATGAACGTATTAATCAGTTCTCAGTAAGTTCTTATGGCATAGATGAATCAATCATGTATCCTCCATCTTCCCCAAAACGTCATGATAAACACATAACTTGGGAAGATGACTCAGTTGCCCGAGGTTAGCCAGATCTAAGAAGGATGAATCCAGATGAAAGAGGGGCTTACAGGCTGGAGATCACAGTACCTGAATTGCTTGAGCAAAGACAAGCAGCTATCTCTGAAAGGATATGCCAAGTTAGATTGCTGCATCATCCTCTTGATCAGCCATTTTACATCACTACCTTAACTTATGGCATTGAAATTGGCGTGTATCTAAATAACAGTGGTCAAAGGCTACATACTGATGAAGAGAAAGCTCAATTTCATGAGGCTCGGCAACTGGGTATGGATCTAAGGCAATATCGTGATGCTCTTAGAACTGTTGAGGGCAGGAAAATGATTGAAACAGCAAAATCCCTGAACATTACTGTCGATGACTATCTTTTGGGTCTAGATGTTGAAAGGTAAAGAAGGGATGATGCTGATGCCAAATTTTCTGAGAGGCTAAGGCTTCAGGAGGAAGAAGCTAAGTTGGTTGCTGATAGAAAGCAAGAGGCTGAGTCCCTCAAGCTAGTCAAAGCTATTGTTAAGGAACAAGATAAAGCTCTTGATGAACTGGAAGCTGCTGAGAAAGAACCTGCTACTGCTCCTATAGAAACTGAACGAACAATAGAGTTATCTGATCACTATTATAGGAGCAAGTATGGTGATGTACTGACCAGGAGATCAAATCCCAGCAAGATCATCAAAGTGCACAGAGGCACAAAAAGAGCTTTCAGTATCAGCAGGGAAGATAACATTTAAGAGAGGGTAGACTACACTGAATTGAGAATCTTCGGATTCAGTGAATGGATGGAGATATTGGAATACTTCATTGGTAAGGCTAAAAGTAGTATTAAAGATACATTAAAGCCTGAACTCCAAGAGCTCTTCAACAAAGCAAAAAAATTTGGGAATGCAACCAGTAGTAAACGTAGAAGAAGTACTTTCTCAAAAGCCTAAAGAAAAGAAATCTGCTGGTGAAGGCCCACACAGAAGAGACCCCATCATTCTACCTCCTCATGTTCTAGTTTATGACCCTGCTGAGCTGCCTTACTTGTTTCTTGAATCCTGGGCTGCCTGGAAAGTGAAAGAAGAAGAGCTATCTGGTAAAGAACTAGAACAAGATAAAGATAGAGACAGATAGCCTTCTAATGCTCAAATAGTATCTTTTGTTACTTCATTTTTCATTATGATGTTTTGTAATTACTGTATATACTCTGTTGTAATAAAAATGAAATGAGTTTATCTTCAAAATCATATCAAGTTATAAGATATAGATAACTCAGCAAAAGATCCCAAAAACAAACTTAAAAGGGATAAATTTACTGCCTATTTTTCATTAGGTCCCTCAGTGCTGGCTTTAGTGTTTTCTCTAAATGTCATAAGTTTTGTCATCATCAAATAGGGGGAGATTATTGAGTCCCCAAAATAATTAAGGATTTAATTATGACAAAACTGTAATTTATTTGCACTAAAATGTTATGTGCAGCCAGCACAAGTTTTTTTATGTATAGACAGCAAATATTGCTGTGTCAAGTGTTCAGGATGCTACCTAGTCTACCAGCATAAGGTAGAGTGTATTCTTCGAATCAGCACAGGATGAGTATCCAGCAATTCAAGAATATCAAGTGACTCAGCATAAGAAGAACCCGTAAACCTGGTAAGTAGCATACAACACAAGACAGCCATGCTCCATTACAAGCATGGTGGTTTCCTGAGTGGTCTATATCAATTGTACTATTCAACAAAAGTCAAAGACAAAGTTGAACAGGAAAGGACACACGTCGGCGGCTGACAAGTGACCTTACAAGACCACGTGGGAATGCAGAAGTTTAACGCATGTGCAGACATGTGATATACTTTGTCAATGACTAGGGAACACAGCATTCTATTTGTTTAAACGAATAGTGGTGCCAAACCAAATTGGGGTGTTCCTGCAAATAGCTACCAAAGAGGAAAGATGAGAGCACGCTCTCTGATGCAGTTGTCCCCACAAGTATAGACATCCTATGTACCAGTGGACAATAGAACCATTACACGGTTAATAGGACTACTAAAAATTGTTGTATCCACTATTGTAACAACTAGTGGTATGAGTTTTATTATTTAGAGTCCAAAACGTGTAATAGCTTTAAGTTTATCCTCATAGCTATACTTAGGTAAATTTGTATCAACCAACTATTATTCCGTCAAGGATAGTTGTAATTCTTTGTGATTTAATCAATAAAGAATAACAGTTGAAAAATTACCTTTGGCTCTATTTAAATTACATGCTTGAATACGAAACTGTGTTTACTTGTTTAGTTAATTAAAAGAAATTGTATTCACCCCCCCCCCCCTCTACAATACTCCTGTTGTTAATCAAGGGACCAACAGACCCCGAGGAGGAGCCCGTGCAGCCACCCTCTACCCCGCCGAAGAAGCGGTACCGCTTCGATGGTACCGTTATTCCAGGGGTTAATGGAGGTAAGCTGTTCGTGAACGCACATGGATAGTTGGTTAGGGTCACCGCCCGTAAGAGGGTTGTACCGTATCCTGCCGATCCATTTGTGCGTAAGGTCGCCCGCACTGTGCCGTCTACTTCTAGTACTACATCCGCACCACCTGTGTGACAACCCAGAAATTTCCAACCAAATTTAAACTTTATCTTTATATTATTCCGACACGATAAGCAAAGTTTGTTAAGTTAAATCTCAAGAAGTTTAAACGGTGTTCATACATTCATTATAACCTTGACCAAATTCTGACGATTCACGAACCGTTATATATAAATAGATATGTATATATATATATGTATATATATATTATAACTTGAGAATATTAATGAAGTATTAAACGTATAATACTTTACACGAACGTATTTGTTTCAATATGTTTATCGATGGAATTAAAAGATAATATCAAATGATTGATTTATCAGATACATTGTGATATGATTACGGGCCCATATTATGAGGTCCACTGTGATTTAAGAAATCTATTCTTTTTGACAACATTCGGAAAATGGTAAAGTGATTTATAAGTAAGAACGTGGAGTGTAAATAACTTAGATGTTGGATATCGACAAGTTAAGTAACTCGACATTTTTCATTAAGATGATTTCATACGTTTATTTAACCTTTTAACTTTATCACACGCTTCACCAGCAGACTGTAATTTAAGAACTTGAAACCTATTATGAATATATATGATTCTACTTTTCTAAAACTTTTTATGATATAACGATTTCCATTATTTTAACTTTTAAACAAGATGATTCTTAAATATATTTATTTTTGGAAAACAAAATTATCATATTTATTTGATTTAGTTTCAAACGTACAAAAACGTTTTCAATTTAAAAAGAACTTTATTATTAAAACGTATATAACTTTTATAAATATCTAGAACCACTTTTAACAACTCATTACTTAACCAGTATGATAAAGATAACGATATTTATATTTTATTTTATTAAATATATATAACAATTTAAATTAATATTATATATATTTATACGCGTATTATACGTATATAGTTATATACTTTTACTATACTTAAACTTTACCTTTACTTTATTTTTACTTTACTTTAACTTTAATAATTCACTTTAATAATTCATAGTTTAATAATTCACTTTAATAATTCATACTTTAATAATTCATACTTTAATAATTCACTTTAGTAATTCATACTTTAATAATTCACTTTAATAATTCAAAAATCTATTATAAATAGAATTCAATAGGTTTCATTATTTCATAGAAACTTGAAAATATTTTTCTCTAAACTCTCTCAATCGATTTATATATATATATATATATATATATATATATATATATATATATATATATATATATATATATATATATATATATATATATATATATATATATATATATATACTCCGTATTATTTCAAGATATTATTAGTATACATAAAATATTACGGCAGAGTGCTGTCCGAGTGATTTCGAAATTGTTTTTCGAGTGGGATAGAGATAAGGAAATTATGGGTTATAGCTATGGAGGTTATGGGTATGGTTCGGGAGTATTGCTCGTGAGTCAAACTAGTGTTTATCATCCCCGTTACGTCTACGTACTTTTTCTGCAATATTGAATCTCAATATTGATACGTGAGCCCTCATAACTTAACTTTTATATATTATTAGTGTATCCCTGACTAGTGCTCGAGTATATAGGATTATGCATGCTTATACGTTCGTTATTGTCGTTAGATAGGTTATATCGAATCTTGAATTAAATGCATATGCTATTAAGATAAGGTATAAGATATGCATGTCGTTGGAAAGCTAGCGAAAAATTGAGAACTTTTCATTTAGATATCGAATGGTTTCGATGAACGGTTTAGAAGTTATAGTCAATTGAATTTTTGTAAAAATGATTATTATTATCTTCGTTATTATCGTCGTTATAATCTAATTATTATTATTATTATTATTATTATTATTATTATTATTATTATTATTATGATTATTATTATTATTATTATTATTATTATTATTATTATTATTATTATTATTATTATTATTATTATTATTATTATCATTGTCGTTATTAATAAAAGATATTATTGTTATTTTTATTATTATTATTATCGTTAAGGCTATAATTAGTATTATTATTATTATTATCATTATTATCATTCAAATAGTTATTAGTATTATCATTAATATTATTATTATTAGTATTATTTTAATTAAAACTAATATTAGTAACATCTAATTATTATGATTACTATTATTATTATTAATATGAACGTGATATAAAAGACGACTAAAATCTATTAAATGAAGCGATTAGGAAATAATGAGTATGAGTATCATGATGAAATTAAGATATTGTAAGATATTGATTTAAAGGAAAAATATCGTTTTCATTATTTTAATATTATTATTATTAAAAGTATTATTAATATTAAAACTATCATTTTTACTAAAATTATTATTTTTAATAAAAATATCATTGTTAATATGAAACATCATTATTATTATCATTTTAGTACTATTATTAATAAAAATTATCATTTTATTATTTTTAGAAAATATAATTATTGTTATTTTTATTAGTAGAAGAATAATAATTATTACAAAATAATACAACTTTTACTTATTATTATTATTATTATCAATATTATTTTATCAAATAAATATGTGATACAAAGATATTTTACTACATATAATATAATTACATTAATAATACCTATCATATTATTTTTATGATATTAAATGAACTTTATAAATTTTGTTACTTAAGATATAAAAAAGTATATTTTTATTATATAAATTTTAATATAAAATTTTATTTATTAATAAAAGAACTATATTATTTACTTTAATAAAATCTGTAAAAAATATTTAAATATATAAAATGACTATATTTAAACTATATAATAATCATGTATAAATTTTGAAAGACATTTTGGTCAATATGACTTTTGTTGACTTTTGCATATTTAGTCTCGAGCATTAGGATTGTGATACACTACGACTTGACCTAAATTGTTAGACAGATATTGATCAAACATATAAATATATATAATTAATATAGGTTCGTGAATCCAAGGCCAACCTTGCACTTGTTAAATGACGTCATATGTATTTTTACTACAAAATACAGTATTGTGAGTTTCATTTGCTCCCTTTTTAAATGCTTTTGCTATATATATTTTTGGGACTGAGAATACATGCGCTGCTTTTATAAATGTTTTACGAAATAGACATAAGTAATCGAAATTACATTCTATGGTTGGATTACTATACCGAATATTGCCCCTTCAAATCTGGTAACCTAAGAATTAGGGAAATGGCCCCTAATTGACGCGAATCCTAAAGATAGATCTATGGGCCTAACAAACCCCATTCTGGAATTTGGAATGCTTTAGTACTTCGATTAAATGGTGATTGCGATTGCCGATATATGGCATACTTGCGAGTATGCGGGGAATATTTTATATGCATTATGTTAATGTCGGTTACCAGGTGTTCATCATAGGAATGATTTTTATACACTTGCGAGTGTAAGACTGTTTATGAAAGATGAAATCTTGTGGTCTATTAAAATTATGGAATTAATGGATTATGATAAACTAATGAACTCACCAACATTTTGGTTGACACTTTAAAGCATGTTTATTCTCAGGTATTAAAGAAATCTTCCGCTGTGCATTAGCTCATTTTAAGGATATTACTTGGAGTCATTCATGGCATATTTCGAAAGACGTTGCATTCGAGTCATTGAGTTCATCAAGATTATTATTAAGTCAATTATAGTTGGATGTATTATGAAATGGTATGCATGCCGTCAACTTTAGATGTAAAGAGAGTTTGTCTTTTAAAAACGAATGCAATGTTTGTAAAATGTATCATATAGAGGTCAAATACCTCGCGATGTAATCAACTATTGTGAATTGTTTATAACGTATATGAATGGGTCATTTTAGTTGGTATCAGAGCGGTGGTCTTAGCGAACCAGGTCTGCATTAGTGTGTCTAACTGATAGTCGTTAGGATGCATTAGTGAGTCTGAACTTCGACCGTGTCTGCATGTCAAAAGTTTTGCTTATCATTTTTGTCGAAAATTGCCTACTTATCATTCTTAGTCTAGACACGTCTTACTGCATTGATTGCATGAATAGTGTATAGACAAAATTCATATCTTAGCGTATCTGTTACTGTAAACTTTGTCTGACATATCCCGTAAATTCCTCCGTAATCTACGAAATCTTTTGCGCTATATATATAGATATTCTATGTAATTAGAATACCACCCAATAGCCGGAAAATTATTTCATATCGAAAAATCCTTTATTCAATCGAACGAAATGGAATTCGTCATTAGTTCAAGTCCCTCGAATTCTGATATGGAATTCCACTCAAGCTCCGAAAGCAGTGTGACTGGAATGTTGAAATGTCCCGTTCATATTGATTATAAACGTTCCATATTAATTGATTTCGTTGCGAGGTTTTGACCTCTATATGAGACGTTTTTCAAAGACTGCATTCATTTTTAAAACAACCATAACCTCTATTTTATCAATAAAGGTTTTAAAAACATTACGTAGATTATCAAATAATGATAATCTAAAATATACTGTTTACACACGACCATTACATAATGGTTTACAATAGAAATATATTACATCGACATATGCTTCTTGAATGCAGTTTTTACAAAATATCATACAAACATGGACTCCAAATCTTGCCCTTATTTTAGTATGCAACAGCGGAAGCTCTTAGTATTCACTTGAGAATAAACATGCTTTAAACGTCAACAAAAATGTTGGTGAGTTATAGGTTTAACCTATATATATCAAATCGTAACAATAGACCACAAGATTTCATATTTCAATACACATCCCATACATAGAGATAAAAATCATTCATATGGTGAACACCTGGTAACCGACATTAACAAGATGCATATATAAGAATATCCCCATCATTATGGGCCACCCTTCGGATATGATATAAATTTCGAAGTACTAAATCATCCGATACTTTAGATGGGGTTTGTTAGGCCCAATAGATCTATCTTTAGGATTCACGTCAATTAGGGTGTCTGTTCCCTAATTCTTAGATTACCAGACTTAATAAAAAGGGGCATATTCGATTTCGATAATTCAACCATAGAATGTAGTTTCACGTACTTGTGTCTATTTTGTAAATCATTTATAAAACCTGCATGTATTCTCATCCCTAAAATATTAGATTTTAAAAGTGGGACTATAACTCACTTTCACAGATATTTCCTTCCTCGGAAATAAGACTTGGCCACGGATCGATTCACGAACCTATACAAATATGTACATATATATCAAAGTATGATCAAAATATAATTACAATCATTTTTATTATGTTTTAAAGATTTGAGTGTATTAAGTCAGCTGTCCTCATTAGTAACCTACAACTAGTTGTCCAAAGTTAGATGTACAGAAATAAATCGATATATATTATCTTGAATCAATCCACGACCCAGTGTATACACGTCTCAGGCTATACCACAACTCAAAGTATATATATTTTTGGAATCCACCTCAACCCTGTATAGCTAACTCCAACATTACTGCATATAGAGTGTCTATGGTTGTTCCAAATAATATATATACATGGGTCGATATGATATGTCAAAACATTTGCATACGTGTCTATGGTATCCCAAGATTACATAATATTTTAGAATACATGTATAATACAATATAAGTTAGCTAGGATATGATTTGTATAGATTTGTTAAACATTTCCCGTAGCTAAAAAGATCAAAAATATTCAATTTTGTTTTACCCATAACTTCTTCATTTTAAATCTGTTTTGAGTGAATAAAATTGCTATGGTTTCATATTGAACTCTAATTTAAGAATCAAAATAGAAAAAGTATAGGTTTATAGTCAGAAAATTAAGTTACATGTCAATTACTAAAGAGGTAGTCATTTCCGTCGAAAGAACGACATCTTGATGACCATTTTGAAAAACATACTTTCACTTTGAGTTTAACCAAGATTTTTGGATATAGTTTCATGTTAATATGAAAAATCATTTTCCCAGAAGAACAACTTTTAAATCAAAGTTTATCATAGTTTTTAATTATCCAAACCAAAACCGCCCCCGGTTTCACTACGACGGCGTATATCCGATTTTATGGTGTTCATTGTGTTTCCAGGTTTTAAATCATTAAGTTAGCATATCATATAGATATAGAACTTGTGTTTAGTTGATTTTAAAAGTCAATTTAGAAGGATTAACTTTTGTTTGCAAACAAGTTTAGAATTAACTAAACTATGTTCTAGTGATTACAAGTTTAAACCTTCGAATAAGATAGCCTTATATGTATGAATCGAATGATGTTATGAACATCATTACTACCTCAAATTATCTGGATAAAACTACTAAAAATGAGAAAAATGGATCTAGCTTCAAAGGATCCTTGGATGGCTTGAAAGTTCTTGAAGCAGAATCATGACACGAAAACAGTTCAAGTAAGATTTTCACTCGAAATAAGATTGTTATAGTTGTAGAAATTGAATCAAAGTTTGAATATGAATATTACCTTGAATTAGAAAGATAACTTACTGTAAATAACAAAGGTTCCTTGATCTTAGATGATTACTTGGAATGGATTAGAAAGCTTGGAAGTAGACTTGCAAACTTGGAAGTATTCTTGATTTTTATGAAACTATACTTATGGAATTTATGAAGAACACTTAGAACTTGAAGATAGAACTTGAGAGAGATCAATTAGATGAAGAAAATTGAAGAATAAAAGTGTTTGTAGGTGTTTTTGGTCGTTGGTATATGGATTAGATATAAAGGATATGAAATTTTGTTTTCATGTAAATAAGTCATGAATGATTACTCATATTTTTGTAAATTTATGAGATATTTCATGCTAGTTGCCAAATGATGGTTCCCATATGTGTTAGGTGACTCACATGGGCTGCTAAGAGCTGATCATTGGAGTGTATATACCAATAGTACATACATCTAAAAGCTGTGTATTGTACGAGTACGAATACGGGTGCATACGAGTAGAATTGTTAATGAAACTGAACGAGGATGTAATTGTAAGCATTTTTGTTAAGTAGAAGTATTTGGATAAGTGTCTTGAATTCTTTCAAAAGTGTATGAATACATATTAAAACACTACATGTATATACATTTTAACTGAGTCGTTAAGTCATCGTTAGTCGTTACATGTAAATGTTGTTTTGAAACCTTTAGGTTAACGATCTTGTTAAATGTTGTTAACCCAATGTTTATTATATCAAATGAGATGTTAAATTGTTACATTATTATGATATTATGATATATAATATATCTTATAATGACATATATACAGTTAAATGTCGTTACAACGATAATCGTTACATATATGTCTCGTTTCGAAATCATTAAGTTAGTAGTCTTATTTTTACATATGTAGTTCATTATTAATATACATGATGACATGTTTACTTATCATTTATCATGATTAAACATAGTGTAACAATATCTTAATATGATTCATATGTAATTAGTAAGACGTTGTTATAACGATAATCGTTATATATATCGTTTCGAGTTTCTTAATTCAATAAACACAATTTTATGTATACAAATCATTGTTAAAATACCTAATGAGATATTTACTTATCATAATATCATGTTAACTATATATATAATCATATATATGTCATCATATAGTTTTTACAAGTTTTAACGTTCGTGAATCACCGGTCAACTTGGGTGGCCAATTGTCTATATGAAACCTATTTCAATTAATCAAGTCTTAACAAGTTTGATTGCTTAACATGTTGGAAATATTTAGTCATGTAAATATCAATCTCAATTAATATATATAAACATGGAAAAGTTCTGGTCACTACAGTACCTACCCGTTAAATAAATTTCGTCCCGAAATTTTAAGCTGTTGAAGGTGTTGACGAATCTTCTGGAAATAGATGCGGGTATTTCTTCTTCTTCTGATCTTCACGCTCCCAGGTGAACTCGGGTCCTCTACGAGCATTCCATCGAACCTTAACAATCGGTATCTTTTTTTGCTTAAGTCTCTTAACCTCACGATCCATTATTTCGACGGGTTCTTCAATGAACTGAAGTTTTTCATTGATTTGGATTTCGTCCAACGGAATAGTGAGATCTTCTTTAACAAAACATTTCTTCAAATTCGAGACGTGGAAAGTGTTATGTACAGCCGCGAGTTGTTGAGGTAGCTCCAGTTGGTAAGCTACTGGTCCGACACGATCTATAATCTTGAATGGTCCAATGTACCTTGGATTTAGTTTCCCTCGTTTACCAAATCGAACAATGCCTTTCCAAGGTGAAACATTAAGCATGACCATTTCTCCAATTTCAAACTCTATATCTTTTCTTTTACTGTCCGCGTAGCTCTTTTGTCGACTCTGGGCGGTTTTCAATCGTTGTTGAATTTGGATGATTTTCTCGGTAGTTTCTTGTATTATCTCCGGACCCGTAATCTGTCTATCCCCCACTTCATTCCAACAAATCGGAGACCTGCACTTTCTACCATAAAGTGCCTCAATGTAACATCCCATTTTTCCCGTACATATCGAAAGGTACATACTTAATCATTTGTACGTATGTAACTCGTTGTTTATGCATAATTGTGTATATATATATATATATATATATATATATATATATATATATATATATATATATATATATATATATATATATATATATATATATACTTGTTAATGTGTGCGTAAATAAGTCTTAAAGGAGCTTCGGTTAGTGTTAAGTCTTGTGAGACTTAGATATGAGAGTTAGACGTGTATTGGAAGCTTGAACGAATTAATGTTGTGTAAAACGATTTTTGTGTTTAAGATGGTCGAGCTGACCAGATCGTGCCGTAGGCCGCGCCGCGACAAATGGGTCCGCGTCGCGGCAAAGCAAGCAAACCAGGATCAAAAGTTGAGTTAAGAAGGGTCAATTTTTATGTTATATGTCGCGCCGCGATGAACTGGCCGCGCCGCGGAAATTCTGCTGTACAGATTCCGAACTTAGATCTTTTTGAGGGGTTTTAAGGGGCAAAATAGTAAATTGACATGTGGATCTGATGGGAGCATTAACTCTCCACCACATATTCATTTAATTCATTTCTTTTTCTCTTTTCTCTCCATTTTTTCTCCCAAAACTTAAAACCCATTTGAATTATAAGTGAGATTTGAGAGTGAAGGATTGAGGGTTGATCTTTGGAACGAGATTTAAAGTTGTTCCTTGTGTCTCTAGCTACGCGTTGATAGTCTCGGTAAGTTCTAACTGTAAGTTTTGAGTTTTAATTGGTTAATGACTAGGGTTTTAGGTACTAGAGATTTGTAAGACCCATTTGGTGGTAAAATGGGTGAGTTTGGGTTATGTTATTGTAATGAAAGCCTAATAGCCACAAGCTAGGGTTTTGGCCTTGTGATTTGGAGTTGTAAGTGCCAAATGGTGTTGTTAGTCACTAATGCACTTTAAGATTTATGAAAGAAGTGTAAATGGGTAAGTTTGACTTGATTGTGAATCTAAGAAATATAAAATGGGTCAAAATGTACTAGTTGACCTAATTAGATGAAATGGGTATGGATTACCCTAAGTTTTGTGTTAATTGAAGTTAATAGACTTTAATTCACTAGTCTTAGTGATTAAAGTCGAGTCTTGGCCATTTATGGGCGGTTGTGTGTAGTTGAGTCATTTAATGCAAATTGGGTCATTAAATGCTCAAGTGGGAGTATTGTGGTTAATCCCACTAGTTGTGAAATTGAATGTGCACTTAATGATTTAGGTACATTGCGTTGAAGCTCGGAAGTGCTAAATCATCATCCTTGTGACAAGGTGAGTGGAATAATTATATATGCATGTATATGATTTATTTGCTTGTGGGGTATGGGTTCAAGTTCGATGTTGACGATACCATACCCTAGAGTATATTACGTTGTGGATGAGGGTTTAAAGTTCGTTATTGACGATACCTCATACGTATGGAATTAAAGTTCGATGTTGACGATGCCATACGATTATTGTAGTGACGTTGATGAGGGTTTAAAGTTCGTTGTTGACGATACCTCATATGTGGGTTTAAAGTTTGGTGTTGACGATACCACATTAATGAAGGCGAATGGGATTTAAGTTCGATGTTGACGATACAATTCGTTGGGCTAGCCTTGAGATCTTGAGTACTATGGATGTTGTGAACATCATCGTTATACTTGTGTTTTAGCATATTGTATTGTTGTGTTATATGCTATTGTTATACTAGTCTTGTTATCGTGGTACTTAGCGTTATACATGTGAAGGGTATGCTAATTATGTAACTAGTATGTATGTGGATTTGGTAAGTGTTTGCAAGTAAGTAGGTTATATATATATATATATATATATATATATATATATATATATATATATGTATGTATAATTGTTGCACTCACTAAGCATTGCTTACCCTCTCGTTGTTTACCATTTTATAGGTTCCGGCTTTGACAAGGGTAAGGGCATACGGTTGGATTAGTTGTCTCCCGTTTGTGTTGACAGGGGATGCTTTTGGGATAGCTTTTGAAGTGGCCGAACGTTTTGGGTAGTTTAGCCCCAAACCATGCTCGAGTGTCGTTTGGATTATAAACTATCATTTGTTGTTGGTCAAACTTGTATCACATTCATTAATGGCCTTTGTGCCTTTTTGTAAACATTAAACTCGTAGTATGTTTTGACGAATCGTGTGAAATGGGTTACATATTTAATTAGCGCGTAAATGTGAATTATATTTTAAAAAAAAAATTTATCGTACAGAGTACGGGTTGGGTTGTTTCAAGTGGTATCAGAGCATGGTCTAAGGGATTTAGGCGACTTGAGATAGGTGCCTAGACTTGGGCTTTATTGTGTGAGCGCTTTATGCGGGACTTGTAGGACTTTGGGTCTAATCGGGAATTGTTAGTGCTTTGGTTTATGTGAACTAACCTTGTGCTAATTGTTTTGTGTTGTGTTTAGCAATCATCAAGCAAGACGGACGTTGTACTAGCGAGTTAATGCGACGTATTCGCGTAACAACGATTAGCTACCGTTGTTACGGGTGCAAATCGTGTCAAACAAGTAATGTACGACGATTGTCGAGCAAGATGGAGTAGTGTGGTGTACATGTATATACTTACATGTTATGTCTTTTCGTTCTTTGTTTAATCTTTTCCATTTTATAGAATGAAGACGAGAAACGGACACGATAATGATAACGGTGGTACGAGTGAGGATGTTGAACTCACGGCCAAGGTTGAGGCCATCTTTAAAAAGTTAAAGAAGGATTTTCTTGACGATGTTCGGAAGGTCTTCCAAGAGTCGGTCGATGGACAAGTGACCGAAATGATTAACGATCGAATGAAAGCCGCAATAGAGGAGGCTTTAGAGGCTAGAAACATTTATCCTCGAGGCGAAGGGGGTGAAGGTAATGGTGGGGGTGGAAGGCGGGACTTCCACTACAAGAATTTCAAGGATACTCAACCTCCGATGTTTAATGGGGTGAGGGATCCATTGAAAAGCACTTGTTGGATTTCCGATATCGAGGGAGCTTTCCGTACCGCGGAATGTCCTCCCGAGAAAAAGACGAGATATGGGTCTAGCATGTTACGTGAAGAAGGCAAGTTGTAGTGGGACGATAAAATCAATTTGTATGGTGAAGAGCAATGCATGAGCTTGACATGGGAGGAGTTTAAGAAGGAATTCTTCCAAGAATACCGAACTTCTTCCGACCTTGATAGAATCCGAGACGAGTTGCATCATTTGCAACAAGGTTCAATGGACTTGGTTACTCTCAAGTCTACCTTTTTGGCAAAGACTCGCTTTTGCGCGGAATATGTTGGTGACGATCACAAGCTAATGAAAGATTTCTACCGTACCTTGAATGATGAGTTAAAGGGTAAGATTAGTCGGGGAATATCTTAGACTTTTGAAGAGCTATTTGAGTTGGCTCGGGGTTTTGAACCGGAGGTTCCAAGGAAGAATGATTTCACTTTTTCAAAAAGAAAGTTTGAAGGTTCGAGTTATTCGAATTTTTCAAATGAAAAGAACAAGAACAAAAAGGGTTCCGAAAGTGTCAATAGTGTGAAGAAGGGCGCTACCGGTGGTTTTGGGAACTTTGTCCCTACTTGCTACAATTGTGGGGTACGTGGACATATGGCTCGAGATTGCCCGAAGCCAAATTCAACAAACAAGCTCACTTGTTTTAATTGCAACAAAGAAGGACACCGAAAGTCAGAGTGTCCCGATTTGAACAACGATAATATTAAAAGGCTAGAGAAGGCGGCGGGTACGGCTCGAGGTCGAAACTATTTGATGACCAATGATGAAGCCAAACAATCGAACGAAGTTGTCTCAGGTACTTTCATGGTTAATTCTAATCCGGCAAGGATTCTTTTTGATAGCGGTGCAAATTTGTCGTTTGTGTCTCCAAAATTTGTGCCTAAACTTGATAGACCGTTAGCTATGTTAAGTCTTCCGGTAGAAGTCGAAATAGCGGACGGCAAGACGGTGCTAGTGGTTGATGTGTGTAAGAATTGTGATGTCATCTTTGGTGCCGAAAACTTTAAAATTGATCTCATCCCTATGACTTTGGGCGATTTTGATATCGTTGTTGGTATGGATTGGCTCGATCGAAATAGAGCCGATATTGCATGCCATGAAAACTTTATACGTGTGAAGACCCCAAGTGGGGGAGAGTTGATTATTCATGGCGATAGACGAAGAAGACTTGTGCCGATATGTTCTTTTGCACGGGCACGTCGTTTTCTTGTTAGTGGTGGCATGGCTTTTCTTACCCATATTGTTGATACTCGTGATGATCCACCACCTATTCATGAAATTCCGGTGGTTAGGGATTCGAAGACGTTTTTCCGGACGAGTTACCGGGTGTTCCGGCAGAAAGACAAGTTGAATTTCGCATTGAGTTGGTTCCGGGAGCTACTCCCATTGCTAAAACTCCTTATCGTTTAGCACTAATGGAAATGCAAGAGTTGTTAAATCAAACCCAAGAGTTGCTTGAGAAGGGTTTTATTCGACCGAGTGCTTCGCCATGGGGCGCTCCGGTTTTATTCGTGAAAAAGAAGGATGGTAGTATGCGGATGTGCATCGATTACCGGGAGTTGAATAAAGTGACGATCAAGAATCGTTATCCATTGCCTCGGATTGACGATTTTTTTGACCAACTCCAAGGTGCGACGTACTTCTCAAAGATTGACCTACGGTCCGGCTATCACCAAATGCGGGTCCGTGAGGAAGATATTGAGAAAACGGCTTTTCGAACGCGTTATGGGCATTTTGAGTTCGTAGTTATGCCTTTTGGTCTTACGAATGCACCGACAGCATTCATGGATCTTATGAACCGAGTGTGCCAACCTATGTTGGACAAGTCGGTGATTGTGTTCATTGACGACATACTAGTCTACTCGAAAAGTATGAACGAGCATGAACGTCATTTGCGTGAAGTATTGAAGACGTTACGAAAGGAGAAGTTGTATGCCAAGTTCTCCAAATGTGAATTTTGGCTAAGGGAGGTTCAATTCCTTGGCCACATTGTGAACAAAGACGGTATTCAAGTGGATCTGGGGAAGATAGAGACGGTGAAGAGTTGGAGACAACCGACTACGCCTACTTAGGTCCGAAGTTTTCTCGGATTGGCCGGATATTATCGTCGGTTTATCCAAGACTTTTCTAAGATCGTTTCTTCGTTGACGAAATTGACAAGGAAGAATGCGAGATTTAATTGGGAGAACGAGCAAGAAATTGCTTTTCAATTGTTAAAGGAGAAGTTGTGTCAAGCTCCGGTGTTAGTTTTGTCGGAAGGGGTGGAAGACATGACTGTTAATTGTGATGCCTCGTTAAATGGACTCGGATGTGTTCTAATGCAAAGAGGTAAAGTCATCGCTTATGCCTCTCGACAATTAAAGGAACACGAGACGAGATATCCGACTCATGATCTTGAGTTGGCGGCGGTTGTGCATGCGTTGAAAATTTGGTGCCATTACTTGTATGGTGTCAAGTGTACGATTTATTCGGATCATAAGAGTTTGAAACATCTCTTTAATCAATGAGATTTGAATTATCGTCAACGTAGGTGGATGGATGTGGTAAAAGACTATGATTGTGAGATACTTTATCATCCAGGCAAGGCGAATGTGGTCGCGGATGCGTTAAGTGGGAAGAGTCATCACCCGGCGTTACGATTGGGATTGTTACGTATGATTATTACTAACGATTTTCTTGAAAAACTCAGCGTGATTCAAATAGAGGCTTACGTTCACAACAAGCATGCGGAACGAGTTGTGGGTCAATCGGAGTTCATTACTATGGGCTCGCGGGGTTTGTTGTCTTTTCAAGGAAGAGTGTGGGTGCCTAAGATGGGAGATTATCGACAAGTGCTACTTGATGAAGCACATAAGTCAAAGTATTCCATTCATCCGGGAGCAACGAAAATGTATCTTGATTTAAGGAAAGATTATTGGTGGCCGGGCATGAAACGTGATGTTGTGAAGTATGTTGAGCAATGCGTCACGTGTTTGCAAGTTAAGGACGAGCACCAAAAGCCGTATGGTAAGTTACAACCGTTAGAAATCCCGAAATGGAAATGGGAGCACATTACCATGGATTTCATCACGAAGTTACCTAAAACGGCGAGAACCCAATTTGATTCGATTTGGGTTATAGTTGATCGATTGACGAAGAGTGCTTTTTTTCTTCCCATTAAGGAAGCGATATCGTCGGAGACTTTGGCTAAGTTGTTTATCAAGGAAGTCATCTCTCGACACGGTGTTCCTATATCGATTGTTTCGGATCGAGATACTCGTTTTACATCTCAATTTTGGGAAAAGTTTCATGAGGATATGGGTACACAATTGAAATTGAGCACGGCGTATCATCCTCAAACGGACAGTCAAACCGAACGTATGAATCAAACTTTGGAAGATATGTTACGTGCGTGCATTATCGATTTTGGTGGTAGTTGGGACGAGCACTTACCTTTGGTGGAATTCTCGTACAATAATGGTTATCATACTAGTATTGGGATGCCACCTTATGAGATGCTTTATGGGCATAGGTGTCGAACCCCGATTTGTTGGGGTGAAGTGGGACAAAAGGAAATCGGGAGTACCGATTTGGTTTTAGAGACGAATAGCAAGATTGATGTGATTTGAGAGCATTTGAAAAAGGCTCAAGATAGGCAAAAATCTTATGCCGATAAACGTAGATGAACGATCGAATTTCAAGAAGGTGACATGGTGATGCTCAAAGCTTCGCCATGGAAGGGTATTATTCGGTTTCGGAAACGAGGAAAGTTAGCTCCTCGGTTTATTGGACCATTTAAGGTTTTAGCTCGTGTTGGTGAAGTCGCGTATCGTTTGGAATTACCCGAAGAGCTTGCGGGGATCCATAATACATTTCATGTTTCCCATATTCGTAAGTGTCTTGCAGATGATTCATCTTGGGTGCCATTAGACAAGATTGAGCTAAATAATAAGTTAAAGTATAGCGAGGAACCAATTGCCATACTTGATGAGAAGGTCAAAAGGTTGAGACATAAAGAGGTTAGGACTTTTAAAGTTCAATGGCGTCATAGTAAGGGTTCCGAGTTTACTTGGGAGCCCGAAGAGTTTGTGTTGGTTTATCTTCCTTCTTGTCATGCGGCTTGGATCGCGAGGACGCGCTCCGATTCAAGTGGGGGAGAGTTGTAACATCCCATTTTTCCCGTACATATCGAAAGGTACATACTTAATCATTTGTACGTATGTAACTCGTTGTTTATGCGTAATTGTATAGATATAGATATATATATATATATATATATATATATATATATATATATATATATATATATATATATATATATATATATATATATATATATATATATATATATACTTGTTAATGTGTGCGTAAATAAGTCTTAAAGGAGCTTCTGTTAGTGTTAAGTCTTGTGAGACTTAGATATGAGAGTTAGACGTGTATTGGAAGCTTGAACGAATTAATGTTGTGTAAAACGATTTTTGTGTTTAAGATGGTCGAGCTGTGTGCCTTAGGCCGCGCCGCGACAAATGGGTCCGCGCCGCTGCAAAGCAAGCAAAGCAAGCAAACCAGGATCAGAAGTTGAGTTAAGAAGGGTCAATTTTTATGTTATATGTCGCGCCGCGACGAACTGGCCGCGCCGCGGCAATTCTGCTGGACAGATTCCGAACTTAGATCTTTTTGAGGGGTTTTAAGGGGCAAAATAGTAAATTGACATGTGGATCTGATGGGAGCATTAACTCTCCACCACATATTCATTTAATTCATTTCTTTTTCTCTTTTCTCTCCATTTTCTCTCCCAAAACTTAAAACCCATTTGAATTATAAGTGAGATTTGAGAGTGAAGGATTGAGGGTTGATCTTTGGAGCGAGATTTAAAGTTGCTCCTTGTGTCTCTAGCTACGTGTTGATAGTCTCGGTAAGTTCTAACTCTAAGTTTTGAGTTTTAATTGGTTAATGACTAGGGTTTTGGGTACTAGAGATTTGTAAGACCCATTTAGTGGTAAAATGGGTGAGTTTGGGTTATGTTGTTGTAATGAAACCCTAATAGCCACAATCTAGGATTTTGGCCTTGTGATTTAGAGTTATAAGTGCCAAATGGTGTTGTTAGTCACTAATGCACTTTAAGATTTATGAAAGAAGTGTAAATGGGTAAGTTTGACTTGATTGTGAATCTAAGAAATATAAAATGGGTCAAAATGTACTAGTTGACCTAATTAGATGAAATGGGTATGGATTACCCTAAGTTTTGTGTTAATTGAAGTTAATAGACTTTAATTCACTAGTCTTAGTGATTAAAGTCGAGTCTTGGCCATTTATGGGCAGTTGTGTGTAGTTGAGTCATTTAATGCAAATTGGGTCATTAAATGCTCAAGTGGGAGTATTGTGGTTAATCCCACTAGTTGTGAAATTGAATGTGCATTTAATGATTTAGGTACATTGCATTGAAGCTTGGAAGTGCTAAATCATCATCCTTGTGACAAGGTGGGTGAAATAATTATATATGCATGTATATGATTTATTTGCTTGTGGGGTATGGGTTCATATTCGATGTTGACGATACCATACCCTAGAGTATATTACATTGTGGATGAGGGTTTAAAGTTCGTTGTTGATGATACCTCATACGTATGGAATTAAAGTTCGATTTTGATGATGCCATACGATTATTGTAGTGACGTTGATGAGGGTTTAAAGTTCATTGTTGACGATACCTCATATGTGGGTTTAAAGTTCGGTGTTGACGATACCACATTAATGTAGGCGAATGGGATTTAAGTTCGATGTTGACGATACCATTCGTTGGGCTAGCCTTGAGATCTTGAGTACTATGGATGTTGTGAACATCATCGTTATACTTGTGTTTTAGCATATTGTATTGTTGTGTTATATGCTATTGTTATACTAGTCTTGTTATCGTGGTACTTAGCGTTATACATGTGAAGGGTATGCTAATTATGTAACTAGTATGTATGTGGATTTGGTAAGTGTTTGCAAGTAAGTAGGTTATATATATGTATGTATAATTGTTGCACTCACTAAGCATTGCTTACCCTCTCATTGTTTACCATTTTATAGGTTCCGGCTTGGACAAGGGTAAGGGCATACGGTTGGATTAGTTGTCTCCCTTTTGTGTTGACAGGGGATGCTTTTGGGATAGCTTTTGAAGTGGCCGAACGTTTTGGGTAGTTTAGCCCCAAACCATGCTCGAGTGTCGTTTGGATTATAAACTATCATTTGTTGTTGGTCAAACTTGTATCACATTCGTTAATGGCCTTTGTGCCTTTTTGTAAACCTTAAACTCGTAGTATGTTTTGACGAATCGTGTGGAATGGGTTACATATTTAATTGGCGCGTAAATGTGTATTATATTTTTAAAAAAAAAATTATCGTACGGAGTACGGGTTGGGTTGTTTCACTCAAACGGCGCCATCTCAATACTAGAATGATAACTGTTGTTGTAGGAAAATTCTGCTAACGGTAGGTGTCGATCCCAATTGTTTCCGAAATCAATAACACATGCTCGTAGCATGTCTTCAAGCGTTTGTATCGTCCTTTCGCTCTGCCCATCAGTTTGTGGATGATAGGCAATACTCATGTCTAGACGAGTCCCCAATGCTTGTTGCAACGTCTGCCAGAACCTTGAAACAAATCTACCATCCCTATCAGAGATAATAGAGACGGGTATTCCATGTCTGGAGACAACCTCCTTCAAATACAAATCGCCAACTTCTCCATTTTGTCATCTTCTCTCATTGGCAGGAAGTGTGTTGACTTGGTGAGATGATCAACTATTACCTAAATAGTATCATAACCACTTGCAGTCCTTGGCAATTTAGTAATGAAATCCATGGTAATGTTTTCCCATTTCCATTCTGGGATTTCAGGTTGTTGTAGTAGACCTGATGGTTTCTGATGTTCAGCTTTGACCTTAGAACACGTCAAACATTCTCCTACATATTTAGCAATATCGGCTTTCATACCCGGCCACCAAAAGTGTTTCTTGAGATCTTTATACATCTTCCCAGCTCCGGGATGTATTGAATATCTGGTTTTATGTGCTTCTTTAAGTACCATTTCTCTCACATCTCTAAACCTTGGTACCCAAATTCTATCAGCCCTATATCGGGTTCTGTCTTCCCGAATATTAATATGTTTCTCTGATCCTTTAGGTATCTCATTCTTCAACTTTCCTTCTTTTACAACCCCCTGTTGCGCCTCCTTTATTTGAGTAGTAAGGTTAGTACGAATAATTATATTCATAGCTTTTACCCGTATAGGTTCTCTGTCCTATCTACTCAAAGCGTCAGCTACCACATTCGCCTTCCCCGGGTGGTATCGAATCTCAAAATCATAATCATTCAATAGTTCAATCCACCTGCGTTGTCTCATATTCAGTTGCTTCTGATTAAATATATGTTGGAGACTTTTGTGGTCGGTATATATAATACTTTTGACCCCATATAAATAATGCCACCAAGTCTTTAATGTAAAAACAACAGCACCCAATTCCAAATCGTGAGTTGTATAATTTTGCTCGTGAATCTTCAATTGTCTAGACGCATAAGCAATCACCTTCGTTCGTTGCATTAATACACAACCGAGACCTTGCTTTGATGCGTCACAATAAATCACAAAATCATCATTCCCTTCAGGCAATGACAATATAGGTGGCGTAGTTAGCTTTTTCTTCAATAACTGAAACGCCTTCTCTTGTTCATCCTTCCATTCAAATTTCTTCCCTTTATGCGTTAATGCAGTCAAGGGTTTTGCTATTTTGGAGAAATCTTGGATGAATCTTATGTAGTAACCAGCCAATCCTAAAAATTGACGTATATGCTTCGGAGTTTTTGGAGTTTCCCACTTTTCAACGGTTTCGATCTTTCCGGGTCCACCTGGATACCTTCTTTGTTCACTATGTGACTGAGGAATTGAACTTCTTCCAACCAAAATGCACACTTTGAAAACTTAGCGTACAGTTTTTCTTTCCTCAATACTTCTAGCACTTTTCTCAAATGTTCTTCGTGCTCTTGATCATTCTTTGAGTAAATAAGTATGTCATCAATGAAAACAATGACAAACTTGTCAAGATATGGCCCACACACTCGGTTCATAAGGTCCATGAACACAGCTGGTGCGTTAGTCAATCCAAACGGCATAACCATAAACTCGTAATGACCATAAACTCGTAATGACCATAACACGTCCTAAAAGCAGTTTTTGGAATATCATCCTCCTTTACTCGCATTTGATGATATCCAGAACGTAAATCGATTTTCGAATAAACCGACGAGCCTTGTAGTTGATCAAATAAGTCGTCAATTCTCGGCAGTGGATAACAGTTTTTTATGGTAAGTTTATTCAACTCTCTGTAGTCAATACACAACCTAAATGTACCATCCTTCTTCTTGACAAACAAATCAGGAGCTCCCCATGGTGATGTGCTTGGTCGAATGAAACCACGTTCTAATAGTTCTTTCAGTTGGCTTTGCAGTTCTTTCATCTCGCTGGGTGCGAGTCTGTAAGGAGCACGAGCTATTGGTGCAGCTCCTGGTACAAGATCTATTTGAAATTCAACAGACCGATGTGGAGGTAGTCCCGGTAATTCTTTCGGAAATACATCGGGAAATTCTTTTGCGACAGGAACATCATTGATGCTCTTTTCTTCAGTTTGTACTTTCTCGACGTGTGCTAGAACAGCATAGCAACCTTTTTTTATTAGTTTTTGTGCCTTCAAATTACTAATAAGATGTAGTTTCGTGTTGCCCTTTTCTCCATACACCATTAAGGGTTCTCCTTCTTCTCGTACAATGCGAATTGCATTTTTGTAACATACAATCTCTGCTTTCATCTCCTTCAGCCAGTCCATGCCAACTATTACATCAAAACTCCCTAACTCTACTGGTATCAAATCAATCTTAAATATTTCGCTACCCAGTTTAATTTCTCGATTCCGGCATATATAATCTGCTGAAATTAATTTACCGTTTGCTAATTCGAGTAAAAATTTACTATCCAACGGTGTCAATGGACAACTTAATTTAGCACAAAAATCTCTACTCATATAGCTTCTATCCGCACCCGAATCAAATAAAACCTAAGCAGATTTATTGTCAATAAGAAATGTACCCGTAACAAGCTCCGGGTCTTCCTGTGCCTCTGCCGCATTAATATTGAAAACTCTTCCGCGACCTTGTCCATTCGTGTTCTCCTGGTTCGGGCAATTTCTAATAATGTGGCCCGGTTTTCCACATTTATAACAAACTACATTGGCATAACTTGCTCTGACACTACTTGCTCCGCCATTACTCGTTCCGACACCATTTGTTCCTTTCGTTCTGTTAACCCCTGTTCCGTAGACCTCACACTTCGCCGCGCTATGACCATTTCTTTTACACTTGTTGCAAAATTTGGTGCAGAACCCCGAGTGATACTTTTCACACCTTTGGCATAGCTGCTTCTGATTGTTGTTGTTGTTGCGGTTGTTATTATTGTTGGGATAATTGTTGTAGTTGTTGTTGTTGTTGTTGTTGTGCCGTTTATTGTTGTTGCGATTGATGTTGCGATTGTTGGGATAATTGTTGTTGTATTGGTGACTCTTATCACCATTTTTCTCCCACTTTCTTTTGACTAGCTTCACGTTGGCCTCTTCGGCCGCCTGTTCTTTAATTCTTCCCTCAATCTGGTTTACTAGTTTGTGAGCCATTCTACATGCCTTTTGTATGGAGGCAGGCTCGTGTGAACTTATATCTTCTTGGATTCTCTCCGGTAACCCTTTCACAAATGCGTCGATCTTCTCTTCCTCATCTTCGAACACTCTAGGACACAATAGGCACAATTCTGTGAATCGTCTTTCATACGAAGTAATATCGAATCCCTGTGTTCGTAACCCTCTAAGTTCTGACTTGAGCTCATTGACCTCGGTTCTCGGACGGTACTTCTCGTTCATCAAGTGCTTGAATGCTGACCACGGTAGCGTGTAAGCAGCATCTTGTCCCACTTGCTCTAGATAGGTATTCCACCATGTTAACGCAATACCTGTGAAGGTATGTGTAGCGTACTTCACTTTGTCTCCTTCAGCACACTTACTTATGGCAAACACCGATTCAACTTTCTCGGTCCACCGTTTCAATCCGATTGGTCCTTCAGTCCCATCAAATTCTGAAGGTTTGCAGGCAGTGAATTCCTTGTAGGAGCATCCTACACGATTTCTTGTGCCATTAGCTGTATTGCTAGATTCAGAGTTATTGTTGGTATGTAGCGCGGCCTGTACTGCGGCTATGTTTGAAGCAAAAAAGGCACGAAATTCCTCTTCGCTCATATTCAAGGTGTGTCGGGTAGTCGGTGCCATTTCCTTCAAAATAGTCAAATGAAACAATTTAATCATACAGAATATTAAGAGTAGTCAATAGTATCTCGTAGCATAATATGAACTCATTTATAAAAGCTTTTTCTTCATATTAGCGTTTTATAAGTTTAAATTCGGGTACTACCTACCCGTTAAGTTCATACTTAGTAGCTAATATACAATTCAACTATTACAAATCCATATGAAAAACTGATTATAATAATATATATCACATACAAATATTCTTCAAACTTACAACTTCGCTATATTACATATAACATGAAATATAGTACACTAAGATACAGGACAGTTTTGAAGATAAATCTAGTTAATACGCAAGTTGTTCAGCAAAGGAAATAAAGACACGTAATTCATAAGTCCAGAAACAAGTCATGCATTCTGGTTTTACTAAGACGACTTCCCATCCTTGGTCTTGTGTAAAATAACCGTTATGACAATTAGCTAGGCAGCATGTTGTAATGTCGTCAAAAGGACGAGGGTTTCGTAATGTCCAACAGCCCCGTAATAATCTAAAAACCTTGTTTCTCACCCCAACTACTGAATCCGTCACTTGTGGGAAAGTTTTATTTAAAAGCTGCAATCCGATGTTCTTTTTCTCACTTTGGTAAGAAGCGAACATCACTAACCCGTAAGCATAACATGCTTCTTTATGTTGCATGTTAGAAGCTCTTTCTAATTCACGAAATCCTATGTTGGGATATGTTAAGTCAAAATAGGTTCTTAACCCGTAGCGTAAAATTGCATTTGGGTTCCCCGCATTTAACGCTTTAAAGAAAACACGGCGTAACTTAAAGTCTCTCCAATGTGATATACCCCACCTATCAAAGGAAAGCCTTTTATAAACTAAGGCATTTCTGGAAAGTCTTTTAAATGTTTGACAAGTTAATTTCGCCATAACTAAATGTGCTGAGGAATTCTGATCGACTCTAGACAAGATTTCCTCAATCATATCCTCTGGTAGGTCTTCTAAAATATTCGGTTGTCTACCCTCAACGTCCATTTTGTTTTTATACTGTAAAATAGACAAGGATTATATTCGTAAAAACAAACAATACAAGCAATTTTTACATAGAACATAAAAGTACAAGCACACTACAATACATTTATTACACAACATGCTCACACCCCTCTAATCTGAATCACTGATTTCTTCTTCTTTGGACTTGGTTCTTTTTCCTAATCTTCTAGGGATATATGATGTTCCTCTAATACGAGTCGTCGTTTTCCACATTGGTTTAGAAAAACCTGGTGGTTTAGAGGTTCCCGGGTTATTGTCACTATATTGAAAATACGGGTGTTGACGGTACATATAAAGTTCATTGGGGTCGGAATCAGATTTCTCTATTTTGATGCCTTTTCCCTTATTATTTTCTTTTGCCTCATTAAATTGGGTCGGGGTAATTTCTATAACATCATCGGAATCCTCATCAGGATCCGATTCATCGAAAAATTGGTAATTTTCCCAATATTTTGCTTCCTTAGCGGAAACACCATTGACCATTATTAACTTTGGTCCATTGGTTGAGGATTTTCTTTTATTTGACCGGTTTTCTGTGGTACCTACTATTCCCCCTCCGGAACCTCTTCTTCTTCCGGTTCCTCTTCTTCTGGTTCCTCTTCTTCCGGTTCTTCTTCTTCCGGTTCCGTTTCCTCTTCTTCCGGTTCTTCGGGAACTTGTGAATCTTGCCAATATATATTCAACTCTTCGTTATTATTAGGTGAGTCAATGGGATTTGTGCTAGAGGTAGACATATATCACACAATATCAAACATGTTAAGAGATTAATATATCACATAATATTTACATGTTAATAATATATAGTTTCCAACAAAAATATTAAGCAATCATTTTTAAAGAAAACACGGTCGAAGTTCAGACTCACTAATGCATCCTAACAAACTCGATAAGATACACTAATGCAAATTTTATGGTTCTCTAAGACCAACGCTCTGATACCAACTGAAATGTCCCATTCATATTGATTATAAACGTTCCATATTAATTGATTTCGTTGCGAGGTTTTGTCCTCTATATGAGACGTTTTTCAAAGACAGCATTCATTTTTAAAACAACCATAACCTTTATTTTATCAATAAAGGTTTTAAAAACATTACGTAGATTATCAAATAATGATAATCTAAAATATACTATTTACACACGACCATTACATAATGGTTTACAATAGAAATATATTACATCGACATATGCTTCTTGAATGCAGTTTTTACACAATATCATACAAGCATGGACTCCAAATCTCGTCCTTATTTAAGTATGCGACAGCGGAAGCTCTTAATAATCACCTGAGAATAAACATGCTTAAAACGTCAACAAAAATGTTGGTGAGTTATAGGTTTAACCTATATATATCAAATCATAATAATAGACCAAAAGATTTCATATTTCAATACACATCCCATACATAGAGATAAAAATCATTCATATGGTGAACACCTGGTAACCGACATTAACAAGATGCATATATAAGAATATCCCCATCATTCCGGGACACCCTTCGGATATGATATAAATTTCGAAGTACTAAAGCATCCGGTACTTTGGATGGGGTTTGTTAGGCCCAATAGATCAATCTTTAGGATTCGCGTCAATTAGGGTGTCTGTTCCCTAATTCTTAGATTACCAGACTTAATGAAAAGGGGCATATTCGATTTCGATAATTCAACCATAGAATGTAGTTTCACGTACTTGTGTCTATTTTGTAAATCATTTATAAAACCTGCATATATTCTCATCCCTAAAATATTAGATTTTAAAAGTGGGACTATAACTCACTTTCACAGATATTTCCTTCCTCGGAAATAAGACTTGGCCATGGATCGATTCACGAACCTATACAAATATGTACATATATATCAAAGTATGATCAAAATATAATTATAACCATTTTTATTATGTTTTAAAGATTTGAGTGTATTAAGTCAGATGTCCTCGTTAGTAACCTACAACTAGTTGTCCAAAGTTAGATGTACAGAAATAAATCGATATATATTATCTTGAATCAATCCACGACCCAGTGTATACACGTCTTAGGCTAGATCACAACTCAAAGTATATATATTTTTGGAATCCACCTCAACCCTGTATAGCTAACTCCAACATTACTGCATATAGAGTGTTTATGGTTGTTCCAAATAATATATATACATGGGTCGATATGATATGTCAAAACATTTGCATACGTGTCTATGGTATCCCAAGATTACATAATATTTTAGAATACATGTATAATACAATATAAGTTAGCTAGGATATGATTTGTATAGATTTGTTAAACATTTCCCGTAGCTAAAAAGATCAAAAATATCCAATCTTGTTTTACCCATAACTTCTTCATTTTAAATCTGTTTTGAGTGAATAAAATTACTATGGTTTCATATTGAACTCTAATTTAAGAATCCAAATAGAAAAAGTATAGGTTTATAGTCAGAAATTTAAGTTACATGTCAATTACTAAAGAGGTAGTCATTTCCGTCGAAAGAACGACATCTTGATGACCATTTTGAAAAACATACTTTCACTTTGAGTTTAACCAAGATTTTTGGATATAGTTTCATGTTAATATGAAAAATCATTTTCCCAGAAGAACAACTTTTAAATCAAAGTTTATCATAGATTTTAATTATCCAAACCAAAACAGCCCCCGGTTTCACTACGACGGCGTATATCCGATTTTATGGTGTTCATCGTGTTTCCAGGTTTTAAATCAATAAGTTAGCATATCATATAGATATAGAACATATGTTTAGTTGATTTTAAAAGTCAATTTAGAAGGATTAACTTTTGTTTGCGAACAAGTTTAGAATTAACTAAACTATTTTCTAGTGATTACAAGTTTAAACCTTCGAATAAGATAGCTTTATATGTATGAATCGAATGATGTTATGAACATCATTACAACCTCAAATTATCTGGATAAAACTACTAAAAATAAGAAAAATAGATCTAGCTTCAAAGGATCCTTGGATGGCTTGAAAGTTCTTGAAGCAGAATCATGACATGAAAATAGTTCAAGTAAGATTTTCACTCGAAATAAGATTGTTATAGTTGTAGAAATTGAATCAAAATTTGAATATGAATATTACCTTGAATTAGAAAGATAACTTACTATAAATAACAAAGGTTCCTTGATCTTAGATGATTACTTGGAATGGATTAGAAAGCTTGGAAGTAGACTTGCAAACTTGGAAGTATTCTTGATTTTTATTAAACTATACTTATGGAATTTATGAAGAACACTTAGAACTTGAAGATGGAACTTGAGAGAGATCAATTAGATGAAGAAAATTGAAGAATGAAAGAGTTTGTAGGTGTTTTTGGTCGTTGGTATATGGATTAGATATAAAGGATATGAAATTTTGTTTTCATGTAAATAAGTCATGAATGATTACTCATATTTTTGTAATTTTATGAGATATTTCATGCTAGTTGCCAAATGATGGTTCCCACATATGTTAGGTGACTCACATGGGCTACTAAGAGCTGATCATTGAAGTGTATATACCAATAGTACATACATCTAAAAGCTGTGTATTGTACGAGTACGAATACGTGTGCATACGAGTAGAATTGTTGATGAAACTGAACGAGGATGTAATTGTAAGCATTTTTGTTAAGTAGAAGTATTTTGATAAGTGTCTTGAAGTCTTTCAAAAGTGTATAAATACATATTAAAACACTACATGTATATACATTTTAACTGAGTCGTTAAGTCATCGTTAGTCGTTACATGTAAATGTTGTTTTGAAACCTTTAGGTTAACGATCTTGTTAAATGTTGTTAACCTATTGTTTATTATATCAAATGAGATGTTAAATTGTTACATTATCATGATATTATGATATATAATATATCTTAGTATGATATATATACAGTTAAATGTCGTTACAACGATAATCGTTACATATATGTCTCGTTTTGAAATCATTAAGTTAGTAGTCTTATTTTTACATATGTAGTTCATTGTTAATATACATGATGACATGTTTACTTATAATTTATCATGATTAAATATAGTGTAACAATATCTTAATATGATTCATATGTAATTAGTAAGACGTTGTTATAACGATAATCGTTATATATATCGTTTCGAGTTTCTTAATTCAATAAACACAATTTTATGTATATAAATCATTGTTAAAATACCTAATGAGATACTTACTTATCATAATATCATGTTAACTATATATATAATCATATATATGTCATCATATAGTTTTTACAAGTTTTAACGTTCGTGAATCACCGGTCAACTTGGGTGGTCAATTGTCTATATGAAACCTATTTCAATTAATCAAGTCTTAACAAGTTTGATTGCTTAACACGTTGGAAACATTTAGTCATGTAAATATCAATCTCAATTAATATATATAAACATAGAAAAGTTCGGGTCACTACAAATGTGTTGGGAAGTTATCCCACATCGGTCATGAACAAAAACAAATGTATGTATATAAGGCTAAGGGAAAGTCCCTCTATCACCAATTAGTTTTTGAAAATGATGGACTCGTAGACTTATATGTTGTACATATTGTTAGACTTTACGATTTATTAATTATGTCATGGTATCAGAGCTTAGGTGGATGGTTTGTTCTACAGCGAGTCCGAGTCAGGCCCCCATGAGTGTGCCGCCGTCGCTACAAAGAGATTGAGTCAGGCCTCTTCTTGCCGCCATCTCTATAACCGTTCCACGCCTCGATGTGAGGGGGCGTGTTGGGAAGTTATCCCACATCGGTCATGAACAAAAACAAATGTATGTATATAGGCTAAGGGAAAGTCCCTCTATCACCAATTGGTTTTAGAAAATTATGGACTCTTAGACTTATATGTGGTACATATTGTTAGACTTTACGATTTATTAATTCTGTCAGAATGGATCAACCAATCAGCCATCATCTATTTTGAATGAATTGCGGATGGGTTCGTAGCCTTCTCAATCATTGGAGACAAGAAGAAGGCGATCCTTTCCATCCACCACATTGCCCTCTTGGCGAAGAACCTGAAGCACTTACCGGCGAACCTGTCCAAAACACCATTTTCTCTCTCATTTCCAGAGTATCTCGTCACGATTATATACTACATCAAATTCTAGATTTTATTTATCCGCTCGTCCGAACCGACAATCACCCCGGTGTAATAGAAGAAGTCAACGAGCTTCGCGCTCGGGTAGTGGCTTTGGAGAATATGATGCAAAGGTTACAAACACCAGCAGCAGCACCAGCATCATAACCAGTACTACCATCATCAACGCCAACAGTACTGTTACCACCCCCAAGCACAACCGCGTCGTAAACCTCAACTTTAAAATCTGTCCCACGAGCACCAATGTCATACGCCCTGTAGATACCAAGGAATACCAACAACAACAAACGATGAAGTGTTGATTCATAACTTCATTGGAACTCTGCAGCGATTATGTAATCTCTAAAGTCTTAGAGATTATCTATTCTAACCCTAACCATAAATCAGATGAGTGAATCGAAATGATAGAAGGAAGAGTAGAAACCCTGACAAGAATGATGCGTGATTTATAAGCTAGGCTTGTTTTACTAACAGCATCAACAGTACCATAGCATCACCATCACAGTCAGTGCCGTCAGTGTCATCAGAATCAGCAGCACCTATAACATCACAAACTCCGTCAGTTCAAGAATCACTGTGGACATCATTATGAATCAATAACGCGTATATTGTATCAATGAGTTATGAAGTATTAACTCACTCCCTCTGAAGAAATTATATGCATATTTTGTATATATATAAATTTTGAGATCAAAATAAATCTTTCCATACTAAGCTATTATGTGTGAATCTTAACTACTCAGTTAATTCATATTACTAATATGCAATGAGGTACGTCCTTCGTTCGCAACTTAACCATCGTTAGCTACAATTTCTGTCTCAATTCAATAAATTCCAACTCATAATAAACCAAGTGTATTATTTAAATATATGTTTGATTTTACACTTTCATCATCGATGTACTCGAAACTTTCCAAATAACATCATTGCGAAGTTCACAAGAATTTCACAAAAACCAGCATCATGTATCAACAAATAACGAAGTATTGATTCATAATATTATTGAAGAAATACTTATGTAATTTCTAATGTTTTAGAATTACTCAATTCTAGTTTCAACCATAAATCGGATGAGTTTAATTTAATATTAACTCATTAAATCTATGTTACATCTAAAGAAAATATACACATATATATTTTCATAAAGACTCTAATAAAATTCTTTTGTACAAAATATTAATTGTGAATTTTTTTTTTTAACAGGTGGGTAATACCCGAGAGATATATAAATTCACAATTAATATGGTACATTCTTCGAATCTGATTCAGCAATCAACAACTATACACACTATTTTCTCAACAATACACATTCTTTTATAAAAATTAAAACAACCATACTCATTCAAATTCAATTACATATGTTGATCTTGAAAACCGCAGAATTCAATTCGAAATATAACCAGTATCATCATTCTTAGATTCCTATATCTTTCCAAGTTATACTTTGACTTCAAAACTGTGCTAGAACATCATATGTATATTAACGATTACAATCTGTGTTCAAGCCCTCCGAAATTCCTGAAGACACTTCAAATAATGAACAATCGAGATGATGATCCAACCACATGTTACCCACAGTTATGTACCTGAAAAACTTATAAAACCAAAGTCATAGTTTAACACGTATCCGTGTCAGACCCTTTGACATTTATTAGCTAAAATGACTTTTCAATTCCTTTCCAAAGTAGTCAGTTTTGTCACAGCTCCAGCAAGTCAACTTCGACTTTTTAGTCGAAACAACCTTATTATAACCTTGATATATACGTTACCCTTTCGCCATCGTTACCGGGGAACCTTTTATGTTCCATCACATTAGCAATAAACTTACCAACAACTTCACTGATTTTTTATTTTTCAAAAAATCATTATAATTATCAAAACCCCATCATTTACCTATCTGCATCTTGTAACGAAAATTGCCATATGAATCATTGGGAATTAGCAAATAGTATTTTAAAATCTCGCAGCATGTCGACGCCAACAGTTATACATATAAAGTCTATCTCCTGGACTTACATACTGCGAATGTGAAGTTTCTGAAAAACACCCTAAACTGCGAACTAGTTCTCAAAATTTTGAAAAATGCTGATGAAGCAGCAAGAACTGTAAATGACCTTAACAGTAAAAAGTTTGATGATAAAGAATAGTGGGTTGGCAAAGCTCAGAAAAAGAGAAGGTTTGGAACCAGAAAACTGATTTAACAAAGTATGAAGGAGGCTGTGCACAAATCACAAGGATGAAATCTACCTTCAAAGAATCTAAATGATTCAGTGTCTACTGAAATCCTTAACAAATACCTTGCTCCTTGCTCTAAAACCTTTGCGGACAATATTCTTCATCATCCTCTTATCTTAAATATTCTAAGATATCATCGTATATTCCGTTATAAATATCCTCCATATTTCTGAAGATATTTTCATAACCATTCTTATCTGAAATCATTTATCCCCTCGCGTTATCTGTATCACATCATAAAGGAAACTGTTTTAGTTTCTAAGTTCTGAAACCTTCGAGTATAAAGTATGAATGTTTTGAAGTAGTGTTGGGAACTGAAGCATGAGTTAGTATAATATAATGACACTTGATCAACGTGATTATATTACAGTAAGTCATGCTGAGTTTCTAAATGGAACGTGATGATTCACATATCATAACATCATCATGTGCCATGTTACACGACTCTTGTATTCTATTTAACCTCTAAAGTATCAAAAAAAAAAATATTTCTTGATGATTCGGTCTTTTCCAGAGTATTCTGGTAATTTAACAAATCAAGACCGTGCCATTACCATTTCCTTCTTAGAACATTAATAATGTTCATTTCGAAATTTATATCTGCGAATTCTTGACCATTACAAGCGATGCTTAATCGCAAGAAGAAGAAACGAAAGGACAAAGCTCCAAAATAGAAATTGGAGTATAAATCGCAGCAAATAGGAGGGAGTATTAACTGTGGATGACAATGATTATAGAAGACAGAAGCAGGGACTTTGAAGTATAATGGAAGATATAAAACCCAACAACAGCCCATAAATTTCAAACCATATATATATCGATGTATATTGCAATATAAAGACACGGGAGAACTAAAAACACTATAAAACCAAGAGTATAGCAGAAGTAAATAGATTCTTCCGGCGGCAGATGAAAAAGAAGAATGACAGATATGAAAGTTAGGAGTATATCAAGAATCAGAACTGGATGGAGCATATTAGCGAATGCAATAAAGTATGAATTGAGGGAGAAAGAATAAAAGGTGAGAGTTGTGGAAATAAGGAAACGAAGGGGTGGATATATAGTAAAATATCTGACAGAGCAATCAAAATATATTACCGCATTTAATCAAAGCGGATCCTAACTTCCTTAATTACCGAAGAACCAAATCTTATTACGAAGATTTTCTCTAAATTCCTTGAATTCCGAAAATCAACCGTGACTATGTCATTGGTTAAAAAGAACGTGCATTTACTCATTTCATTCTTTTGTGATAACTTCACTCGTACTCCTCACAAAAATCAAATTGCTTTATCTATATTACTTGATGATAATAAAACTCTAATTTCTAACTCAAATACGTCATGAAAACATACTTATTGTCAGCCATGACCATCCCATTCAAATTTTGGGACGAAATTTCTTTAACGGGTAGGTACTGTGACAACCCGGAAATTTTCAACCAAATTTAAACTTTATCTTTATATTATTCCGACACGATAAGCAAAGTTTGTTAAGTTAAATCTCAAGAATTTTAAACGGTGTTCATACATTCATTATAACCTCGACCAAATTCCGATGATTCACGAACCGTTATATATAAATAGATATGTATATATATGTATATATATATTATAACTTGAGAATATTAATGAAGTATTAAACGTATAATACTTTACACGAACGTATTTGTTTCAATATGTTTATCGATGGAATTAAAAGATAATATCAAATGATTGATTTATCAGATACATTGTGATATGATTACGGGCCCATATTATGAGGTCCACTGTGATTTAAGAAATCTATTCTTTTTGACAACATTCGGAAAATGGTAAAGTGATTTATAAGTAAGAACGTGGAGTGTAAATAACTTAGATGTTGGATATCGACAAGTTAAGTAACTCGACATTTTTCATTAAGATGATTTCATACGTTTATTTAACCTTTTACCTTTATCCCACGCTTCACCAGCAGACTGTAATTTAAAAACTTGAAACCTATTGTGAATATATATGATTCTACTTTTCTAAAACGTCTTATGATATAACGATTTCCATTATTTTAACCTTTAAACAAAATGATTCTTAAATATATTTAGTTTTGGAAAACAAAATTATCATATTTATTTGATTTAGTTTCAAACGTATAAAAACGTTTTCAGTTTCAAAAGAACTTTATTATTAAAACGTATATAACTTTTATAAATATCTAGAACCACTTTTGACAACTCATTACTTAACCAGTATGATAAAGATAATGATATTTATATTTTATTTTATTAAATATATATAACAATTTAAATCAATATTATATATATTTATACGCGTATTATACGTACATAGTTTTATACTTTTACTATACTTAAACTTTACCTTTACTTTATTTTACTTTACTTTAACTTTAATAATTCACTTTAATAATTCATACTTTAATAATTCACTTTAATAATTCATACTTTAATAATTCACTTTAATAATTCATACTTTAATAATTCACTTTAATAATTCATACTTTAATAATTCACTTTAATAATTTAAAAATCTATTATAAATAGAATTCAATAGGTTTCATTATTTCATAGAAACTTGAAAATATTTTTCTCTAAACTCTCTCAATCGATTTATATATATATATATATATATATATATATATATATATATATATATATATATATATATATATATATATATATACTCCGTATTATTTCAAGATATTATTAGTATACATAAAATATTACGACGGAGTGCTATCCGAGTGATTTCGAAATTGTTTTTCGAGCGGGATAGAGCTAAGGAAATTATGGGTTATAGCTATGGAGGTTATGGGTATGGTTCGGGAGTATTGCTCGTGAGTCAAAATAGTGTTTATCATCCCCGTTGCGTCAACGTACGTTTCCTGCAATATTGAATCTCAATATTGATACGTGAGCCCTCATAACTTAACTTTTATATATTATTAGTGTATCCCTGACTAGTGCTCGAGTATATAGGATTATGCATGCTTATACGTTCGTTATTGTCGTTAGATAGGTTATGTCGAATCTTGAATTAAATACATATGCTATTAAGATAAGGTATATGATATGCATGTCGTTGGATAGCTAGAGAAAAATTGAGAACTTTTCATTTAGATATCGAATGGTTTCGATGAACAGTTTAGAAGTTATAGTCAATTGAATTTTTGTAAAAATGATTATTATTATTGTCGTTATTATTGTCGTTATACTCTAATTATTATTATTATTATTATTATTATTATTATTATTATTATTATTATTATTATTATTATTATTATTATTATTATTATCATTGTCGTTATTAATAAAAGATATTATTTTTATTTTTATTATTATTATTATCTTTATTATCGTTAAGGTTATAATTAGTATTATTATTATTATCATTATTATCATTCAAATAGTTATTAGTATTATCATTAATATTATTATTATTAGTATTATTTTAATTAAAACTAATATTAGTAACATCTAATTATTATGATTACTATTATTATTATTAATATGAACGCGATATAAAAGACAACTAAAAGCTATTAAACAAAGCGACTGGGAAATAATGAGTATGAGTATCATGATGAAATTAAGATATTGTAAGATATTGATTTAAAGGAAAAATATCGTTTTCATTATTTTACTATTATTATTATTAAAAGTATTATTAATATTAAAACTACCATTTTTACTAATATTATTATTACTAATAAAAATATCATTGTTAATATGAAACATCATTATTATTATCATTTTAGTACTATTATTAATAAAAAATATCATTTTATTATTTTTAGAAAATATAATTATTGTTATTTTTATTAGTAGAAGAATAATAATTATTATAAAATAATACAACTTTTACTTATTATTATTATTATCAATATTATTTTATCAAATAAATATGTGATACAAAGATATTTTACTACGTATAATATAATTACATTAATAATACCTATCATATTATTTTTATAATATTAAATGAACTTTATAAATTTTATTACTTAAGATATATAAAAGTATATTTTTATTATATAAATTTTAATATAAAATTTTATTTATTAATAAAAGAACTATATTATTTACTTTAATAAAATCTGCTAAAAATATTTAAATATATAAAACGACTATATTTAAACTATATAATAATCATGTATAAATTTTGGAAGACATTTTGGTCAATATGACTTTTGTTGACTTTTGCATATTTAGTCTCGAGCATTAGGATTGTGATACACTACGACTTGACCTAAATTGTTAGACAGATATTGATCAAACATATAAATATATATAATTAATATAGGTTTCGTGAATCCAAGGCCAACCTTGCACTTGTTAAATGACGTCATATGTATTTTTACTACAAAATACAGTATTGTGAGTTTCATTTGCTCCCTTTTTAAATGCTTTTGCTATATATATTTTTGGACTGAGAATACATGCGCTGCTTTTATAAATGTTTTACGAAATAGACACAAGTAATCAAAATTACATTCTATGGTTGGATTACTATACCGAATATTGCCCCTTCAAGTCTGGTAACCTAAGAATTAGGGAAATGGCCCCTAATTGACGCGAATCCTAAAGTTAGATCTATGGGCCTAACAAACCCCATTCTGGAATTTGGAATGCATTAGTACTTCGATTAAATGGTGATTGCGATTGCCGATATATGGCATACTTGCGAGTATGCGGGGAATATTCTATATGCATTATGTTAATGTAGGTTACCAGGTGTTCATCATAGGAATGATTTTTATACACTTGCGAGTGTAACATTGTTTATGAAAGATGAAATCTTGTGGTCTATTAAAATTATGGAATTGATGGATTATGATAAACTAATGAACTCACCAACATTTTGGTTGACACTTTAAAGCATGTTTATTCTCAGGTATTAAAGAAATCTTTCGCTGTGCATTAGCTCATTTTAAGGATATTACTTGGAGTCATTCATGGCATATTTCGAAAGACGTTGCATTCGAGTCATTGAGTTCATCAAGATTATTATTAAGTCAATTATAGTTGGATGTATTATGAAATGGTATGCATGCTGTCAACTTTAGATGTAAAGAGAGTTTGTCTTTTAAAAACGAATGCAATGTTTATAAAATATATCATATAGAAGTCAAATACATGGCGATGTAATCAACTATTGTGAATCATTCATAATGTATATGAACGGGTCCTTTCAACCTGGACCATCTGCACCACCGGCGCCACCTGCACCATCTGCACTGTGATGACCCGGGAAATTCCGACTAAATTTAAACTTAATCTTTATATGATTTCGATACGATAAGCAAAGTCTGTAAAGTTGAGTCTCAAAAGGTTTGAGCTATTTTCATATATTCATTTGACCTTGGACTAGTCCCGACGATTCACGAACAATTGTGTTCAAGTATATATATATATATATATATATATATATATATATATATATATATATATATATATATATATATATATATATATATATATATATATATATATATATATATATATATATATATATGTATGTATGTATATGTACATATGTATATAAATGGATATAAACAAAAGTATAAATAATAATTTGAAATAACAAAATATAAGATATTTAACAGAATAATTAAGTATTGTTAAAATGAATACATATTAAATATTCAACATATGTTATCATATAAAATATAATTGTAACTTAAAAATATATCTGTTATAATATTGTTATCATTAATAATTATTGTTATTATTATAGTTATTAGAAAATAATATAATATTATTTATTATATTTATCATTAATAATATCATTAAAATCATTTTTTATATTATTTAATAATATTTATATTATTATTAATTCTATTATTAACATTATTAAAAATTTTAATTAATTATAATTATTAAATATTAATTATATGAGATCTTGTGTACGATTACAGAATCCATATTGTTAGACATCTCAATCGAATTATAACTAATCTTGTTTTTTTTTTGCCTCTTGAATTGATTTACATCCTAATCCAATCGTACCATTTGGTTAAATTTCACAATCTGATTCTTATTTTCACGTCATCATCAAATAATACATGTAGACTAATTGAGCAATAAAACAAACGAATTACACAACAATAATGATTAACTCACTCAACCTTACACTCTTAATCTTCATCTCCTTAAACCACCATTAACCATTCAACCACCTTGAAACACCAAGACATCATTGTGAGCTCTTATTTCATCTGCTTCTGTTTCGTCTCTCTCTTGACCCACAATTAATCTACCATCTGGAAAACCATCAAACCCACATATGCATGCGTACTATTTTTCAGTTTTTGGTTAGCCAACACCATTAACCATCACCATCTTTGTTACCTTCTTTTCTTGATCGAACTCATAATCTTTCTTACTGCTCGAATCTATGCCTTCTGTTTACATTATTCCGTTCGAAAATCAACACCAAGCTAGAACTAAACAAAGAAAACCACTTGTCCCTTTCTATTGTTTCCTGTAGGATATCCATCACCACACAAGCACCACTTCGAACCCGAACACCATCTTCAACCCAAGACAATCTAAACCACCTTCAATCATCGACCTTCTACACCATTTGTTCTGATTAAATTTTGTCGTGGACCACCAAGGCAACCCCCACCATATCTATTTTTTCTCCTCTCTTCATCAATCTATACCATACTCTCCCTCCCTATCTACTTGTAAACCGTCACCATTGTGCACCAAACCCGAACCATACCTGCCACATTTACAACTACTACTCGCCACCACCATGATCACAATCATCACCACCATCAAAGTAATCACTATCTAACAACATCCTCACCACCATCATCTTGAACCCCAATTTCAGTCATCACAAAAATCATAACTCAACATGAGTGATTGTTGCTGTTATGTCTACTTCATGTTTAACCACCTTTAATCATCAAATCTATAAACCACCCATTTCGCTACCTTAACACCATACTACCACCTTTGCACTATAAATTACATCTCCTGTTAAGCTACACCATTTCTGTTTTCTGCTGCCAAACCAACAAAGAAATCCAATGATAAACAACCTGCAAGTGTGCTCGACTTCTGCTGCTGCTATTACAGTACGTACAAAATTTCTGTTATTGGTAAACGTAGAGGTATAAATGAAGTCACAATAATTATGGGTAATGATATAATAGAGTGATCATGAATGGATGATGAGCTGTAAAAGAGAGAGTGGAGGGGTACGTTCTTAAAGTTTCCAATTTATATTAGACACAAACCATTAGTGAGTGTAAAGTAAAACATGTTGGACTTTTGGAATTCAATTAAAAAATATATATATGTACCCGTTTCTGTTTAAAAGAAAGTGGCGAAAGGCATATTGAAAATCAATTTGTGGTGGTAGCATGAGGTTAAAGTAATAAAGTTTCGATGTGGGGCAGTTATGAAATTAACTTATTTTTTTTCTTATGAGCCAGACTTTATTTTTTTGTTAGCTGTGTTCCTTATTTTCTCTCATTTGGACGATGCTTGTTGGGTTATTGGGCTGTACACATCTTATTCAGTTGGGCCGAAAACTTACTTTTATTAATTGGGCCGTGACCCAATTTGTAGTGGGTTGTAGGTTGATAACAATAGACGGGTTATAACTAATTCTGGATCGTATGATAACAGAGAGATCGTGTAGCTTGGATGGTTTGGGTGTTAGGTCAGTTAACGAGAGGTTGTGGGTTCGAGTCCCAGCTCTGGCGCTTTATTTTCTTTTTAGTCTTCAAAGGTAGTTTTCATAATTATTATTATTATTATTATTGTTATTATTATTATTATTTGCTAAGTATTGTTAACATTAATATTATGATTATTATTAACATTATTATTATTATTATTATTATTTTATATATACCTATATATAAAAAATATATAAAAGTAAATATATATAAAAATATAAACAATTGAAATAATGTATATATAATCTGTTCGAATATAATTATATGTGTTAATATATACAAATGATATAGGTTCGTGAATTCGAGGCCAACCCTGCGTCATTCAATATAGTCATATGTATTTTTACTACAAAATACACTCGGTGAGTTTCATTATTCCTTTTTTTAAATGCTTTTGCAATATATATTTTTGGGACTGAGAATACATGCGATGCTTTTTATAAATGTTTTACGAAATAGACACAAGTAATCGAAACTACATTATATGGTTGAATGATCAAAATAGAATATGCCCCTTTTTATTAAATCTGGTAATCTAAGAATTAGGGAACAGACACCCTAATTGACGCGAACTCTAAAGATAGATCTATCGGGCCCAACAAGCCCCATCCAAAGTACCGGATGCTTTAGTACTTCGAAATTTATATCATGTCCGAAGGAGGATCCAGGAATGATGGGGATATTCTTATATACATATTGTGAATGTCGGTTACCAGGTGTTCAATCCATATGAATGATATTTTTGTCTCTATGCATGGGACGTATAATTATGAGAAATGGAAGTATGAAATCTTGTGGTCTATTAAAATAATGGAAATGATTGTTATGATAAACTAATGAACTCACCAACCTTTTGGTTGACACTTTAAAGCATGTTTCTCAGGTACGAAAGAAATCTTCCGCTGTGCATTTGCTCATTTTAGAGATATTACTTGGAGTCATTCATGACATATTTCAAAAGACGTTGCATTCGAGTTGTTGAGTTCATCAAGATTATTATTAAGTCAATTATAGTTGGATGTATTATGAAATGGTATGCATGTCGTCAACTTTCAATGAAATGAAAGTTTGTCTTTTCAAAAATGAATGCAATGTTTGTAAAATGTATCATATAGAGGTCAAGTACCTCGCGATGTAATCAACTATTATGAATCATTTATAATTGATGTGGACTTCGTCCGGATGGATTAGGACGGGGCGTTTCAGTTGGTATCAGAGCGGTGGTCTTAGTGAACCGGGTCTGCATTAGTGTGTCTAACTGATAAGTCGTTAGGATGCATTAGTGAGTCTGGACTTCGACCGTGTCTGCATGTCAAAAGTTTTGCTTATCATTTTTGTCAGAAATCATTTGTTTATCATCCTTATTAAATTACCTGCTTATTATTCTTAGTCTAGACACATCTAATTGCATTGACTGCATGAATAGTGTATAGATAAAATTCATATCTTAGCGTATCTACTAATTCATATCTTAGCGTATTTGCTAATTCATATCTTAGCATATCTGTTATTGTTATCTTTACCTGACAGCTTCCGTAGATTCCTCCGTAACTTATGAGATTTTAGTATTATATATGCATATGTAAATTATGTATTGCAGGGTACTAATCTACATCCTATAATCTATTTCTTATCGAAAATCCTTCATCTGATCGTACGAGATGAATCCTGCAACCAGGTCGAGTCCCTCGGATTCCGACATGGATTTTCACCCGAGCTCCGAAAGCATTATAACCGGAATGAATCAACCAATTCATCTGATGGGTTCGTAGTCGACTTAATCAATGGAGATGCACAGAAGGCGATCCCTTCCACTAACCGAATTCACCTCTTGCCGAAGAACTTGAAGCACTTTCCGGCGAAGCTATTCGAAACACCATTTTCAACCTCATTTCCTGGATATCTCGCCATGATTATATACTATCTCAATTTCTGAATCTTATTCATCCGCTCGTTCCAACTGCCAATCATCCCGGAGTAATCAAAGAGTGTAAGATCCAAATATTTATTTTACATAATGTATTTATGGTGTACGATGCGTGTATGAAGTTTACGTGTTGCTTGCTCAGACGCCGAAGGAAACTGGACGTTGTCTGAAGTGACAAGGTGTGTACGTATCCTTTCAACCCCAAATAAAGTTTGTGTTGATGTTCCAAAGCCTTACCATTGGAAAGGAAATCTTATCACGTTTCCAACGATATTTGATTCATCGAAAACGGAGCTACGGACAAAAAGTTATGGCCAAAACAAGAAACTGAAAACTGACCTGAAGGTTGGAGCGGCGCTCCACCTTTCGGCGCGGCGCGCCGAACCCGTCTGATGCAATTTTCAGCCTTTTTAAAAGGTCTAAATGAAGGGTACTTTGGTCTTTTCACTTGGGGTCGGTTTGGGATCATCAAAACTGATCCTTTGATCAGTTTGGATCACATTTTCACTCATCAAACACTCTCAACCTTATCTAGTGAGAGAGTAAGAGTTCTAGAGAGAGATTTAGGGTTTTGGTGAAGAAGGAGGCCGAATTGATCAAAAGCTCGAGTTCTAAAGTTGTTCCTTTCGTTCCTAGCTACGTTGTGGTGGTATTGGTAAGCTCAAACTCCGAATTTCATCTATTTGATTTGATATTCAAGTTAGGGTTTGAGTTAGTTTGATGAAAAACCCTTTTAGATGATGAAATGGGTTTAGTGATGCTAGTAATTGGGTTTATTGTTAATTGTTGGTGGATTTTGGGTTGGTGAACTAATTGGCCATGTTTAGGACTTGAAATTGAGTTTAATCACTTAAGTTAGTGATTATGGAAGTATTGAAACCCATTTAAGGTTATTTGGTTGTCTAATTGTGACTTTGGGTCAAATTAGGGTTTGGTGGTGATTATGACCCATTTGGCGATTTAATGAGGTTTATAAACTTGAAATGGATTAAGTTGAAGTATAAAACCAAGTTAAATGTGTTTTGGTGTCAAAACTTGTAAATGGTGAGATTTTGACCTTATGGGTCAAAATTAGGGTTTAAGTGTCAAAATGGGTATGACTCGTGTTTAACACTTGAGTTCGGGTTTAATTGGCGTACTAGGACCATTCTCACTTGTGTTAGTGATTATTGGTTAGTTTTGGGCACGGTTTGTGCTTGGAAGTGCATTTGGGTCGAAATTGCACTAAGTGACGAATTGGGTTGATTTGTAAATCCACTCTAAGTGTATTGTTGTAATTGTGATAATGGAATAGGTACTTTCCATTGGCGAGTTGCGGATTACTTGGAAGCATTCTTCAAGACTTCAAGGTGAGTGATAATATCCTATGTGCATATGTATGTGTAGGATGGGTGCGGGTCGGGTGAAGTGATTCTCGGCTATAGAGCTCACTTCACATATAGATGGATTTGATGGACTTTTGTATGAGTCCAATTGGCACGGTTGTGCGTTTTGGTTGACCATCTTTGGCGAAGTACGCGTTCGCGTGTACATTATCACACGTGGTTGTGATGTGGTTGATATAACCCCAATGGCGAAGGGTATAATATTGAGAAGTGAATCGCGTGTGTATTCGGATTCACGATGACGCGTGTGGTTTCGGCCATCTTATTGTATTGTGGAAATGAATCTCGTGTAGTTCGGATTCATGGTGACTCGTGTAGTTCGGTCATCTTATTGAGGTAGTAATCTCGTGTGGTTTCGGATTACTAAGGCTCGTGTAGTTCGGCCAACCTCGATGTTGTGAAGATAGTAATCTCGTGTGGTTTCGGATTACTAAGGCTCGTGTAGTTCGGCCAATCTTCATTGTGGTATTTGGTTCTCGGTATTGGGTTAAGGTGTTAACCTTGTTCGTTTATATTGTTATATATTAATATATTGTTGTGTTGTAGCTAACCCTCCGGGTGTAGCTATTTGGCGTGGTTCACATCGTCGTTGGTGAACTTATATTGTTGTTGTATCCTTAGCTCGTTGCTTAGAGATCGTACGGTATGCTTAGTGTAGTGCCTTATATGGATGCCTCGGTATGCGGTATTTGTTATTTTGTGGCGTGTCCATTTTATACATATATATGTATGTAGTATATTATCATTCACTAAGCGTTAGCTTACCCTCTCGTTGTTGACTCTTTTTATAGATTGCATGCGGATGGTGGCTCGGGTAAGCGCGAGGATTAGAGGACTTGCATAGTTTGCTTAGAAGGCTTGCTTTTGGATTTATTAGGATTGGGTAGCGTATCCCCAATCGCCATGCTCGGCTTTATTTTGTATTAAAAGTCTTATGGTCGAAAATTGTATTTTGATACTTAAAGGGTAATTTGGGTCGATGTGGGCCCTGCTTCGTAAACATAATTTTATTAATAGAACGTGCTAGTTTTTATATATGGAACATGTGGTTAAAAGCGTTTGGGTAAATACGTCGGGAACTAGTCAATCTTTTTCGCATTTAAAAGTCCCGGGGACAGCCCGTTTTGGCGCGGCGCGCCAGGTAGGGGGCGCGGCGCGCGGGTATGCTGTTCAGGAAAAAAAAATTTATGTGGTGAAAATTAACGGGGTTTTGTCATGGTTTAGTGTGGGTCGTTACAAGTGGTATCAGAGCATGGTCTAAGGGATTTAGGTGACTTGAGATAGGTGCCTAGACTTAGACTTGTGTGTGCTTAAATTGTTGCGGGACTTGTAGGATTACGGGTCGGAATGGGTTTGGTTAGTGCCTTGGCTATAATTCTCGCGTGTGTTTGTACCGCGTAGAATTTTGGTTGTGTTTGTGTATATCATCGAGCGAGACGGTCGTTGTACTAACGAGTCGATGCGGCATGTGTGCGTAATAAGAACTTGCAAACCTTATTACGGGTGCAAATCGTGTCTAACAAGTGATGTACGATGAGTGTTTAGCAAGATGGGGCTGTGTCGTGCGTACGGTTTTACACGTTCGTGGACTAATCGTTTTGCATTCTTTAGAATGACGACGCGAAACGAGACCGAGGCGAATGATGTGGAGTTTAACGCTAGGGTTGCGGCCGCCGTTGCGGAGCAAATGGGTGCGTTAGAAGAAAGAATGGAAAGGAGGTATTCCGAACTTCAAAGTAGTGGTGAAATGGAGCGTTATCTTAAGAGCTTCATGAGGACTAAACCCCCGATGTATGACGGAAAGCCGGATCCTTTGGTAAGCACAACTTGGATTTCGGACGTCGAAGGGTGTTTCCGTACTATTGATTGCCCTCCTGAGAGAAAGACGAGACTCGCTACGAGTTTGTTGCGGGGTAGGGCAAGGGATTGGTTGGATGGTAAGATTGATCTTGTCGGTGGCGAGACGTTTATGGCTTTATCGTGGGACGACTTTAAGGAGGAATTCCTCGAGGAGTTCCGGACTTCGGCCGATTTGTGGGAATTGTGTAATGAGTTGCGAAATTTGCGACAAGGATCTATGGATTTGAGTACTCTCAAGATGACCTTTATGGCGAAGGCTCGTTTTTGTCCGGAGTATTTGGGGAATGATCGTTTGTTGATGGGAGATTTCTATCGGACCTTGAATGATGACTTGAAAAGTAAAATTAGCCGGGGTCAAGCGAAATCGTTTTCGGAATTATTCGACTTGGCTAGAGGTTTCGAGTCGTATTCACGATCGAAAAAGGGTGAACCTTCAAGTGAGCGAAGGGTCGTTTCTTATGGTGCTCCGAGTAAGAGGGCTAAGGGTCCGAGTGTGAGCACAGGTGGTACGCGGACGAGTATATCGAATTCTAGCGCGTCCAGATGTTACAATTGTGGCGTGAGGGGTCACAAGTCTTGGGAATGTTCGGTACCAAAGGGTGATGGTATGGTGTGCTTCAATTGCCAAAAAGAAGGACATCGTAAGTCGGAATGTCCCAAGTTAGCGGGGACGGGTGCGGCCAGGAGATGTTAAGGTACGTTTAATTTTGATAAATATGTCTTTTGATTATTTATTAAATGCCGTTGGAGTTTGAGTTGTATGCCTTTGTTGTGCATGTTATGCTATGGGCGACGTTCCTAATGGAAGTACCCTATGTTGATGTTTGATTAATGGGCGAAGGGCGTACGACTTGGTGCAACCAAGCATTCCTTAGTATTTGGGAAACGTTTCTACCAAGCCACGGAAATGGTTTTGGTGTTTGGTTGTTAAGCGCGTGTTCGCTTTGATGTTGAAGTGATGAATCATGAGGTTCGTCGGTTGGTTGGAACCCTTGAGATCGAGTGTTTTAAATCTCGATGTGTGTTGGTAATGGAGCCTTTATGACGCGACATTAGGTGCCTCTTTTATACCTACTAGCGTAGTGTTCGACTTCGATTGTGTTGCGGTACACTTTTTGTACAAAGTCTTTAAGGGTTGGTTAAAATCCTTCGTGTGCTCAAGGTTGGAGCAAGATGTGGTAATGGGTCGTATGAGCCCAATTGTTGGTAAAGTCTACCTGTGGTAGCATTGTACGGTTGTACGAGTTGTGGATATGGAACGTGGTTCTAAGTGGGGGAGTTACACTCCCGCACGAGGAGGTTTTAGTGTGAGATTTCGGACAATGTTTTAGTAAACCGAAACTTGTGTCGGGACCTAGATTTGGTCGATTTGTGGTAGAGTACAATTTCGAATTGTACTTATGGTTTGGATTTGAATCATCACCGAGGTGGTAACGTGGTAAATCTCGTTGAGAGATAATGGACGTGTTTGGCGAGCAAGGTGAAATCCTCCGGTTAAGGGAGGTGTGTGTCGGGTTCTCTTGTGGAGAATTATTGTTTGGTACCTATGTTTGGTATAGGTGGTTCTTGCTCGATTATGGTATGGTTGTTTGATGAAGCATGATCTTTAGGGTCCGCTGACTTCATCATTGGAATACGTGATTGGTGGAACATGACTTTCGGGGTCCGCTGACTTCATCATGAGCGTGGTGTTATATCGGTGAAGCATGATCTTCGGGTCCGCTGACTTCATCCGGTGTTGTGATTGGTGGAGCATGACCTTCGGGGTCCGCTGACTTCATCAAGGGAGTAGTGTTATGTCGGTATAGTGTAACACTATCGGGAAATGCGAGTACCGGTGGGAAATGCGAGTACCATTCCTGTTTTGAGATTGTGGATCGCGTGTGTTTTCGAATTCACGATGACGCGTGTAGTTCGGTCATCTTATTTGAAATGAATCTCGTGTAGTTCAGATTCATGGTGACTCGTGTAGTTCGGTCATCTTATTGAGGTAGTAATCTCGTGTGGTTTCGGATTACTAAGGCTTGTGTAGTTCAGCCAACCTCGATGTTGTGGAAGTGAATCTCGTGTAGTTCGGATTCACAAATGACTCGTGTGGTTTCGGTCATTGTATTGAGGAGTGAGTCTCGTGTAGTTCGGATTCACAAATGACTCGTGTAGTTCGGTCATTCCTCCGGGATAGTGACTCTCGTGTAGTTCGGATTCACTATGGCGCGTGTAGTTCGGCCATTCCCGATTGTTGTTGTGGTGAAGGTAGTGAGTCGCGTGTAGTTCGGATTCACTAGGTCGCGTGTGTTTTCGGCCAGCCTTCGTGTGTTGTGTGATTAGTGATGCGATAGCCGTGTTTTGCTCACGTGTTGTTACGGGTGTGACGATCGTCGATTTTGTACACCTTAGGATTAGCGTTGCCATAGTCGTTTTGGGCACTTTTGGTTTTAGTCGTTGCTTATGATGTTAGGATAGTGGCGTATTGGTTGTATTGCGCACTACAAAGGATGTTTAGGGGTAAGAGTAATCCGTGAGGATTCATGTGGTTCGATCTTCAACGTTCGGATTGTTGACTTTAGGTTAAGACTTGGTCACTTTTAGCGTTGTCCGTGGTAAAGGTACGCTAAGGAATTTATATCTCGGTACGAGGTTGGTTGAGTTTTTCCCGATATGGGAAATTGAGCAGGTTTTAGTGCTCGGATTGTGGTTTTGATAAATCACGGTTGACGATTTTAGTTGTTAAAAGTGATCCATTGGGAAGAATTGTCTAGGAAAGTTCGTATTGGGACTTGAGTGAGGATCGTTGAGTAGGTCCGGATTGGTTAAGTGGAGAAGATCACGAGGACGTGATCGAGTTTAAGTGGGGGAGAGTTGTAAGACCCAAATATTTATTGTACATAATGTATTTATGGCGTACGATGCGTGTATGAAGTTTACGTGTTGCTTGCTCGGACGCCGAAGGAAACTGGACGTTGTCTGAAGTGACAAGGTGTGTACGTATCCTTTCAACCCCAAATAAAGTTTGTGTTGATGTTCCAAAGCCTTACCATTGGAAAGGAAATCTTATCACGTTTCCAACGATATTTGATTCATCGAAAACGGAGCTACGGACAAAAAGTTATGGCCAAAACAAGAAACTGAAAACTGACCTGAAGGTTGGAGCGGCGCTCCACCTTTCGGAGCGGCGCGCCGAACCCGTCTGATGCAATTTTCATCCTTTTTAAAAGGTCTAAATGAAGGGTACTTTGGTCTTTTCACTTGGGGTCGGTTTGGGGTCATCAAAACTGATCCTTTGATCAGTTTGGATCACATTTTCACTCATCAAACACTCCCAACCTTATCTAGTGAGAGAGTAAGAGTTCTAGAGAGAGATTTAGGGTTTTGGTGAAGAAGGAGGCCGAATTGATCAAAAGCTCGAGTTCTAAAGTTGTTCCTTTCGTTCCTAGCTACGTTGTGGTGGTATTGGTAAGCTCAAACTCCGAATTTCATCTATTTGATTTGATATTCAAGTTAGGGTTTGAGTTAGTTTGATGAAAAACCCTTTTAGATGATGAAATGGGTTTAGTGATGCTAGTAATTGGGTTTATTGTTAACTGTTGGTGGATTTTGGGTTGGTGAACTAATTGGCCATGTTTAGGACTTGAAATTGAGTTTAATCACTTAAGTTAGTGATTATGGAAGTATTGAAACCCATTTAAGGTTATTTGGTTGTCTAATTGTGACTTTGGGTCAAATTAGGGTTTGGTGGTGATTATGACCCATTTGGCGATTTAATGAGGTTTATAAACTTGAAATGGATTAAGTTGAAGTATAAAACCAAGTTAAATGTGTTTTGGTGTCAAAACTTGTAAATGGTGAGATTTTGACCTTATGGGTCAAAATTAGGGTTTAAGTGTCAAAATGGGTATGACTCGTGTTTAACACTTGAGTTCGGGTTTAATTGGCGTACTAGGACCATTCTCACTTGTGTTAGTGATTATTGGTTAGTTTTGGGCACGGTTTGTGCTTGGAAGTGCATTTGGGTCGAAATTGCACTAAGTGACGAATTGGGTTGATTTGTAAATCCACTCTAAGTGTATTGTTGTAATTGTGATAATGGAATAGGTACTTTCCATTGGCGAGTTGCGGATTACTTGGAAGCATTCTTCAAGACTTCAAGGTGAGTGATAATATCCTATGTGCATATGTATGTGTAGGATGGGTGCGGGTCGGGTGAAGTGATTCTCGGCTATAGAGCTCACTTCACATATAGATGGATTTGATGGACTTTTGTATGAGTCCAATTGGCACGGTTGTGCGTTTTGGTTGACCATCTTTGGCGAAGTACGCGTTCGCGTGTACATTATCACACGTGGTTGTGATGTGGTTGATATAACCCCAATGGCGAAGGGTATAATATTGAGAAGTGAATCGCGTGTGTATTCGGATTCACGATGACGCGTGTGGTTTCGGCCATCTTATTGTATTGTGGAAATGAATCTCGTGTAGTTCGGATTCATGGTGACTCGTGTAGTTCGGTCATCTTATTGAGGTAGTAATCTCATGTGGTTTCGGATTACTAAGGCTCATGTAGTTCGGCCAACCTCGATGTTGTGAAGATAGTAATCTCGTGTGGTTTCGGATTACTAAGGCTCGTGTAGTTCGGCCAATCTTCATTGTGGTATTTGGTTCTCGGTATTGGGTTAAGGTGTTAACCTTGTTCGTTTATATTGTTATATATTAATATATTGTTGTGTTGTAGCTAACCCTCCGGGTGTAGCTATTTGGCGTGGTTCACATCGTCGTTGGTGAACTTATATTGTTGTTGTATCCTTAGCTCGTTGCTTAGAGATCGTACGGTATGCTTAGTGTAGTGCCTTATATGGATGCCTCGGTATGCGGTATTTGTTATTTTGTGGCGTGTCCATTTTATACATATATATGTATGTAGTATATTATCATTCACTAAGCGTTAGCTTACCCTCTCGTTGTTGACTCTTTTTATAGATTGCATGCGGATGGTGGCTCGGGTAAGCGCGAGGATTAGAGGACTTGCATAGTTTGCGTAGAAGGCTTGCTTTTGGATTTATTAGGATTGGGTAGCGTATCCCCAATCGCCATGCTCGGCTTTATTTTGTATTAAAAGTCTTATGGTCGAAAATTGTATTTTGATACTTAAAGGGTAATTTGGGTCGATGTGGGCCCCGCTTCGTAAACATAATTTTATTAATAGAACGTGCTAGTTTTTATATATGGAACATGTGGTTAAAAGCGTTTGGGTAAATACGTCGGGAACTAGTCAATCTTTTTCGCATTTAAAAGTCCCGGGGACAGCCCGTTTTGGCGCGGCGCGCCAGGTAGGGGGCGCGGCGCGCGGGTATGCTGTTCAGGAAAAAAAAATTTATGTGGTGAAAATTAACGGGGTTTTGTCGTGGTTTGGTGTGGGTCGTTACAAAGAGTCAACGAGATTCGCGCTCGAGTAATCAATTTGGAAAACATGGTGCAAAATGTACCAGCTTCAGCAACATTACCGGCACCAACAGTACCACCAGTAACAGCACCAGTACCATCAACAATCCATGCCTCAACATCTCATCCTATACCTCAAGCATAATCAATGTTCTACGAATCGTTTTACGAATCGTGCTACATAAACTATCTTCGTCCTTCATGGTGATTATGTAATCTCTAATATTTTAGAGATTATGTACTCTAGTTCTAGCCGTAAATCTGATGAGTTTAATATCACATTGACTCATTAAATCCATAATTACGTCTGAAGAAAATAAAATATGTATATATGTTTTCATAAAGATTGTAATTAAAATTTTTATTGTACAAACTGTTAATGGTGAAAATATTTTAACGGGTAGGTAATACCCGAGGAATATTCAGATTTCACATTAATAAATTACACATTACATTCTTCGAAGCTGATTCAATGGTCATTTACTATTCTACTTACATCCACAGATATACAAATCCGTTTACCACAGAATAATCATATTCATCCAATTACATATTTGGATTTTGACCTATCAGAATCCAACAAGTGGCATAACGAAGAAATAATGGACACAATAAAAATTGACTAGAAACAGATTAATTAACAATATGAAATTCTATTAAGAATCCACGCTAACAAAATCCTAGCTAAGTGTTCCTAGCTAACTGTTAATTCCGTATTACCATTTAATTATCGCAATTTATTTATCGCAGTTTATTTATCGCAATTTATATTCTCGCAATTTTAATTATCGTCATTTAATTTCTGTTATTTACTTTATGCATTTTATTTATCGTCATTTAATTTCTGTATTTATTTTACGCACTTTAAATATCGGGACACGAATACAAGGTTTTGACATATCATATCGACGCATCTATATATATTATTTGGAATCACCATAGACACTCTATATGCAGTAATGATCGAGTTCTCTATACAGGGTTGAGGTTGATTCTCAAATAATATATATACTTTGAGTTGTGATCGAGTCTGAGACATATACGGGTCACAATACGTATTAATTAACTCGAATATTATATATTAAATTATATATGAATTATTGGACTGTTAAATGTGGACTATCGACTGTGGACTAATGACATTGGACAATTAAAATGAATTAAAATATTAATTATAACATATGAAACTAAATAATTCTTCAAGTTTGCCACTTGATCTCATCTTAAACCTCATTGTATCTCGACGATTACAATCTGCGTTCAGACCTGTCATAATTCCTGAAAACACCTCAATCGAGAGGATGAATCAACCGCACTTCATCTAAGGAAGGAAATATTTATACATATAGTTATGCACCTGAAAAACTCTTGGAAACTGAGTAAACGTTTAACACGTAGCTGTGCTAATTCCTTAGTGTTATTATTACCCAAAATAACATTTCCATTCTTTTTCAAATTAGTCAGTTTTGTCACAGCTCCAGCAAGTCAACTTCGACTTTTCGTTTGAAACAACCTTATTATAACCTTGATATATACGTTGTCTTTTCGCCTTCGTTACCGGAGAACAGTTTAAATTCCACCACATTAGCAGTAAACTTACCAGCAACATCATTACTCATTGACTTAAGTCTCTCCGAAGAACTATTATATTTGCTCATTAAAAACCCTATCTTATACCCATCCGCATCTGGTAACGAGAATTGCCATACTAATTACCAGGAATCAGCAAATCTGTATTGTGAGCCTCGCAACGTTTCCAAATCAACAGTTATATGTAAACATATAACATTTATCTCTTAGAATTATGATCCTTCATTCTGAAATTCTGAAAAGCACCCAGTCTGTAATTCAATACTCTGAATGTTGAAAAAGTTTAATGAAGCAGCAGAAACCATAGACAACCGTAAACGACCTTAATCATCGGAAGTTTGATGATAAAGAATAGTATGTTGGAAAAGCTCAGAAAAGTTAGAACTGGAAAACGGATTGAGCTAACCACGAAGGAGACCAAGGAAAAATACAAGGACCAAAACCTATATTCAAAGAATCCAGGAATTTTTGAATCCGATGAAATCTTTAGAGAATATCTTGCTCCGAAGTCATGTTAAAATCTTGCGGAAAATCTTTCTCCATCAACCATCGAACTTAGAAATTCCAAAATATCATCATCAATATCTTTGATATTTCTGAGGATATTTTCAAAAATATTCTCGTCCGAAATTATATACCTCTTCGTGCTTCCTGTGTATCATTATATTGAAAACATTCAAGAGAGAATTTAGTACCAAAAAGCAGGTTATGCGAAACTATGAAGAAAGCCGTGGACAAATCACAAAGAATAAGTTTGACTTCAAAGAATCTAAATGATTCAATGTCTACTGAAGTCTTTCGCGAATATCTTGCTCGTTACTCTAAACCCTTGCACACAATAGTCTCCATCAATCTCTGATCTTAGATATTCAAAGATATTATCTTATCTTTCATTATAAACATCCTCCATATTTCTGAAGATATTTTCATAATTATTCTTATCTGAAATCATTAATCTCTTCATACTATCAGTGTTACATCATATAGAAACTGTTAGTTTCTATATTCTGTAAACTTTCGAGCTTAAAATATGAATATTTTTGAAGTAGTGTTGGGAACTGATGCATGAGTTAGTATAATATAATGACACTTGATCAACGTGATTATACTACAGTAAGTCATGCTGAGTTTTTGAATGAAACGTGATGATTCACAGATCATAACCTCATCATGTGTCATGTTACACGACTCTTACGTTCTGTCTAATCTATAAACATATCAAGAACATATTTTTCTTGATAGTCCTATCTTTCCTTGAATTCTGGTAATTTGACAAGTCAAATTGTGCTATTACCGTTTCTTTCTTAGGACATTAACAATGTTCATTCTGAAATTTATATCTGCGAAATTCTGGACCATTACAAGAGATGCCCGATCGCAAGAAGAAGAAGAAACGAAGGGACAAAGCTCAGAAATAAAATTGGAGTATAAATCAAAGCAATTAGGGGGGAAGTATTAACTGGGAATGACAATGATTATAGAAAACAAAAGCAAGGACTTCGAGGTATAAGGGAAGATATAAAGTCCGATAACAACACATAAATTACAAACCATGTATATCAATGTTTATAGCAATATAAAGACACGGGAGGATTAAAAGCACTATAACCCCAAGGCCGAAGTAGAGGTAAGCAGATTCCCCTAGTGGAAGTTGGAAAAGGAGAATGATGGTTGTAATAGTAAGAATAAGGACAAGGATCAGAACTGGATTTAGCATTTTCATAAACTTTTGAATTTGGAAATTAGGTATAGGAATGGTAAAAGTAACGGAATGGAAGAAGTTAATTTATAGTAAAATATCTGATAGAAAAATCAAGGCAGATCTCCGCATTTAATTATAGAGATCTTAATTTCCTTACTCGCCGAAGAATCAAATCTTTTAGATTTCGAAGACTTTCTTTAAATCACTTGAATTCCGGAATTCAACCCTCTACATCAAAAGATAAGACGCACCTTATTTTCTAAATTCAACCATGACTAGTCAAATGTTATGATGAAACATGTCTTTCTCATTTCACTATTTAGTGATAGCTTCACTCGTACTCTTCGAGTAATTGAATTATCTTATCCATATTACTCAACAGTAATAAAACTATATTTATCAGCTCATATTCGTCATGAAAACATTCTTATCGTTAGCCATGACGACCTCACTCAAATTTCGGGACGAAATTTCTTTAACGGGTAGGTACTGTCATGACCCGGGAAATTCCGACTAAATTTAAACTTAATCTTTATATGATTTCGATACGATAAGTAAAGTCTGTAAAGTTGAGTCTCAAAAGGTTTAAACTATTTTCATATATTCATTTGACCTTGGACTAGTCCCGACGATTCACGCACAATTGTGTTCAAGTATATATACATATATATATATATATATATATATATATATATATATATATATATATATATATATATATATATATATATATATATATGGATATAAACAAAAGTATAAATAATAATTTGAAATAACAAAATATAAGATATTTAACAGAATAATTAATTATTGTTAAAATGAATACATATTAAATATTCAACATATGTTATCATATAAAATATAATTGTAACTTAAAAATATATCTGTTATAATATTGTTATCATTAATAATTATTGTTATTATTATAGTTATTAGAAAATAATATAATATTATTTATTATATTTATCATTAATAATATCATTAAAATCATTTTTTATATTATTTAATAATATTTATATTATTATTAATTCTATTATTAACATTATTAAAAATTTTAATTAATTATAATTATTAAATATTAATTATATGAGATCTTGTGTACGATTACAGAATCCATATTGTTAGACATCTCAATCGAATTATAACTAATCTTGTTTTTTTTGCCTCTTGAATTGATTTACATCCTAATCCAATCGTACCATTTGGTTAAATTTCACAATCTGATTCTTATTTTCACGTCATCATCAAATAATACATGTAGACTAATTGAGCAATAAAACAAACGAATTACACAACAATAATGATAAACTCACTCAGCCTTACACTCTTAATCTTCATCTCCTTAAACCACCATTAACCATTCAACCACCTTGAAACACCAAGACATCATTGTGAGCTCTTATTTCATCTGCTTCTGTTTCGTCTCTCTCTTGACCCACAATTAATCTACCATCTGGAAAACCATCAAACCCACATATGCATGCGTACTGTTTTTCAGTTTTTGGTTAGCCAACACCATTAACCATCACCATCTTTGTTACCTTCTTTTCTTGATCGAACCCATAATCTTTCTTACTGCTCGAAACTATGCCTTCTGTTTACATTATTCCGTTCGAAAATCAACACCAAGCTAGAACTAAACAAAGAAAACCACTTGTCCCTTTCTATTGTTTCCTGTAGGATATCCATCACCACACAAGCACCACTTCGAACCCGAACACCATCTTCAACCCAAGACAATCTAAACCACCTTCAATCATCGACCTTCTACACCATTTGTTCTGATTAAATTTTGTCGTGGACCACCAAGGCAACCCCCACCATATCTATTTTTTCTCCTCTCTTCATCAATCTATACCATACTCTCCCTCCCTCTCTACTTGTAAACCGTCACCATTGTGCACCAAACCCGAACCATATCTGCCACATTTAAAACTACTACTCGCCACCACCATGATCACAATCATCACCACCATCAAAGTAATCACTATCTAACAACATCCTCACCACCATCATCTTGAACCCCAATTTCAGTCATCACGAAAATCATAACTCAACATGAGTGATTGTTGCTGTTATGTCTACTTCATGTTTAACCACCTTTAATCATCAAATCTATAAACCACCCATTTCACTACCTTAACACCATACTACCACCTTTGCACTATAAATTACATCTCCTGTTGAGCTACACCATTTCTGTTTTCTTCTGCCAACCCAATAAAGAAATCCAACGATAAACAACCTGCAAGTGTGCTCGACTTCTGCTGCTGCTATTACAGTACGTACAAAATTTATGTTATTGTTAAACGTAGAGGTATAAAGGAAGTCACAATAATTATGGGTAATGATATAATAGAGTGATCATGAATGGATGATGAGCTGTAAAAGAGAGAGTGGAGGGGTACGTTCTTAAAGTATCCAATTTATATTAGACACAAACCATTAGTGAGTGTAAAGTAAAACATGTTGGACTTTTGGAATTCAATTAAAAATATATATATATGTACCCGTTTCTGTTTAAAAGAAAGTGGCGAAAGGCATATTAAAAATCAATTTGTGGTGGTAGCATGAGGTTAAAGTAATAAAGTTTCGATGTGGGGCAGTTATGAAATCGACTTATTTTTTTTCTTATGAGCCAGAATTTATTTTTTTGTTAGTTGTGTTCCTTATTTTCTCTCATTTGGACGATGCTTGTTGGGTTATTGGGCTGTACACATCTTATTCAGTTGGGCCGAAAACTTACTTTTATTAATTGGGCCGTGACCCAATTTGTAGTGGGTTGTAGGTTGATAACAATAGTGGGGTTATAATTAATTCTGGATCGTATGATAACAGAAAGATCGTGTAGCTTGGATGGTTTGGGTGTTAGGTCAGTTAACGAGAGGTTGTGGGTTCGAGTCCCGGCTCTGGCGCTTTATTTTCTTTTTAGTCTTCAAAGGTAGTTTTCATAATTATTATTATTATTATTATTGTTATTATTATTATTATTTGCTAAGTATTGTTAACAATAATATTATGATTATTATTAACATTATTATTATTATTATTATTATTATTATTATTATTATTATTATTATTATTATTATTATTATTATTATTATTATTATTATTATTTTTATTATTATTATTATTATTATTATTATTATTATTATTATTATTATTATTTTATATATACCTATATATAAAACATATATAAAAGTAAATATATATAAAAATATATACAATTGAAATAATGTATATATAATCTGTTCGAATATAATTATATGTGTTAATATATACAAATGATATAGGTTCGTGAATCCGAGGCTAACCCTGCATCGTTCAATATAGTCATATGTATTTTTACTACAAAATACATTCGGTGAGTTTCATTATTCCTTTTTTTAAATGCTTTTGCAATATATATTTTTGGGACTGAGAATACATGCGCTGCTTTTATAAATGTTTTACAAAATAGACACAAGTAATCGAAACTACATTATATGGTTGAATGATCAAAATAGAATATGCCCCTTTTTATTAAGTCTGGTAATCTAAGAATTTGGGAACAGACACCCTAATTGACGCGAACTCTAAAGATAGATCTATCGGGCCCAACAAGCCCCATCCAAAGTACCGGATGCTTTAGTACTTCGAAATTTATATCATGTCCGAAGGAGGATCCCGGAATGATGGGGATATTCTTATATACATATTGTGAATGTCGGTTACCAGGTGTTCAATCCATATGAATGATATTTTTGTCTCTATGCATGGGACGTATGATTATGAGAAATGGAAGTATGAAATCTTGTGGTCTATTAAAATAATGGATATGATTGTTATGATAAACTAATGAACTCACCAACCTTTTGGTTGACACTTTAAAGCATGTTTATTCTCAGGTACGAAAGAAATCTTCCGCTGTGCATTTGCTCATTTTAGAGATATTACTTGGAATCATTCATGACATATTTCAAAAGACGTTGCATTCGAGTCGTTGAGTTCATCAAGATTATTATTAAGTCAATTATAGTTGGATGTATTATGAAATGGTATGCATGTCGTCAACTTTCAATGAAATGAAAGTTTGTCTTTTCAAAAACGAATGCAATGTTTGTAAAATGTATCATATAGAGGTCAAGTACCTCGCGATGTAATCAACTATTATGAATCGTTTATAATTGATGTGGACTTCGTCCGGATGGATTAGGACGGGGCGTTTCAGTTGGTATCAGAGCGGTGGTCTTAGTGAACCGGGTCTGCATTAGTGTGTCTAACTGATAAGTCGTTAGGATGCATTAGTGAGTCTGGACTTCGACCGTGTCTGCATGTCAAAAGTTTTGCTTATCATTTTTGTCAGAAATCTTTTGTTTATCATCCTTAGTAAATTACCTGCTTATTATTCTTAGTCTAGACACATCTTATTGCATTGACTGCATGAATAGTGTATAGACAAAATTCATATCTTAGCGTATCTACTAATTCATATCTTAGCGTATCTGCTAATTCATATCTTAGCATATCTGTTATTGTTATCTTTACCTGACAGCTTCCGTAGATTCCTCTGTAACTTATGAGATTTTAGTATTATATATGCATATGTAAATTATGTATTGCAGGGTACTAATCTACATCCTATAATCTATTTCTTATCGAAAATCCTTCATCTGATCGTACGAGATGAATCCTGCAACCAGGTCGAGTCCCTCAGATTCCGACATAGATTTTCACCCGAGCTCCGAAAGCATTATAACCGGAATGAATCAACCAATTCATCTGATGGGTTCGTAGTCGACTTAATCAATGGAGACGCGCAGAAGGCGATCCCTTCCACTAACCGAATTCACCTCTTGGCGAAGAACCTGAAGCACTTACCGGCGAATGTATCATATGAATCGTATCATATAGAGGTCAAGTACCTCGCGATGTAATCAACTATTATGAATCGTTTATAATCGATGTGGACTTAATCCGGATGGATTAGGACGGGGCGTTTCATGCACCACCTGCCCCACCAGCATCTCCTACCGTCGAGGAACTGACGAGAGAAGGTCATACCCTCCGTGCTCGGATAACTGAGCTCGAGGACCAGATGACCCACCTGATGGACATCATTTACCCACCCTCGCCCTAGGACTGTTGTATTAGATTTCTTTTATGTATTCCGTTTATAGTTTCCTACTTTTCATTTATGTATTGTATGAACCTTATGCTGTTGTATGCAATTTTCTTATTATAAATGGAACTACTGTTGTTGATTTATTGTACGACGTTTTATTATATGTTGGCTTTTGTGCTATCTGCTGCTTGTTGCCATGCTTAGTTATCGTGTACTGTGTTGTTTACTGTATGTCGTGACGTTGTTGGTTAATGGATTTTGACTTAAGTCAAAACTTTTGTTTGGAAGATCGATGGCTAACGGAAGAGGTCCAAGGGAAATGCCCACAGTAGCACAGATCGAGGACATGATAGCCGCTCGAGTAGCCGCAGCTATGGCGAATGCCAACCCCCAAGCTCTACCGGCTAACCAGAACCTTCGGAATGGGTGTACTTTCAAGGAATTTTAGAGTTGTAAGCCCCAAAATTTCAGTGGCACAGAAGGGCCAGTTGGGCTGACGAGATGGTCTGAGAAGTTGGAATCTGTGTTCCGTGTGAGTAACTGCTCCGAAGGAAATAAGACTAAGTTCGCATCCTGCACTTTGTCGGATGGCACTTTGAATTAGTGGAATACGCTCGCCCAGGCGCAAGGAATTGATGAAGCTTACGCTACACCATGGGAGGAGTTTAAGAGGGCTATGATCGAGGAGTACTGCCCCAGAACCGAAATTCAGAAAATGGAAGCGGAATTTTGGGAACTGAAAGTTGTAGGAACTGACCTTGATGGCTATAACTGAAGGTACTTGGAGTTAGCTTTAATGTGCCCCACAATGGTTACTCCGGAGTACAAACGGATGGAGAGGTATCTGTGGGGACTCCCCAAGGACATTCAGGTAAATGTCGCTTCTTCGAAACCAGCAAATGTCCCAGAAGCTATGCGTATGGCGCACACCCTGATGAATCAAATTACCCGTCATGAGCCAGAGAAGGCGAAATCAGAATCGGGAGCTAGTAATGGGAAACGTAAGTGGGACGGCAACAAGGGAAAAGGTTTTGACCAGAACCCAGCTAAGAGGTATGAGAATTTTAAGGGAAATAACGACTGGAGGAACCCTAACCCGAACCCTAGCTCTAACCCTAACTACAAAGGTACTCTCCCTCAGTGTAAGAGATGCTACAAGCATCATACTGGATACTGCAATGTAGTGTGTGAGAAGTGTAAAAGGACTGGACACATTGGTAGAGATTGTAAGATCACCGCCCCAGCTGTGAGGACAAACCCAAATGGACCAAGGAAGTATTTTGAGTGCAGTCAGCATGGCCACTTCAAGAATGAATGTTCTAACAAGAAGAAGGATGGCGGGCCAGCACGTGGAAGAGTCTTCAACATGAACGCCGGAGATGCCCGTGAAGATCCTGACTTGGTTACAGGTACATTCACTATCAATAAAATATTAGCTTCTATCCTATTTGATACCGGTTTCGATAGGAGTTATGTATGTAGACACTTTTGCTCTATGATAGATTGGTCGTTAGTGCCTTTGGATGAGAGTATATTTGTCGAGGTAGCCAATGGAAAGCTTGAGAGAGTTGACCAAATTGGCCAAGGAGGTATCATAAACTTAGTTGGTGTGGATTTTGAGATTTATTTGATACCCATTAAGTTGGGGAGTTTTGATGTGATAGTCGGTATGGACTGGTTGTCCAAGGTGAAAGCAGAAGTTATCTGTGGTGAGAAGATTCTTCGCATACCTCGCGAAGATGGTGAGCCTTTGATTGTTTACGGAGAGAGATATAGCCCGAAGTTGAACCTTATTAGTTGCATGAAGGCACAAAAGGTTATGAAAAATGGGCGTTTTGCTGTTTTGGCGCACGTGAAGAAGCTAGAAACTGAGGAGAAAAGCATGGATGATGTATGAATTGTGAACGAATTTTCCGACGTCTTTCCAGAAGAATTTCTGGGATTACCGCCACCGAGATCAGTGAAGTTTCAGATCTAACTATTTCCAGGAGATGCACCTGTAGCTTGCGCACCCTATCGACTCGCACCTTCCGAACTGCAAGAGTTGCAGAGTCAACTACAGGAATTGCTAGACCGTGGATTTATCCAACCGAGTTCATCGCCTTGGGGCGCACCTGTTTTGTTCGTGAAGAAGAAGGACGGATCTTTTCGCATGTGTATCGATTATCGTGAACTGAATAAGTTGATGATCAAGAATCGGTATCCCCTTCCCAGAATTGACGATCTTTTTGATCAGCTGCAAGGATCCAGCGTTTACTCCAAGATTGATTTACGATTAGGTTATCACCAGTTGAGGGTGAAGGAGAGCGATGTGCTGAAGACTGCGTTCCGAACTCGTTATGGCCACTATGAGTTTCTGGTGATGCCATTCGTTTTAACCAAGGCACTTACCGTGTTTATGGATCTCATGAATCTCGTATGCAAGCCGTAACCGGACAAATACGTTATCGTCTTCATAGATGATATCCTAATCTATTCCAAAAGCGAAGAAGAGCATGAGCAACATCTTCGACTCATGCTTGAACTCTTGAGAAAAGAGCAACTCTATGCCAAATTCTCCAAGTGTGAATTTTGGTTGAAGGAAGTCCAATTTCTTGGTCATATTGTGAGCGATCAGGGTATCAAAGTCGATCCCTCAAAGATCAAAGCCATCAGCAATTGGGAAACTCCCACTTATCCTACTCATATCCGTCAATTTGTAGGCCTCGCCGGTTATTATCGTAGATTCATCGAAGGTTTCTCTTTGATTGCGCGTCCTTTGACCGGGTTAACTCACAAGGAGAAGAAGTTCATTTGGGCAACCGAGCAAGAGTCGGAATTCCAAACCCTGAAGCAGAAGTTAACCACCGTGAAATATCCCGTTCTTATTGATTAAAAACGTTCCATATTAATTGATTTTGTTGCGAGGTTTTGACCTCTATATGAGACGTTTTTCAAAGACTGCATTCATTTTTAAAACAAACCATAACCTTTATTTCATAAATAAAGATTTAAAAAGATTTACGTAGATTATCAAATAATGATAATCTAAAATATCCTGTTTACACACGACCATTACATAATGATTTACAATACAAATATGTTACATCGAAATCAGTTTCTTGAATGCAGTTTTTACACAATATCATACAAACATGGACTCCAAATCTTGTCCTTATTTTAGTATGCAATAGCGGAAGCTCTTAGTATTTACCTGAGAATAAACATGCTTTAAACGTCAACAAAAATGTTGGTGAGTTATAGGTTTAACCTATATATATCAAATCGTAACAATAGACCACAAGATTTCATATTTCAATACACATCCCATACATAGAGATAAAAATCATTCATATGGTGAACACCTGGTAACCAACATTAACAAGGTGCATATAAGAATATCCCCTATCATTCCGAGAAATCCTTCGGACATGATAAAATCAACATCGAAGTACTAAAGCATCCGGTACTTTGGATGGGGTTCGTCGGGCCCATAGATCTATCTTTAGGATTCGCGTCAATTAGGCGTGCACTAATTCTCAAAATTAGTGATGTTCCCTAATTCTTAGGTTACCAAGTAAAAAGGGGCATATTCGGCTTCGATCATTCAACCATATAATGTAGTTTCGATTACTTGTGTCAATTTCGTAAAACATTTATAAAAATTGCGCATGTATTTTCAGCCCAAAAAATATAAAGGGTAAAAAGGCAAATGAAACTCACGCATATAAATATTGTAAAACAGTTAATAAAGCATTTGCATGTATTCTCAGCCCAAAAACATAAAGAGTAAAAGGGGCAAATGAAACTCACTTTCACAGATTTTTACTTCGTCGGGAAGTAAGACTTTGCCACTGGTTGATTCACGAACCTATAACAATATATACATATATATCAAAGTATGTTCAAAATATATTTACAACACTTTTAATATATTTTGATGTTTTAAGTTTATTAAGTCAGCTGTCCTCGTTAGTAACGTACAACTAGTTGTCCACAGTTAGATGTACAGAAATAAATCGATAAATATTATCTTGAATCAATCCACGACCCAGTATATACGTATCTCAGTATTGATCACAACTCAAACTATATATATTTTGGAATCAACCTCAACCCTGTATAGCTAACTCCAACATTCACATATAGAGTGTCTATGGTTGTTCCGAAATATATATAGATGTGTCGACATGATAGGTCGAAACATTGTATACATGTCTATGGTATCTCAAGATTATATAATATACAATACAAGTTGATTAAGTTATGGTTTGAATAGATTTGTTACCAATTTTCACGTAGCTAAAATGAGAAAAATTATCTAATCTTGTTTTACCCATAACTTCTTCATTTTAAATCCGTTTTGAGTGAATCAAATTGCTATGGTTTCATATTGAACTCTATTTTATAAATCTAAACAGAAAAAGTATAGGTTTATAGTCGTAAAAATAAGTTACAAGTCGTTTTTGTAAAGGTAGTCATTTCAGTCGAAAGAACGACGTCTAGATGACCATTTTAGAAAACATACTTCCACTTTGAGTTTAACCATAATTTTTGGATATAGTTTCATGTTCATAATAAAAATCATTTTCCCAGAATAACAACTTTTAAATCAAAATTTATCATAGTTTTTAATTAACTAACCCAAAACAGCCTGCGGTGTTACTACGACGGAGTAAATCCGGTTTTACGGTGTTTTTTGTGTTTCCAGGTTTTAAATCATTAAGTTAGCATATCATATAGATATAGAAAATGTGTTTAGTTGATTTTAAAAGTCAAGTTAGAAGGATTAACTTTTATTTGCGAACAAGTTTAGAATTAACTAAACTATGTTCTAGTGATTACAAGTTTAAACCTTCGAATAAGATAGCTTTATATGTATAAATCGAATGATGTTATGAACATCATTACTACCTCAAGTTCCTTGGATAAACCTACTGGAAATGAGAAAAATGGATCTAGCTTCAAAGGATCCTTGGATGGCTTGAAAGTTCTTGAAGCAGAATCATGACACGAAAACAATTTCAAGTAAGATTTCCACTCGAAATAAGATTGTTATAGTTATAGAAATTGAATTAAAGTTTGAATATGATTATTACCTTGTATTAGAAAGATAACCTACTATAAGTAACAAAGGTTTCTTGATCTTGGATGATTACTTGGAATGGATTTAGAAAACTTGGAAGTAAACTTGCAATCTTGGAAGTATTCTTGATTTTATGAAACTAGAACTTTTAGAATTTATGAAGAACACTTAGAACTTGAAGATAGAACTTGAGAGAGATTAATTAGATGAAGAAAATTGAAGAATGAAAGTGTTTGTAGGTGTTTTTGGTCGTTGGTGTATGGATTAGATATAAAGGATATGTAATTTTGTTTTCATGTAAATAAGTCATGAATGATTACTCATATTTTTGTAATTTTATGAGATATTTCATGCTAGTTGCCAAATGATGATTCCCACATATGTTAGGTGACTCACATGGGCTGCTAAGAGCTGATAATTGGAGTGTATATACCAATAGTACATTCATCTAAAAGCTGTGTATTGTACGAGTACAAATACGGGTGCATACGAGTAAAATTGTTGATGAAACTGAACAAGGATGTAATTGTAAGCATTTTTGTTAAGTAGAAGTATTTTGATAAGTGTCTTGAAGTCTTTCAAAAGTGTATGAATACATATTAAAACACTACATGTATATACATTTTAACTGAGTCGTTAAGTCATCGTTAGTCGTTACATGTAAATGTTGTTTTGAAACCTTTAGGTTAACGATCTTGTTGAATGTTGTTAACCCATTGTTTATTATAACAAATGAGATGTTAAATTGTTATATTATCATAATATTATGATATATAATATATCTTAGTATGATATATATACAGTTAAATGCCGTTACAACGATAATCGTTACATATATGTCTCGTTTCGAAATCATTAAGTTAGTAGTCTTATTTTTACATATGTATTTCATTGTTAATACACTTAATAATATATTTACTTATCATTTAACATAATTAACCAAGTGTATCAATATCTTAATATGATTCATATGTACCTAGTAAGACGTTGTTATAACGATAATCGTTATATATATCGTTTTCGAGTTTCTTAAATTAATAGTCTCATTTTTATGTATATAACTCATTGTTAAAATACCTAATGAGATACATACTTATAATAAAATCATTTTAACTATATATATAACCATATATATGTCATCGTATAGTTTTTACAAGTTTTAACGTTCGTGAATCACCGGTCAACTTGGGTGGTCAATTGTCTATATGAAACCTATTTCAATTAATCAAGTCTTAACAAGTTTGATTGCTTAACATGTTGGAAACACTTAATCATGTAAATAACAATTTCATTTAATATATATATAAACATGGAAAAGTTCGGGTCACTACAGTACCTACCCGTTAAATAAATTTCGTCCCGAAATTTTAAGCAGTTGGAGGTGTTGACGTATCTTCTGGAAATAAATGCGGGTATTTCTTCTTCATCTGATCTTCACGCTCCTAGGTGAACTCGGGTCCTCTACGAGAATTCCATCGAACCTTAACAATCGGTATCTTGTTTTGTTTAAGTCTCTTAACCTCACGATCCATTATTTCGACGGGTTCTTCAATGAATTGAAGTTTTTCATTGATTTGGATTTCGTCCAACGGAATAGTGAGATCTTCTTTAGCAAAACATTTCTTCAAATTTGAGACGTAGAAAGTGTTATGTACAGCCGCGAGTTGTTGAGGTAGCTCCAGTTGGTAAGCTACTGGTCCGACACGATCTATAATCTTGAATGGTCCAATGTACCTTGGATTTAGTTTCCCCCGTTTACCAAATCGAACAACCCCTTTCCAAGGTGAAACCTTAAGCATGACCATTTCTCCAATTTCAAACTCTATATCTTTTCTTTTACTGTCCGCGTAGCTCTTTTGTCGACTCTGGGCGGTTTTCAATCTTTGTTGAATTTGGATGATTTTCTCGGTAGTTTCTTGTATTATCTCCGGACCCGTAATCTGTCTATCCCCCACTTCACTCCAACAAATCGGAGACCTGCACTTTCTACCATAAAGTGCTTCAAACGGCGCCATATCAATGCTTGAATGGTAGCTGTTGTTGTAGGAAAATTCTGCTAACGGTAGATGTCGATCCCAACTGTTTCCGAAATCAATAACACATGCTCGTAGCATGTCTTCAAGCGTTTGTATCGTCCTTTCGCTCTGCCCATCAGTTTGTGGATGATAGGCAGTACTCATGTCTAGACGAATTCCCAATGCTTGCTGTAATGTCTGCCAGAATCTTGAAATAAATCTGCCATCCCTATCAGAGATAATAGAGATTGGTATTCCATGTCTGGAGACGACTTCCTTTAAATACAGTCGTGCTAACTTCTCCATCTTGTCATCTTCTCTTATTGGCAGGAAGTGTGCTGACTTGGTGAGACGATCAACTATTACCCAAATAGTATCATAACCACTTGCAGTCCTTGGCAATTTAGTAATGAAATCCATGGTAATGTTTTCCCATTTCCATTTCGGGATTTCAGGTTGTTGTAGTAGACCTGATGGTTTCTGATGTTCAGCTTTGACCTTAGAACACGTCAAACATTCTCCTACATATTTAGCAATATCGGCTTTCATACCTGGCCACCAAAAATGTTTCTTAAGGTCCTTGTACATCTTCCCCGTTCCAGGATGTATTGAGTATCTGGTTTTATGAGCTTCTCTAAGTACCATTTCTCTCATATCTCCAAATTTTGGTACCCAAATTCTTTCAGCCCTATACCGGGTTCCGTCTTCCCGAATATTAAGATGCTTCTCCGATCCTTTGGGTATTTCATCCTTTAAATTTCCCTCTCTTAAAACTCCTTGTTGCGCCTCCTTTATTTGAGTAGTAAAGTTAGTGTGAATCATTATATTCATAGATTTTACTCGAATGGGTTCTCTGTCCTTACTGCTCAAGGCGTCAGCTACCACATTTGCCTTCCCCGGGTGGTACCGAATCTCAAAGTCGTAATCATTCAACAATTCAATTCACCTACGCTGCCTCATATTCAGTTGTTTCTGATTAAATATGTGTTGAAGACTTTTGTGGTCGGTATATATAATACTTTTGACCCCATATAAGTAGTGCCTTCAAGTCTTTAATGCAAAAACAACCGCGCCTAATTTCAAATCATGCGTCGTATAATTTTGCTCGTGAATCTTCAATTGTCTAGACGCATAAGCAATCACCTTCGTCCGTTGCATTAATACACAACCGAGACCTTGCTTTGATGCGTCACAATAAATTACAAAATCATCATTCCCTTCAGGCAATGACAATATAGGTGCCGTAGTTAGCTTTTTCTTCAATAATTGAAACGCCTTTTCTTGTTCATCCTTCTATTCAAATTTCTTCCCTTTATGCGTTAATGCAGTCAAGGGTTTTGCTATTTTGGAGAAATCTTGGATGAATCTTCTGTAGTAACCAGCCAATCCTAAAAATTGACGTATATGCTTCGGAGTTTTTGGGGTTTCCCACTTTTCAACGGTTTCGATCTTTGCCGGGTCCACCTGGATACCTTCTTTGTTCACTATGTGACCGAGGAATTGAACTTCTTCCAACCAAAATGCACACTTTGAAAACTTAGCGTACAGTTTTTCTTTCCTCAATACTTCTAGCACTTTTCTCAAATGTTCTTCGTGCTCTTGATCATTCTTTGAGTAAATAAGTATGTCATCGATGAAAACAATGACAAACTTGTCAAGATATGGCCCATACACTCGGTTCATAAGGTCCATGAACACAGCTGGTGCGTTAGTCAATCCAAACGGCATAACCATAAACTCGTAATGACCATAACGCGTCCTAAAAGCAGTTTTTGGAATATCATCCTCCTTTACTCCCATTTGATGATATCCAGAACGTAAATTGATCTTCGAATAAACCGACGAGCCTTGTAGTTGATCAAATAAGTCGTCAATTCTCGGCAGTGGATAACGGTTTTTGATGGTAAGTTTGTTCAACTCTCTGTAGTCAATACACAACCTAAATGTACCATCCTTCTTCTTGATAAACAAAACAGGAGCTCCCCATGGTGATGTGCTTGGTCGAATGAAACCACGTTCTAATAGTTCTTGCAGTTGGCTTTGCAGTTCTTTCATCTCGCTGGGTGCGAGTCTATAAGGAGCACGAGCTATTGGTGCAGCTCCCGGTACAAGATCTATTTGAAATTCAACAGATCGATGTGGAGGTAGTCCCGGTAATTCTTTCAGAAATACATCAGGAAATTCTTTTGCGACGGGAACATCATTGATGCTCTTTTCTTCAGTTTGTACTTTCTCGACGTGTGCTAGAATAGCATAGCAACCTTTTCTTATTAGTTTTTGTGCCTTCAAATTACTAATAAGATGTAGCTTCATGTTGCCCTTTTCTCCGTACACCATTAAGGGTTCTCCTTCTTCTCGTACAATGCGAATTGCATTTTTATAACATACGATCTCTACTTTCACCTTCTTCAGCCAGTCCATGCCAACTATTACATCAAAACTCCCTAACTCTACTGGTATCAAATCAATCTTAAATATTTCGCTATCCAGTTTAATTTCTCGATTCAGGCATATATTATCTGCTGAAATTAATTTACCGTTTGCTAATTCGAGTAAAAATTTACTATCCAACGGCGTCAATGGACAACTTAATTTAGCACAAAAATCTCTACTCATATAGCTTCTATCCGCACCCGAATCAAATAAAACGTAAGCAGATTTATTGTCAATAAGAAACGTACCCGTAACAAGCTCCGGGTCTTCCTGTGCCTCTGCCGCATTAATATTGAAAACTCTTCCGCGGCCTTGTCCATTCGTGTTCTCCTGGTTCGGGCAATTTCTAATAATGTGGTCTGGTTTTCCACATTTATAACAAACTACATTGGCATAACTTGCTCCAACACTACTTGCTCCGCCATTACTCGTTCCGACACCATTTGTTCCTTTCGTTCTGTTAACCCCTGGTCCGTAGACCTCACACTTCGCCACGCTATGACCATTTCTTTTACACTTGTTGCAAAATTTGGTGCAGAACCCCGAGTGATACTTTTCACACCTTTGGCATAGCTGCTTCTGATTGTTGTTGTTGTTGTTGTTGCGGTTGTTATTGTTGTTGGGATGATTATTGTAGTTGTTGTTGTTGTTGTTGTTATTGTTGTTGGGCCGTTTGTTGTAGTTACGATTGATGTTGCGATTATTGGGATAATTGTTGCGATTATTATTGTAATTGCTGTTGTTGTTGTATTGGTGATTCTTATCACCGTTTTCCACCCACTTTCTTTTGACTTGCTTCACATTTGTAGTGACTCGAACTTTTCCATGTTTATATATATTAATTGAGATTGATATTTACATGATTAAATGTTTCCAACATGTTAAGTAATCAAACTTGTTAAGACTTGATTAATTGAAATAGGTTTCATATAGACAATTGACCACCCAAGTTGACCGGTGATTCACGAACGTTAAAACTTGTAAAAACTATATGATGACATATATATGGTTATATATATAGTTAACATGATATTATGATAAGTAAACATATCATTAATTATATTAACAATGAACTACATATGTAAAAACAAGACTACTAACTTAATGATTTTGAAACGAGACATATATGTAACGATTATCGTTGTAACGACATTTAATGTATATATATCATATTAAGAGATATTCGTACATCATAATATCATGATAATATAATAATTTAAAATCTCTTTTGATATTATAAACATTGGGTTAACAACATTTAACAAGATCGTTAACCTAAAGGTTTCAAAACAACATTTACATGTAACGACTAACGATGACTTAACGACTCAGTTAAAATGTATATACATGTAGTGTTTTAATATGTATTCATACACTTTTGAAAGACTTCAAGTCACTTATCAAAATACTTCTACTTAACAAAAATTCTTACAATTACATCCTCGTTCAGTTTCATCAACAATTCTACTCGTATGCACCCGTATTCGCACTCGTACAATACACAGCTTTTAGATGTATGTACTATTGGTATATACACTCCAATTATCAGCTCTTAGCAGCACATGTGAGTCACCTAACACATGTGGGAACCATCATTTGGCAACTAGCATGAAATATCTCATAAAATTACAAAAATATGAGTAATCATTCATGACTTATTTACATGAAAACAAAATAACATATCCTTTATATCTAATCCATACACCAACGACCAAAAACACCTACAAACACTTTCATTCTTCAATTTTCTTCATCTAATTGATCTCTCTCAAGTTCTATCTTCAAGTTCTAAGTGTTCTTCATAAATTCCAAAAGTTCTAGTTTCATAAAATCAAGAATACTTTCAAGTTTGCTAGCTCACTTCCAATCTTGTAAGGTGATCATCCAACCTCAAGAAATTTTTGTTTCTTACAGTAGGTTATCATTCTAATACAAGGTAATAATCATATTCAAACTTTGGTTCAATTTCTATAACTATAACAATCTTATTTCAAGTGATGATCTTACTTGAACTTGTTTTCGTGTCATGATTCTGCTTCAAGAACTTCGAGCCATCCAAGGATCCATTGAAGCTAGATCCATTTTTTTCTTTTCCAGTAGGTTTATCCAAGGAACTTAAGGTAGTAATGATGTTCATAAAATCATTCGATTCATACATATAAAGCTATCTTATTAGAAGGTTTAAACTTGTAATCACTAGAACATAGTTTAGTTAATTCTAAACTTGTTCGCAAACAAAAGTTAATCCTTCTAACTTGAATTTTAAAATAAACTAAACACATGTTCTATATCTATATGATATGCTAACTTAATGATTTAAAACCTGGAAACACGAAAAACACCGTAAAACCGGATTTACGCCGTCGTAGTAACACCGCGGGCTGTTTTGGGTTAGTTAATTAAAAACTATGATAAACTTTGATTTAAAAGTTGTTATTCTGAGAAAATGATTTTTATTATTAACATGAAACTATATCCAAAAATTATGGTTAAACTCAAAGTGGAAGTATGTTTTCTAAAATGGTCATCTAGACGTCGTTCTTTCGACTGAAATGACTACCTTTACAAAAACGACTGGTAACTTATTTTTCCTACTATAAACCTATACTTTTTCTGTTTAGATTCATAAAATAGGGTTCAATATGAAACCATAGCAATTTGATTCACTCAAAACGGATTTAAAATGAAGAAGTTATGGGTAAAACAAGATTGGATAATTTTTCTCATTTTAGCTACGTGAAAATTGGTAACAAATCTATTCCAACCATAACTTAATCAACTTGTATTGTATATTATGTAATCTTGAGATACCATAGACACGTATACAATGTTTCGACCTATCATGTCGACACATCTATATATATTTCGGAACAACCATAGACACTCTATATGTGAATGTTGGAGTTAGCTATACGGAGTTGAGGTTGATTCCAAAATATATATAGTTTGAGTTGTGATCAATAATGAGATACGTATACACTGGGTCGTGGATTGATTCAAGATAATATTTATCGATTTATTTCTGTACATCTAACTGTGGACAACTAGTTGTAGGTTACTAACGAGGACAGCTGACTTAATAAACTTAAAATATCAAAATATATTAAAAGTGTTGTAAATATATTTTGAACATACTTTGATATATATGTATATATTGTTATAGGTTCGTGAATCAACCAGTGGCCAAGTCTTACTTCCTGACGAAGTAAAAATCTGTGAAAGTGAGTTATAGTCCCACTTTTAAAATCTAATATTTTTGGGATGAGAATACATGCAGGTTTTATAAATGATTTACAAAATAGACACAAGTACGTGAAACTACATTCTATGGTTGAATTGTCGAAATCGAATATGCCCCTTTTTATTAAGTCTGGTAATCTAAGAATTAGGGAACAGACACCCTAATTGACGCGAATCCTAAAGATAGATCTATCGGGCCCAACAAGCCCCATCCAAAGTACCGGATGCTTTAGTACTTCAAAATTTATATCATATCCGAAGGGTGTCCCGGAATGATGGGGATATTCTTATATATGCATCTTGTTAATGTCGGTTACCAGGTGTTCACCATATGAATGATTTTTATCTCTATGTATGGGATGTGTATTGAAATATGAAATCTTGTGGTCTATTATTATGATTTGATATATATAGGTTAAACCTATAACTCACCAACATTTTTGTTGACGTTTTAAGCATGTTTATTCTCAGGTGATTATTAAGAGCTTCCGCTGTCGCATACTTAAATAAGGACGAGATTTGGAGTCCATGCTTGTATGATATTGTGTAAAAACTGCATTCAAGAAACTTATTTTTGTTGTAACATATTTGTATTGTAGACCATTATGTAATGGTCGTGTGTAAACAGGATATTTTAGATTATCATTATTTGATAATCTACGTAAAGCTTTTTAAACCGTTATTGATGAAATAAAGGTTATGGTTTGTTTTAAAATGAATGCAGTCTTTGAAAAACGTCTCATATAGAGGTCAAAACCTCGCAACGAAATCAATTAATATGGAACGTTTTTAATCAATAAGAACGGGACATTTCAACATTGGCCTCTTCAGCCGTCTGTTCTTTAATTCTTTCCTCAATCTTGTTCACTTGTTTGTGAGCCATTCTACATGCCTGTTGTATGGAGGTGGGCTCGTGTGAACTTATATCTTCTTGGATTCTTTCCGGTAATCCTTTCACAAACGCGTCGATCTTCTCTTCCTCATCTTCGAACGCTCCCGGACACAATAGGCACAATTCTGTGAATCGTCTTTCGTACGTGGTAATATCAAATCCTTGGGTTCGTAACCCTCTAAGTTTTGTCTTGAGCTTATTGACCTCGGTTCTGGGACGGTACTTCTCGTTCATCAAGTGCTTGAATGCTGACCACGGTAGTGCGTACGCATCATCTTGTCCCACTTGCTCTAGATAGGTATTCCACCATGTTAACGCAGAACCTGTGAAGGTATGCGTAGCGTACTTCACTTTGTCCTCTTCAGTACACTTACTTATGGCAAACACCGATTCGACCTTCTTGGTCCACCGTTTCAATCCGATCGGTCCTTCGGTTCCATCAAATTCCAAAGATTTGCAGGCAGTGAATTCTTTGTAGGTGCATCCTACACGATTTCCTGTACTGCTAGATCCAAGGTTATTGTTGGTATGTAGTGTAGTCTGTACTGCGGCTATGTTTGAAGCTAGAAAAGTACGGAATTCCTCTTCATTCATATTCACGGTGTGTCGAGTAGTCGGTGCCATTTCCTTCAAAATAGTCAAATGGAACAAGTTAATCATACAGAATATTAAGAGTAGTTAATAGTATTTCGTAGCATAATATGAACTCATTTATAAAAGCTTTTTCTTCATATTAGCTTTTTATAAGTTTAAATTCGGGTAGTACCTACCCGTTAAGTTCATACTTAGTAGCTAATATACAATTCAACTACTACAATTCTATATGAAAAACTGATTATAATAATATTTCGCGTTCAAACTTTTATACAATATTTTACAAACTTACAATACCGCTTATTTTACATAAAGCATGAAATATAGCACACAATAACTTTGATACAAGATAGTTGTGAAGATAATTCTAGCTAGTACACAAGTCGTTCAGCAAAGGCAATAAAGACACGTAATTCATACGTCCAGAAACAAGTCACGCATTCTGGTTTTACTAGGACTACTTCCCATCCTTGGTCTTGTGGAACATAACCGTTATGGCCGTTGATAAGACAGTGTGTTGTAACGTCGTCAAAAGGACGAGGGTTACGTAATGACCAACAGTCTCGTAATAACCTAAAAACCTCATTTCTTACCCCAATTACCGACTCCGTCACTTGTGGGAACGTTTTGTTTAATAGTTGTAGCCCGATGTTCTTGTTCTCACTTTGGTGAGAAGCGAACATTACTAACCCGTAAGCATAGCATGCTTCTTTATGTTGCATGTTAGCCGCTTTTTCTAAATCATGAAGTCATATATTCGAATACATTGAGTCAAAATAATTTCTTAACCCGTTGCGTAAAATAGCATTTGGGTTCCCCGCAATATATGCGTCAAAGTAAACACATCGTAACTTATGGATTTCCCAATGTGATATCCCCCATCTTTCAAACGAAAGTCTTTTATAAACCAAGACATTCTTGCAACGTTCTTCGAATGTCTTACAAACTGATTTCGCCGTAAATAGTTGTGCCGAAGAATTCTGACCGACTCTAGACAAGATTTCATCAATCATGTCTCCGGGTAGGTCTCTTAAAATATTGGGTTGTCTATCCATTTTGTGTTTTTATACTGTAAAATAGACAAGAGTTAGATTCATAAAAAAAAATACTTATTAATACAAGCAATTTTTACATATATCATAAAGCATAAGCACACTATATTACATATATTACACCACACGAATACAACTATCTTATTCCGACTCGCTCGTTTCTTCTTCTTCGGTTTTGGTTCGTTTTGCCAAGTTTCTAGGGATATATGATGTTCCCCTAATACGAGATGTCGTTTTCCACAACGGTTTAGAAAAACCTGGTAGTTTAGAGGTTCCCGGGTCATTGTTACAACTTAAGGGCTTCGGGGGTTGACGATACATATAAAGTTCATCGGGGTTGGAATTAGATTTCTCTATTTTTATGCCCTTTCCCTTATTATTTTCTTTTGCCTTTTTAAATTCAGTTGGGGTAATTTCTATAACATCATCGGAATTCTCATCGGAATCCGATTCATCGGAGAATTGGTAATCCTCCCAATATTTTGCTTCCTTGGCGGAAACACCATTGACCATAATTAACCTTGGTCGGTTGGTTGAGGATTTTCTTTTACTTAACCGTTTTATTATTTCCCCCACCGGTTCTATTTCCTCCTCCGGTTCCTCCTCTTCCGGTTCTGATTCTTCTTCCGGTTCTGATTCTTCTTCCGGTTCTTCTTCGGGAACTTGTGAATCAGTTCAATATATATTCGACTCTTCGTTATTATTAGGTGAGTCAATGGGATTTGTGCTAGAGGTAGACATCTATCACACAATATCAAACATGTTAAGAGATTAATATATCACATAATATATACATGTTAATAATATATAGTTTCCAACCTAAATGTTAAGCAATCATTTTTAAAGAAAACACGGTCGAAGTCCAGACTCACTAATGCATCCTAACAAACTCGATAAGACACACTAATGCAAATTTTCTGGTTCTCTAAGACCAACGCTCGGATACCAACTGAAATGTCCCGTTCTTATTGATTAAAAACGTTCCATATTAATTGATTTCGTTGGAGGTTTTGACCTCTATATGAGACGTTTTTCAAAGACTGCATTCATTTTTAAAACAAACCATAACCTTTATTTCATAAATAAAGATTTAAAAAGCTTTATGTAGATTATCAAATAATGATAATCTAAAATATCCTGTTTACACACGACCATTACATAATGATTTACAATACAAATATGTTACATCGAAATCAGTTTCTTGAATGCAGTTTTTACACAATATCATACAAACATGGACTCCAAATCTTGTCCTTATTTTAGTATGCAACAGCGGAAGCTCTTAGTATTTACCTGAGAATAAACATGCTTTAAACGTCAACAAAAATGTTGGTGAGTTATAGGTTTAACCTATATATATCAAATCGTAACAATAGACCACAAGATTTCATATTTCAATACACATCCCATACATAGAGATAAAAATCATTCATATGGTGAACACCCGGTAACCAAAATTAACAAGGTGCATATAAGAATATCCCCTATCATTTCGGGAAATCCTTCGGACATGATAAAATCAACATCGAAGTACTAAAGAATCCGGTACTTTGGATGGGGTTCGTCAGGCCCATAGATCTATCTTTAGGATTCGCGTCAATTAGGCGTGCACTAATTCTCAAAATTAGTGATGTTCCCTAATTCTTAGGTTACCAAGTAAAAAGGGGCATATTCGGCTTCGATCATTCAACCATATAATGTAGTTTCGATTACTTGTGTCAATTTCGTAAAACATTTATAAAAATTGCGCATGTATTTTCAGCCCAAAAAATATAAAAGGTAAAAAGGCAAATGAAACTCACGCATATAAATATTGTAAAATAGTTAATAAAGCATTTGCATGTATTCTCAGCCCAAAAACATAAAGAGTAAAAGGGGCAAATGAAACTCACTTTCACATATTTTTACTTCGTCGGGAAGTAAGACTTGGCCACTGGTTGATTCACGAACCTATAACAATATATACATATATATCAGATGTTCAAAATATATTTACAACACTTTTAATATATTTTGATGTTTTAAGTTTATTAAGTCAGATGTCCTCGTTAGTAACCTACAACTAGTTATCCACAGTTAGATGTACAGAAATAAATCGATAAATATTATCTTGAATCAATCCACGACCCAGTGTATACGTATCTCAGTATTGATCACAACTCAAACTATATATATTTTGGAATCAACCTCAACCCTGTATAGCTAACTCCAACATTCACATATAGAGTGTCTATGGTTGTTCCGAAATATATATAGATGTGTCGACATGATAGGTCGAAACATTGTATACGTGTCTATGGTATCTCAAGATTACATAATATACAATACAAGTTGATTAAGTTATGGTTGGAATAGATTTGTTACCAATTTTCACGTAGCTAAAATGAGAAAAATTATCCAATCTTGTTTTACCCATAACTTCTTCATTTTAAATCCGTTTTGAGTGAATCAAATTGCTATGGTTTCATATTGAACTCTATTTTATGAATCTAAACAGAAAAATTATAGGTTTATAGTCAGAAAAATAAGTTACAAGTCGTTTTTGTAAAGGTAGTCATTTCAGTCGAAAGAACGACGTCTAGATGACCATTTTAGAAAACATACTTCCACTTTGAGTTTAACCATAATTTTTGGATATAGTTTCATGTTCATAATAAAAATAATTTTTCCATAATAACAACTTTTAAATCAAAGTTTATCATAGTTTTTAATTAACTAACCCAAAATAGCCCGCGGTGTTACTACGACGGCGTAAATCCGGTTTTACGGTGTTTTTCGTGTTTCCAGGTTTTAAATTATTAAGTTAGCATATCATATAGATATAGAACATGTGTTTAGTTGATTTTAAAAGTCAAGTTAGAAGGATTAACTTTTATTTGCGAACAAGTTTAGAATTAACTAAACTATGTTCTAGTGATTACAAGTTTAAACCTTCGAATAAGATAGCTTTATATGTATGAATCGAATGATGTTATGAACATCATTACTACCTCAAGTTCCTTGGATAAACCTACTAGAAATGAGAAAAATGGATCTAGCTTCAAAGGATCCTTGGATGGCTTGAAAGTTCTTGAAGCAGAATCATGACACGAAAACAATTTCAAGTAAGATTTTCACTCGAAATAAGATTGTTATAGTTATAGAAATTGAATTAAAGTTTGAATATGATTATTACCTTGTATTAGAAAGATAACCTACTATAAGTAACAAAGGTTTCTTGATCTTGGATGATTACTTGGAATGGATTTAGAAAACTTGGAAGTAAACTTGCAATCTTGGAAGTATTCTTGATTTTATGAAACTAGAACTTTTGGAATTTATGAAGAACACTTAGAACTTGAAGATAGAACTTGAGAGAGATTAATTAGATGAATAAAATTGAAGAATAAAAGTGTTTGTAAGTGTTTTTGGTCGTTGGTGTATGGATTAGATATAAAGGATATGTAATTTTGTTTTCATGTAAATAAGTCATGAATGATTACTCATATTTTTGTAATTTTATGAGATATTTCATGCTAGTTGCCAAATGATGGTTCCCACATGTGTTAGGTGACTCACATGAGCTGCTAAGAGCTGATCATTGGAGTGTATATACCAATAGTACATACATCTAAAAGCTGTGTATTGTACGAGTACGAATACGGGTGCATACGAGAAGAATTGTTGATGAAACTGAACGAGGATGTAATTGTAAGCATTTTTGTTAAGTAGAAGTATTTTGATAAGTGTCTTGAAGTCTTTCAAAAGTGTATGAATACATATTAAAACACTACATGTATATACATTTTAACTGAGTCGTTAAGTCATCGTTAGTCGTTACATGTAAATGTTGTTTTGAAACCTTTAGGTTAACGATCTTGTTGAATGTTGTTAACCCATTGTTTATTATAACAAATGAGATGTTAAATTGTTATATTATCATGATATTATGATATATAATATATCTTAGTATGATATATATACAGTTAAATGTCGTTACAACGATAATCGTTACATATATGTCTCGTTTCGAAATCATTAAGTTAGTAGTCTTATTTTTATATATGTATTTCATTGTTAATACACTTAATAATATATTTACTTATCATTTAACATAATTAACCAAGTGTATCAATATCTTAATATGATTCATATGTACCTAGTAAGACTTTGTTATAATGATAATCGTTATATATATCGTTTTCGAGTTTCTTAAATTAATAGTCTCATTTTTATGTATATAACTCATTGTTAAAATACCTAATGAGATACATACTTATAATAAAATCATGTTAACTATATATATAACCATATATATGTCACTGTATAGTTTTTACAAGTTTTAACGTTCGTGAATCACCGGTCAACTTGGGTGGTCAATTGTCTATATGAAACCTATTTCAATTAATCAAGTCTTAACAAGTTTGATTGCTTAACATGTTGGAAACACTTAATCATGTAAATAACAATTTCATTTAATATATATATAAACATGGAAAAGTTCGGGTCACTACACACCGCTCCTATTCTATCCCTTCCCGAAGGCAGCGATGATTTCGTTGTGTATTGCGATGCCTCCCGACAAGGTTTTGGGTGTGTATTGATGCAATGAAAGAAGGTTATTGCTTACGCCTCCCGACAACTGAAGATTCACGAGCGAAACTACACAACTCACGATCTAGAACTTGGAGCCATTGTCTTTGCACTCAAACTGTGGAGACACTATCTGTATGGAACTAAGAGTACTATCTTCACCGATCACAAAAGCCTCCAACACATATTCGATCAGAAGCAACTGAATATGAGACATCGTCGATGGATCGAGACGTTGAACGATTATGATTGTGAACTCTGCTACCACCCTGGCAAGGCAAATGTTGTAGCTGATGCCTTGAGCCGAAAGGAAAGAATGGTACATCTTCGTGTTTGAGCCTTGAACGTCACCATTCACACGAATATCAATAGCCAAATCCGTGTAGCTCAAGAGGAAGCTCTTAAGGAGGACAATATTGCTCAAGAGCACTTGAACATTCTCGTTTCTCGATTTGAGGTCAAAGAGACTGGACTCCGAAACTTTGTCGGAAGAATTTGGGTGCCTAGTTATGGAGATTTACGAAGCCTTATTCTAGATGAAGCTCATAAGTCAAGATATTCGATTCATCCAGGAGCTGGTATGATGTACCACGACCTCAAGGTTCAATATTGGTGGCCAAACCTCAAGAAGGATGTTGCGACTTACGTCGGAAAGTGTTTAACTTGTTCTAAGATCAAAGCCGAACATCAGAGGCCATCCGGGTTACTTCAGCAACCCGAAATCCCGCAATGGAAGTGGGAAGGAATAACAATGGACTTCATCACTAAGCTACCGAAGACGGTAGGCGGTTATGATACCATCTGGGTTATCGTTGACCGTCTTACCAAATCTGTACACTTCCTAGCCATGAAGGAAACTGATACAATGGAGAAACTAGCGCAATTATACATAAAAGAAGTTGTATCTCGACACGGTGTACCCTTATCGATTATTTCTGACTGAGATGCCCGTTTCGCTTCTAGATTTTGGCGTTCTTTACAAGAAGCTTTGGGAACACGATTAGATATGAGCACTGCGTATCACCCACAAACTGACGGACAGAGTGTACGCAAGATTCAAACCCTGGAGGACATGTTGCGTGCTTGTGTAATTGATTTCGGAAAGGCTTAGGAGAAGCATTTACCGCTTGACGAATTCTCTTACAACAATAGCTATCACGCGAGTATTAAGGCCGCACCTTTCGAAGCTTTATATGGCCACATATGTCGTTCTCCTATCTGTTGGGCCGAAGTAAGTGAAAAGCAAATCACCGGACCCGAACTCGTCCATGAAACAACCGAGAAGATTGTCCAAATTCAATAGAGGCTCAAGACGGCCCGTGATCGTCAAAAGAGCTATGCCGATCTTAAGCGTAAAGATCGCGAATTCCAAGTAGGTGACCGAGTGATGTTGAAAGTCGCACCTTGGAAAGGTGTAATCCATTTCGGAAAGCGTGGGAAGCTAAATCCGCGATATATTGGTCCTTTTGAAGTCTTGGAGCGTATTGGACCCGTTGCTTACCGTTTGGATCTTCCGACTCAGTTGAGCGCAGTTCATCCCACTTTCCACTTGTCGAGCCTGAAGAAATGTCTTGCTGAACCAGCACTTGTCATACCACTTGAGGAGCTTACGATTGATGACAAACTCCACTTCGTGGAAGAACCTTTTGAAATTATGGACCGTGAGGTCAAAACCTTGAAACGCAACAAGATTCCAATCGTCCGAGTTCGTTGGAATGCTAAACGAGGACCCAAGTTTACTTGGGAACGAGAGGATCAGATGATGCAGAAGTATCCTTACCTCTTCACAACTCTACCGTCTACCCCAGCTTAAAATTTCGGGATGAAATTTTCATTAACAGGTGGATAATGTAACGACCTGACTTTTTCGACTTACTTTTGTGCTTGTTATTTTCTGCGAAACTGCGTATTTGTGCGTACTGTGTTGGTTTATATTCTGGGATCTTATTTCATGATTAATTACTTTCGTTATTACCATACAACGTGCCCTTAAGTACTTAGTTACTTAACTTGATCCCCGAATGCTTTTACGACCGTTAGTGTCACTTGACGTTGAGAACGAGCTATGTGTTTTGGTACACGTTTAACTTTTTTCGTAATTGGAATATTACGACTACGAAATACTAATTGCTATTTTCTAATAACAATTACTTGGGCTTTTGGTTGCTTAATTACGCTTAGTAATTTACTTATGCACTAGTTAGTCTTGTTGAACTTTCTACCTTGTTGGACTCAAGCCCACCCTACTCTAGCTAATGGACTATTTAATTAGCCCAATTTTAATAAGTTTATGACCCATATAAATGTAAGACAAATACCCATTTATAAGAGGGAACATAGTAGCATTTTTGTTAACCATAATCACAATTGTTGCATGGGATCCCAACATAAGCACCAACTTTAGACCACCATTAACCAAAAAGCAAAAAATGTGTCCCCCTTGTCCCCCCATACCCACGGTCACCACCACCTCACCACACTATAAATACCAAGAAAATCTCACCCATTTCACACTTAATCTCATTCAAATTTTACACACACTTACTCTCTAATTCTCTCTCTAGCCTTTCTCACTCTAAAAAGTGTAAGTTTTAAAGTGTCTTCTTCTTCTTCTTCTTCTTCTTCTCTTCTCATTTTTGACATCATCATCATCATACAAGGATCAAGCTTTTTAGCTTCTTGATCTTGTTATATCTTGTAGATTCAAACTTTGGTTTGAATCCTTCAAGAACATGAAAGATTCAAGCTTTCTAGCTTTGAATCTTCATTAATTTCGTGGGATCTAAGTTTTCTAGCTTATGATTCCTTTATTTTGTTAAAAAGATCAAAACTTGTGTTTATGATCTTCATGTAACTTGAAGATCTAGCCTTTTGCTTTAAGGATCTTCAAGAACAATAAAGATCCAAGCTTTTTAGCTTAGGGTTTCATTATTTTGTTAAAGATCTTAGCCTTTTAGCTTATGGTCTCATTACTTTCATTAGATCTTAGCTTTCTAGCTTATGGTCTCATTAATCTTGTAAAGATCCAAGCTTTCTAGCTTAGGGTTTTTTTAATACTTGAGATCTAAGTTATCATTGTAGATCTCACTTACTTGGAACTTTTTTGTGATTGTTGTGATGATAAAGATCAAGTCTTCATCATCTCATATGATGGAGATGCATAAACTTGTGTCAAAAGAACAAAGGTTGAAGCTTTATTGTGTTTATGCAATAAAGAGGCAACCTTGATGTTCAAATTGTAGAATGTTATTTACTCTTAGTTGTGTGTTGATGGTTAAAACTTGGTCAAAGTGATGCTAAAACATCAAAGAGTTGTACACTTGAAGCTTACACGCATCAAGGATGAAAACCGTGATGAGCATCAAGCACCAAGAAACCCACTAGAGCACTTGTTTGCTGTTTTTCGGGGTCTGATCAGACTCCTAGGACTTTTGAAAAATTGATTTTCAGATAGTTAGTTTCGAGTAGATGACTTCGTTTAGGACTCGTCTAAATCCGATATACGGTTTAGGATTTATAGCCTTCCGAAAGTCACTACGCCGTTATAACGACGTGCTGAAAACTCTGACCTACTCGCGCTTGAACCATCGCCACGGTCAAAAGACATCGAGTTAGGATCTGAAAATTGGATAGCGGTTAGAGGACTCACATACGGAGCCTTGGCCACTGACCACGCGTCTTTTCGTTTTGTATAGAGGTCTTTTGTTTCGATCTCTATTCATGTTGAAAACTTACTTTATCTTTTACGTATGATGATAATGATGATGATGATGATGACGATACTTAAGACTTAATTTATTCACTTTTAAACTTTTGGGGATAATATACTGACTTAGTGACCTTTGACTTAGGTTGACGACCTTTTGGACCGACTTACTACTTGCATACTTTTCATATCGACTTTTACTGCACATTCACTGTGAGTTATAGCTTCCCTTTTTTACTTTACTATTTTTGGGACTGAGAATACATGCGCTTTTTATGTTTTACATACTAGGCACGAGTACTTAAACTTTATATATGTGTGGGTGATATAACGGCACAAAGATTCCCCTTAGCACGGTAATGTTTAATCATTGGTTTTTGAACCGGTGAACGCGAATATTAGATATGGATCCATAGGATTTGACATCCCCACTCGGGCTAGTCGCGCTAGCATTTTATGGGTGTTTGATACTTCGAGGACATACGCACTCGCCAAATGTACTTTTAGGGGGTATTATTACGTTAAGTTAGTTACCGGGTGCCCACGGATAAGCATATACTTTTCATACTGTTTTGAATACGAAATCTCGTGGTCTACATTACATTACTGAATACAAACTATAGCTCACCAACATTCGTGTTGACTTTTAAGCGTGTATTTCTCAAGTGCTTAGACGTTGTTGCTTCCGCTATTAGACTTGCTGTTACAGACTCGCTGTATTAGACTTCCGCTGCATTACTTAGAGATGTCTCAATCATGGAACTTTTATTTTGCATTCGCAACTTATGTTATTTTGAAAAATGACTTTGTAACGACCTTTGTGTCACGTTATCTTTTGTAAAACATTATCTTTTCATGAATGCAAAACTCGTTTTAAAACAGCATGTAGTATTATACCGTGTAATGGACCTGTTGTTGACGATTCGTACATGATGGTTTTGTACGGGGCGTCACAAATACTTTTATCAAACTGAGGCATCATATGAAGTAACGTTTATACCTTTTACCCAAATATAAATCACATTTCTTGTACATTTGAGGAATTACTCTTCCTCTTAGTCGCTTCATAGGACCAAATTATGAAGAGAGAAACCTTCAATCGTTGCTCATTAACTATCGGCTAGAAATCGTATCACGATTACAACGAATGAACGTAGGAGGTGAGAGAGATTAGGGCTAATTAACAGCTGATTTGTTGGTGTTGCCTACCGGTCTCTGTTCTCGATAGATGGTAAGCAAGTAAAAAAAAAAAAAAAAAACCAACAAAATAACAGATGTAAGGGATGGAAAGGAAGTTTGATTTATGGCTTGAAAGATCGTGATGGGGATGGTGGTAGATCATTGATGGAGATGATGTGGTAGAGTGTAGAAATATGGAGGGTTGGAGGAGTGAGTAGATTCTTCTGGATTTTAATAGAAATGTAGGGTTTGGTGTGGGAATAAAAAAAAACGATCGATTTTAGTTAGGAAGGAGGGAAAAAAAAGGTGAAAGGACAAAATTACCCTTGTTACTATTCATGGCTTTTGTCTAATAGTTAATGTGGTAATATTTTTTTGAATATTTTATGCATGTTAACGACATACCTAAAGCTGTTGTTAGCAAAATCAAATGTTAATGTCATCTCCTCTATTAGAATTTATAGAAACATTGTTTTATCGAATGATCAATTAATAATATATTATGATACATATACAAGAGTTGATTTTGTATACAATATCTTTTCTATAAAATATACGGAGTATATTTTTATACACGAAACATGAATACAAAGCTCTTTTTCTCATACATACAGAGTATTACATTTATCAACAATTTGTTTTCGTAGAGGGAGGGAGGTTCGATAGAAGAAGATAGGAGTATATATGTGGGCGAGAGACTTGCCTTTTGCGAACAATTAATATTTTCGAATGTACGTGATTAATGAGTATTAGTTACTAATTAAGTATTATTTTGACTGGCATTCATCTCCATAGCCCTTTTTCTTTACCGGTACAGGCCGGCTGGTCGGGGTATTAAGTATTACGGAGTACTTTGTTTATGTCATATAGGTGTCTGCATAATCCTTAGCCTCATTGTTGTCGAGACCAAAAAATAATATAAAGTAGATCCACCGTGTTGATGTCACACTATCACTTTTCTTTCTTGTCTTCCTTAAATAATACCCCGTGCTATATATAAATATAAATATAGTATAATATAAAATTGCTCCATAATAATTCGTACAATCCAAAATATATAAATATTATATACTTGATGATTTTCTTGATTGATTATGAGTTATTTTTCGAGGGTAATAATATATAATATATATAATAGTTGTATTTATAAAATATTATTGATCACTAGAGCACTAACCCAAATTTTTAGAACGTACTTAACCAAATAAGATATGATCATCAAACTTTGTGTTTCAGATAATATGAACTTCATGATGATGGCTGGATACATAAGATAATATGCAAACATTCTGTTTGAATCTCAACTTAAGCTTATATGATACTACATGAAAATGGACCAATGCAAAAAAATTGAAATCATAAATTAAACCTAATTTTCAACACAACATATTACATTATTACTTGACCAGCATTTAATTAAAAATTACAAAAGGTTCGATTAGCTAGTAATGTAGGCACGTAGCTAAATGAATTAAAGACAAAGGTGAATAAATTCGCGTTTAGTATCATCCACGAAGTACCAGAACAAGACAAGTGTAGTGCAAATAATATTTCTCTTTTTCACAAAATTTATCTATCTATATATATAATATATTTTTTTATTTTTGAACTGTGGACTGTGAAGTGTTCAATATGAGAAATTGACTGAAAGAAGATTTTGAGTAAATTGGGGACGCGTGGCCCGCCGGTCGGTGATAAAGATAATACTGTTTAATTACTTTCTTTTAGTTTTCCTCCGCTTCAATATTTATATCTTCATTTTAAATTATTTTTTTATGTAAATGTAATAGGGAGTATATAATATAGATAATAAAAATTAGAAAGGAAAAAATCGGTAGCTAAGATTTTTGATAATACAAGTTTTTTGTGAAAAAATGGGTATTAATTTATTTGCTCAATTCAACTCCAAAAGTTTACGCGAGGCGATGGGGTACCCAAACTATTATAAGCTATTTAATTTTTAGTCCAATAGTCGATATGAGATAACTACCCCACACAGGGTTTCTTGAATAGTTGTGGTTGTGTATTGTTTTTTGTGGATCCTTTGTTTATATGGTTTTAGGCTTTCATCATTTAGTTGAAGTGTCCTAGTTTTTTATAGTTCTAAGATTCTTGGAAAAATTATAGGGAGTTTGCAATGATGGTTTATGTGAAGTGCAAACCACTCAATTGCACGTATGCATGTAACTAACGGTTGCAAAAAGGATGGCCCACATACAGGTTTTTCTGTAACGGTAGTTGTTTGTCACAACATATAACCACATATTTTTGTCTTTTTACACGTATCACACGTATACTTTTCCAACATCATTTTCTTCAAAGTTTTTAGCACTAAGAATCCTCTGGAAGTGTTCATTACTTTTTTTTTTCCATGCATCATAAACACAGAAAAAAACGAATCAAACGTTTAAATTGACTTATCTAACGTACCTTATCTGTCGGGAAAAAGCAAGTATATCTAGAATCCTGATTCCCATTTGTACCTCAAAGTTAATGGGCTCTCTGTTCAACTACTGGTCCAAAGCAGGCCCACTAGTAATTGTGTTAAGATATGTTTGAGCGAGTGGGGGTCTCAAAAAAAATTTCAAATAAAATTATATTTGAAAAGTATTTTAGTGGTTATTTACCTCTAAAAAACCTTAAATTTTTAAAAAATATGGGGTCCTACACTTAAATTTAGTGGTGTCCTGTACAATTTGAAGACTACGTAGTATAAAATTTTTCCAAAGTAGTAGAGTTCTTTGACCCCACACCCATTAACATAGAATCGCCTCTGGTTTGAGCCCAATCAAATATTACTTCAATCAAATAGTACCCGATCCGCGATGGGCGGGTAAAATCATTAAATCTTACCTGTGGGCACGGGTACGGGTAGAATTTTATACCCGCCGACGGGTGGCGGGCGGGTCGCGGGTATATACTACCCGTCGCGGGTAAAACCCGACCCGTGAATGCATGAGACTTTTCTTAATTTACCCACGAATAAATAATTACAATTATTAAATGTAAAAGTATACTAGTATTTGAAGAATGATTGAAAATATAATATTATATACAAGAAAAAAACTTAATTTTTACGTCAGTATATATATAGCTTGTACATATTGTTTTATAATTAATAAAACTAGCTTAAGACCCGCGAACTCGCGGGTTTTTTTTAGGGACAAATCAAATTAAATTATAAAAGTAAGATTGCACTAATCTTTTAAATAAATAGTTACGACTTACAGTACTATAAATTGTGCAATGACAAATGCACATCATCATTGGCATCGTATGGAGTCGGCTGGTCCTGTTGTTTTGTGTTTGGTTAATTTTGTTTAAAAATCAACAGGTAAAATGACATTCCAATACTCATTTATATGTAAATTTATATGTAACCAGTTCCATTATTGCTACTAAGTAACTACTTGACTAAATCAATCATTAATTACATTCACTATACGCTTACCTACACACTATACCAAAACAATCACTATACTACTTACGTATACATTACATAAAAAGTTCCTGCAACAAACATCTCAAACTCAAACATGCCCATAGGTTCTTTCAAATAGCAGTTTTGATGGTATCCATACATTTATCGAATAACTTGATGCATCTATATCAATGTATCAAGAATATTAATTACTGGTAACACCTGAAATTGACCAATAACAACATGATGTAGTAACATGAAACATTAAGCAATAAGTACCTTTGATAATGACAATTCCAAGGATTCCTGCAAAGTTAAAAATTGCACCATACCATATAAAAACAGATTTTGCAATTCGATATCAAGATACGTTACTCAGAACCCAAAAAATTGATAACAGAATAACTTTTGATAGACATTCTAGATTTACAACAGAAGTACATAAGAATTTAGTACTTGGTGGTGAATATTAAATTGGGTAAACGATGTCTATAGGTATGATAACAGAATCCAGAAACTACTTCCATATGCTGGATGATAAGCTACTATCACAAAACTTATCTCTTGTTATATAGTAACACAAAAAACAAAAGCAATCTTTTTTGGAGAGAAGTTTAGAGATGGAAGATTGGGCAGATTGGGTAGAGATTTAAATCATGTTATAAGTTATTAAACTTTAAACTTAGTACAGATCGAAAACATTTGCTAACCAACACGTTTTTTTACACATTTTGTTCATTTATTAAATGAGTTTAATGCAGTTGACATGACTATAAAAGATTGAAAATGATCCACACGAATGTGGAATTATTGAGGGACTCATTAATTTCAGGCTATATGTTCTATGGTTTATATTTTATTTTTACTTGATATTAACTGCTATTGCTAATATTAGTATATAATGTTTCGTCAATGAATTATAGGTGAAAAAGTTTGCTATCCACACCTGCATGTATATGCTTGTTTCGAATTGACTCTTCAGTGCATATTCATTAAAGACTTGTACCATCGATGGAATGATCACCTGTAAAAATAACTCCCCATCAATTGAATGATACAAATAATATCCGTGAGAACTAAAATAAGTGACAAACTACATCATGAAAAAGCATTATCTATTTTAGTATGCTTGGATGTTGTGTAAAAACTACACCAGTCCACAAAGAATGTTAGAACAACTTACAAAGATAAATGTATAGATATATGCAGCTGCAATTCGAAGTCCGATTGCATTAGATCCCTCAGGTTAATAACGCATTTGATTTATACTAATTCCAATAAGCAACAAAGCAAGAGCCTGCCACTAAAAAAAGAGAAAATTTTGCTGATTAATATTAGAAGATAGGTGAAACTTATATGGTTTTTAAATTCATAAAATAAATAAATAAAAAGCTTAGAGAAACAAACAGCATAATCTAGGCATCGTAACAGACCTGAATTATAGAAAATCTAACCTTCATAACAATCTTCAACAAAGCTGCAATTACCAAGAGCTGCAATTTTTCAGTTGATATTAGGGTTTATGTGTATGCAAAAGTTACTGATAAATTGATGGTTAATATGACTTCAGTAAGCTAATCTGGCTAACATAAAGCAACGATGAAGAAAAGTAAAAGAAATGGTGGTGAACTTTCAAAATTGAAGGGTTAGTAAGATTAAGATTGATTTAAGAAGATCAAGAACACTTACATCCCAATGATTTATAGCTAGCAATTCATATTTAAGTGTCATTTATCATTACCATCGGTGATAGCTTGGGCCTACTACACTTCAAACATAATAAGTCATATGATGCAAGAGCATGAAGAACAACTGGTAGGTGTTTACCTTCAGATTGCTCCACATCTTGACAGTTGCAGGATTGAAGTAGAGATGCGCAAACAAATATAAATAGATCAACAACTTAAATTATGATAACATATATGCCAAGTAAACATTCTAGAAAATTTCAAACGAAATGTACTACCTCATTTCAAGCTACCCGATATACGAATATCAATGTTCTCTAACAAATATTTACTATGTGGGTGGATCAAACTGTGACTCAAAATGAAAAATCTTAGTTAAAGGTCTAAATATGTTGACCTAACCTAAAAACATCTTTTTATCCAATTTTTTATATTATACAGATTATTTTGGAAAAATGTTTTTAACATTAAATAATAAAAAATAAGCAATTCAAAGGATATTATGGACCTGGATACACTTCGGATGACATTCAACCTGCTTGACTCGTCCACGGACCTGTTATCTTGTTTAGTTGCTTAAAGTTGGCCCGTTTGACCTGCTGGAAATAAAACTTAGCCAAAATCTGAGTATCTGACCCATTTATAAGTAAAGGTAAAGATTTCAACTCTCTATAAATAGCCTTTTTTGTTCCAACTTATCATGTGAATAACTTTTTATTGTTTTAACTATAGTAGGGGTGGTCAGTATTTGGTTTGAAACCGTGGAACCCGAAAACCAAACCGAAACCAAACCGGAAAAAAACCAAACCGAATTTGAAAAATGGTTTTCGGATCGAGTCAAACCGAAACCGAATTTGAATTCGGTTTTCGGTTTTCGGTTTTGAAAATTCTGAATTCGGTTTAACCGAAAACCGAATTCAAAACCGAATTCAATGTTTTTATATATTTAATTTGTATATTTATGTTTTAATGTCATTATAATTTGGGATGCAATCAATAAAATATATTCTCACCCATATGACGATTTGGTAACTCACAATATAATTATGTTACTCAAATTATTATGTTCTTCTTCTTAATTACAAAAGCGGTAAACGTCATAATTAAGCTGTAAATATTAATAAATCATCGAATTCTTTATAATTTAATAGTACGTCATTGTTTTAGGATATAAATAACTAAGACATCAGTAACGCCACAATTAAACTACCATCGTTCTCCGTTTTTTCATAATATTCGGTTTTAACCGAAAACCGAACCGAATCCGAATTTGAATTCGGTTTTCGGTTCGGTTCGGTTTTAACTTTGAATTCGGTTTTCGGTTCGGTTTTCGGTTTTGCCCAAAAAAAATTCAAAACCGAATACACCGAACCGAATAAACCGAACAAACCGAAAACCGAACCGATGAACACCCCTAAACTATAGTCTTAATGACTTTTTATTATTTTAACTATAGTCTTCAAAATGACTTTTTAGTATTTCAACTTTGTTACGGTTATTTTTAAAAGTTTTTTCTCTATCGGTCTATTGATAACTTTTAGTAGTATTATCATTTTATATGTATTGAAAAGTTTAACGTTTATACGATCTCATTTTATGCCTCGAACGGGGATTTTAGAATCACTGAGACGAACCTCATCATACATCACATTATATACTAACCTTTCGGTATACGTACCTTCTTACATCACATTATATACTAATAGTGTATTTATTTAATAATGAGAAATTATTCAAGAAACACCCTTTATTTAACCTATATTGCATTATAGGTCCTCTCGGTTTAGAGTGTTTCAAGATTGACTAGAGGACCAAACCTAAACTCAAACTCGACTTGTTTGAGAACTAATTAGTGAGCCCTTGACCATATAATATGATTAATGTTTGATTTTGGATAAAGAATATAGTGAGATTTCTATTCAATATTCATTTCAAATTTAAAATAAATATACAAAGCTCAAGTCGAATTTGATTATAACTCATACTGTAGAACTAGCTCGACAAGCTTTATCACATATATACTTTGTCTTCTTAATTATATACCGTACCATAATCTTATAGTTCTATGTAGCTTCAATCGATCCGAAGATCCTAATAGGTAAAAGTGAACATATATTGTTGATGTTCACTATTTTTTTTTCTTTCAAAATACATAAATTAAAATAGAAAAGATTTAATAGATATTACAATTGATCTCTATAAGTTTACTTGAAAAAATATTACGATTTTCTTGACCTGAAAATATCAACTGAAACTATTAAAATTACAATTGCGACTATTGACAACAAACCGTTAAATGTTCACTATTTAACAGATAGGAGTTTGATACTTTTATGGTAACTAGTTGGTGTTATAATTCAGTAGGCTTATAACTACCTTTAGTGGCCTGGTTCTTGACTGTGGACTATTGATAATTATTAGAAGATATAAAGAGAGAGAGTATATATAAAATATATATATATATATATATATATATATATATATATATATCAGAAGTGCAAGTTTACAAGTTTACATCGTTCCATATTTATACTATAATAATTTACTGTACAAATATTAAAATATTGAAATATCTGTCATCCATTATTGACTTTGATATCATAACACTCCCCCTTGGATGACATTTTATTAGAGAGTAACTAGTACTGCCTCGTTAAAAACCTTGCTAAAGAAAACCCATTGGGAAAAAACTTTAGCTAAGGGAAAAAGAGTGCAGCATAGAGTTGACTCCCCTCAAGTAGACATCGTTGATCTTTTACATCTTTTGAACATGCCTCATGCCAATATTGTGAACATGCATTCCAAAAATAGCAGTTAAAAGTGCTTTGGTGAAAAAATCGGCAGAGTTTTTGCTGGATTGAACATATCTCATTTCAATCTGGTTGTCTTTGATGAGATTTTGAGTATATGAGAAAAATCTAGGAGGTATGTGTTTTGTTCGATCACTTTTGATATACCATTCTTTCATCTGTGCTATGCAAGCTGCATTATCTTCATAGATAGTTGTTGGGCTTTTATCGCATTCTAGTCCACAAGAATCAGTAATGAGTTGTGTCATTGATCTCAACCAAAAACATTCCCGAGTAGCTTCATGTAATGCAATCACTTCGGCATGATTTGATGATGTTGCAACAAGTGTTTGTTTTTTAGAACGCCATGATATTGCAGTACCTCCACTTAGGAATACATATCCATTTTGAGATTTAGCTTTATGTGGATCAGATAAATAACCTGCATCTGCATAACCAACCAAATCTTGTTTTGATTCGTTAGAATAAAATAATCCTAAATCAGTAGTTCCTCGAAGGTATCTAAATATGTGTTTGATCCCATTCCAGTGTCTTTTGGTAAGAGCTGAGCTGAACCTTGCCAACAAATTAACTGCAAAAGAAATGTCAGGTCTTGTACAATTTGTAAGATACATAAGAGCTCTAATTGCACTAAGATATGGTACTTCTGGTCCTAGGATATCTTCATGATCTTCACATGGACGAAATGGATCAGTGTCAACATTAAGTGATCTAACAACCATAGGAGCACTTAATGGTTTTGCCTTGTCCATATTGAAACATTTTAAAATCTTTTCCGTATAAGTTGTTTGATGTACAAGTAAACCATTAGGCATATGCTTAATCTGCAAACCAAGGCAATACTTGATTTTTCCGAGATCTTTCATTCCAAATTCTTTCTTTAGAAGTTGAATGGCTTCATGGATCTCTTTATTTGTACCTATGATGTTAAGATCATCGACATAAACGGCTATGATCACATATCCGGATGTTGTTTTCTTAATGAATACACATGGGCAAATAAGATTATTGGTATACCCTTTGCATATCAAGTAATCACTTAATCGTTTATACCACATGCGACCCGATTGTTTCAACCCATATAAAGACCTTTGTAACTTGATTGAGTACATTTCTTTGAATTTTGCATTGGTTGCTTCTGATACCTTAAATCCTTCAGGTATCTTCATATATATATCACTATCAAGTGATCCATATAGATAAGCAGTCACAACATCCATGAGATGCATTTCTAAATTTTTAGAAACTGCCAGATTGATTAAGTATCTAAAAGTAATTGCATCCATAACAGGGGAATAAGTTTCATCATAATCAATTCCCGGTCTTTGAGAAAAACCTTGAGCTACAAGTCTAGCTTTATACCTTGTAACTTCATTTTTCTCATTTCTTTTTCGCACAAAAACCCATCTATATCCCACTGGTTTCACATCTTTAGGTGTGAGAACGATAGATCTGAAAACTTTTCTTTTATTGAGCGATTCAAATTCAGCTCGTATTGCTCCTTTCCAATTATCCCAATCATGTCTATTTTGACATTCCATGATAGATTTTGGTTCTGGATCATCATCATCATTCATGATGTCATATGCAACATTATATGAAAATATTTCATCAAGATTTTTCATTTCATTTCGGTTCCATAATATTTTTGAATGTGCATAATTAATTGAAAATTCTGTATTGACATCATCAATCTCCTCTGCAGAAGGAGTATTTATTTGTGGTTCTTCTTGAACACTTTCATTTACCTCATTATCAGCTGATTTTCTTTTTCGAGAATTTTTATCTTTGGAGCCAATTGGTCTCCCACGTTTCTGGCGTGGCAAAGACTCAAAAGTGACATTATTGCCAGCTTTTGGAATTTGAATTCGAGCTGGAACATTTGATGCTGGTATATATGATTGAGTCACTCTTTTTGTATCTGTAAATGCATCAGGCAATTTATTTGCAAGTTCTTGCATATGCATTATTTTTTGAACTTCGATCTCGCATTCTTTTGTGTGAGGATCAAGATACATTAATTGAGGTTCACACCATGAAACATCATTTTCTTTATTTTTTATTTCTCCCCCTAATATAGGGAACAATGTTTCATTAAAGTGACAATCAGCAAAACGTGCTGTAAAAATATCACCCTTCATGGGTTCAATATATCTTATGATTGAAGATGTTTCATATCCAACATATATTCCCATCCTTCTTTGAGGACCCATTTTAGTGCGTTGTGGTGGTGCGATAGGAACATAAACTGCACAATCAAATGTTCTAAGGTGGGAAATATTTGGCTGATGGCCAAAAGCAAGTTGCAAGGGAGAATATGTATGACTTGCACTTGGTCTAATGCGAATTAATGATGCAGCATGTAAAATTGCATGACCCCATACAGATACTGAGAGTTTTGTTCTCATTATCAATGGTCTAGCTATTAACTGCAATCGTTTAATTAGTGATTCGGCTAAACAATTTTGTGTATGCACATGAGCAACAGGATGTTCAACAACAATCCCAATAGACATGCAAAAATCATTAAATGTTTGAGATGTAAACTCACCAGCATTATCCAATCTCACCCTTTTAATAGTATAATCAGGGAAATGTGCTCTCAATTTAATAATTTGAGCAAGAAATTTTGCAAATGCCACATTTCGACTTGATAATAGGCAAACATGAGACCATCTACTAGATGCGTCTATTAGGACCATGAAATATCTAAATGGTCCACATGGTGGATGAATTGGTCCACATATATCACCTTGAATTCTTTCAAGAAACATTGGTGATTCTTTTTCAACCTTAAGAGGTGATGGTCTTATTATCAATTTTCCAAGTGAGCATGATGTACATGAGATAAGTGCATCATGATGGATCTTTTGATCCGTCAATGGATGTCCATGTGTATTTTGAATTATTCTTTTCATCATTGTTGATCCTGAGTGGCCTAATCTTTCATGCTACAGATTGATCATTACAGGATCACATGCCTTTTCATTAACTACGATGTGTGCTTCTGGTACATTTATATATGTATAATGTAAACTAGAACTAAGTCTTGGTAGTTTTTCAATCACATGCTTCTTGTCAGTGATACTTAAATATTTATCATTTTCTGTAGTCACTGACTGATAATCATATCCATTTTGGTATATGTCAGAGAAGCTTAACAAATTTCTCTTTGACATGGGAGAAAATAAGGCATTTTTTATTAGAAAATTTGTACCATTTAGTAACATGAATTTTTCCTTTTCCATTCCTTTTATTAAATTCGCAAGACCTGATATAGTATGTACCGTTCCTTCTGTTGCTTTAAAATCAGTGAAATATTTTTTAGATTTGAATATAGTGTGTGTGGTACCACTGTCTGCAATACAAAGATCCCCACCATTTGACTGATTTTGCACTCCAGTAGTGTACATCATGAACTTCAAAATATGAGAAACAAATAATAAGTACATAATTCATCAATATATTACATTCAAAATATGTTATAAACGAAAGTACATAATAAGGAAAGATATAGTAAAGTAGATATGGTATAGATCGTAAATCTATATCCATTTATTTGATATGGACATATAATATAAAATTTATTCATTAAAGTAGTCACTTGTTGGCTCAGTGATTTTTGTATCAAGGTCATCCACAAGGTTTGCCTCTTTTTCTTTTCCCTTTAGGGATTCTTGATATTGATTAACAGAATATTGATTTGTTCGACAGTTCTTAGACCAATGTCCAATTTTACCACATCGATAACAAGAATCTTCAATATTCTTTGAAGAGCTTCCTTCAACATTATGATTTGTGGGATTGTATGGTAGTTGAAATTTATAATTTTGTGGATTATTATTTCTTTGTCCACGACCACCGTAAATATTACGACCACGACCACCACCACCACGACCATTACCATAAGAGTGATTTCGAACATAGTTATGATTTTTATTATTGTTATGGTAATTTCCATGATGATAGTTTTGGCCAATATGACCACGACCTCGCCCACGTCCTCGTCCAGGTGCATTTCTTTTATTATTATTATTATTGTTAATAGCATTAGCTTCAGGGAATGCTAGCGCACCCGTAGGACGAGATTCTTGATTCTTCATCAGTAATTCTTTATTCACTTCTGCAACTAAGAGATAAGTTTGAAGTTTGGAAAAAGTTTTGTAATTCTGCAATCTTAAATTTTCTTGTATAATTATGTTTGCAAAGTGCATTGTGGAGAAAGTTTTCTCAATCATATCAGCATCACTTATTTCTTGACCACAGAATTGAAGCTTTGAACGGATCTTGAATATGACCGAGCTGTATTCACTTACTTTTTTAAAATCTTGGAACCTTAGATTTCTCCATTCTTCCCTCGCAGCTGGGAGTAATATTTCCTTTTGATTATCGAATCTACTCTTGATACATTCCCATAAAACATGTGGATCTTTGATAGTGAGATACATATGTTTTAAGGTGATATCAATATGTTTGCGAATAAAAGCAATTGATTTTAATTTATCTTGATCAGAACAAGTATTGTTTTCTTTTAAAGTTTCTAAAATACTCAATGATCCAAGATTTATTTCTACATCCATGACCCATGATGTGTAGTTTGTTCCTGATACGTCTAGGGCATCAAACTCAAGCTTTGATAAGTTTGACATTTTCTATTTTCAGAAAGATGAACAACATAAATTATAATCATAATCAATTTCTAACAACATGAAATTAGAATCATTTTAAATTCATAAGTAGCAAACAACAAAATAATGGTATGATTACAAATAATAAAACCACAAGGGCAGGATAGAATATAGGTTCACCCGGTGGTATATTAGCAACAATGATGATAGTTAATATGACCAATACAATAGGAAAAATCATCCTTGTATGAATCATCTTTACAAAAACTTTTGAGAGTGGTAATCTGAGAAAATGAAGATTGATTTGTGAAAATGTGAAAAACGGAGATGTTTATTTTATATTTGAAAAATATAGTCGTTGTAACGTCATCAGTTGACGTTAACAACCGTTATGTATTCGTTATATTAATAACAATTTTAATAAAAGAATTTTATTAGTATAAATATGATTACTATAAAATACATTTAGTATAAATACGTTTAGATTAAGATAATAAACATATTATGCATAAATAATAAATTTAAGAATAAACATTAGTACGCATGAAATAAATAATGATTAATTGCATATAAATGTTAGATAACATAAATATAAATGTTAGTGAAGTTAATAAGAGTTAGATTATAGAAATATAATTCAGGCGGTATAACCGACCATATATAACTTAAATAACATAAATATAAATGTTAGTGAAGTTAATAAAAGTTAGATTACAGAAATATAATTCAGGCGGTATAACCGACCATATATAACTTAAATAACATAAATATAAATGTTAGTGAAGTTAATAAAAGTTAGATTACAGAAATATAATTCAGGCGGTATAACCGACCATATATAACTTAAATAACATAAATATAAATGTTAGTTATGATGATAATAATATTTACCTTGATTATACGGAGCACTTCGTGCTGATAACGTGTTATAATTCAGTAGGCTTATAACTACCTTTAGTGGCCTGGTTCTTGACTGTGGACTATTGATAATTATTAGAAGATATAAAGAGAGGGAGTATATATGAAATATATATATATATATATATATATATATATATATATATATATATATATATATATATATATATATATATATATATATATATATATATCAGAAGTGCAAGTTTACAAGTTTACATCGTTCCATATTTATACTATAATAATTTACTGTACAAATATTAAAATATTGAAATATCTGTCATCCATTATTGACTTTGATATCATAACAGTTGGCAAATTTTTTTTGTATAACAAAGAATTGTTATAAAAGCCAAAAATAGGTATCCATTTCAATATAAATTTCCATTTTCTTTTGGTTTTAAGTCATAAATAAGCTATATACTTTCACTTTTGTTACAATTAGGCTATATACCCAAAATATTACCATTGTAGTACATAAACTTATAAATTATGTGTTATTATCAACATTTTATATTTTTGACCTGATAAATAACCCTTATTTATTTATTTATTTATTTACTAGCTGAAGACCCGCGAATTCGCGAAGCTTTGTGAGAGTTTAATAAAGAGTAATGTTTATATTGGATGTATTAAATTAAAGTAGTAAGTAGTATTAGTTGTTTTATATTCAATCTATGATTCTAAAATAAAAAAACAAAACATATGTATAGAGAGAATAATATTGAAAGTTTAACTATTGTTTAAAAAATTAAACATTAAGATCACACATTTGGCCTAGTTTCCTAATTATTCCAAGATTGTAATCGTTTGACATGTTTAAGAACTGCATACGTAGCGAAAACAATAGTCTTAATGTTAGTACAGTCTGAAGCTCTTTATATGCAATGGCGCGTAATTTATCTGCCTGCATGAAATTTTTTAATAAACTCCATTAGAAATTTAATGATAAAAGTATATCATATGAAAAATGATAAATGATGTAAATAATAAAATCACCTTAGCTACGTAGTTTTCCATAGCTGTTAATCTGCCAAGTTGTTCGAACATATTGTTTTTATAATTCAACATAGCTGCATAATCGCCTTTATCAACGAAAGTTTTCCAAGAGAATGTGTCTGATATATATCGTTTTCAAGCTATTGATTTCATCTGTAATTTTGTCTCTTGTTGAATAGTTGCTGCTTTCAAGTTTTCGATTTTGTCAAACTGTTATTTTGACAATTCAACGTGGTTGATTATTAGCTGCAAAGTGTGTTAAATAATCAAGTATTTAAAAGCAAATATTAAGTGAAATATAAGTAATAGGATTGGTATTGTATGTTGTAGGAAATTTTGTACTTTATTATCATAAAGAATAATGAATATACATATGCATATTTAGTTATACCTTAACTCTGGGACAACACTTTCAACAAAACCACAAGTGTAACACTGGTAACCGACTCAACAACGTCAGCATCAATAGAGTATTTGGGAGTCGCTTTCTTGCCACATTTTCTGAAACTGTAGGCGAACCATTTCCATTACGGTAAAGATCGTTGCAACCTTAATGTCCGTGAAAATACTTAACAACAGACTTTTTCTATCGCATTTCGAAGGCTGAAAAACACAAATGAAACATTTAGGTGACCGTACAAACGATATCGAGTTAATTACACTATATCATGTTTATATCCACAGTGATTGAGATGGCATACGCTGACTGGAAGAGGTTAACTGGGGTTACATCTTCGTCCATGTAAACTCTGCAACCGAAAAACTGATTGCTTACTTGAGGAAAACCTGAATGAGCAAAAGTATTTATTTTTTATTGTAACAGGTAGTCACATGTAGGATTTTATAACCTGAATGAGCAAAATTAAATGGCCCCATCTTGCTTAAAAATGATACAGAGTAATATTTTTTATCCGCTTAGAAACTGATTGAAGAATTTACCACCAAGCTCTTATTGCATTTGGAACTGCATCGGCCTCCAAAAAAAGAAAAATTTAAAACTATATCAACAATTCTTGACAATTAAACATAGATCTAATGAGTTAAAAGATTGACAAATTGTACAACTTTTCTTAATCGTAAGAAAAGCATTACCATAAACAATTGTAGGAAAGAACCCACTAAATTAAAGATATCCCTACACAATTAGAAAAACATTATTGATAATTAACGATTTAAGTTACTAAAGAACTTCATTATTAAATATATAACGATACCAACTTTGAAACTCTAATGATCATCAGCGATCAAATAGCATCGTCGGATATACAATCTTCTCTTATTATCGTCCCAATCTGAATATAAGTATCAACAAACCCTAATCAAACTCGTGTTTCAAAATAATTTCAATACCAAAAATCAATCATATATATTTGATATATATCAGAAATTAGAATCGTATTATGAGGTATTTATATGAATTATATACCATTCATAGCCGATGTCTTCAAGATCTTCTACCGTCGCCGCTGACCGCGAAGAAAAAAAAATAGTAAAGTGAAACCATACCTTAGCGATTGTAGACGTAAGACTTCTGAAATGGGCTGGGTAGTATCACTGATTCCCTAACTAATCACTTGAGCATGTGGATATTTCAACATATGTGCAGCCTTCCTACTACCAATATGTGATTCGACATTCAAAGAATCATTTCAAAAAAGTATCATTTCCATATACAATACAAAAACATCATGCAACAACATCATCATTTATCAGTTAAGTTATTTGTCCATACCTCTGGAAAAAGATAACCAGCTGGAAGTAAATTACTCACAAGCAACTCTCGAAATGCCAACAACCAAAGCTATTGTATATTACTCTTGACAAAAAGCACCCAAAATAAAAACAAATAGTATGGAGACACTACCATAGGTAATGTAATAAGAGTAAACAAAATTACCTTCGAGTAAACGGTCAAAATAATGAAAAATCCCCAAACCTTACACTTGATTCTCACTGAAGGATAGTGACAACTGATACTTGAAATTGAAAATAAGCCAAGGTGTACAAATCAGGACCAATATTTGTATCATAACACTGCAATTAAGAAGGTTCAATACTTCAATAACCATCGTCGATTAGGACAAAAATTAAAAATGAAACCTAAACATAAACATGATCATTGCATACCTCCACTATTGACGCTATTTATAGACGAAATTTCAACAACTCAAACAATAAGTTTCACATACCCGATGGTTATCTAAATGGTCATAAGTATCTACTTGTAGAACACACAGAAGAGCTCCATACATGTATCCCAGTCGACACCATCAGACCGAAACATCAAAATAATGAAGGTAATTTGGGCATCTTAAAGGACATGTTATTATTGTAGTAAGTAAGTCGATTTTGCGTTTCTTCTTTTCCACCATAATTGCAACTTTACTGCATTGTACACGACCTAGAAATCAATTGTTAGATATTTAGGCTGTTCATTACTGAATCAAGATAGCACTTCCATTATGAATCCAATATGGTCACCAATCGAAACACCACAACACTGATAAACGATTAACTACCATCTTACTTTTTTGGTAATAAAAATGAACACAAAAGCAACATTGGTCAGCTTCTAAAGTGAAGATACAGATTTCAGATTGTGTGTTTCTCTCAGATGATTAGTGATTCCAGGTTCAAGGTAATTTTAGTACAGTTGAGTAAATGATTACCCAAAGCCAGTAACGTAATATCTGATATCTCAAGACATGTCCATGAATGATCTCTGAGTTCTAAGAAGCTGGTTCTAACTTAGACGTCCAGTAATAGTAATTATTACTTCATCAACTTGGTTTCATACTTGCATAATAAAAAGATTTGGGACTAACAATTTTCATAGGTTTAATTACTTAATAAAAATGGGTCAAATGGGTCGTGTGATTAGATGTCGCCCAACGTCTTTTTGTAATCCTTACAACCTCTTAAACATTCTAATAGAAAATAGATTTATAATTATTATTAGTCATTTTGCGGATCTTAAATTATACACTAAATATTTATAAAGCTGGACTGTTAGGTATTTGCGGGTCAACCATACCTGTATTGATTACCGCTGATCTTTAGCATTATTCTTGCTACGTGTTTCTACCTTTGGTAACATCCGTTTCATGGATTTCAGGTCATCAGAAGTCATGGACATGAAGGTCAAATTGAGTGAATATCCGAAAACCAATCTCTAAATCCCAAACAACAAATGTGAAAATGTGAAAAATACTTAAACCGCGCTTGAACTGGTCTGTATAACTGGTAACAGAGTCGTCACTACAAATCTTATCTTTACTATCAAGATTGCCTGGAATGTGGTTTTCCAGAAGTCATTCATGAGAGAATGATGTGGAGCCATACTCCTAATTTAATTGGGATTGAAGTTCACGAAATATCCTGCAAAGCAAAAGACCATATATTTTAATTATTAAGTTTTTATCTATTTAGTTATTAGATTATTTGTTTCCTAATTGAAAGTTAGAGTCCTAATAGTTGTAGAGTCTAAGTCCAAGTCGGCTGTTTATTTTTATTATATATATTCCACATGTATACAGTGGATGGAAAACCATCTATCTCTTGAATTAATAAAAAGTGTTTTGAGTTTATACTCTTCTTTTACGTAACATTAGTTTTACGTGGGTATTTACCCGGGTTAATTCACGTTTGTGTTTTAATCGTTTGTTGCGAAGAGCGTTTGTCTTCCAACGGATCCTTTGATCCTTATCAATTGGTATTCAGAGCAATCGATCCACCCTATCATTGTTCGATTAGTTGGGTCTCTCACGTTTGGATTTTGATAGTTTATCCCACATATCTTAATTCGATTACTTGGGTCTCTCCCACGTTTGAGTTTTGATATCCTTTCCCCAAAAAAAAAAAAAAAAAGTTACTGTTCATCGCCGCTGTTCATCCGAAGGGACTGTTCATCCGTCAGATTACTGTTCATCCGTCAGAAATCACTGTTCATCCGCCGGGTTACTATTCATCCGAAAAAAACACGATTTTTTTTTTATTTTCTTGTTTTAATGGCCGACGATAATGGTAATCAAAGTCGCGATCTCGCTATCGCCCTCAAAAGACTCAAGAACACGTTGGATATAGTTAATAAATCCAACGAGCGTGCAAAACAACGATGGCTTGAAGAAGAAACCCGAAGAGCTACTTATGATGCTTCAGTCGAATCACAACAATACTATCAATATGAACTCCCACAATACCACCGATGTCCCATTTACTATGAACCACAATCCTACCATCAACCCTACTATCCACCACTGCCCTACTATCATCCATACTATCAGCCACAACTCTACCAGCAGAGTCAACCTGTTAAGGAGAATCTCGATACAGATGAAGTTTTTGATTCGATGAAAAGTTTAATAGAGAGGTTGAAGAAATCAGATTCTGATTCTCGTATGGAGAAGTGTGATAAAATAGTTGAAGAGAGTCAGGTAGAAAATATATCATCGTGTCCAGAAAAAGAAATTATTTTGGAGGAGCTGCAGAATGATATAGTTGCTAGTGTTGAAGAAGATCCAAATTCGTTAGGCTCTAATTTAATAGAAGAGAATTTATCAATATGTAATTTAGCCGCGAGTTCGGAAGGTATCCATGACGAAGGTGTAGTTGTAGAGATTTCAAAAGATTATGAGGGCAAGAAAATATCATATGCTTATTTGAATAACTCCATAGATGCAAGTCAGAGTGTTAATAAAGGAGATTTGTTCATGTATAAACCGTGCATTGAGAACTCGAGGTCGAGTTCTTTTCAAGAAGGGGAGAAGAGTGAAAGGGTTTTAGAGCATAATACTTTTACAAGAGATCGTCGCAAACTTATCTGGAATGGCTATGCTGAATTTGTACTTGGTGTGTTTGTATTTGACTCGGGTATATCATTTTATTTGAGTTGCACTATTCACCGAGTTGTCATTGATTGGTTTGTCTTTGACCCGGGTATATCATCTTCTTTGAGTTGGAACTCGAGGGCGAGTTCTTTTCAGGTGGGGAAGACTGATGTGGAGCCATACTCCTAATTTAATTGGGATTGAAGTTCACGAAATATCCTGCAAAGCAAAAGACCATATATTTTAATTATTAAGTTTTTATCTATTTAGTTATTAGATTATTTGTTTCCTAATTGAAAGTTAGAGTCCTAATAGTTGTAGAGTCTAAGTCCAAGTCGGCTGTTTATTTTTATTATATATATTCCACATGTATACAGTGGATGGAAAACCATCTATCTCTTGAATTAATAAAAAGTGTTTTGAGTTTATACTCTTCTTTTACGTAACATTAGTTTTACGTGGGTATTTACCCGGGTTAATTCACGTTTGTGTTTTAATCGTTTGTTGCGAAGAGCGTTTGTCTTCCAACGGATCCTTTGATCCTTATCAGAGAATCAACATATGATTCCTTAATGTTTCTAAGATTAAATACCAGTTAACTACGTTGACTACGTCATCTTCAATTCTTGAATCGATCTGCAAAATGTTAACAATAAAAAGTGTCAGACATTGGCAGTTTATATTCTTTTCGACTTGAGTGAATTGTTCACTTGATTGGTTGTTGGCTAGCGACGTAACTACTTCCATGTGAAACTAAATTTGTTACAATAATCTTCATTAATTGTCTAGATGCACACCGTGAGCCAAATTAACTTACAGTCATATGTTTAAGGCTACAAAACCTCTGTTTTAATAACTATTTATTAGGGTGTAACTATCCACTGCAGTTGCAGCATAGCTTCCATTTGCCAACAATTAACCCTCAAAGTAGAAAGGGTAATGGTGATTTTTAATACATTTATCTTCAGTAAAGGTAAAATTGACAACTTACCATGAAAAAAATGAACATTTTACTTTTACCTTATAGTAAAGGTAAAATTGACAACTTACCATGAAAAAAATGAATATATACTTCTTATAAATGTGTGATCACTTCATTTGTGGACATTTAAATGTGTGACAAAGAGAGTAATAGTACTTCATAGTACTTGCAGTGCATGTTTTAAAGACAAAATTATAGTAGTCGTAGTAATTTTGTAACGCCTGTTTATAACAGCTTTCTTAATACTCTTATTTCAAAATTTTACACGATTTTTTTCTCTCCTTTTTGATACTACTACTTCACAATCTCTATAATCATGACAAATCATACAAAAGAATTTTGTTATGTTAAAGAATAGTAAAATCAAATTTTGTTAGTTAATTAACTACAATTTTAAAGAGTTAAAACGCAATGGCCTCAGGGATGCTAGGAAGGGCAGGCCTCCAATAACTCCGGCTCTCTTCATTTGTATGCTTCGAGTTCTTTTCAAATCCTTAATTCGTTGCTCAAACAACGACTTTGAAGCTGGTGATCTCAACAGTCTTCGAACATTAACATTTGGTTTGTTGTGATCACGATCTACATTCTCGCTAACTTGTTCAAGAACTTGTTCCAACTGTTCCCTCTTCATTAAAATTTTCATTTTCACAACACCATTTTCCACCTTCTGTGTAACTACTCCTCCATGAGCCCTGATCTTGTTAAGAATATCGACACTTTTCATAGCCATTTGATTGATTTTTAACTTTAGGATGTACGAAAGTATATATTGTTTTTTTCTTGTATTTTATGTAATGTAGTATGAAGATAACTAGTGAGTATATGTTAATAATTATTAGTGTGTATATAGTTATGTACGTTTATTGTATATGTTTAGCCCACAACCCACTTTCATTGTATAGCCCGTAGGATTTTAGCCCATTGTATTTTCTATATATGGGATTATCATCAAAATGCCCAAATATTTTGGTCCCCTTGCACCAGAGCCCAAAAAAAAAAAATTGACAAAATGCCTCGCAAGGCGCAAGGTACTTTGCGTACAGACAGGCGCAAGTACGCAAGCTTCCTTGCGTCCTTGCGTACGCAAGGCTACGCTTGCGTACGCAAGATGTTGCTTGCGTACGCAAGATAGACAAAAATCTGCACACGCAAGGACGCAATATTTTGCTTGCGTACAAAAGACGGCCAAAAATATACACACGCAAGGACGCAAAGCTATGCTTGCGTACGCAAGCATAGCCTTGCGTCCTTGCGTGTAAAGTCAAATAAAACTGTTGCAAATACAATTTGCCTATTTACACAAAATTTACATACAGGCCAGCAACCTACTAGCTACAATGTATCAATCAACCTGAATCTCTAATGGTGGAGTTGGTGGCGGCGGTTCTTGTGTATCAAAACGGGCACGGAAGAACGTCCTTGCCATTCTGTTTCTATACTGCTCTGCAGCCTTTTTAGGATCTCCAAGGTTGTCAACCTCCTCCCTTCCATAAATAATCCTCTCCATGTGTATGCACACCCAAACCCCACAATCACCCTGACCACCAGTCTGCATTGGCACAATGGGACCAGGCTCAATCATCAACTCCACACTCTCTTTATTTTCATAGTATCCGACAATTTGGGAGTCTTGCATCTTGTTAAAATAGTCAATTGCCTTCAAGTACACTGGCAAGTTGTCACCCAAAATCTTGAAAACTGCGTCAAGTTTTTGTGAACTGACACATCCGGGTAAACTGTCGTACACAAAAACCTTCATTTCTTCTAACTTCAACTGAAGCAGCAGGAAATGTTCTTCGTCATAAAAATGTACTGGGATCAAGACCTGTAACAGACAGACAGACAGGATAAAACAAAACAACAGACGCAAGAACGCAAGATAATCCTTGCGAAGGTCCAAAAATATACGCAAGGTCGCAAGGTTAACCTTGCGACCCGGAGACGCAAGGACGCAAGGTGAAATATGCGTCCGGTAACAATGAAGCAAGGACGCAAGATAAACCTTGCGAAAACCTAAAACAAACGCAAGGTCGCAAGATTATCCTTGCGACTAGTAGACGCAAGGACGCAAGGAGAAACTTGCGTCCAGTAACAAAGACGCAAGGACGCAAAACTGTCCTTGCGTCTGTTCCAGAAACACAAATGCTGTATATATACTAGTGTTTACCTGATCACAGTCAGCCCAAGATGGATATAGGTCAACACTGCCGTCTCCAAGTCCAATTAAGTACATGTAATCTGGAGGATTATGGCCAATAATTCCCTCTCCATCTGTTGTAGATTCTTCCTGTGTGCCCACCTCCTTCTGAGTATTGTCAAAATAAGTGTCGAACCTCTCAAACATGTTCAGGAATCCCAGTGGCATAATAGTCCATCGAGAACTTGCTTTAAGCACCTCAGCTGGAAACTGAGGAGTGGCATAAACTTGACTGGCTCGGGGGAGAAATCTCTGACGATATCTCAAAAGAAATGTAGCCCAGCCGTCAATGTACTATAAATATAACAAGTTAATATACAGTGTGACCTTAGTATAAAATAAATTGTATAAAAATATATAAAATTAACAAAAGAATAACAAACTTACAAACTTACAAACTTACCAAGTTATCCAAATAACCAGAATGTCTTAATCCCAGTAATCGAAGCCAAAAGTCTTGATTTATAAAAATGAATTGTTCATTTTGAAAGATGAACATGCAACGCGTCTCTTGCTTGCTCTCAATCATTGTCTTTGGATCTTTTGCTGGGCCTGCATGCTTTCTACCATCTCTCCAGGCATTAGGTGGCAGTGGTTGGAGAGTTCCTTGATCATTTATAAACCTGTCAATCATCCCCCAAATTTCTTCCTCAGTAGCCCAGTCTTGTTCCTTTCTTTTTCTCTTATTCACTTTAACAGGCTGCTTATCAACACTTACCTACAATAATTCAACAAATAAGGTTAATTTAAATTAATACAAACATACGCAAGGACGCAAACAATCTCTTGCGTGTGTGGAACCATCGAGACGCAAGGACGCAAGAACAGACTTGCGCCTATAGGAAAGCAGACGCAAGGACGCAAATGTTTGCTTGCGCCAGAAAAACTCACCTCTGCTGCTGCATCTGTGTCCATGGTGAAACGCCCCGTCCTAATCCATCCGGACGAAGTCCATATTGATTATAAACGATTCATAATAGTTGATTACATCGCGAGGTACTTGACCTCTAAATGATACATTTTACAGATATTGTATTCGTTTTTAAAAGACAAACTTTCATTACATCGAAAGTTGACAGACATGCATACCATTTTATAATATCCAAACTATAAATGACCTAATTTTTCATTTACTTAATAATAATCTCTAATGAACTTCAACGACTCGAATGCAACGTCTTTTGAAATATGTCATGAATGACTCCAAGTAATATCCTTAAAATGAGCTAATGCACAGCGGAATATTTCTTTCAAACCTGAGAATAAACATGCTTTCAAGTGTCAACCAAAAGGGTTGGTGAGTTCATCCGTTTATAGTAATCATTTCATTTTCATTATTTTAATAGACCACAAGATTTTAAATATTATAAAATGTGCAGAAGTCCCATTCCAACTGCATAAAAATATCTTTCATATGAAGAACACCTGGTGAGGATTCAAAATATAATAGTAACCATCTGTGCCGGTCTTTCACCCCACGGCTGAATACATGTGCCTTCAAAATATAGAACCTCTGTGCCGGTCTTTACACCCCACGGCTGAACACATGTTTATAAAATATAGGCCAACCGGTGCCAAAGTGTCATAAAAAATAAACCATCCACCCAGCTCGGGAGCTCATACACTCTAACGGAAACCGGGGGCTAATGGGTGTCATAATAATCAACCCCAATCCCAGATAATTCTATCATAGAATGCTGTTAAGGTACTTGTGTCTATTGCGTCAAACATTTATAAAAGTGCATGTATTCTCAGTCCCAAAAATGTAAAGAGTAAAAAGGGAATCAAATGAAACTCACTCTACAATATTTTGTAGTAAAAATATTCATACGACGATACTGGACAATGCAGGGTTGGCCTCGATTCACGAACCTATATCATTTGTATATTTATTAATACACATAATCGTAATCGAGGAGTTATATCTATATATATAGATATTGTTTGTTTGTTAAAATTATAATAATACTAAAATAATATTAGTAATGATAAAAATAATAATAATGATAATAGAGTTAAAAAAAATGATACTTTTAATATAAATGATAAAATGATAACTTTATTAAAAATGATACTTTTTAATAAAAATGTTAATTTTAATAATAATGAATACTAATAATAATAACTATAAAAATAATGATTTTTCTAACAATAATAATAATACTAATATTTATTTTAATAACTATAATGAAAATAATACTACTAATAATAATATTAAAACTTATGAAAATAATAATAATAATAATAAAAATAATAATGTTGGTAATCCTAATGATAAAAATAATAATAATCATAATTCTAATATTTTGTGTTAGTTAAATAATAATAATAATAATAATAATAATAATAATAATAATAATAATAATAATAATAATAATAATAATAATAATAATAATAATAATAATAATAATAATAATAATAATAATAATAATAATTTTGAGAACTACCTCATAAAAACGGATCCTAAAAAGAAAAGACCCCTGCAAGGCTCAAACCCGTGACCTCCCGTTCACTAACAACCCTCTAAACCATCTAGTTACTTTTGCTTTTCTGTTTTGAATCCCGGCCTAAACCTTTTAACCCGTTTTATTTACATGTTCTTTTCTTCAAGATCAAAACGTCCCGAGATCATTTCATCATCATCATTATCATTACATCCACGTCATAAAATTATAATCATAACTTAATCATCTACCTCACAACTAATTCTTCTAGAGTAAATCAATAATCATAACAATAGAAAATGAAATGGAACCCCATGAGCGAAAAAGGAACCATTCATTATCATGTTCGTCATTATCTTAACCACTCCTTCATATTCATCTTCACCATCTTAACATGACAACATCCTAATCATCAAACATCACTTATCTTCATCAACCCATCGATAATTACACCTTATTTACATCATCTATCATCAATTTAATGACTTTCTTCATCACTCAATTAATCATAAAAATATAAAAAGTAACCATTTTCTTTCCTGGACCCATGATGGTCGAACAGCAACTAACAACGATATGCAAAAAAAAAATAATTGGCTGTAAAAGAATTTCATTTGCATGCGTACATGTTGTCCCACCCTTCATTTTTGTCGACAACATGATCTCACAACCCTACCAACTTGTTATTTAAAGGATTCTTTCCTTGCCCACTATACTAGTCGACTAAACCCATTCAAGCCCGATACAAATTATACGGCCCACCTAAATGTTAAGCCCAAGAATCAATTGTGAATTTCTTTTGGTTTCTGTTGGGTGACGATTTCGAAAAGGAGACAGATACGCAAGATATAGTCTGCATAATCTACCCATACGGACCCTACAAGATTATATCTCCTTGCAAGTCGGCAGATTAAAATAAAACAAGTGGGCATTGGATCCCTTTATAAAGTTATCAACTTTATCATCTCATTCTTCACTCAAAGTTTAATAGCACCGAAACAGAAGAAAAAAAAATTACTGCAGTCGCGTACAGTAGCAGGAACGAAGAGAAGAAGGAACAAAAGGTGGTGGTATGGGTGTTTTAAGACGATGGCGATTTAATGATAAAAAGTGCTCAAGGTGGTTTAAATAAATAAGAATTCGAGTATATAATCACGTTGGAACCATGGTGGTTACATTGACGGTTTGTTGTGGTGGTTTGTGGTGACTTAGGGTGAATGTGATTGTCGTTTTTGATTCTTTGTGACTAGAACTAAACTATCATTTGTTCTCGAGCTTTATTTGTTACTAGGAGTCTTGGGTGGTTTTCAAGTTTCACAAAACAAGTTTGATAGAGAGAGAGAGAGAGAGATATAACAGGATGAGAGAGAGGTGGAACTACGGTGGTGGTCGTATGGGTGATTCCAAGGTAATGATTGAAGGTTATAGCAGCTATTGGGGTTGGTTTGATCGAATATTAGCAGAAAGAAAAAAAATAGGCTGCAAGATACTCGATGGCTATCGAGGTTTTATGGTTGTGCAAACAGAAAAAGAAACAAATGTATGACAACAATATGTAACGAAGATGGTGTCGGCAAGCAGTACATCAGACAGAAAACAAAATTGAAGAAGAAAAGAAATAAAGTAGGATCGTGATGGCTAACGATTTCGTACGGGGTCTTAATATCTATATAATTTGTATTCATATATTTGTAATCTTCTGTGTGTTTGGATTCGTTTATACAGCAGATTCAGGGACAAGAATAAGATTGATTAGAGTACTATGGATACGTAACCAGATTTAATTCCTTTTATATATATATATACATGATTTTATATAACCATTATAATTTAAATATTATAATTATATTAATAATAACCAATAATACTAATAATAATAGTAATTAATAATGATAATAATAATCTTATTAAAAATATAATTCTTTGTATTATTTATATATATATATTTAGTAATAATAATGATATTGATAATTATAATAATAATAATGAAAACGATAATATTAACATTGTTATTGATAATAATAATAGTACTAGCTAATAAATATAATAATAATATAAGTAGTGATAATATATCATTTTATATTAAAGTTCATATTTATATGTTATGTTTTTTTAAAATAATAATATTAATAATATAAATGTTGATAATAATATTGGAAGTAAATAATAATATTACTACAGCAAATCTTATCTTAACTTGTAATAAAATTTAATGTATATATACTTTACATATTATAAAGTTTGTAATATTTAGTATTATAATTATATATATTGAATGTTTAATATTTATATATTTTATATATATTACAATATACATATATTAATATTTATGTATAGAATTCATATACATATATTTTCAAATTACTATATACATAATTATGTTTTCTCAAATTTTATTACATAGATAAGTTTGTGTTAATTATATATATTGAAACAGATAAATTTAAAATATACATTTATATTTATCTACAAACAATTGTTCGTGAATCGTCGGCATAGTCAAAGGGTACTTGATTACATGAGTTTAGATTTCAAAATTTTCGAGACTCAACATTACAGATTTTACTTATCGTGTCGGAAACATATAAAGATTAAAGTTTAAATTTGATCGGAAATTCCCGGGTCATCACAGTACCTACCCGTTAAAGAAATTTCGTCCCGAAATTTGATCGTGGTAGTCATGGTTAACCATAAAATGTTTTCATGATGAAAAGGAGTTGATTAATAGAGTTTTATCATTATTGATTAATATAGATAAAACGATTTGATTGTGTGAAGCGTACGAGTGAAGCTGTCACCAAAGGGTGAAATGAGTAGGTATAGATTCGTCATATCTTTTGACGTAGATAGGATTGATTTCCAAAATCAAGAGATTTGGAGAAAATCTTTGTAATAAGATTTGATTCTTCGGTAATCAAGGAGGTTAGGATCCGCTTTAAATGCGATCATCTATTTTGTTTGCTCTGTCAGATTTTACTATAAATTCACCCCCGTTGTTTCCTTAAAACTCACACCTTCTATTCTTTCTCCCTTGATTCATACTTTAAAGCATTCATTAATATGCTCCATCCAGTACTGATTCTTGATATACTCCTAACTTTCATATCTGTCATTTTTCTCTTTCATCTACCACCAGAGGATTTTATTTACTTCTACTATTATCTTAGGGTTATAGTGTTATTAATTTTCCCGTGCCTTTACATGGAAATACGTATTGATATGCACGGTTTGTAATTTATGTGTTGTTGTCGAGCTTTATATTGCTATACTCATCGGCATATACGGTTTAAAATTTCTGGGTGGTTGTTGGGTTTTATATTTTCCCTTATATTTCGATGTCCCTGCTTCTGTCTCCCATAATCATTGTCATCCTCAGTTAATGCTCTCTCCTATTTGCTGCGATTTATACCCCAATTTCTGTTTCAGAGTTTTGTCCTTTCGTTTCTTCTTCTTGTGATTAAGCATCGCTTGTAATGATCCAGAATTTGCAGATATGAATTTCGAAATGAACATTATGAATGTTCTAAGAATAAAATCGTAATGACACAATCTTGATTTAGTAAATTATCAGAATATCCGAAAAGATAGAATTATCAAGAAGATATATTCTCAATATACTTGGAGATTGAGTAGAATGCAAGAGTCGTGTAAATGGCACATGATGATGGTACTGAGAATCATCACGTTTCATTAGAAACTCAGTATGAATTACTGTAATATAATCACGTTGATCAAGTGTCATTATATTATACTAACTCATGCATCGGTTCCCAACACTACTTCAAAAACATTCATATTTTAATTTCGAAGGATTGCAGAATATAGAAACTAAAACAGTTTCCTTTTATGATATAATACGGATAGCGCAGAGAGATACTTAATATCGAACAAGAATATTTATGAAGATATCTTCAGAAATATTGAGGATATTAATAAAGAAAGGTACGATGATATCTTAGGATTTCAGAATCAAATTGTGATGAAGAAATTCATTCACGATGATTTATAGTGGTTAAGGAGTAAGGTATTCGCTAAAGATTTCATCAGAAACAGAATCATCTGGATTCTTTATGTACAAGTTTAGTCCTTGTAATTTGTTCAGAGTCTCCTTCATGGTTTGCTCAATCCGTTTACCAGTTCCAACTTTTCTGAGCTTTGCCGACATACTATTCTTTCTCATCAAACTTTCGACGGTTAAGGTCGTTTACGGTTGTCTACAGTTTCTGCTGCTTCATTCAGCTTTTTCAAAACTCAAAGAACTGATTCGTAGGCTAGAGTGCTTTTCAGAATTTCAAGATGGAAGATCATAATTCTAAAGGTTATATGTATACATATAACTGTTGATGTAGAAATGTTGCGAGATTCGAAATACTGATTGCGGATTCTCGGTAATTGGTATGGAAATTCTTGTGATAAGATGTGAATGAGTATATGAATAGGTTTTAACGAACAACTATAAAGGATTCTTCGGAGAGACTTGAGTAATGAAGTTGTTGGTAAGTTTACTGCTAATGTGGTGGGATATATATGATTCCCCGGTAAAGATGACGAAAGGCAAACTTATATATCAAGGTTATAATAAGACTAATCCAAATGAATGTCGAAGTTGACTTGCTGGAGCTGTGACAAAATTGGCTAATTTAGAAAGGAAATTTCAAAGTTATTTTCAGTAATAACAATGCTAAGGATCTAGCACAGATACGTGTGATTGGATCATCCTCTCGATTGTAGTGTTTTCAAGAATCACGAAAGGTTTGAACGCAAATCGTAATCGTCAAGATACAAATGAGGTTTAAGATGAGATCAAGTGGCAAACTTGAAGAATTGTTTAGTTTCATATGTTATAATTAATATTTTAATTCATTTTAATTGTCTACAGTTGGTAGTCCTCAGTTGATTAGTCCACAGTTAGCTAGGAACAGTTAGCTAGGATTTTGTTAGCGTAGATTCTTAACAAAATTCTCATAGTTAATTTGTTTGTTTCTAACAAATTTTATTTTGTCCAATTTTTTCTTCATTATGCCACTTGTTGGGTTCTGATAGGACAAAATCCAAATATGAAATTGGATGAAAATGGTTATTCTAAAGTGAACGAAGACATATATTTGCGGATGCAAATAGGATAGTAAATGACTGTTGAATCAGATTGGAAGAATGTACAGTGTAACTTACTAATGTGAAAACTAAATATTCCTCGGGTATTACCTACCCGTTAAAATATTTTCACCATTAACAGTTTGTACAAAAGAATTTTTAATTACAATCTTTATGAAAATATACTTGCATATATATTTTCTTCAGATGTAATCATGGATTTAATGAGTTAATATGATATTAATCACATTTGCTTTTCAGTTTGAGCTAGAAATAGTAATCTCTAAAACTATTAGGATCCACATATTCTTCGCAGAATATTAATGAAGTTATGGATCAATACTTCATCGTTAATCGCTGTTGGTACTCCTTGGTATCCATGGTGCGTATGATGTTGATGTTCGTAGAACAGATTGTGATATTGAGGTGTGGGATGCGGATGTTGCTGTTGGTGATGGTGGTACTGTTGATGTTGCTGAAGCTGGTACATTTTGTACCATATTTTTCAAGGCTACAACTCAGGTGTGATGCTCGTTGACTTATTACTCCGGGATGATTATCGGTAGAAACGGGCGAGTGAATAAGGTTTTGAATTTGAGATAGTATATAATCATTGCGAGATATTCGGGTAATGAGTGTGAAAATGGTGTTTCAGATTTGTTTGCCGGTGAGTGCTTCAGGTTCATCGCCAAGAGAGAAATTTGGTTGGTGAAAAGGATCGCCTTCTTCTCGTCTCCATTGATTTAGTCGACTACAAATCCATCAGATGAATTGGGGATGGCTGATTGATTGATTCATTCTGGTGATGCTGCTTTCGAAGCTGGAGTGGGACTCCATATCGGAATCCGAGGGACTTGAATTAGTGGTGAGTTCCATTGCGTATGATTGAATAAAGGATTTTTGATATGCAATGAATTTCGGATATCGGATGATATTCTAATTACATAGAATATCTATGTATAGTACAGAAGATCCCGTAGATTACGAAGGGAATTAAGGAAACATGTCAGATTAAGTCTACGGTAACAGATACGCTAAGATATGAATTAGCAGATACGCTAAGATATGAATTTTGTATGTACACCATCTATGCAATAAATGCCATAAGACGTGTCGAGACTGAAAATGATAAGTAGATATTTTTCGACAAAAGGTGGTAAGCAAAAACTTTTAACATGCAGACTAGGTTCAAGTCTAGACTTAATAATATAACCTAACAACTACTAGGTCGAAGTCCAGACTTCACTAATGCATCCTAACAACTACCTGTTAGACACACTAATGCAGACCTTGTAGTGACCCGAACTTTTCCATGTTTATATATATTAATTGAGATTGATATTTACATGATTAAATGTTTCCAACATGTTAAGCAATCAAACTTGTTAAGACTTGATTAATTGAAATATGTTTCATATAGACAATTGACCACCCAAGTTGACCGGCGATTCACGAACGTTAAAACTTGTAAAAACGACGTGACGATATATATATAGATATACATATGGTTAACATGAGATTATGATAAGAAAGTATCTCCATAAGTATATTAACAATGAGTTATATACATATAAACAAGACTACTAACTTAAGGATTTCGAATCGAGACATATATGTAACGATTATCGTTGTAACGACATTTAAATGTATATATATCATATTAAGATATATTAATATATCATAATATCATGATAATATAATAATTTAACATCTCATTAGATATAATAAACAATGGGTTAACAACATTAATTGAGATCGTTAACTTAAAGGTTTCAAAACAACACTTACATGTAACGACTAACGATGACTTAATGACTCAGTTAAAATGTATATACATGTAGTGTATTTAGATGTATTAAAATACTTTTGGAAGACTTCAAGACATATATCAAAACACTCATACTTAACGAAAATGGTTACAGTTACTTTTCCATTCTTTTCTTTCATCAAGAATTCTAGTCGTATTCTTACCCGTATTATACACAGCTTCAAAACGTACTTACTATGAGTATATACCAATAGGAACTAGCATGGGATTCCACTCTTGATTATGTCATGTATGACTAATCAATTTTAACTTCTACCATGAGCTAGTCAACTAACTAGAACTCCTTTTAACCCCACTCACCACTCACCAATTACCACTCATCATTCACTCCATTTCACTTCCAATTCTCTTTCTAATTCTCTCTCAACACACACACACTATTATGAACGTATTTTTCCAGTAGTTAATCATCATCTTCATCAAAAATCACTTCAAGAATCAAGCTATAATCATCATAGGAAGAACACTTCAAGAACACTTCAAAAATCCCTTCAAGTTTACTAATTTACTTCCAAGCTTTCTAATCCATTCCAAGTAATCATCTAAGATCAAGAAACCTTTGTTATATACAGTAGGTTATCTTTCTTATTCAAGGTAATATTCATATTCAAACTTTGATTCAATTTCTATAACTATAAACTATCTTAATTCGAGTAAAAATCCTACTTGAACTTGTTTTTGTGTCATGATCCTACTTCAAGAACTTTCAAGCCATCCAAGATCTTTTGAAGCTAGATCATTTCTTGTCACTTCCAGTAGGTTTACCTACTAAACTTGAGGTAGTAATGATGTTCATAACATCATTCGATTCATATATATAAAACTATCTTATTCGAAGGTTTAAACTCGTAATCACTAGAACATAGTTTAGTTAATTCTAAACTTGTTCGCAAACAAAAGTTAATCCTTCTAACTTGACTTTTAAAATTAACTACACACATGTTCTATATCTATATGATATGTTAACTTAATGATTTAAAACCTGGAAACACGAAAAACACCGTAAAACCGGATTTACGCCGTCGTAGTAACACCGCGGGCTGTTTTGGGTTAGTTAATTAAAAACTATGATAAACTTTGATTTAAAAGTTGTTATTCTGAGAAAATGATTTTTATTATGAACATGAAACTATATCCAAAAATTATGGTTAAACTCAAAGTGGAAGTATGTTTTCTAAAATGGTCATCTAGACGTCGTTCTTTCGACTGAAATGACTACCTTTACAAAAACGAATTGTAACTTATTTTTCCGACTATAAACCTATACTTTTATGTTTAGATTCATAAAATAGAGTTCAATATGAAACCATAGCAATTTGATTCACTCAAAACGGATTTAAAATGAAGAAGTTATGGGTAAAACAAGATTGGATAATTTTTCTCATTTTAGCTACGTGAAAATTGGTAACAAATCTATTCCAACCATAACTTAATCAACTTGTATTGTATATTATGTAATCTTGAGATACCATAGACACGTATACAATGTTTCGACATATCATGTCGACACATCTATATATATTTCGGAACAACCATAGACACTCTATATGTGAATGTTGGAGTTAGCTATACAGGGTTGAGGTTGATTCCAAAATATATATAGTTTGAGTTGTGATCAATACTGAGATACGTATACACTGGGTCGTGGATTGATTCAAGATAATATTTATCGATTTATTTATGTACATCTAACTGTGGACAACTAGTTGTAGGTTACTAACGAGGACAGCTGACTTAATAAATTTAAAACATCAAAATATATTAAAAGTGTTGTAAATATATTTTAAACATACTTTGATATATATGTATATATTGTTATAGGTTCGTGAATCAACCAGTGGCCAAGTCTTACTTCCCAACGAAGTAAAAATCTGTGAAAGTGAGTTATAGTCCCACTTTTAAAATCTAATATTTTTGGGATGAGAATACATGCAGGTTTTATAAATGATTTACAAAATAGACACAAGTACGTGAAACTACATTCTATGGTTGAATTATCGAAATCGAATATGCCCCTTTTTATTAAGTCTGGTAATCTAAGAATTAGGGAACAGACACCCTAATTGACGTGAATCCTAAAGATAGATCTATTGGGCCTAACAAACCCCATCCAAAGTACCGGATGCTTTAGTACTTCGAAATTTATATCATATCCGAAGGGTGTCCCGGAATGATGGGGATATTCTTATATATGCATCTTGTTAATGTCGGTTACCAGGTGTTCACCATATGAATGATTTTTATCTCTATGTATGGGATGTGTATTGAAATATGAAATCTTGTGGTCTATCGTTACGATTTGATATATATAGGTTAAACCTATAACTCACCAACATTTTGTTGACGTTTAAAGCATGTCTATTCTCAGGTGAATATTAAGAGCTTCCGCTGTTGCATACTAAAATAAGGACAAGATTTGGAGTCCATGTTTGTATGATATTGTGTAAAAACTGCATTCAAGAAACTGATTTCGATGTAACATATTTGTATTGTAAACCATTATGTAATGGTCGTGTGTAAACAGGATATTTTAGATTATCATTATTTGATAATCTACGTAAAGATTTTTAAACCTTTATTTATGAAATAAAGGTTATGGTTTGTTTTAAAAATGAATGCAGTCTTTGAAAAACGTCTCCTATAGAGGTCAAAACCTCGCAACGAAATCAATTAATATGGAACGTTTTTAATCAATAAGAACGGGACATTTCAGTTGGTATCCGAGCGTTAGTCTTAGAGAACCAGAATTTTGCATTAGTGTGTCTTATCGAGTTTGTTAGGATGCATTAGTGAGTCTGGACTTCGACCGTGTTTACTTGAAAAATGATTGCTTAACAAATTTTGTTGGAAACTATATATTTTTAACATGTGAATATTATGTGATATATTAATCTCTTAACGCGTTTGATATTATGTGATAGATGTCTACCTCTAGAACAAGTCCCATTGACTCACCTAATAATAATGAAGAGTCAAATGTAAATTGGAATGATTCGTGGACTGATTCACAAGTTCCCGAAGAGGAACCGGAAGAAGAGTCGGAACCAGAAGAAGAATCGGAACCGGAAGAAGAATCGGAACCGGAAGAAGAAATAGAACCGGTGGGGGAAATAATAAAACGGTTAAGTAAAAGAAAATCCTCAACCAAACGACCAAGGTTAATTATGGTCAATGGTGTTTCCGCTAAGGAAGCAAAATATTGGGAGGATTACCAATTCTCCGATGAATCGGATTCTGACGAGAATTCCAATGATGTTATAGAAATTACCCCAACTGAATTTAAAAAGGCAAAAGAAAATAATAAGGAAAAGGGCATAAAAATAGAGAAATCTAATTCCAACCCCGATGAACTTTATATGTATCGTCAACCCCCGAAGTCCTTAAGTTGTAACAATGACCCGGGAACCTCTAAACCACCAGGTTTTTCTAAACCAATGTGGACAATGACGGCTCGTATTAGGGGAACATCATATATCCCTAGAAACTTGGCAAAACGAACCAAAACCAAACAAGAAGAAACGAGCGAGTCGGAATAAGATAGTTGTATTCGTGTGGTGTAATATATGTAATATAGTGTGCTTATGCTTTATGATATATGTAAAAATTGCTTGTATTAATAAGTATTTTTTTTATGAATCTAACTCTTGTCTATTTTACAGTATAAAAACACAAAATGGATAGACAACCCAATATTTTAAGAGACCTACCCGGAGACATGATTGATGAAATCTTGTCTAGAGTCGGTCAGAATTCCTCGGCACAACTATTTAAGGCGAGATCAGTTTGTAAGACATTCGAAGAACGTTCCAAGAATGCCTTGGTTTATAAAAGGCTTTCGTTCGAAAGATGGGGGATATCACATTGGGAAATCCATAAGTTACGATGTGTTTACTTTGACGCATATATTGCGGGGAACCCAAATGCTATTTTACGCAACGGGTTAAGAAATTATTTTGACTCAGTATATCCGAATATAGGACTTCGTGATTTAGAAAAAGCGGCTAACATGCAACATAAAGAAGCATGTTATGCTTACGGGTTAGTAATGTTCGCTTCTTACCAAAGTGAGAACAAGAACATCGGGCTACAACTATTAAACAAAACGTTCCCACAAGTGACGGAGTCGGTAATTGGGGTAAGAAATGAGGTTTTTAGGTTATTACGAGACTGTTGGTCATTACGTAACCCTCGTCCCTTTGACGACGTTACAACATGCTGTCTTATCAACGGCCATAACGGTTATGTTCCACAAGACCAAGGATGGGAAGTAGTCCTAGTAAAACCAGAATGCATGACTTGTTTCTGGACGTATGAATTACGTGTCTTTATTGCCCTTGCTGAACGACTTGTGTACTAACTAGAATTATCTTCAAAACTATCTTGTATCAAAGTTATTGTGTGCTATATTTCATGCTTTATGTAAAATAAGCGGTATTGTAAGTTTGTAAAATATTGTATAAAAGTTTGAACGCGAAATATTATTACAATCAGTTTTTCATATAGAATTGTAGTAGTTGAATTGTATATTAGCTACTAAGTATGAACTTAACGGGTAGGTACTATCCGAATTTAAACTTATAAAACGCTAATATGAAGAAAAAACTTTTATAAATGAGTTCATATTATGCTACGAAATACTATTAACTACTCTTAATATTCTGTATGATTAACTTGTTCCATTTGACTATTTTGAAGGAAATGGCACCGACTACTCGACACACCGTGAATATGAATGAAGAGGAATTCCGTACTTTTCTAGCTTCAAACATAGCCGCAGTACAGGCTGCGCTACATACCAACAATAACCTTGGATCTGGCAGTACAGGAAATCATGTAGGATGCACCTACAAAGAATTCACTGCCTGCAAACCTTTGGAATTTGATGGAACCGAAGGACCGATCGGATTGAAACGGTGGACCGAGAAGGTCGAATCGGTGTTTGCCATAAGTAAGTGTACTGAAGAGGACAAAGTGAAGTACGCTACGCATACCTTCACAGGTTCTGCGTTAACATGGTGGAATACCTATCTAGAGCAAGTGGGACAAGATGATGCGTACGCACTACCGTGGTCAGCATTCAAGCACTTAATGAACGAGAAGTACCGTCCCAGAACCGAGGTCAATAAGCTCAAGACAGAACGTAGAGGGTTACGAACCCAAGGATTTGATATTACCACGTACGAAAGACGATTCACAGAATTGTGCTTATTGTGTCCGGGAGCATTCGAAGATGAGGAAGAGAAGATCGACGCGTTTGTGAAAGGATTACCTGAAAGAATCCAAGAAGATATAAGTTCACAAGAGCCCGCCTCCACACAACAGGCATGTAGAATGGCTCACAAACTAGTGAACCAGATTGAAGAAAGAATTAAAGAACAGACTGCTGAAGCGGCAAATGTGAAGCAAGTCAAAAGAAAGTGGGAGGAAAACAGTGATAAGAATCACCAATACAACAACAACAACAATTACAACAATAATCGCAACAATTATCCCAACAATCGCAACATCAATCGCAACTACAACAAACGGCCCAACAACAACAACAACAACAATAACAGCAACTACAACAATCATCCCAACAACAATAATAACCGCAAAAACAACAACAATCAGAAGCAGCTATGCCAAAGGTGTGAAAAGTATCACTCGGGGTTCCGCACCAAATTTTGCAACAAGTGTAAAAGAAATGGTCATAGCGCGGCAAAGTGTGAGGTCTACGGACCAGGGGTTAATAGAACGAAAGGAACAAATGGTGTCGGAACGAGTAATGGCGGAGCAAGTAGTGTCGGAGCAAGTTATGCCAATGTAGTTTGTTATAAATGTGGAAAACCGGGCCACATTATTAGAAATTGCCCTAACCAGGAGAACACGAATGGACAAGGCCGCGGAAGAGTTTTCAATATTAATGCGGCAGAGGCACAGGAAGACCCGGAGCTTGTTACGGGTACGTTTCTTATTGACAATAAATCTGCTTACGTTTTATTTGATTCGGGTGCGGATAGAAGCTATATGAGTAGAGATTTTTGTGCTAAATTAAGTTGTCCATTGACGCCTTTGGATAGTAAATTTTTACTCGAATTAGCAAATGGTAAATTAATTTCAGCAGATAATATATGTCAGAATCGAGAAATTAAACTGGTTAGCGAAACATTTAAGATTGATTTGATACCAGTAGAGTTAGGGAGTTTTGATGTGATAATCGGTATGGACTGGTTGAAAGAAGTGAAAGCAGAGATCGTTTGTTACAAAAATGCAATTCGCATTATACGAGAAAAAGGAAAACCCTTAATGGTGTACGGAGAAAAGGGCAACACGAAGCTACATATTATTAGTAATTTGAAGGCACAAAAACTAATAAGAAAAGGTTGCTATGCTGTTCTAGCACACATCGAGAAAGTACAAAGTGAAGAAAAGAGCATCAATGATGTTCCCATTGCAAAAGAATTTCCCGATGTATTTCCGAAAGAATTACCGGGATTACCCCCACATCGATCCGTTGAATTTCAAATAGATCTTGTACCAGGAGCTGCACCAATAGCTCGTGCTCCTTACAGACTCGCACCCAGCGAGATGAAAGAACTGCAAAGCCAATTACAAGAACTTTTAGAGCATGGTTTCATTCGACCAAGCACATCACCGTGGGGAGCTCCTGTTTTGTTTGTCAAGAAGAAAGATGGTACATTCAGGTTGTGTATCGACTACCGAGAGTTGAACAAACTTACCATCAAGAACCACTACCCACTACCGAGAATTGACGACTTATTTGATCAACTACAAGGCTCGTCTGTTTATTCAAAGATTGACTTACGTTCCGGGTATCATCAAATGCGGGTGAAAGAAGATGATATTCCAAAGACTGCTTTCAGAACACGTTACGGTCATTACGAGTTTATGGTCATGCCATTTGGTTTAACTAATGCACCAGCTGTGTTCATGGACCTTATGAACCGAGTGTGTGGACCATACCTTGACAAGTTTGTCATTGTTTTCATTGATGACATACTTATTTACTCAAAGAATGACCAAGAACACGGTGAACATTTGAGAAAGGTGTTAGAAGTATTGAGGAAGGAAGAATTGTACGCTAAGTTTTCAAAGTGTGCATTTTGGTTGGAAGAAGTTCAATTCCTCGGTCACATAGTGAACAAAAAAGGTATTAAGGTGGATCCGGCAAAGATAGAAACTGTTGAAAAGTGGGAAACCCTGAAAACTCCGAAACACATACGCCAGTTTTTAGGACTAGCTGGTTACTACAGAAGGTTCATCCAAGACTTTTCCAGAATAGCAAAACCCTTGACTGCATTAACGCATAAAGGGAAGAAATTTGAATGGAATGATGAACAAGAGAAAGCGTTTCAGTTATTGAAGAAAAAGCTAACTACGGCACCTATATTGTCATTGCCTGAAGGGAATGATGATTTTGTGATTTATTGTGACGCATCAAAGAAAGGTCTCGGTTGTGTATTAATGCAACGAACGAAGGTGATTGCTTATGCGTCTAGACAATTGAAGATTCACGAACAAAATTATACGACGCATGATTTGGAATTAGGCGCGGTTGTTTTTGCATTAAAGACTTGGAGGCACTACTTATATGGGGTCAAAAGTATTATATATACCGACCACAAAAGTCTTCAACACATATTTAATCAGAAACAACTGAATATGAGGCAGCGTAGGTGGATTTATATCCTGTTTACACACGACCATTACATAATGGTTTACAATACAAATATGTTACATCGAAATCAGTTTCTTGAATGCAGTTTTTACACAATATCATACAAATATGGACTCCAAATCTTGTCCTTATTTTAGTATGCAACAGCGGAAGCTCTTAGTATTCACCTGAGAATAAACATGCTTTAAACGTCAACAAAAAATGTTGGTGAGTTATAGGTTTAACCTATATATATCAAATCGTAACAATAGACCACAAGATTTCATATTTCAATACACATCCCATACATAGAGATAAAAATCATTCATATGGTGAACACCTGGTAACCGACATTAACAAGATGCATATATAAGAATATCCCCATCATTTCGGGACACCCTTCGGATATGATATAAATTTCGAAGTACTAAAGCATCCGGTACTTTGGATGGGGTTTGTTAGGCCCAATAGATCTATCTTTAGGATCTGCGTCAATTAGGGTGTCTGTTCCCTAATTCTTAGATTACCAGACTTTAATAAAAAGGGGCATATTCGATTTCAATAATTCAACCATAGAATGTAGTTTCACGTACTTGTGTCTATTTTGTAAATCATTTATAAAACCTGCATGTATTCTCATCCCAAAAATATTAGATTTTAAAAGTGGGACTATAACTCACTTTCACAGATTTTTACTTCGTCGGGAAGTAAGACTTGGCCACTGGTTGATTCACGAACCTATAACAATATATACATATATATCAAAGTATGTTTAAAATATATTTACAACACTTTTAATATATTTTGATGTTTTAAATTTATTAAGTCAGCTGTCCTCGTTAGTAACCTACAACTAGTTGTCCACAGTTAGATGTACAGAAATAAATCGATAAATATTATCTTGAATCAATCCACGACCCAGTGTATACGTATCTCAGTATTGATCTGTGACGATCGCTCCAAATCCATATGGACAATACGTCATTCATTGATTTCATTGCGAGGTATTTGACCTCTATATGATACGTTTTGTAAACATTGCATTCTTTTGAAAAGGCACACCATAAATGAATATTTAAATCAAAGGTTTTCAACATCTGATGATTTCTACATATAGACAATCACTGTAAATAATAGTTTACAATAGTACTTCCGTTGACAGTACAGTCAAAATAAGATACATAGTGATGATTTGGTGAATGCAACGTTTCCTTGAAAAATATGCCATGTATGACTCCATGCACATAGCTTGTCTAACATATAAGCAAACAGCGGAAGACTTCTAGGAAACCTGAGAATAAACATGCTTCAAGTGTCAACACAAAGGTTGGTGAGTTCATAGTTTTAATATTACACATAATCCGTAGGAAACCTGAGAATAAACATGCTAACAAGTGTCAACACAAAGGTTGGTGAGTTCATAGTTTTAATGTTTCGTATAATCTGTATATAAAGGTGGATCACAAGATTTCAGTTGTTTCATCCAAAATGTTTATCAATCGGTTCTACAAAGTTGAGCACCCTGGTAACTAAACTTTAACGTATATATAATTTGTACCCTTTGTATAATCATCTTAATAATACACGCAAACCAACGTGTACGCTTATCAAATAGCATACGTCCGTTAAAAGGCTAGCGCTCTAGCTCGGACGAGGATGTCAAGCCCTATGGATCCATGTACGATTATTCGCGCCCACCAGTCCACATCCTATGTACTGGCAGCTACTAGTTACCAAAGCTAAGGGATTTTCGGTTCAAACTCAGTGTAGAATTTAGTATGTACTTGTATCCATTGTGTTTAAAATAAAGTGCATGTATTCTCAGCCCAAAAATATATATTGCAAAAGCAATTAAAAAGGGAGCAAATGAAACTCACGCATATAAATATTGTATATCGGTTAATAAAGCATTTGCATGTATTCTCAGCCCAAAAATGTAGAGAGTAAAAGGGATCTTATGAAACTCACGCATATAAATATTGTATATCGGTTAATAAAGCATTTGCATGTATTCTCAGCCCAAAAATGTAGAGAGTAAAAGGGATCTTATGAAACTCACTCAAAATCAGTTTTAGTATTTGTATCCATTTAGTAAAACAGTTTATAAAACTGTGCATGTATTCTCAGTCCCAAAAATATATATAGCAAAAGCATTTAAAAAGGGATTAATGAAACTCACAGTTTAATATTGATATACAATATTGCAGGAAAGCACGTAGACGCATTGGAGATAATAAGCACGAGGTTTGATTCACAAAAATACCCCCGAGTATTACCCATAACCTCCTTGGCAATAACCCATATTTTCCTTAGCTCTAGCTTTCTCGGAAACTCGTTTTGAAAAATTACTTGGACAGCACTCCGTCGTAATATTTTATGTACATTATTATTTTTGTATCGCAAAAATAATAACACTAATAATAAAAATAATAAGATTAATAATAATCTTATTATTAATAATAATAATAATAATAATAATAATAATAATAATAATAAAATAAATAAATACGGAGTAAAAATAATATATATGTGTGTGTGATTTATCTGGCCAAAACTCGAGAATTTATAGCACTTGGCCTGAAATTTTGCCTCATGCGATCGCATGGATTTTGGGCATGATGGCCATGCGATCGCATGGCCTCAATTTCCAGCTCAGAATCATTTGTCCATTTGTTTGTCGACATGATAAAATATTAATATAATATATATAATTTAAATAATTAATTATATATTATATTAAATTCACGTGCATAGTTGACTTGTAATTTTTGTTCCGATAAGTCGTACGTCATCACTCGACTTATGTCCCGGTTCCAGTTTTTCGAATGTCCTTTCGTACCTTTAGAAAACTTGCATTTTACGTTTCGTGTCACGTATCTTTGTCAAAATATAGTCTTAAATTATCCATAAACTATACCACTCATAGTATATCTTAAACTTTCAAATGTTTTGGTCATTTACTTCTATAAATCATCGTCTCGCTATTTGTTAATATATATATAATATATACATTTTCATTTTGAAATAGTGTTACTGTAGCAAAGTTAATTTCATTTTTTACTGTAGCAATTCACTGTAGCAAAGTCAATTTCACTGTAGCAAATAGTGATTTTTGAAAACACTGTAGCATTTTGGGTACTGTAGCAATTTGAAAATACTGTAGCAAATTAGTATTTTACTTGTTCATCTTAAACGTTTTAGTTAACTTATCTAAATATCAATCGAATCAATAATCGAATGTTACTATCGTTTACTAAATAACTTGAAATCATATATATTCAAATAGATATATAAACCAATAAGTTTAATGTACGGTATCATGCAATTAAAACTTTGTTACGTTTTCAAGTTATAGTATATATATGTATCTGTTTACATATAATGGTTCGCGAATCGTTGAGAACAACCGAAGGGTAATTGAATAGTTCAAAATTTTGAGATTCAACTTCATAGGCTTTGCTTATCGTGTCGAAGTCATTAATCATTTAAGATTAAGTTTAAATTTAGTCGAAATTTCCGGGTCATCACATGATCACAACTCAAACTATATATATTTTGGAATCAACCTCAACCCTGTATAGCTAACTCCAACATTCACATATAGAGTGTCTATGGTTGTTCCGAAATATATATAGATGTGTCGACATGATAGGTCGAAACATTGTATACGTGTCTATGGTATCTCAAGATTACATAATATACAATACAAGTTGATTAAGTTATGGTTGGAATAGATTTGTTACCAATTTTCACGTAGCTAAAATGAGAAAAATTATCCAATCTTGTTTTACCCATAACTTCTTCATTTTAAATCCGTTTTGAGTGAATCAAATTGCTATGAGATTGGATAATTTTTCTCATTTTAGCTACGTGAAAATTGGTAACAAATCTATTCCAACCATAACTTAATCAACTTGTATTGTATATTATGTAATCTTGAGATACCATAGACACGTATACAATGTTTCGACCTATCATGTCGACACATCTATATATATTTCGGAACAACCATAGACACTCTATATGTGAATGTTGGAGTTAGCTATACAGGGTTGAGGTTGATTCCAAAATATATATAGTTTGAGTTGTGATCAATACTGAGATACGTATACACTGGGTCGTGGATTGATTCAAGATAATATTTATCGATTTATTTCTGTACATCTAACTGTGGACAACTAGTTGTAGGTTACTAACGAGGACAGCTGACTTAATAAATTTAAAACATCAAAATATATTAAAAGTGTTGTAAATATATTTTAAACATACTTTGATATATATGTATATATTGTTATAGGTTCGTGAAGTAAAAATCTGTGAAAGTGAGTTATAGTCCTACTTTTAAAATCTAATATTTTTGGGATGAGAATACATGCAGGTTTTATAAATGATTTACAAAATAGACACAAGTACGTGAAACTACATTCTATGGTTGAATTATCGAAATCGAATATGCCCCTTTTTATTAAAGTCTGGTAATCTAAGAATTAGGGAACAGACACCCTAATTGACGCGAATCCTAAAGATAGATCTATTGGGCCTAACAAACCCCATCCAAAGTACCGGATGCTTTAGTACTTCGAAATTTATATCATATCCGAAGGGTGTCCCGGAATGATGGGGATATTCTTATATATGCATCTTGTTAATGTCGGTTACCAGGTGTTCACCATATGAATGATTTTTATCTCTATGTATGGGATGTGTATTGAAATATGAAATCTTGTGGTCTATCGTTACGATTTGATATATATAGGTTAAACCTATAACTCACCAACATTTTTTGTTGACGTTTAAAGCATGTTTATTCTCAGGTGAATACTAAGAGCTTCCGCTGTTGCATACTAAAATAAGGACAAGATTTGGAGTCCATGTTTGTATGATATTGTGTAAAAACTGCATTCAAGAAACTGATTTCGATGTAACATATTTGTATTGTAAACCATTATGTAATAGTCGTGTGTAAACAGGATATTTTAGATTATCATTATTTGATAATCTACGTAAAGCTTTTTAAACCTTTATTTATGAAATAAAGGTTATGGTTTGTTTTAAAAATGAATGCAGTCTTTGAAAAACGTCTCCTATAGAGGTCAAAACCTCGCAACGAAATCAATTAATATGGAACGTTTTTAATCAATAAGAACGGGACATTTCAGACCTGGTTCGCTAAGACCACCGCTCTGATACCAACTGAAACGCCCCGTCCTAATCCATCCGGACGAAGTCCATATTGATTATAAACGATTCATAATAGTTGATTACATCGCGAGGTACTTGACCTCTAAATGATACATTTTACAAACATTGTATTCGTTTTTAAAAGACAAACTTTCGTTACATCGAAAGTTGACAGACATGCATACCATTTTATAATATCCAAACTATAAGTGACCTAATTTGTCATTTACTTAATAATAATCTCTAATGAACTTCAACGACTCGAATGCAACGTCTTTTGAAATATGTCATGAATGACTCCAAGTAATATCCTTAAAATGAGCTAATGCACAGCGGAAGATTTCTTTCAAACCTGAGAATAAACATGCTTTCAAGTGTCAACCAAAAGGGTTGGTGAGTTCATCCGTTTATAGTAATCATTTCATTTTCATTATTTTAATAGACCACAAGATTTTAAATATTATAAAATGTGCAGAAGTCCCATTCCAACTGCATAAAAATATCTTTCATATGAAGAACACCTGGTGAGGATTCAAAATATAATAGTAACCATCTGTGCCGGTCTTTCACCCCACGGCTGAATACATGTGCCTTCAAAATATAGAACCTCTGTGCCGGTCTTTACACCCCACGGCTGAACACATGTTTATAAAATATAGGCCAACCGGTGCCAAAGTGTCATAAATAATAAACCATTCACCCGGCTCGGGAGCTCATACACTCTAACGGAAACCGGGGGCTAATGCGTGTCATAATAATCAACCCCAATCCCAGATAATTCTATCATAGAATGCAGTTAAGGTACTTGTGTCTATTGCGTCAAACATTTATAAAAGTGCATGTATTCTCAGTCCCAAAAATGTAAAGAGTAAAAAGGGAATCAAATGAAACTCACTCTACAATATTTTGTAGTAAAAATATTCATACGACGATACTGGACAATGCAGGGTTGGCCTCGATTCACGAACCTATATCATTTGTATATTTATTAATACACATAATCGTAATCGAGGAGTTATATCTATATATATAGATATTGTTTGTTTGTTAAAATTATAATAATACTAAAATAATATTAGTAATGATAAAAATAATAATAATGATAATAGAGTTAAAAAAATGATACTTTTAATATAAATGATAAAATGATAACTTTATTAAAAATGATACTTTTTAATAAAAATGTTAATTTTAATAATAATGAATACTAATAATAATAACTATAAAAATAATGATTTTTCTAACAATAATAATGATACTAATATTTATTTTAATAACTATAATAAAAATAATACTACTAATAATAATATTAAAACTTATGAAAATAATAATAATAATAATAATAATAATAATGTTGGTAATCCTATTAATACCAATGATAAAAATAATAATAATCATAATTCTAATATTTTGTGTTAGTTAAATAATAATAATAATAATAATAATAATAATAATAATAATAATAATAATAATAATAATAATAATAACAATAATAATAATTTTGAGAACTACCTCATAAAAACGGATCCTAAAAAGAAAAGACCCCTGCAGGGCTCAAACCCGTGACCTCCCGTTCACTAACAACCCTCTAAACCATCTAGTTACTTTTGCTTTTCTGTTTTGAATCCCGGCCTAAACCTTTTAACCCGTTTTATTTACATGTTCTTTTCTTCAAGATCAAAACGTCCCGAGATCATTTCATCATCATCATTATCATTACATCCACGTCATAAAATTATAATCATAACTTAATCATCTACCTCACAACTAATTCGTCTAGAGTAAATCAATAATCATAACAATAGAAAACGAAATGGAACCCCATGAGCTAAAAAGGAACCATTAATTATCATGTTCGTCATTATCTTAACCACTCCTTCATATTCATCTTCACCATCTTAACATGACAACATCCTAATCATCAAACATCACTTATCTTCATCAACCCATCGATAATTACACCTTATTTACATCATCTATCATCAATTTAATGACTTTCTTCATCACTCAATTAATCATAAAAATATAAAAAGTAACCATTTTCTTTCCTGGACCCATGATGGTCGAACAGCAACTAACAACGATATGCAAAAAAAAAAAATTGGCTGTAAAAGAATTTCATTTGCATGCGTACATGTTGTCCCACCCTTCATTTTTGTCGACAGCATGCTCTCACAACCCTACCAACTTGTTATTTAAAGGATTCTTTCCTTGCCCACTATACTAGTCGACTAAACCCATTCAAGCCCGATACAAATTATACGGCCCACCTAAATGTTAAGCCCAAGAATCAATTGTGAATTTCTTTTGGTTTCTGTTGGGTGACGATTTCGAAAAGGAGACAGATACGCAAGATATAGTCTGCATAATCTACCCATACGGACCCTACAAGATTATATCTCCTTGCAAGTCGGCAGATTAAAATAAAACATGTGGGCATTGGATCCCTTTATAAAGTTATCAACTTTATCATCTCATTCTTCACTCAAAGTTTAATAGCACCGAAACAGAAAAAAAAAAAATATTACTGCAGTCGCGTACAGTAGCAGGAACGAAGAGAAGAAGGAACAAAAGGTGGTGGTATGGGTGTTTTAAGACGATGGCGATTTAATGATAAAAAGTGCTCAAGGTGGTTTAAATAAATAAGAATTCGAGTATATAATCACGTTGGAACCATGGTGGTTACATTGACGGTTTGTTGTGGTGGTTTGTGGTGACTTAGGGTGAATGTGATTGTCGTTTTTGATTCTTTGTGACTAGAACTAAACTATCATTTGTTCTCAAGCTTTATTATTACTAGGAGTCTTGGGTGGTTTTCAAGTTTCACAAAACAAGTTTGATAGAGAGAGAGAGAGAGAGAGAGAGAGATAGAACAGGATGAGAGAGAGAGGTGGAACTACGGTGGTGGTCGTATGGGTGATTCCAAGGTAATGATTGAAGGTTATAGCAGTTATTGGGGTTGGTTTGATCGAATATTAGCAGAAAGAAAAAAAATAGGCTGCAAGATACTCGATGGCTATCGAGGTTTTATGGTTGTGCAAACAGAAAAAGAAACAAATGTATGACAACAATATGTAACGAAGATGGTGTCGGCAAGCAGTACATCAGACAGAAAACAAAATTGAAGAAGAAAAGAAATAAAGTAGGATCGTGATGGCTAACGATTTCGTACGGGGTCTTAATATCTATATAATTTGTATTCATATATTTGTAATCTTCTGTGTGTTTGGATTCGTTTATACAGCAGATTCAGGGACAAGAATAAGATTGATTAGAGTACTATGGATACGTAACCAGATTTAATTCCTTTTATATATATACATGATTTTATATAACCATTATAATTTAAATATTATAATTATATTAATAATAACCAATAATACTAATAATAATAGTAATTAATAATGATAATAATAATCTTATTAAAAATATAATTCTTTGTATTATTTATATATATATTTAGTAATAATAATGATATTGATAATTATAATAATAATAATGAAAACGATAATATTAACATTGTTATTGATAATAATAATAGTACTAGCTAATAAATATAATAATAATATAAGTAGTGATATTATATCATTTTATATTAAAGTTCATATTTATATGTTATGTTTTTTTAAAATAATAATATTAATAATATAAATGTTGATAATAATATTGGAAGTAAATAATAATATTACTACAGCAAATCTTATCTTAACTTGTAATAAAATTTAATGTATATATACTTTACATATTATAAAGTTTGTAATATTTAGTATTATAATTATATATATTGAATGTTTAATATTTATATATTTTATATATATTACAATATACATATATTAATATTTATGTATAGAATTCATATACATATATTTTCAAATTACTATATACATAATTATGTTTTCTTAAATTTTATTACATAGATAAGTTTGTGTTAATTATATATATTGAAACAGATAAATTTAAAATATACATTTATATTTATCTACAAACAATTGTTCGTGAATCGTCGGCATAGTCAAAGGGTACTTGATTACATGAGTTTAGATTTCAAAATTTTCGAGACTCAACATTACAGATTTTACTTATCGTGTCGGAAACATATAAAGATTAAAGTTTAAATTTGATCGGAAATTCCCGGGTCATCACACATGGGTACCACATCCTGATTAATTTATTGTTGTCCTTGATCTTCTTCAGTCCCTAACCGTACAACATTCATGCTTTCCACTTTCTCAACCAAATCTTTTGACAACTGAGTAAAAAACAAATGATAATTTAGTAAACAGATATCCGCAAGGACGCAAACTCAACCTTGCGACAAGCCGTCGCAAGGACGCAAGAATATCCTTGCGTGCCTACTCGCCAGGACGCAAGAAAACATATATGTATATGAATGTTTATGTATAGAATTATGTTTATGTTTTCTCATAATTATGTTTTCTCAAGGACGCAATATTAAACATTTAATATTTATGTATAGAATATCCTTGCGTCCACTTAAAAAAACACACGCAAGGACGCAAGGCAAGCCTTGCGCCCATTTCAGAACCTGTCTGTAACCAGATAACAGATAAACTATGCAACAATTTAGGATATGCTAACATTTTTAAAATGTAACTAACCTGAATATCTGGGAGTTTAAGGTATTCAGACATTCCAAATGACTCGGCAGATGATCGCTTCCAAAAAAGAGCCCTCGGTACTCCATTCTTGTCAGTCTTTTTTGCAAACGGTTTAATGGTACGACGGTAAGACTCGAGAATCCAAATCTGCAAATAAAAAAACAATTTATGTTACATCTTAAATATTAACATTAAACAATAAATATTCAACCATTTACCTTGAATGCCCACATAAATCCCGCCAAAGTGTACGCCTTTCCACTCTCTAATTGGCTTTCACGAATAACAAACCCTTCACTAACCGCTTCGTAAGTTGGCTCCCAAATACGAGACCCCCAAGGGTACTGATTAACACGCGATAACTCTTCGACTAGCCATAAAATTTTTTATTCACAACATGGATCCCTTGTTTACCCATAAAACCTCTCTCTACAATCAAGATACTTGCTAATCGCACCACATCATCGTCACTAATACGGATGTGATCAGATTTTAAAAGCATCTTTTCAACATCACTAATCAAAACATTTTGAGAATCTTTAAAACCCTTAAATAAACGTCGTCTAATAGGTGCGGTCTGGACGTCATAATTCTTCGGGATGTAATGTGCCATGTCCGTTCGGCTACTAAACAAAAAACCCGTAACAAGACAAAATTCACGGTGTCCAAATCTAATCAAAAAATTGTTCTGGAAATGAAACCATATATCCTCATGCTCATCGGGGTACTTAACATTATCTAGTCTATCCGGCCGCACACTCTTCCGTTGGAGCATGCAATGTACAAGCACGGGATCATTACCAAAGTATTCTAGATCTAACCATGGACCGAAACACGTTTCTTTGAACTTTTTAATTTGATTCTCAGTCATGACCTTCTTCACATCCCCTATAACGCTCAACTTATTCTTCATCGTTAACTTTCCTTCCACAAATCCCTGCATAAGTAACAATAAAATCAGCAGAAAGTAACAGGACGCAAGAACGCAAGATAAAACTTGCGTCCGTTTAATTGACAATCGTAAGGACGCAAAGACAATCTTCTGGGAACACGCAAGGACGCAAAGATAACCTTGCGTCCACTAGCTTTGGGTACGCAAGCACGCAAACTAGGTCTTGCGTCCGGTCAATTTCCATAATTTTACAAGCATTTATTGTATGTTTCACTCGAACATATAACCTAAAATACAGTTGCATTTCATAAAACAACGGTTGTACTTCGTTAAACACAAATACACCTCGAACAGACATTTCATCGAGCAGTTGGTGTGCACATTTATACAATTCGCATCGAAGCCAAAATAAACAGATAACACACACATAAACAACAAAGTAATCACTAACCTGGGTGCTCGCCATCGTTGCAAGGTTTATTCCTTGATTACTTCGTGAAAACCCGATTTCTTTTGCGTGAAAACCCTAATACTTCGTGAAAACCCTTGTAGGCTAGTATAAGAAGTCACGGTGGTAGCAAGAGGGGTTAGGTGGTGGTGGAGATGATGAAGGAGGAGAATCTGGTAGTAGTAATGGAAGAGGATTTGCGTTTGTGCTTGCGTTGTTGCGAATCGCCTGTGTGACTTTATTTGCGTGTTTGCGAAGTCGGATGAAAGTGTCGAGTGAGTGACAGGTTGAAAAATGTCATTTAACCGTAATTTTTTTAGAAAAGACGCAAATACGCAAGGTCGCAAGGTACCTTGCGCCTTGCGAGGGCATTTTGTCAATTTTTTTTTTTTTTGAGCTCTGGTGCAAGGGGGCCAAAATATTTAGGCATTTTGATGATAATACCTGTTAATGAAAAGGATTCAAATAATTGGGAAATATACCATCTTTATGGTATCAAATAGCCTTGTAGATCTACCCAATTATTTCTTTCATTCTCTCAATCAATTTCCTTAATCTTATCTCTCAATCTTAAAAATTATTCACCTTCTTGTGTGTTCGGTAATTTTTAGCCGCACCACCTAGGGAGTTTTATTTTTTTAATCGCCGATAGCCGTATTCCTTATTTCTTCACATATAAACGATTCCTTTTCTTGCTATTCTATCTTACTTACTATAAAAAATAAAAAAAAAATAAAAAAAAAAAATGAGAGAACATTGAAGTGCTACGTGGAAGTCGTTGAATACCTACTGCAAGTGGTATACTACACGTGACATCTTCATATACATTCATTCACGTGACCACCTTCTTTTATTTCTTTGGTTACTCCGATGGCGACAACAATTGATAAAAGAAATATGGAACGGCCGATGTATTTTTGGGGTTATACACCAAGGGTTTGGCAACCGGTTTGGCACACGTGCCCTCAGACATATTTGAGCCCATCTCAACATAAGTCCATTAACTTCTATCCTTTTAATTATTGGGCCAAATATGTGTATGGTTCGACCCAACATAATATGTCTGTTCCCAGAGGCGGAGCCAGGATTTTCAATTAGGGGTGGCGACCAAAAAATTGTTACCGAGTATAATATAAGAAAAAAATAGTCTTATCACATCAATTAAAAATTGTATATCGTTTCTTTTACCATATGTCAATCTCATATTGTACCGATTAAAACTCGATCACATTAGCCCATTAGTAATATGAATCGGATTTTGTGATTAGAGCTGAATAAAAGCAATAAATAATGAACTTTAAACTTACAAAAGTATCTATACATATTAAATTCATGTGACCATACAGTTATTTATGTGTTATTATAGATTAATCTTTTAGTTTGTGATCATTAATTATAACAGTAAGAGTAAACTATATGTTTAATCAAGAGTCTTAAATCATATAACTTGGTTAGCAATCCGTATCAAGATATAAGAGGATTAGTTGAATGTATATCATGATTTGAGGATTAGTTGAATGTATATCATGACATGATGAAAGAAAGTAAGTCAAACATTTTCACTTATTTTGCAATAGCGGGTGTTATTCACTTTCAAAAGGGGTAAACACGAACACAATCATTTGTAAATATTCCTTTTAAAAGTATATTTATATTTATTACGTGCTTCGTATATTTTGTATAAAGTTCCGTTGACACATCAATAAATTGATGGAGTAAAATAAGATATATATCATTAGTTGAGGGGTGATGGTGTAAAACTCACAAAAGGACAAATCCACAAAAGGTTATCTTCTTCTCTCTTAAAACACAAAATCACCTGCCATTTTCAATCTTTAAAATCGTTGAATACATCTGATACGCAAAAACTTCAATTTTTTTCCCGTTAATCTATACTATGCTCTGCAACAGTTGGGGGATGCTCAGCACCCACAAACCCCCCTATTGACTCCGCCTCTGTCTGTTCCAAATAGCTCTGCTTCTCACAATATTCTCCCTCAGGCGTACAATAGTGCTATTTCTTCCGTCGATAATAATTGGTACATGGATACCGGGCCACTACTCACCTAGTCTCAAACTCAGGTAAACTCCACACTGTTTTTAATAAAAGCATTATACCATACCTGTACTAACATCCGGAAACGCCACATTACCCAACCCTTACCGACCACTACACTTAAATAATGTCCTTATTACACCCAACATTGTGAAAAACCTAATTTCTGTCAAACAATTTAATAAAGATAACAAATCCACTATTGAATTTGACGAGTTTGGTTTCTCTCTAAAGGATGCTCGGACCAGACATACTCTCCTTCGATGTGATAGTGACGGTGACCTTTACCCTGTCACCTCATCTAACCTATCCAACATTGCTTTACTTACATCGAGCCAACCTCTTTGGTACAATCGCTTGGGATACCCAGGCGATCATATCTTACGTACTTTAGTTTCTCGTGGTTTCTTTAATTGTAACAAACCTCCGGTTAAAACTTTATGTCATGCGTGTCAATTAGGAAAACATGTTAAATTACCATTCTCTCGTTCTACTTCTGTTGTTTCTAAACCCTTTGAAATAATACATTCTGACCTATGGACATCTCCTATTGTTAGTGTAGGTGGTTTTAAATATTACATGTTATTATTAGACCACTTTACACATTTTTTGTGGATATACACTCTTCGCAAAAAATCTGACGCCTTCTCAAAATTCTTACAATTTCACACATATGTTAAAAACCAATTAAATTCTACAATCAAAGCCCTCCAATGCGACAACGGGGGTGAATATGATAACACCTCTTTTCATGACTTCTTTGCCACTCATGGAATTGAGTTTCGTTTCTCGTGTCCGTATACCTCCCAACAAAATGGCATATCAGAACGAATGATTCGTACTATTAATAATAGTATCCGCTCCCTTCTTTTCCATGCTCGCCTCCCACCTGAATATTGGGTTGAGGCACTTCACATGGCCACACACCTTCTTAACATTCTTCCCTCCACTTCCATCTCGAATGATATACCATTCACTAAACTTTTTAACAAAAATCCAAAATTTTCTCATCTCCGTGTCTTCGGATGCTTGTGTTACCCACATATTCTATCACCTCACAAACTCGCCAAACGCTCACCCACATATTCCATCACCTCACAAACTCGCCAAACGCTCTAGCCCCTACATCTTCCTTGGCTACCCATCCAATCATCATGGGTACCGTTGTCTTGATCTCGAAACCAAAAAGATCATCATCTCACGCCATGTCACCTTCGACGAGACTATATTTCCCTTTGGCTCCATGCAACCAAACTCATCCCCATCATATTCATTTCTCGAGATTCCTGGTGAGTATCGACCTCACCAACATCACCACCACACTGGTAACTCTCCGAGTATGCCTTCTCCGAGTACACCTACTCCGAGCACTACCCCTACCACTCCCACTTCCGCACATTCTGATGCACCCACATCTCCCACTCATTCGGTCTCCACTTCTGTTGAAACCCCCCATCCCTCCTACTCCGACTGGTCCGGTCATCCCTCCCACCACCACTCAGAACCAACATCCGATGCTCACACGTGCCAAAACTGGAATATCTAAACCCATCTCGCGCCTAAACTTACATATTAACACACCACCTGATATTCCCAAATCATATATCCAAGCCCTCAGTGACCCTAACTGGAAACAGGCAATGCTCGATGAATATAATGGTTTAATTAAAAATGGTATTTGGGTTTTGGTTCCGAAACCTACAGGTGTTAATATTGTGAGGTCTATGTGATTGTTTAAACGTAAATTACACTCTGATGGCACTTTAGACAGGTACAAAGCACGTTTGGTGGCTAATGGAAAAAGCCAGCGACATGGTATTAATTGTGGTGAGACTTTTAGTCCAGTGGTAAAATCGGCAACTATTCAGGCTGTACTTAGCCTATCCGTTTCTCGACATTGGCCAATTCATCAGCTTGATGTCAAGAACGCATTTTTACATGGTGATCTTATAGATACTGTTTACATGCACCAGCCTCCAGGTTTTCATGATCCGACAAAACCAGGTTATGTATGTCATCTTCGAAAATCATTATATGGTTTGAAGCAGGCTCCTCGTGCTTGGTTTCATCGATTTGCCCAGTATGCTCTTCTTGTTGGTTTTCAACACAGCCGATGTGACTCGCCGTCGTTCATTTACCGACATGGGACTCATATTGCTTATTTTCTTTTGTATGTGGATGATATTATTCTCACTGCTTCGTCCAGTTCTCTTTTACAGAAGATTATTACCTCACTTGGCAAATGTGACGACCCGAAAATTTCCGACCAAATTTAAGCTTCAATCTGTATATGATTTCGACACGATAAGCAAAGTCTGTTATGTTGAGTCTCAAAACTTTTGAAATATTTTTATGGAATCAATTAACCTTCGACTATTCCCGACGATTCACGAACAAACATTTGTCAATAAATAGGTATATAAATATAAATATAGGTATATATAATAAATTAAAACAATAAGATAGAAATTGATAAATTAAAGTAACTATGTAAAATAAAATACAAAATAATAAGTGGATATTAAAATAAAGCTATATATAAATACATGTGATTTCTATACATAATTATTATGATATGTATATTGGAATATATATCAAAGGTATAGGTATTATATGTTATTATATATAAAATAATACATGATTAATAATATGTAATATTAAAAGATTAAAATTAATTGCAAATTAAAAATATAGTGTTATATTATTATTATTACCTTCATTGTTATAAATACTAACAGTAATACTAATCTCAGTATTGTTAATATTATTATATATAATATTTATATATGAAATAAGTGACATTTAAATTGTTATAATATTACTATTACTAATATTATTGTTATCATTATTAATATCATTATTTTTATAATTAGTAGTAAATTTATGACTTTAATCATTGTTATAATTAGTATTAGTATTATTATTATTTCATAATTATCATTACCATTATCACTAAAAATTATTATTAACATTATTATTATTAAGGTTAACATTTGTATTAATCATAAAAGATATCATTATTGTTATTATTAATACTATCATAATATTATTAACACTTTTATTATTAATATCTTTAACAATATTATTGATAATATTACTAATAAATTTTTATCATTAATAAAAATTATTATTAATTAGTATTAATATTATTATTATTATTATTATTATTATTATTATTATTGTATATATCTATTAATTAATAATATTTATTTATCATATAAAAGGAAAACAGATATAAACAGCATCTGTTTCCTTTCGTAATCTAATCTATACCAATTTCCTGTATTAATTGGAGATGCTGTCGACTCCATTATGCATTCAGTTAGCCATCCCCTTCAATCTTTTATTTTTTTATTTTCTTTTGTACTGGTTTGTCTGTAATCAAATATATCGACCCATAAATCGCTATATGATAATAATTGATCAATTCGTGTTAAACAAAGTCATTCCAACTCCTTCTCACTATCCATATCATATATCAATTATTAACTGAATCAAATTGTTGAGAGAAAACTGAAAAGAAATATAACACAGGCTCGTTCCTCTGTTCTTTATCCTTTTTAGTCAAATTTAGAATTCTAGTTTTAATTCAAAATCTAAGAATGCAGATGTGTTAGGATACGTACAGTTGAACTATCTGCATAATTTCAAACTTCAATTCATCCTAATGATCTTGAATTTTAGAGTCAAAGTTATGTTGCAAAAAGTCAAACGATCTATGATTAGTAAAATTCGAAGTCGTTTTTTGAGTTATTGGAGAAACTGATGATCGGTAAAGTTTTTATTACTGATTTAAAACACAATTCATGTTACAAGTTTTATCTAAAACAATCTAAAATGTGAAATTCGATTTAGACTTTATTTTTGTTCTTAACTGTGATTTACAATAGCTTGAATTCGAGTGAAATATCAAAATGTATTAAAGTCGTTTTGTTAAGAATAATCTAAACAAACTTTCTGCAAAAATAGATGTTCCAATACGTTTTGTTGAGATGGAATTTTTGAGTCAAAGTTTTTCTTATCAAAAGTCAAAATTTGTTCTATAATCAAAATTGGATTTTCTGTTACAAATGAATATAAATCGATAATTTATAATGTTTATATGAAACAATTCCAACACAATTTATGTTATAATCTTTCTCTAAAACCATCTTAAATTCGAAATCAATTTTTGGATTTTATTTTTTTTATCGAACAGCAGCCTGTTCTATTTTTTTGTTTTTTTTTATTTCTGTAAATACAACCAAATGACAAGTTGTTATAATTAAGTTGCAAGGTTAAAACGAACAGCAATTAGAATTTGGATTTGGTTTTTGGTCGACTTAAATTCTGAAGATGGTGGAGAAATATGGAAACAGAAACAAGGTTAAATAAAATAAGTATAGAGTATATTTCAGAAAAACAGAATGGATTAGATGGTTAAAGGGTTGTTTGGGTTAACGAGAGATCGGGGGTTCGAGCCTGATCGATGGCAGTTTCTGTTTTTTTTTAGCTATTTCATCAAGGTAGCTAATTTATTACTATTATTATTATTATTATTATTATTATTATTATTATTATTATTATTATTATTATTATTATTATTATTATTATTATTATTATTATTATTATTATTATTATTATGATTGTTATTGTTATGTATTATTAATTATTGTTATTAATTCAAGTATTATTATTATTATTATTATTATTATTATTATTATTATTATTATTATCATAATACAAATTATTAATATCAACAAAATAAATATTAATATCATTACATAAATATTATTATCATTGTTATTATTATTATTATTATTATTATTATTATTAGCATTATAATTTAGAAATTATTAGTATTAACATTATTATTATTAGTATAATTATTATAGTATTAATGTTAAGTGGTATGATTATTAATATCATAATTAGTAATAAGATTGTTATTGTTATTAGGTATTAGGAATTTTTATCAAAAGTATTATTTTTATTATCACAACTCTTAAACTTTTCTTTTTATTAAAATTTCTATTATTAACATTATAATTATTATAAGTATAATTATTATTGTTAATATTATTATTATTACAATTAGCGAAAGGATTATTATTATAGATATTATAATTATTACTATTATTACTGTTATTATTAAAATTATTAAGATCATTATAATAACTATCATTAACTGTAAAATTAATATTTTTACAAGTATTATTATTAATATCATTGTTATTATCATTAATAAAGTTATTATTAACATAAGTATATCACTAATGTTATTATCATTATTTTTAAATAATATTAACTTAGTATAATTAGAAATAATGTTTTGATAAACAGATGAAATAAATATATATATATATATATATATATATATATATATATATATATATATATATATATATATATATATAACATAACAAAATATTTTATTATATAAAGGAATATATGAAAAATAAATATATTATTAATATAAAAATAATATCATTAATAGGATATATATATATATATATATATATATATATATATATATATATATATATATATATATATATATATATATATATAAACTTATTCGATTACGATTATGTGTATTAATATATATACACAAATGATATAGGTTCGTGAATCCGAGGCCAACTCTGCATTGTTCAATTTAGTCATATGTATTTTTACTACAAAATACAGTATGGTGAGTTTCATTTGCCTTTTTACCCTTTATATTTTTGGGCTGAGAATACATGCGAAATTTTTATAAATGTTTTACGAAATAGACACAAGTAATCGAAACTACATTATATGGTTGAATGATCGAAGCCGAATATGCTCCTTTTTGCTTGGTAGCCTAAGAATTAGGGAACATCACTAATTTTGAGAATTAGTGCACGCCTAATTGACGCGAATCCTAAAGATAGATCTATTGGGCCTAACAAACCCCATCCAAAGTACCGGATGCTTTAGTATTTCGAATTCATTTTTATCATGTCCGAAGGATTTCCCGGAATGATAGGTTATATTCTTATATGAATCTTGTTAATGTCGGTTACCAGGTGTTCAATCCATATGAATGATTTTTGTCTCTATGCATGGGACGTATATTTATGAGAAATGGAAATGAAAAATCTTGTGGTCTATTAAAAATGACGGAAATGAATATTTATGATAAACTAATGAACTCACCAACCTTTTGGTTGACACTTGAAAGCATGTTTATTCTCAGATATGAAAGAAATCTTCCACTGTGCATTGGCTCATTTTAGAGATATTACTTGGAGTCTTTCATGACATATTTCAAAAGACGTTGCATTCTAGTCGTTGAGTTCATCAAGATTATTATTAAGTCAATTATAGTTGGATATATTATGAAATGGTATGCATGCCGTCAACTTTCGATGTCATGAAAGTTTGTCTTTTAAAAACGAATGCAATGTTTGTAAAATTGTATCATATAGAGGTCAAGTACCTCGCGATGTAACTAAATATAATGTATTCGTCCTGATGGATTAGGACAGGTCCTTTCAGTTGGTATCAGAGCGGTGGTCTTAGCGAACCAGGTCTTGCATTAGTGTGTCTAACTGATAGTTGTTTAGATGCATTAGTGAGTCTGGACTTCAACCGTGTCTGCATGTCAAAAGTTTTGCTTATCATTTCTAGTCGAAAATCATCTGCTTATCATTCTTAGAAAATTACCTACTTATCATTTTTAGTCTAGACACGTCTTACTGCAGTTAGTGCATCGATAGTGTATAGACAAAATTCATATCTTAGCGTATCTGTTACTATAGACTTTACCTAACAGCTTCCGTAGATTCATCCGTAACTTATGGGATTTTAGTATTATATATGCATATGTAAATTATGTATTACAGGGTACTAATATATATCCTATAATCTATTTCTTATCGAAAATCCTTCATCTGATCGTACGAGATGAATCCCTCAACCAGTTCGAATTCCTCAGATTCCGACAGCTATTCCGATATGGAGTTTCACCTAAGCTCCTAAAGCAGTGTCACCAGAATGAATCAACCAATCATCCATCCCCAATTCATCTGATGAGTTCGTAGTCGACTTAATCAATGGAGACGCGAAGAAGGCGATCCTTTTCACCAACCGAATTTACCTCTTGGCGATGAACCTGAAACACTTATCAGCGAACTAGTCCGAAACACCATTTTCACCCTCATTCCCCAGATATCTCGCCATGATTATATACTATCTCAAATTCTGAATGTTATTCATCCGCTCGTTCCAACCGCCAATCATCCCAGAGTAATAGAAGAAGTCAACGAGCTTCGCGCCCGAGTTGTAGCCTTGGAAAAATATGGTGCAAAATTTACCAGCTTCAGCAACATCACCGTCATCAACAGTACTATCAGTAACAACACCAGTACCATCGACAAACCATGCCTCAACATCTTATTCTGTACCTCGAGTATAATCATTGTTCTACGTATCATTCTACATCATTTTTCTTCGTTCTGCATGACGATTTTGTAATCTCTAATGTTTTAGAGATTATATATTCTTGTTCTAATGGTAAATCAAATGAGTTTAATATCATATTGACTCATTAAATCCATGATTACATCTGAAGAGAATATATATGTAAGTATATTTTTATAAAGATTGTAATTAAAAATTCTTTTGTACAAACGATTAATGGTGAAAATATTTTAACGGGTAGGTAATACCCGAGAAATATTTAGATTTCACATTAATAAGTTACACTATACATGAAAAGACCCGTTCATATACATTATAATCGATTCACAATAGTTGATTACATTGCGAGGTATTTGACCTCTATATGATACATTTTACAAACATTGCATTCGTTTTTAAAAGACAATCTTTCTTTACATCGAAAATTGACAGGCATGCATACCATTTCATAATATCCACTATCCAACTATAAATTGATTTAATAATAATCTTTGATGAACCCAATGACTCGAATGCAACGTTCTTCGAAATATGCTATGAAAGACTCCAAGTAATATATTTAAAATGAGCAAATGCACAGCGGAAGATTTCTTTAACACCTGAGAATAAACATGCTTTAAAGTGTCAACCAAAAGGTTGGTGAGTTCATTAGTTTATCATAATCATTTATTTCCATCATTTTAATAGACCACAAGAATTTCATTTCCAGTTCTCATAAATATACGTCCCATGCATAGAGACAAAAATAATCATTCATATGGTGAACACCTGGTAACCGACATTAACTAGATACATATAAGAATATCCCCTATCATTCTGGGATCCTCCTTCGGACATGATATAAATTTCGAAGTACTAAAGCATCCGTTACTTTGGATGGGGTTTGTTAGGCCCAATAGATCTATCTTTAGGATTCGCGTCAATTAGGGTGTCTGTTCCCTAATTCTTAGATTACCAGACTTTAATAAAAAGGGGCATATTTGATTTTGATAATTCAACCATAGAATGTAGTTTCAATTACTTGTGTCTATTTCGTCAAACATTTATAAAAGCGCATGTATTCTCAGTCCCAAAAATATAAAGGGTAAAAAGGCAAATGAAACTCACCATACAGTATTTCGTAGTAAAAATACATATAACGTCATTGAACAAGTGCAAGGTTGGCCTCGGATTCACGAACCTAAATTAATTATATATATTTATGTGTTGGTCAATATTTGTCGAACAAATTAGGTCAAGTCATAGTGTACCACAATCCTAATGCTCGAGACTAATATGCAAAGGTCAACAAAAGTAAATTTGACTAAAAATAATTTCCAAAAATCTATACATGATTAATATATAGTTTAAATATCGTCGTTTTATATTTTTAAATATTTTTAAAAGATTTATTAGAGTAAATAATATAATCTATTTATTAATAAATAAAATTTTATATTAAATTTATATAATAAAATATACTTTTATATATATTTAAGTAATAAAATTTATAGGGTTCATTTAATATCATAAAGATAATATGATAGGTATTATTAAAGTAAGTTATTACACGTAGTAAAATATGTTTGTATCACATATTTATTTGATAAAATAATATCTATAATGATAGTAAGTAAAAGTTGTATTATTTTGTAATAATAATTATTATTATAAAAATATCAATATTTATAATTACTAAGATGACATTATGATAAAACGATAATTCTAATTATGATAACTTTAATATTTACGATAATTTTTAATATTATCTTTAAAATAATAATTCTATTTAAAATAATAATAATACTAATATTTTATAGTAACAATGACATTTCTATTAAAATGATAATTTTTGTTAAAATGATAGTTTTAATACTAACGATACTTTTAATAATAATAGTAATGATAAAAATAATAAGAACGATAATTTTATCTAGATAAATATCTTATAATATTTTAATTTCATCATGAAACTCTTACCCATTATTTCCTAATCGTTTCGTTTAATAGCTTGTAATCGTCTTTTATATCGTGTTCATAATAATGATAATAATAGTAATCAAAATAATTAGGTGTTACAAATATTTGTTTTAATTACACTAATATTAATAATGATAGTTACTATAACATTATTAACGATAATACTAATAATTATCTTAATGATAATATAGTAATAATAATAATAACAATAACAATGACTATTTTTAAATAATGATATATATATTAATAATGATAATAATAATAATAATACCAATAATAATAATAATAATAATAATTGGATAATAATAATAATACTAATTAAAACTTTAACGATAATAACGATAGTAATAAAAAAAATAACAATTTTTAATGATAAATCCCTTTTATTGATAAAGATAATAATAATGATAATAATAAGATAAAACTAGAACGACGATAAAAACGACGATAATAATAATAATAATAATCATTTTTAATAAAAATATCGAAAATTCAATTGATTATAACTTCTAATCCGTTCATCGAAACCATTCGATATCTAAAGGAAAAGTTCTTAATTTTTCGCTAGCTTTCCAAGGACATGCATATCTTATACCTTATCTCAACCGCAAGTGTAACTAATTCAAGATTCAACCTAACCTGTCTAAGGGCAATATCAAAAGTACAAGCATGCATAATCCTAAATACTCGAGCACTAGTCAGGGATACACTATTAGTATGTAAAAGTTAAATTATGAGTACTCACGTATCAATATTGAGATTCAATATTGCAGGAAAGGTACGTAGACGCAACGGAAATGATAAACACTATATTGACCTCACGAGCATACCCGTGAACCATACTCAATCACCTCCATAGCTATAACCCATAATTTCCTTAATCCTATCCTACTCAAAAAACAATTTCGAAATCACTCGGACAGCACTCCGTCGTAATATTTTATGTATACTAATAATATCTTGAAATAATACGGAGTAAATATATATATGTAAATCGATTGAGAGAGTTTAGAGAAAAATATTTTCAAGTTTCTATGAAATTATGAAACCTATTGAATTCTATTTATAATAGATTTTTGAATTATTAAAGTGAATTATTAAAGTATGAATTATTAAAGTGAATTATTAAAGTATGAATTATTAAAGTAAATTATTAAAGTATGAATTATTAAAGTGAATTATTAAAGTATGAATTATTAAAGTGAATTATTAAAGTTAAAGTAAAGTAAAAATAAAGTAAAGGTAAAGTTTAAGTATAGTAAAAGTATAAAACTATGTACGTATAATACGCGTATAAATATATATAATATTAATTTAAATCATTATATATATTTAATAAAATAAAATATAAATATCGTTATCTTTATCATACTAGTTAAGTAATGAGTTGTCAAGAGTGGTTCTACATATTTATAAAAGTTATATACGTTTTAATAATAAAGTTCTTTTTAAACTGAAAACGTTTTTGTACGTTTGAAATTAAATAGATCAATCGAGTCTTTATGAGATTCAATCTTCTACTATCCTTTGTCTAGTTCTCAATGATTGACAATTTGTTCTTATTTATAAATCACTTTACCATTTTCCGAATATTGTTAAAATAGAAAGATTTCTCAAATCAACGTGGGCCTTTCAACAGAGACTTGTAATCATAATTCAATATATCTGATAATTCAATCATTTGATCTTATCTTCTAATTCCATTGATAAACATTTTGAAACAGATACAATCATATAAAGTATTTAATCTAATATTTTGTTTACGTTTCAAGTTATAACATATATACACATATACATATATAATCATATTCGTTTAAATGTTCGTGAATCGTTGGAACTTGGTCGAGGTTGAATGAATGTATGAACATAGTTTAAAATTCTTGAAATTTAACTTAACAAATATTGCTTATCGTGTCGAAAACATATAAAGATTAAAGTGTAAATTTGGTTGGAAATTTCCGGGTTGTCACAGTACCTACCCGTTAAAGAAATTTCGTCCCGAAATTTGAGTGGAAAGGTCGTGAATGATAATAAGTATGTTTTCATGATGCATACGGGCTGAAAATTAGAGTTTTATTATCAGCGAATAATTTGGATAAACAATCCATTTATATGAAGAGTACGAATGAAGCTAACATAGAAGAGTGAAATGAGTAAGTGTAGATTCATCTTATCATTTGACGTAGATATGATTGATTCCCAGATTTCAAGGGATTTGAAGAAAATCTTCTTAATAAGATTTGACTCTCCGGTAATCAAGGGAATTAGGATCCGCTTTAAATGTGATCGTCCATTTTAATTGTTCTATCGGAGATTTTCTTATAAATTCACCTCCTTCATTTCCTTACAACTCACACCTTCTGTTGATGCATTTTATGCAAGTCCCTAGACATCTACCCACGTCCATTGCAGGTACAACAGTTTACAGGCCACCATGATTGCTCGTTATTATACTATCCGTGTTTGTATGTGGTTACAGGAACTGCAGGAATGAGATTTAGATGTTTGACTATGTTAGACTTAGTCAGACGTACGAGTGAAGCCTCACTAGTACGGCTGACAGGCTCATACGCATGGTTGATGCTGAGCTAAGTCACAATTACAACCTAAATGAGAAGACACGAGTGAGTGATCACCCGTACGGCTGATGAAGCCAACTCGTACGTGTGATGAATGAATCGTATGGGTGAGTCAACAGCAGGGGTATATAAAGTCTTATATTCTTCATTTTAGGTTAAGCCTCTCATTTGTTACACACACTCAGATCTAGTGAGCTCCTCCGATTCTCTCTCAATCCAAATCACCCAGGTGGTGAATAATAGCTCTAGGTGTTGATCTAATCACACTTGATTTAGCTGTGGTTTGACTAAATTAATCAAAAAAAACTTAACCTATTCACTAGAGGGTTTGATTCACTTATTCCGCCATTGTGTGAGTTAAATCTGTTGATTTCTAAGTTCCTAGTCATGTTTCATCACCTTCTATTCTTTCCCCCTCAACTCATATTTTAAAGTATTCATCAATATGCTCCATCCAGTTCTGATTCTCGATATACTTCTAACTTTCATATCGGTCATTCTTCTTTTTCATCTACCGCCAGAAGAATCTATTTACTTCTACTATACTCTTGGGTTTATAGTGTTTCTAGTTCTCCCGTGTCTTTATATTGCTATATGCATCGATATATATGGTTTATAATTTCTGGTTTATCGTTGGGCTTTATATGTTCCCTTATATTTCAAAGTCTTTGCTTATGTCTTCTATAATCATTATCATTCACAGTTAATGCTCTCTTTTATTTGCTACAATTTATACCCCAATTTCTATTTCGGAGTTTTGTCCTTTCGTTTCTTCTTCTTGCGATTAAGCACCGCTTGTAATGGTCTAGAATTCACAGATATGAATTTTGGAATGAACATTGTTAATGTTCTAGGAAGGAAATTGTGATGGCACGATCTTGACTTGTCAAATTACTAGAATACCTTGGAAAAGGCCGAATCATCAAGAAATATTTTCTTGATATTTTATAGGTTAAATAGAATACAAGAGTCATATAACATGGCACATGATGATGTTATGATCTGTGAATCATCACGTTCAATTTAGAAACTCAGCATGACTTACTGTAATATAATCACGTTGATCAAGTGTCATTATATTATACTAATTCATGCTTCAGTTCCCAACACTACTTCAAAATATTCCTATTTTAATCTTGAATGTTTCAGAATTTAGAAACTAAAATAGTTTCTTTTATGATGTAATACAGATAGCGCGAAGAGGTAAATGATTTCAAATAAGAAAAATTAAGAAAATATCTTCAGAAATATGGAGGATATTTATAATGAAAGATATGATGATATTTTAGAATATCTAAGTTCAGAGGATGATGAAGAATATTATTCACAAGGGTTTAGAGTCAGGAGTAAGGTATTTGATAATAATTTCAGCAGACACTGAATCATTTGGACTCTTTGAAGGCAGGTTTAGTCTTTGTGATTTGTCCATAGCCTCCTTCATGGTTTGTTTAATCCATTTTCCAGTTCCAAACCTTCTCTTTTTCTAAGCTTTTCCAACACACTATCCTTTATTATCAAACTTTTGACTGTTAAGGTCGTTTACAGTTTTTGCTGCTTCATCAGCATTTTTCAAACTTCGGAGAACTAGTTCGCAGTTTAGGGTGTTTTTCAAAAACTTCACATTCAAAGTATATAAGTCTAGAAGATAGACGTTATATATACACCTATAACTGTTGGCAGAGACATACTGCAAGATTTCAAAATACTAATTGCTGATTCCCTGTAATTGGCATGACAATTCTTGTTACAAGATGCGGATGAGTAAATGATGGGGTTTCGATAAATATAATGACTTTTCGGAAAGTCAAAGATCAGTGAAGTTGTTGGTAAGTTTATTTTTAATGTGGTGAGACATAAAAGGTTCTCCGGTAACGATGACGAAAGGGCAACGTCTAAATCAAGGTTATAATAAGACTGTTTCAACTGAAAAGTCGAAGTTGACTTGCTAAAGCTGTGACAAAACTGACTAATTTGAAAAGGAAGTTATTTTTGCTAATAAATGCCAAAGGGTCTGATACAGATACGTGTTAAATTATGACTCTGGTTTTGAGAGCTTTTCAGATGCAAGACTGTGGTTAATATGTGGTTGGATCATCATCTCGATTGTTTATTATTTGAAGTGTCTTCAGGAATTTCGAAGGGTTTTGAACACAGATTGTAATCGTTAATATACATATGATGTTCTAACACAGTTTTGAAGTCAAAGTATAGCTTGTGAAAGATGTAAGGATCTAAGAGTGATGATTTCGATCATATCTCGAGTTGAATTCTGAGATTTCAAAATCAGAATATGCAATTAAATTTTGAATGAGTATGGTTGTTTTGATTTCTATAAAAGAATATATATTGTTTGAGAAAATAATGAGTATAGTTGATGATTGCTGAATCAGATTCGAAGAATGTAACATATTAATTGTGAATTTATATATCTCTCGGGTATTACCTACCCGTTAAAAAAATATTTCACAATTAATATTTTGTACAAAAGAATTTTTATTACAGTCTTTTTGAAAAAATATATATATATATATATATATATGTATTTTTTTCTTCAGATGTAACATCGATTTAATGAGTTAATATTAAATTAAACTCATTTAATTTACGGTTGAAACTAGAATTGAATAATCCCTTAAAGGCTTTAGAGATTACATAAGTATTACTTCAATAATATTGAAATTATGAATCAATACTTCGTTATTTGTTGGGGCATGATGTTGGTTTTCATTAAATTCTTGTGAACTTCGCAAAGTACGAATGATGTTATCTGAAAAGTTTCGAGTACATTGATGACGAAAGTGTAAAATCAACATATATTTGAATAATACACTTGATTTATTATGAATTGGAATTTATTGAATTGAGACAGAGGTTGTAGTTAACGATAGTTAAGTTGCGGACGAAGGATGTACATTATTGCATATTAGTAATATGAATTAACCGAGTAGTTAAGATTCACACATAATAGCTTAGTACGGAAAGATTTATTATGGTTTAAAGATTTATATATAAGATATACATATAAATCCTTCAGTGGAAATGAGTTAATTCTTCATAACTCGTTGATACAATATACTCGTTGTTGATTCATAATGATGTCCGCGGTGATTCTTGAACTGACGGAGCTTGTGAGGTTATAGATGCTGCTAATGCTGATGCTGACAACACTGACGATGCTGGTGATGCTGGCGGTACTGTTGATGCTGTTGGTAAAACAAGTCTAGTTTGTAAATCGTGCACCATTCTGGTCAGGATTTCTTTTATCATTTCGGTCCACTCATCTGATTTATGGTTAGATCTAGAATAAGTAATCTCTAAAATTTTAGAGATTACATAATCACCGTAAAATATTTCTCCGATGAAGTCATGAATTAATACTTCATCGTTTGTTGTTGTTGGTCTTCCATGTTATTTATAGGACGTATGACCTTGATACTCGTGGGAAAGATTGTGGAGTTGAGGTTTACGACGCGGTTGTGGTTGGGGGTGGTAATGGTACTGTTGACGTTGATGTTGGTGATACTGATTATGATGCTGGTGCTGCTGCTGGTGTTTGTAACCTTTGCACCATATTCTCCAAAGCCACTACCCGAATGCGAAGCTCGTTGACTTCTTCTATTACACCGGGATGATTGTCGGTTCGGACAAGCGGATAAATAAAATCTAGAATTTGATGTAGTATATAATCGTGACGAGATACTCTGGAAATGAGAGAGAAAATAGTGTTTCGGACAGGTTCACCGGTAAGTGCTTCAGGTTCTTCGTCAAAAGGACAATGTGGTGGATGGAAGGGATCACCTTCTTCTTGTCTCCAATGATTTAGGAGGCTACGAACCCATCCCCAATTCATCCAGAATAGGTGATGACTGATTGGTTGATCCATTAAGGTCACACTGCTTTCGGAGCTTGAGTGGGATTCCATTTCATAATCTGAGGAACTTGAACTAATGACGAATTCCATTTCGTACGATTGAATAAAGGATTTTTCGATATGAAATGATTTTTCGGCTATCGAATGGTATTCTAATTACATAGAATATCTATATATATAGAAAAAAAGATTTCGTAGATTACGGAGGAATTTACGGAATATGTCAGACAAAGTTTAAAGTAACAGATACGATAAGATATGATTTAGCAGATACGCTAAGATATGAATTTTGTCTATACACTACTCATGCAATTAATGTAGCAAGACGTGTTTAGACTAATAATGATAAGCAAGTAATTTCCTAAGGATGATAAGCAGATGATTTCCGACTAGAAATGATAAGCAAAACTTTTGACATGTAGACACGGTCGAAGTCCAGACTCACTAATGCATCCTAACGACTTATCAGTTAGACACACTAATGCAGACCTGGTTCGCTAAGACCACTGCTCTGATACCAACTGAAAGGACCCGTTCATATACATTATAAACGATTCACAATAGTTGATTACATTGCGAGGTATTTGACCTCTATATGATACATTTTACAAACATTACATTCGTTTTTAAAAGACAATCTTTCTTTACATCGAAAATTGACAGGCATGCATACCATTTCATAATATCCACTATCCAACTATAAATTGATTTAATAATAATCTTTGATGAACCCAATGACTCGAATGCAACGTTCTTCGAAATATGCTATGAAAGACTCCAAGTAATATCTTTAAAATGAGCAAATGCACAGCGGAAGATTTCTTTAACACCTGAGAATAAACATGCTTTAAAGTGTCAACCAAAAGGTTGGTGAGTTCATTAGTTTATCATAATCATTTATTTCCATCATTTTAATAGACCACAAGAATTTCATTTCCAGTTCTCATAAATATACGTCCCATGCATAGAGACAAAAATAATCATTCATATGGTGAACACCTGGTAACCGACATTAACTAGATACATATAAGAATATCCCCTATCATTCCGGGATCCTCCTTCGGACATGATATAAATTTTGAAGTACTAAAGCATCCGGTACTTTGGATGGGGTTTGTTAGGCCCAATAGATCTATCTTTAGGATTCGCGTCAATTAGGGTGTCTGTTCCCTAATTCTTAGATTACCAGACTTTAATAAAAAGGGGCATATTCGATTTTGATAATTCAACCATAGAATGTAGTTTCAATTACTTGTGTCTATTTCGTCAAACATTTATAAAAGCGCATGTATTCTCAGTCCCAAAAATATAAAGGGTAAAAAGGCAAATGAAACTCACCATACTATATTTCGTAGTAAAAATACATATAACGTCATTGAACAAGTGCAAGGTTGGCCTCGGATTCACGAACCTAAATTAATTATATATATTTATGTGTTGGTCAATATTTGTCGAACAAATTAGGTCAAGTCATAGTGTACCACAATCCTAATGCTCGAGACTAATATGCAAAGGTCAACAAAAGTAAATTTGACTAAAAATAATTTCCAAAAATCTATACATGATTAATATATAGTTTAAATATCGTCATTTTATATTTTTAAATATTTTTAAAAGATTTATTAGAGTAAATAATATAATCTATTTATTAATAAATAAAATTTTATATTAAATTTATATAATAAAATATACTTTTATATATATTTAAGTAATAAAATTTATAGGGTTCATTTAATATCATAAAGATAATATGATAGGTATTATTAAAGTAAGTTATTACACGTAGTAAAATATGTTTGTATCACATATTTATTTGATAAAATAATATCTATAATGATAGTAAGTAAAAGTTGTATTATTTTGTAATAATAATTATTATTATAAAAATATCAATATTTATAATTACTAAGATGACATTATGATAAAACGATAATTCTAATTATGATAACTTTAATATTTACGATAATTTTTAATATTATCTTTAAAATAATAATTCTATTTAAAATAATAATAATACTAATATTTTATAGTAACAATGACATTTCTATTAAAATGATAATTTTTGTTAAAATGATAGTTTTAATACTAACGATACTTTTAATAATAATAGTAATGATAAAAATAATAAGAACGATAATTTTATCTAGATAAATATCTTATAATATTTTAATTTCATCATGAAACTCTTACCCATTATTTCCTAATCGTTTCGTTTAATAGCTTGTAATCGTCTTTTATATCGTGTTCATAATAATGATAATAATAGTAATCAAAATAATTAGGTGTTACAAATATTTGTTTTAATTACACTAATATTAATAATGATAGTTACTATAACATTATTAACGATAATACTAATAATTATCTTAATGATAATATAGTAATAATAATAATAACAATAACAATGACTATTTTTAAATAATGATATATATATTAATAATGATAATAATAATAATAATACCAATAATAATAATAATAATAATAATAATAATAATAATAATAATAATAATAATTGGATAATAATAATAATACTAATTATAACTTTAACGATAATAACGATAGTAATAAAAAAAATAACAATTTTTAATGATAAATCCCTTTTACTGATAAAGATAATAATAATGATAATAATAAGATAAAACTAGAACGACGATAATAATAATAATAATCATTTTTAATAAAAATATCGAAAATTCAATTGATTATAATTTCTAATTCGTTCATCGAAACCATTCGATATCTAAAGGAAAAGTTCTTAATTTTTCGCTAGCTTTCCAAGGACATGCATATCTTATACCTTATCTCAACCGCAAGTGTAACTAATTCAAGATTCAACCTAACCTGTCTAAGGGCAATATCAAAAGTACAAGCATGCATAATCCTAAATACTCGAGCACTAGTTAGGGATACACTATTAGTATGTAAACGTTAAATTATGAGTACTCACGTATCAATATTGAGATTCAATATTGCAGGAAAGGTACGTAGACGCAACAGAAATGATAAACACTATATTGACCTCACGAGCATACCCGTGAACCATACTCAATCACCTCCATAGCTATAACCCATAATTTCCTTAATCCTATCCTACTCAAAAAACAATTTCGAAATCACTCGGACAGCACTCCGTCGTAATATTTTATGTATACTAATAATATCTTGAAATAATACGGAGTAAATATATATATGTAAATCGATTGAGAGAGTTTAGAGAAAAATATTTTCAAGTTTCTATGAAATTATGAAACCTATTGAATTCTATTTATAATAGATTTTTGAATTATTAAAGTGAATTATTAAAGTATGAATTATTAAAGTGAATTATTAAAGTATGAATTATTAAAGTAAATTATTAAAGTATGAATTATTAAAGTGAATTATTAAAGTATGAATTGTTAAAGTGAATTATTAAAGTTAAAGTAAAGTAAAGGTAAAGTTTAAGTATAGTAAAAGTATAAAACTATGTACGTATAATACGCGTATAAATATATATAATATTAATTTAAATCATTATATATATTTAATAAAATAAAATATAAATATCGTTATCTTTATCATACTAGTTAAGTAATGAGTTGTCAAAAGTGGTTCTAGATATTTATAAAAGTTATATACGTTTTAATAATAAAGTTCTTTTTAAACTGAAAACGTTTTTGTACGTTTGAAACTAAATAGATCAATCGAGTCTTTATGAGATTCAATCTTCCACTATCCTTTGTCTAGTTCTCAATGATTGACAATTTGTTCTTATTCATAAATCACTTTACCATTTTCCGAATATTGTTAAAATAGAAAGATTTCTCAAATCAACGCGGGCCTTTCAACAGAGACTTGTAATCATAATTCAATATATCTGATAATTCAATCATTTGATCTTATCTTCTAATTCCATTGATAAATATTTTGAAACAGATACAATCATATAAAGTATTTAATCTAATATTTTGTTTACGTTTCAAGTTATAACATATATACACATATACATATATAATCATATTCGTTTAAATGTTCGTGAATCGTTGGAACTTGGTCGAGGTTGAATGAATGTATGAACATAGTTTAAAATTCTTGAAATTTAACTTAACAAATATTGCTTATCGTGTCGAAAACATATAAAGATTAAAGTGTAAATTTGGTTGGAAATTTCCGGGTTGTCACAGTACCTACCCGTTAAAGAAATTTCGTCCCGAAATTTGAGTGGAAAGGTCGTGAATGATAATAAGTATGTTTTCATGATGCATACGGGCTGAAAATTAGAGTTTTATTATCAGCGAATAATTTGGATAAACAATCCATTTATATGAAGAGTACGAATGAAGCTAACATAGAAGAGTGAAATGAGTAAGTGTAGATTCATCTTATCATTTGACGTAGATATGATTGATTCCCAGATTTCAAGGGATTTGAAGAAAATCTTCTTAATAAGATTTGACTCTCCGGTAATCAAGGGAATTAGGATCCGCTTTAAATGTGATCGTCCATTTTAATTGTTCTGTCAGAGATTTTCTTATAAATTCACCTCCTTCATTTCCTTACAACTCACACCTTCTGTTGATGCATTTTATGCAAGTCCCTAGACATCTACCCACGTCTATTGCAGGTACAACAGTTTACAGGCCACCATGATTGCTCGTTATTATACTATCCGTGTTTGTATGTGGTTACAGGAACTGCAGGAACGAGATTTAGATGTTTGACTATGTTAGACTTAGTCAGACGTACGAGTGAAGCCTCACTAGTACGGCTGACAGGCTCATACACATGGTTGATGCTGAGCTAAGTCACAATTACAACCTAAATGAGAAGACACGAGTGAGTGATCACCCGTACGGCTGATGAAGCCAACTCGTACGTGTGATGAATGAATCGTATGGGTGAGTCAACAGCAGGGGTATATAAAGTCTTATATTCTTCATTTTAGGTTAAGCCTCTCATTTGTTACACACACTCAGATCTAGTGAGCTCCTCCGATTCTCTCTCAATCCAAATCACCCAGGTGGTGAATAATAGCTCTAGGTGTTGATCTAATCACACTTGATTTAGCTGTGGTTTGACTAAATTAATCAAAAAAAACTTAACCTATTCACTAGAGGGTTTGATTCACTTATTCCACCATTGTGTGAGTTAAATCTGTTGATTTCTAAGTTCCTAGTCATGTTTCATCACCTTCTATTCTTTCCCCCTCAACTCATATTTTAAAGTATTCATCAATATGCTCCATCCAGTTCTGATTCTCGATATACTTCTAACTTTCATATCGGTCATTCTTCTTTTTCATCTACCGCCAGAAGAATCTATTTACTTCTACTATACTCTTGGGTTTATAGTGTTTCTAGTTCTCCCGTGTCTTTATATTGCTATATGCATCGATATATATGGTTTATAATTTCTGGTTTATCGTTGGGCTTTATATGTTCCCTTATATTTCAAAGTCTTTGCTTATGTCTTCTATAATCATTATCATTCACAGTTAATGCTCTCTTTTATTTGCTACAATTTATACCCCAATTTCTATTTCGGAGTTTTGTCCTTTCGTTTCTTCTTCTTGCGATTAAGCACCGCTTGTAATGGTCCAGAATTCACAGATATGAATTTTGGAATGAACATTGTTAATGTTCTAGGAAGGAAATTGTGATGGCACGATCTTGACTTGTCAAATTACTAGAATACCTTGGAAAAGGCCGAATCATCAAGAAATATTTTCTTGATATTTTAGAGGTTAAATAGAATACAAGAGTCGTATAACATGGCACATGATGATGTTATGATCTGTGAATCATCACGTTCAATTTAGAAACTCAACATGACTTACTGTAATATAATCACGTTGATCAAGTGTCATTATATTATACTAATTCATGCTTCAGTTCCCAACACTACTTCAAAATATTCCTATTTTAATCTTGAATGTTTCAGAATTTAGAAACTAAAATAGTTTCTTTTATGATGTAATACAGATAGCGCGAAGAGGTAAATGATTTCAAATAAGAAAAATTAAGAAAATATCTTCAGAAATATGGAGGATATTTATAATGAAAGATATGATGATATTTTAGAATATCTAAGTTCAGAGGATGATGAAGAATATTATTCACAAGGGTTTAGAATCAGGAGTAAGGTATTTGATAATAATTTCAGCAGACACTGAATCATTTGGACTCTTTGAAGGCAGGTTTAGTCTTTGTGATTTGTCCATAGCCTCCTTCATGGTTTGTTTAATCCATTTTCCAGTTCCAAACCTTCTCTTTTTCTAAGCTTTTCCAACACACTATACTTTATTATCAAACTTTTGACTGTTAAGGTCGTTTACAGTTTTTGCTGCTTCATCAGCATTTTCCAAACTTCGGAGAACTAGTTCGCAGTTTAGGGTGTTTTTTAAAAACTTCACATTCAAAGTATATAAGTCTAGGAGATAGACGTTATATATACACCTATAACTGTTGGCAGAGACATACTGCAAGATTTCAAAATACTAATTGCTGATTCCCAGTAATTGGCATGACAATTCTTGTTACAAGATGCGGATGAGTAAATGATGGGGTTTCGATAAATATAATGACTTTTTGGAAAGTCAAAGATCAGTGAAGTTGTTGGTAAGTTTATTTTTAATGTGGTGAGACATAAAAGGTTCTCCGGTAACGATGACGAAAGGGCAACGTCTAAATCAAGGTTATAATAAGATTGTTTCAACTGAAAAGTCGAAGTTGACTTGCTAAAGCTGTGACAAAACTGACTAATTTGAAAAGGAATCGCAAAGTTATTTTTGCTAATAAATGCCAAAGGGTCTGACACGGATACGTGTTAAATTATGACTCTGGTTTTGAGAGCTTTTCAGATGCAAGACTGTGGTTAATATGTGGTTGGTTCATCATCTCGATTGTTTATTATTTGAAGTGTCTTCAGGAATTTCGAAAGGTTTTGAACACAGATTGTAATCGTTAATATACATATGATGTTCTAACACAGTTTTGAAGTCAAAGTATAGCTTGTGAAAGATGTAAGGATCTAAGAGTGATGATTTCGATCATATCTCGAGTTGAATTCTGAGATTTCAAAATCAGAATATGCAATTAAATTTTGAATGAGTATGGTTGTTTTGATTTCTATAAAAGAATATATATTGTTTGAGAAAATAGTGAGTATAGTTGATGATTGCTGAATCAAATTTGAAGAATGGAACATATTAATTGTGAATTTATATATCTCTCGGGTATTACCTACCCGTTAAAAAAATATTTCACAATTAATATTTTGTACAAAAGAATTTTTATTACAGTCTTTTTAAAAATATATATATATGTATTTTTTTCTTCAGATGTAACATCGATTTAATGAGTTAATATTAAATTAAACTCATTTAGTTTACGGTTGAAACTAGAATTGAATAATCCCTTAAAGGCTTTAGAGATTACATAAGTATTACTTCAATAATATTGAAATTATGAATCAATACTTCGTTATTTGTTGGGGCATGATGTTGGTTTTCATTAAATTCTTGTGAACTTCGCAAAGTACGAATGATGTTATCTGAAAAGTTTCGAGTACATTGATGACGAAAGTGTAAAATCAACATATATTTGAATAATACACTTGATTTATTATGAATTGAAATTTATTGAATTGAGACAGAGGTTGTAGTTAACGATAGTTAAGTTGCGGACGAAGGACGTACATTATTGCATATTAGTAATATGAATTAACCGAGTAGTTAAGATTCACACATAATAGCTTAGTACGGAAAGATTTATTATGGTTTAAAGATTTATATATAAGATATACATATAAATCCTTCAGTGGAAATGAGTTAATTCTTCATAACTCGTCGATACAATATACTCGTTGTTGATTCATAATGATGTCCGCGGTGATTCTTGAACTGACGGAGCTTGTGAGGTTATAGATGCTGCTAATGCTGATGCTGACAACACTGACGATGCTGGTGATGCTGGCGGTACTGTTGATGCTGTTGGTAAAACAAGTCTAGTTTGTAAATCGTGCACCATTCTGGTCAGGATTTCTTTTATCATTTCGGTCCACTCATCTGATTTATGGTTAGATCTAGAATAAGTAATCTCTAAAATTTTAGAGATTACATAATCACCGTAAAATATTTCTCCGATGAAGTCATGAATTAATACTTCATCGTTTGTTGTTGTTGGTCTTCCATGTTATTTATAGGACGTATGACCTTGATACTCGTGGGAAAGATTGTGGAGTTGAGGTTTACGACGCGGTTTGTGGTTGGGGGTGGTAATGGTACTGTTGATGTTGATGTTGGTGATACTAATTATGCTGCTGGTGCTGCTGCTGGTGTTTGTAACCTTTGCACCATATTCTCCAAAGCCACTACCCGAATGCGAAGCTCGTTGACTTCTTCTATTACACCGGGATGATTGTCGGTTCGGACAAGCGGATAAATAAAATCTAGAATTTGATGTAGTATATAATCGTGACGAGATACTCTGGAAATGAGAGAGAAAATAGTGTTTCGGACAGGTTCACCGGTAAGTGCTTCAGGTTCTTCGTCAAAAGGACAATGTGGTGGATGGAAGGGATCACCTTCTTCTTGTCTCCAATGATTTAGGAGGCTACGAACCCATCCCCAATTCATCCAGAATAGGTGATGACTGATTGGTTGATCCATTAAGGTCACACTGCTTTCGGAGCTTGAGTGGGATTCCATTTCATAATCTGAGGAACTTGAACTAATGACGAATTCCATTTCGTACGATTGAATAAAGGATTTTTCGATATGAAATGATTTTTCGGCTATCGAATGGTATTCTAATTACATAGAATATCTATATATATAGAAAAAAAGATTTCGTAGATTACGGAGGAATTTACAAAATATGTCAGACAAAGTTTAAAGTAACAGATACGATAAGATATGATGTAGCAGATACGCTAAGATATGAATTTTGTCTATACACTACTCATGCAATTAATGTAGCAAGACGTGTTTAGACTAATAATGATAAACAAGTAATTTTCTAAGGATGATAAGCAGATGATTTCCGACTAGAAATGATAAGCAAAACTTTTGACATGTAGACACGGTCGAAGTCCAGACTCACTAATGCATCCTAACGACTTATCAGTTAGACACACTAATGCAGACCTGGTTCGCTAAGACCACCGCTCTGATACCAATTGAAAGGACCCGTTCATATACATTATAAACGATTCACAATAGTTGATTACATTGCGAGGTATTTGACCTCTATATGATACATTTTACAAACATTGCATTCGTTTTTAAAAGACAATCTTTCTTTACATCGAAAATTGACAGGCATGCATACCATTTCATAATATCCACTATCCAACTATAAATTGATTTAATAATAATCTTTGATGAACCCAATGACTCGAATGCAACGTTCTTCGAAATATGCTATGAAAGACTCCAAGTAATATCTTTAAAATGAGCAAATGCACAGCGGAAGATTTCTTTAACACCTGAGAATAAACATGCTTTAAAGTGTCAATTAAAAGGTTGGTGAGTTCATTAGTTTATCATAATCATTTATTTCCATCATTTTAATAGACCACAAGAATTTCATTTCCAGTTCTCATAAATATACGTCCCATGCATAGAGACAAAAATAATCATTCACATGGTGAACACCTGGTAACCGACATTAACTAGATACATATAAGAATATCCCCTATCATTCCGGGATCCTCCTTCGGACATGATATAAATTTCGAAGTACTAAAGCATCCGGTACTTTGGATGGGGTTTGTTAGGCCCAATAGATCTATCTTTAGGATTCGCGTCAATTAGGGTGTCTGTTCCCTAATTCTTAGATTACCAGACTTTAATAAAAAGGGGCATATTCGATTTTGATAATTCAACCATAGAATGTAGTTTCAATTACTTGTGTCTATTTCGTCAAACATTTATAAAAGCGCATGTATTCTCAGTCCTAAAAATATAAAGGGTAAAAAGGCAAATGAAACTCACCATACTGTATTTCGTAGTAAAAATACATATAACGTCATTGAACAAGTGCAAGGTTGGCCTCGGATTCACGAACCTAAATTAATTATATATATTTATGTGTTGGTCAATATTTGTCTAACAAATTAGGTCAAGTCATAGTGTACCACAATCCTAATGCTCGAGACTAATATGCAAAAGTCAACAAAAGTAAATTTGACTAAAAATAATTTCCAAAAATCTATACATGATTAATATATAGTTTAAATATCGTCGTTTTATATTTTTAAATATTTTTAAAAGATTTATTAGAGTAAATAATATAATCTATTTATTAATAAATAAAATTTTATATTAAATTTATATAATAAAATATACTTTTATATATATTTAAGTAATAAAATTTATAGGGTTCATTTAATATCATAAAGATAATATGATAGGTATTATTAAAGTAAGTTATTACACGCAGTAAAATATGTTTGTATCACATATTTATTTGATAAAATAATATCTATAATGATAGTAAGTAAAAGTTGTATTATTTTGTAATAATAATTATTATTATAAAAATATCAATATTTATAATTACTAAGATGACATTATGATAAAACAATAATTCTAATTATGATAACTTTAATATTTACGATAATTTTTAATATTATCTTTAAAATAATAATTCTATTTAAAATAATAATAATACTAATATTTTATAGTAACAATGACATTTCTATTAAAATGATAATTTTTGTTAAAATGATAATTTTAATACTAACGATACTTTTAATAATAATAGTAATGATAAAAATAATAAGAACGATAATTTTATCTAGATAAATATCTTATAATATTTTAATTTCATCATGAAACTCTTACCCATTATTTCCTAATCGTTTCGTTTAATAGCTTGTAATCGTCTTTTATATCGTGTTCATAATAATGATAATACTAGTAATCAAAATAACTAGGTGTTACAAATATTTGTTTTAATTACACTAATATTAATAATGATAGTTACTATAACATTATTAACGATAATACTAATAATTATCTTAATGATAATATAGTAATAATAAAAATAACAATAACAATGACTATTTTTAAATAATGATATATATATATATTAATAATGATAATAATAATAATAATACCAATAATAATAATAATAATAATAATAATTGTATAATAATAATAATACTAATTATAACTTTAACGATAATAATGATAGTAATAAAAAAAATAACAATTTTTAATGATAAATCCCTTTTATTGATAAAGATAATAATAATGATAATAATAAGATAAAACTAGAACGACGATAAAAACGACGATAATAATAATAATCATTTTTAATAAAAATACCGAAAATTCAATTGATTATAACTTCTAATCCGTTCATCGAAACCATTCGATATCTAAAGGAAAAGTTCTTAATTTTTCGCTAGCTTTCCAAGGACATGCATATCTTATACCTTATCTCAACCGCAAGTGTAACTAATTCAAGATTCAACCTAACCTGTCTAAGGGCAATATCAAAAGTACAAGCATGCATAATCCCAAATACTCGAGCACTAGTCAGGGATACACTATTAGTATGTAAAAGTTAAATTATGAGTACTCACGTATCAATATTGAGATTCAATATTGCAGGAAAGGTACGTAGACGCAACGGAAATGATAAACACTATATTGACCTCACGAGCATACCCGTGAACCATACTCAATCACCTCCATAGCTATAACCCATAATTTCCTTAAACCTATCCTACTCAAAAAACAATTTCGAAATCACTCGGACAGCACTCCGTCGTAATATTTTATGTATACTAATAATATCTTGAAATAATACGGAGTAAATATATATATGTAAATTGATTGAGAGAGTTTAGAGAAAAATATTTTCAAGCTTCTATGAAATTATGAAACCTATTGAATTCTATTTATAATAGATTTTTGAATTATTAAAGTGAATTATTAAAGTATGAATTATTAAAGTGAATTATTAAAGTATGAATTATTAAAGTGAATTATTAAAGTGAATTATTAAAGTATGAATTATTAAAGTGAATTATTAAAGTTAAAGTAAAGTAAAAATAAAGTAAAGGTAAAGTTTAAGTATAGTAAAAGTATAAAACTATGTACGTATAATACGCGTATAAATATATATAATATTAATTTAAATCATTATATATATTTAATAAAATAAAATATAAATATCGTTATCTTTATCATACTAGTTAAGTAATGAGTTGTCAAAAGTGGTTCTAGATATTTATAAAAGTTATATACGTTTTAATAATAAAGTTCTTTTTAAACTGAAAACGTTTTTGTACGTTTGAAACTAAATAGATCAATCGAGTCTTTATGAGATTCAATCTTCCACTATCCTTTGTCTAGTTCTCAATGATTGACAATTTGTTCTTATTTATAAATCACTTTACCATTTTCCGAATATTGTTAAAATATAAAGATTTCTCAAATCAACGTGGGCCTTTCAACAGAGACTTGTAATCATAATTCAATATATCTGATAATTCAATCATTTGATCTTATCTTCTAATTCCATTGATAAACATTTTGAAACAGATACAATCATATAAAGTATTTAATCTAATATTTTGTTTACGTTTCAAGTTATAACATATATACACATATACATATATAATCATATTCGTTTAAATGTTCGTGAATCGTTGGAACTTGGTCGAGGTTGAATGAATGTATGAACATAGTTTAAAATTCTTGAAATTTAACTTAACAAATATTGCTTATCGTGTCGAAAACATATAAAGATTAAAGTATAAATTTGGTTGGAAATTTCCGGGTTGTCACAATACATTTTTCGAATCTAATTCAACAGTCATTTACTATCCTACTTACACCCACATATATACCTATCCATTCACCGCAGAATAACCATTTTTATTCAATTTCATATTTGGATTTTGACCTATCAGAATCCAACAAGTGGCATAATGAAGAAAATATTGGACAAAAAATAAAATTTGTTAGAAACAAACAAATTAACTATGAGAAATTTTGTTAAGAATCCACGCTAACAAAATCCTAGCTAACTGTTCCTAGCTAACTGTTAATTCCTTATTACATTTTATTATCGCAATTTATTTATCGCAGTTTATTTATCGCAATTTACATTCTCGCAATTTTATTTATCGTCATTTAATTTCTGTTATTTATTTTACGCACTTTATTTATCGTCATTTAAATACTGTTATTTACGCATTTTAAATATCGGGACACGTATACAATGTTTTGACATATCATATCGACGCATCTATATATATTATTTGGAATAACCATAGACACTCTATATGCAGTAATGATCGAGTTAGCTATACAGGGTTGAGGTTGATTCTACAATAATATATATACTTTGAGTTGTGATCGAGTTTGAGACATGTATACGGGTCACGATATGTATTAATTAATTCGAATATTATATATTAAACTGTACATGAATTATTGGACTGTTAACTGTGGACTATAAACTGTGGACTACTAATATTGGACAATTAAAATGAATTAAAATACTGATTATAACATATGAAACTAAACATTTCTTCAAGTTTGTCACTTGATTTCACCATTAAAACTCATTTCTATCTTGACGATTCCAATCTGCGTTCAAACCTTTCATGATTCTTGAAAACACCTCAATCGAGAGGATGCACCAACCGCACTTCATCTACGGAAGGAAAGATTTATGCATGTAGTTATGCATCTGAAAAACTCTTGGAATCTGAGTAAACGTTTAACACGTATCTGTGCTAGCTCATTTGGCATTGTTATTACAGAAAATAACATTGCAATTCTCTTTCACAATAGTCAGTTTTGTCACAGCTCCAGCAAGTCAACTTCGATTTTTTGTTCGAATCAACCTTATTATAACTTTGATATATACGTTTGCCATTGTTATTGTTACCGGGAAGCATTAATCATTAATTCTCGAATTTCGTAGCGTTCCTACGTCAACAATTATATATCTAAATATATCGTATATCTTCTGGACTGATGAATTTCAATTCGGAATCTCTGAATTCCTGAAAAGCACTCTAGCTTACGAATCAGATCTCTGAGTTCTGAAAAAGCTGATGAAGCAGCGAACACTGAAGACTGTTTAAACAGTCAAAAGTTTGATAATAAAGAACGACATACTGAAAAAGCTCAAAATGTTGAAAAAAAAAATGGATTGAGCAAACTATGAAGGAGACTCTGAACAAATCACAAGGACTAAACTTGTACATAAAGAATCCTGATGATTCTGATTATGATGAAATTTTTAACGAATATCTTGCTCCTTAATCGCTTTAAATCATCGTGAATGAATTTCTTCATCACAATTTGATTCTAAAATCCTAAGATAACATCGTATCTTTCATCATAAATATCCTCGATACTTCTGGAGATATTTTCATAACTATTCTTATCTGAAATCATTTATCTCTTCATGCTATCAGTGTTACATCATCAAGGAAACTGTTTTAGTTCCTAAAATCTGAAAAATTCGAATTTAAAATATGAATGTTTTTGAAGCAGTGTTGGGAACTAAAACATGAGTTAGTATAATATAATGACACTTGATCAACGTGATTATATTACAGTAAGTCATGTCGAGTTTCTAATGGGACGTGATAATTCACAGATTATAACATCATCATGTGCCATGTTACACGACTCTTACATTCTATCTAATCTTCAAACATATCAAGAATGTAATTTCTTGATAGTTCTATCTTTTCTTTGGAATTCTGGTAATTTAACCAATCAAAGTCTTGCTAATACAGTTTCTATCTTAGAACATTAGTCAGGTTCATTTGAAACTACATACTTACGAATTCTGGACTATTACTCGCTTTACTAGAGGCCGAGAAGAAAATAAAAAGGCAAAGAGCTCCAAAATATAAGAAAAAATATAAAACCCAATAATAACACGGATGTTACAAACCGTGGATATTAATACGAATAGCAATATAAAGACACGGTATAATTAAGAATAGTATCACCCAAGGTACTAGGAGAAGTAGACATATTTTTCTAGTGGAAGATTGAAAAGAAGGATGACAGAAATGATAATTAGGAAAAATATCAAGGATTAGAACTGGATTAAGCATTTTCACAATCTTTTGGATGTATGAACTAAGAAAGGAAGTATAGGAAAGGTGAGAATAATGGAACGAAAGAATTAAATTTATAATAAAAATATCAGACAGAGTGATCAAGGCAGATCACCGTATTTAATTATAGAGATCTTAATTTCCTTATTCGCCGAAGAATCAAATCTTTTAGATTTCAAAGATTTTCTTTAAATCCCTTGAATTCCGGAATTCAAGCAAGACAACGTCAAAAGCTAAGACGCACCTTATTTTTTTTTTTCTAAATTCAACCCTGACTCTGTCAAAAGTTAAGACGAATCTTTACTTTTCCTATTTCAATCTTTTGCGATAGCTTCACTCATACGCTTCAAGTAACCGAATCGTTTAATCTATATTACAAGGTAATGATAAACCTCTATTTATCACTTCATTTCATCATGAAAAATTTTTTATTGTTAGCCATGACCACCTCACTCAAATTTCAGGACGAAATTTCTTTAACGGGTAGGTACTGTGACGACCCAGAAATTTTCGACCAAATTTAAACTTCAATCTGTATATGATTTCGACACGATAAGCAAAGTCTGTTATGTTGAGTCTCAAAACTTTTGAACTATTTTTATGGAATCAATTAACCTTCGACTATTCCCGACGATTCACGAACAAACATTTGTCAATAAATAGGTATATAAATATAAATATAGGTATATATAATAAATTAAAACAATAAGATAGAAATTGATAAATTAAAGTAAGTATGTAAAATAAAATACAAAATAATAAGTGGATATTAAAAAAAGCTATATATAAATACATGTGATTTCTATAAATAATTATTATGATATGTATATTGGAATATATATCAAAGGTATAGGTATTATATGTTATTATATATAAAATAATACATGATTAATAATATGTAAAATTAAAAGATTAAACGTAATTGCAAATTAAAAATATAGTGTTATATTATTATTATTATTACCTTCATTGTTATAAATACTAACAATAATACTAATCTCAGTATTGTTAATATTATTATATATAATATTTATATATGAAATAAGAGACATTTAAATTGTTATAATATTACTATTACTAATATTATTGTTATCATTATTAATATCATTATTTTTATAATTAGTAGTAAATTTATGACTTTAATCATTGTTATAATTAGTATTAGTATTATTATTATTTCATAATTATCATTACCATTATCACTAAAAATTATTATTAACATTATTATTATTAGGGTTAATATTTGTATTAATAATAAAAGATATCATTATTGTTATTATTAATACTATCATAATATTATTAACACTTTTATTATTAATATCTTTAACAATATTATTGATAATATTACTAATAAAATTTTATCATTAATAAAAATTATTATTAATTAGTATTAATATTATTATTATTATATATATCCATTAATTAATAATATTTATTTATCATATAAAAGGAAAATAGATATAAACAACATCTGTTTCCTTTCGTTATCTAATCTGTAACAATTTCCTGTATTGATTGGAGATGTTGTCGACTCCATTATGCATTCAGTTAGCCATCCCCTTCAATCTTTTAATTTTTTTTTATTTTCTTTTGTACTGGTTTGTCTGTAATCAAATATATAGACCCATAAATTGCTATATGATAATAATTGATCAATTCATGTTAAACACAGTCATTCCAACTCCTTCTCACTATCCATATCATATATCAATTATTAACTGAATCAAATTATTGAGAGAAAACTGAAAAGAAATATAACACAGGATCGTTCCTATGTTCTTTATCCTTTTTAGTCAAATTTCGAATTCTAGTTTTAATTCAAAATCTAAGAATGCAGATGTGTTAGGATACGTACAGTTGAACTATCTGCATAATTTCAAACTTCAATTCATCCTAATGATCTTGAATTTTAGAGTCAAAGTTATGTTGCAAAAAGTCAAACGATCTATGATTAGTAAAATTCGAAGTCGTTTTTTGAGTTATTGGAGAAACTGATGATCGGTAAAGTTTTTATTACTGATTTAAAACACAATTCATGTTACAAGTTTTATCTAAAACAATCTAAAATGTGAAATTTGATTTAGACTTTATTTTTGTTCTTAACTGTGATTTACAATAGCTTGAATTCGAGTGAAATATCAAAATGTATTAAAGTGGTTTTGTTAAGAATAATCTAAACAAACTTTCTGCAAAAATTGATGTTCCAATACGTTTTGTTGAGATGGAATTTTCGAGTCAAAGTTTTTCTTATCAAAAGTCAAAATTTGTTCTATAATCAAAATTGGATTTTCTGTTACAAATGAAGTTTAACCGATAATTTATAATGTTTATATGAAACAATTCCAACACAATTTATGTTATAATCTTTCTCTAAAACCATCTTAAATTCGAAATCAAATTTTGGATTTTATTTTTTGTATCAACAGCAGCCTGTTCTATTTTTTTTTTCGATTTCTGTAAATACAACCAAATGACAAGTTGTTATAATTAAGTTGCAAGGTTAAAACGAACAGCAATTAGAATTTGGATTTGGTTTTTGGTCGACGTAAATTCTGAAGATGGTGGAGAAATATGGAAACAAAAACAGGAAGGTTAAATAAAATAAGTATAGAGTATATTTCAGAAAAACAGAATGGATTAGATGGTTAAAGGGTTGTTTGGGTTAACGAGAGATCGGGGGTTCGAGCCTGGTCGATGACAGTTTCCGTTTTTTTTTTAGCTATTTCATCAAGGTAGCTAATTTATTACTTTTATTATTATTATTATTATTATTATTATTATTATTATTATTATTATTATTATTATTATTATTATTATTATTATTATTATTATTATTATTATTATTATTATTATTATTATTATTGTTATTGTTATTGTTATTGTTATGTATTATTAATTATTATTATTAATTCAAGTATTATAATAATAATAATAATAATAATAATAATAATAATTATTATTATTATTATTATTATTATTATTATTATTATTATCATCATAATACAAATTATTAATATCAACAAAATAAATATTAATATCATTACATAAATATTATTATCATTGTTATTATTATTATTATTATTATTATTATTATTATTATTATTATTATTATTATTATTATTATTATTAGCATTATTATTTAGAAATTATTAGTATTAACATTATTATTATTAGTATAATTATTATAGTATTAATGTTAAGTGGTATGATTATTAATATCATAATTAGTAATAAGATTGTTCTTGTTATTAGGTATTAGGAATTTTTATCAAAAGTATTATTTTCATTATCACAACTCTTAAACTTTTCTTTTTATTGAAATTTCTATTATTAACATTATCATTATTATAAGTATAATTATTATTGTTAATATTATTATTAATACAATTAGCGAAAGGATTATTATTATAGATATTATAATTATTACTATTATTACTGTTATTATTAAAATTATTAAGATCATTATAATAACTATCATTAACTATAAAATTAATATTTTTACAAGTATTATTATTAATATCATTGTTATTATCATTAATAAAGTTATTATTAACATAAGTATATTACTAATGTTATTATCATTATTTTTAAATAATATTAACTTAGTATAATTAGAACTACTGTTTGATAAACAGATGAAATACATAAATATACATATATATATATATATATATATATATATATATATATATATATATATATATATATATATATATATATATAACATAACAAAATATTTTATTATATAAAGGAATATATGAAAAATAAATATATTATTAATATAAAAATAATATCATTAATAGGATATATATATAACTTATTCGATTACGATTTTGTGTATTAATATATATATATACAAATGATATAGGTTCGTGAATCCGAGGCCAACCCTGCATTGTTCAATTTAGTCATATGTATTTTTACTACAAAATACAGTATGGTGAGTTTCGTTTGCCTTTTTACCCTTTATATTTTTGGGCTGAGAATACATGCAAAATTTTTATAAATGTTTTACGAAATAGACACAAGTAATCGAAACTACATTATATGGTTGAATGATCGAAGCCGAATATGCCCCTTTTTGCTTGGTAGCCTAAGAATTAGGGAACATCACTAATTTTGAGAATTAGTGCACGCCTAATTGACGCGAATCCTAAAGATAGATCTATTGGGCCTAACAAACCCCATCCAAAGTACCGGATGCTTTAGTACTTCGAATTCATTTTTATCATTGTTAATATCGGTTATGAGGTGTTCAATCCATATGAATGATTTTTGTCTCTATGCATGGGACGTATATTTATGAGAAATGGAAATGAAAATCTTGTGGTCTATTAAAAATGACGGAAATGAATATTTAAGATAAACTAATGAACTTCTAACAACCCGTTCTAATCCATCTGGACGAATACATTACAATTGGTTACATCGCGAGGTACTTGACCTCTGTATGATACATTTTACAAACATTGCATTCGTTTTTAAAAGACAAACTTTCATTACATCGAAAGTTGACGGCATGCATACTATTTCATAATATATTCAACTATAAATGACTTGATAATATTCTTGACGAACTCAATGATTCGAATGCAACGTCTTTTGAAATATGTCATGAATGACTCCAAGTAATATCTCTAAGATGAGCAAATGCACAGCGAAAGATTTCTTTCGTACCTGAGAATAAACATGCTTTCAAGTGTCAACCAAAAAGGTTGGTGAGTTCATTAGTTTATTATAAATAATCATTTCATAATTTTAATAGACCACAAGATTTCATATTTCCATTTCTCATAAACATACGTACCATGCATAGAGACAAAAATATCATTCATATGGATTGAACACCTGGTAACCGACATTAATAGATGCATATAAGAATATCCCCTATCATTCCGAGAAATCCTTCGGACATGATAAAAACAACATCGAAGTACTAAAGCATCCGGTACTTTGGATGGGGTTCATTAGGCCCAATAGATCTATCTTTAGGATTCGCGTCAATTAGTAGATCGGTTTACTAATTCTTAGGTTACCAAGCAAAAAGGGGCATATTCGGCTTCGATCATTCAACCATATAATGTAGTTTCGATTACTTGTGTCTATTTCGTAAAACATTTATAAAAGTAGCGCATGTATTCTCAGTCCCAAAAATATATATTGCAAAAGCATTTAAAAAGAGAGTAATGAAACTCACCATACTGTATTTTGTAGTAAAAATACATATAACGACATTGCACAAGTGTATAGTTGGCCTCGGATTCACGAACCTATATCATTTGTATATTTATTAATATACATAGTTGTAATCGAACATATATATAAATGTATTAGTTATATCATTTTTATGTTAATTATATATATGTTTTATATGTTCATTTTATATATAAATATATTAAATTTTGTTATGTTATATATATGAAATATTTTATATGTATATACTTCTTTTGTTTGTTTAAAATAGTAGTTATATTAATACTAAAATAATATTAGTAGTGATTAAAATAATGATAATGATAATACTAGTGTTAATAATAATAATAATAATAATAATAATAATGTTAATGATTTTATTATTAATAATATTAATGATAGTTTTAAATAATAAATCTTATAATAATGATATTAACAGTAATTTTTAATAAAATGAAAAGTTTAATAGTAATGATAATGAAAATAATAATTTTGATACTAATACTAATATTTATGAAGATATTTTGTATTCGAATCATAATAATACTAACAATACTAATCCTAATCATATTAATGATAATAGCACTAAAATGGTAAGGTTAATAATATTATTAATAAATTCAATAATACTAACGATAATGTTAATATTAATATTACTTAATAATAATACTAGTAATAATAATGATAATATCATAAGTTTCATTAATAATAATAATAATCATATAGTTAATAATAATAACTAACATAATAATAGTAATTAATACTAATAATTAATAATAATAATAACAATAATGATAATGATAATAATAATAATTATTATAATTATAATAATAAGACATTAATAATAATAATCAGAATAATAATAATGATAATAATAATAATAATAATAATAATAATAATAATAATAATAATAAAAATAATAATAATAATAATAACAATAATAATAAATAGATAAAAAAAATAAAACTACCTTTCAAAATAGGCTTTAAAAAAAAAGACATATGCCACTTCCCAGGCTCGAACCCGTGACCACTCGCTCACCCGTCATAACCCCTAACCAGTTGCTCCATTTAGTTTTTCTGATTAAAACTCTGCCTAATTTTATATAACCCGTATATATTACTTCCTTTTTCTTTATAATCATTACCAATTCCAAATCGTCCAGGAATGAAATCAATCTTAACATCAAGGTAATGAATTCATTTTAGAATTGACAAACACAACGGAAAATGATTTGTTTGAGTGATTAAACTTTACAGCAACAGAATATAAATTAAATAGCAATAGCAGTAGCAGTAACTTGTTAAAAAAAATAAATATGAACTCAAACTCAGATTTTGATTTTAAGAACATTTTAGAACATAATTCCTAAATGAAATATGTCCTAATTCATTCATATAAACTTTCTAGTTAATCAATTTAACTTGTAACAAAAAAACAACTCTGAATTTTGATGAAGAACTATCGTTTGACTTTTTGAAACCCAATTTTGACTCCAAAATTCAAATTAAATAAGAAGAATCGGGGAATGATTCTTTGTAGATAATTTACATAAACGAATCTTAACCAAACTGCATTATTACTTTTTGAAATAGAATTTGGATTCGAGTTTTTCAAGAAAAAAGAACACGAACAGGGTAATAACATGTGTTCTTTAATATTTGATGAATTTTTGCCAAATTAGACTCTGTAAATGATAAGTGTAGTTGTTAAAGAATAATGTGGCTTTTACTGGTATCACTTACACTGAATTGCATCATTTAACATACCTAGTTGGTCGACAGGAGTATACTGGGTACAGAAAATAAAATAATTAAAATAAATAAAGGATGACACAGATTGCTAACTGATTTTGTTAGGTTCTAGTTGTTTAAATCCTTGATTGTACTATTTGAATCAATTAGATACAGTATGGAAAATGATGGGAAATAGATTATTGATCCTGGTTTCCAGTTATACGATTTCCTATGGATTTTATTAATAACTAATAATTATAATTATTAATAATAATAATCTAAATAAAAAATATTGGTTTCCTATTATATATATCTGTATAACATTTTATTTTATATATTAATTGCTGTTTTGATGTATAAATCGTATTATATATATATATATATATATATATATATATATGTATATCTAATCTTTATACATCTATTTATATATATATATATATATATATATATATATATATATATATATATATATATATATATATATATATGTGTTTATATATATATATATAATTCATAAGTTTTTGTTAGTTAATAAATATATTAATAATATTAATAAAACTAATAATAAGAATAATAATGAAAGTAAATAAGATAATGATATTAATGATAAAAATGATTTTTAGTAATAATAATAATATATTATGAAAATAAGTTATATCTTAATAATAATAACAATAAATTTTAATAGCAATGATTCTTAATGAATTGGTAATGATAATATCTAATAAAGATATATCAATTACATGCTTCAAATTTTATATCAATATTATATATTAAAATAATAATTTTAATAATACTGGTTTTATTACTGTTGATATTTATTTTAATGATAATAATAAAAGTATTATTGGCAACATAATAACTATATTTAAACTTGTAATTACACTAATCAGGTTAAAATTATACATTATAATTATACATTATATGTTATATGATAATATGTGTTGTATACTTATTATAAATACTTTATATAATATGTGTATGCATATTAAATATAAAAATGTAATAGTCTTGTATATATATATGTATTGTATATATATATTTATTATAATATCCTCCCATCATAGAAATAAATTTAAGCATATAGTATTTATAATTTGTTTATATTTTCAAATATTCATATGATAATCATTATTAAAGAAATCATATATATCTATTCATAGATTTTATAAAAATAATTTTCTTATTTTGTATATACTATTTTACATATTTACTTCTAATAATTCAATTATCTTTTATTATTTTCAATACATACGTTTATATATATATATATATATATATATATATATATATATATATATATACATATATTTATTTACAAATAATTGTTCGTGAATCGTCGGGATTTGTCAAAGGTCAAATGTATACGTGAACACAGTTCCAAGTTTTTGAGACTTCAACATTACAGACTTTGCTTATCGTGTCGAGTTCATATTAAGATTAAGTTTAAATTTGATCAGAAATTTCCGGGTCATCACAGTACCTACCCGTTAAAGAAATTTTGTCCCGAAATTTGATCGAGGTCGGCATGGCTAACAATAAAAATGTTTTCATGATGATTATGAGTTTGATAAATAGAGTTTTATCAATATTGAGTAATATGGATAAAACAATTCGATTATTCGAAGAGCACGAATGAAGCTATCACAAAAGAATGAATTGAGTAAATGCAAGTTCGTCTTATCCTGTGACGTAGTCACGGTTGATTTCTGAAATTCAAAGGATTTAGAGAAAATCTTTGAAATCTAAAAGATTTGATTCTTTAGCGAATAAGGAAATTAAGATCCCTATAATTAAATACGGTGATATGCCTCGATTACTCTGTCTGATACTTCCATTATAAATTAAGCTCTTCCGTTCCATTATTCTCACCATTCCTGTACTTTCTTTCTTAGTTCATACATCCAAAAGATTGTGAAAATGCTTAATCCAGTTCTAATCCTTGATATTTTCCTAATTATCATTTCTATCATTCTTCTTTTCAATCTTCCACCAGAAGAATCTGTTTACTTCTATTATTGCCTTGGGGTGATACTATTCTTAATTATACCGTTTCTTTATATTGCTATTCGTATTAATATCTGTAGTTTGTAACCTTCGTGTTGTTGTTGGGATTTATATTTTCTCTTATATTTTGGAGTTTTTTTCCTTTTTATTATCCTCTCGATCTTTAGTAAAGCGAGTAATGGTCCAGAATTCGTAAGTATGGAGTTTCGAATGAACTTAATGTTCTAAACGAGAAAGAAAGTAATAGCACGATTTGATTTGTCAAATTATCAGAATCACTGAGAATAGATAGAACTATCAGGAAGATATGTTCTTGATATGTTTAGAGATTAAGTAGAATGTAAGAGTCGTGTAACATGACACATGATGACGTTATGATCTGTGAATCATCACGTTTCATTAGAAACTCAGCATGACTTACTGTAATATAATCACGTTGATCAAGTGTCATTATATTATACTAACTCATGCATCAATTCCTAACATTACTTCAATACCATTCATATTTTAAGCTCAAAAGTTTACAGAATATAGAAACTAACAGTTTCTATATGATGTAACACTGATAGCACGGAGAGATTATTGATTTCAGTTAAGAATAGTTATGAAAATATCTTCAGAAATATGGAGGATATTTATAATGAAAGATACGATGATATCTTGGAATTTCTAATATCGAAGGATGGTGAAGAAAAATTTGTCCGCAAGAGTTTGAAATCAGAAGCAAGGTATTCGCTAAAGATTTCATCAGAAACAGAATCATCAGAATTCTTAATGTACAAGTTTAGTCCTTGTGATTTGTTCAGAGAATCCTTCGTAGTTTGCTCAATCAGTTTTTCAGTTTCAAACTTTTTCTGAGCTTTGCCAACATACAATTCTTTATCATCAACTTTTGGCTGTTGAGGTCGTTTACAGTTTTTGGTTGCTTCATTCAACTTTTCAAAATTCAGAGTATTAATTCGCAGACTGGGTGCTTTTCAGAATTTCAGAATGGAAGATCATAGTTCTAAGAGATAAATATTATATGGATACATATAACTGTTAATGTGGAAACGTTGCGAGACTCACAATACAGATTTGCTGATTCCCGATAATTGGTATGGCAATTCTTGTTACAAGATGCGGATGAGTACATAATGAGACTTCAATAGATAAATATAGTGATTTGTCGGAGGGATTTAAACTAAGGAGCGACGAGGTTGCTGGCACATCTGCTGGTAATATGGTGGAATATAAAAGGTTCCCCGGTAACGATAACGAAAGGCAAGCTTATAAATCAGGATTATAATAAGGCTTATCCAACTGAAAAGTCGAAGTTGACTTGCTGGAGCTATGACAAAATTCGCTACTTTGAAAAGGAATTGCAATGTTATTTTCTGTAATAACAATGCCAAAAGAGCTAGCACAGATACGGTTTAACCGTTTACTCAGGTTCCGAGTGTTTTCAGGTGCATAACTATATGTATCAATCTTTTCTTCTGTAGGTGAAGTGAGGTTGGTTCATCCTCTCGATTGAGGTGTTTTCAAGAATTATGAAGGGTTTGAACGCAGATAGTAATCGTCAAGATATAAATGAGGTTTTAGATGAAATCAAGTGGCAAACTTGAAGAAATGTTTAGTTTTATATGTTATAATCAATATTTTAATTCATTTTAATTGTCCAATGTTTTTAGTCCACAGTCGATAGTCCATAGTTAACAGTCCAATATTTCATATATAGTTTAATATATAATATTTGAATTAATTAATACGTATCATGACCCGTGTACATGTCTCAGACTCGATCACAACTCAAAGTATATATATTATTATAGAATCAACCTCAACCCTGTATAGCGAACTCGATCATTACAGCATATAGAGTGTCTATGGTTATTCTAAATAATATATATAGATGCGTCGATATGATATGTCAAAACCTTGTATACGTGTCCCGATATTTAAAGTGCGTAAAATAAATAACAGAAATTAAATGACGATAAATAAAGTGCGTAAAGTAAAAAACAGAAATTAAATGACGATAAATAAAATTGCGATAATTAAACTGCGATAAATAAACTGCGATAAAAAAAATCTAATCAGTTAGTTAGGAACAGTTAGCTAGGAACAGTTAGCATGGATTCTTAATAAAATTTCTCATAGTTAATTTGTCTGTTTCTAACAAATTTTATTTTGTCGTATGTTTTCTTCATTATGCCACTTGTTGGATTCTGATAAGTCAAAATCCAAATATGAAATTGAATGAAAATGGTTATTCTGTGGTGAAAGGATTCGTATATCTATGGATGTAAGTAGAATAGTAATTGACTGTTGAATCAGATTCGAAGAATGTACAATGTAACTTATTAATGTGAAATCTAAATATTCCTCGGGTATTACCTACCCGTTAAAGTATTTTCACCATTAACAGTTTGTACGAAAGAATTTTTAAATTACAATCTTTATGAAAATATACTTACATATATATTTTCCTCAGATGTAATCATGGATTAAATGAGTTAATATAATATTAATCTCATTTGATTTACCATTAGAACTAGAATACATAATCTCTAAAACATTAGAGATTACATAATCATCATGAAGAACGAAGATGTAGAACGTCATGTAGAACGTCATGTAGAACGATGATTATACTCGAGGTACAGAATGAAATGTTGAGGCATGTGATGTTGAAGCTTGGGTTGTTAGTGGTACTGGTATTGATATTGGTGATACTGTTGGTGTCGGTGATGTTGTTGAAGCTGGTACGTTTTGCACCATATTTTCCAAGGCTACAACTCGGGTGCGAAGCTCGTTGACTTCTTCCATTATTCCAGAATGATTGTCAGTCAGAATGAGCGGATGAATAAGGTTTAGAATTGTGGATAGAATATAATCGTGGTGAGATATTCGGGAAATGAGGGTGAAAATGGTGTTTCGGATTGGTTCGTCGGTGAATGCTTCAGGTTCTTTGCCAAGAGTGCAGGTTGGTGGGTGGAAGGGATCGCCTTCTTCTCGTCTCCATCGATTACGTCGACTACGAACCCATCAGATGAATTGGGGATGGATGATTGGTTGATTCATTCTGGTGACACTGCTTTCGGAGCTTAGGTGAAACTCCATATCGGAATAGCTGTCGGAATCTGAGGAATTCGAACTGGTTAAGGGATTCATCTCGTACGATCAGATGAAGGATTTTCGATAAGAAATAGATTATAGGATGTAGATTAGTACCCTGCAATACATAATTTACATATGCATATATAATACTAAAATCCCATAAGTTACGGAGGAATCCACGGAAGCTGTGAAGCAAAGTCTACAGTAACAGATACACTAAGATATGAATTTTGTCTATACACTATTCCTGCAGTCAATGCAGTAAAACATGTCTAGACTAAAAATGATAAGCAAAAAATTCCCTAAGAATGATAAGCAGGTAATTTTCTAAAGATGATAAGCAGATGATTTCCGACTAGAAATGATAAGCAAAACTTTTGACATGCAGACACGGTCGAAGTCCAGACTTACTAATGCATTCTAACGACTATTAGTTAGACATGTAACATCCCGCGTTTTTCCGTTAAATTTAATTTTAACACCGTCTTTTTTTTAAAACATAATCTTTCGTATTTAAAGTAATAGTTTCCGTGAGTAACGTTCATTATATTTCCGCTATTTAATTATAACATCACTCGGTTACTCGAGCGTTTTTAAAATATTTCGTTGATTAATTCCCGCACCCGCTTTGAAACTTGAGGGACCGAAGTTGTCAAGTGGGCAAACTAGTTGACTAGGTCAACTAGTCAACCCACCATTCTCATCCATTCAATCCCTCCATCTCTCTCCCTTTTCTCTCTAGCTCAAGAACCCCATTTCTCCCAACTTCACTAAATCATCATCTAAATTCGATCTAGGAGGCTTACAACAAAACAAATTACATTTTCGTGATCCTCTCTTCATCCTCTACGATTTGATACTAACTACACCGATTTTGGGTAACATTTCTAAAACTCTAGATTTCTTTAAATTCGTGTTTTTGACTTGAAATGTTGTTAGTTAGTGTCTATGGCTCGTGTCTAGCATGATTATATGATTTGTATGCTCGATCTTGATGTTTTGGTGTAACTAGCTTGAAAATGAAAAGTGGATGCTTAATCCTTGATTTTGGATGAGTTAATGTTGTTAGATTGTTAAAGTGCATGTTTTAATTGTGTTACTAGTATCATTAGCCACATTTGGATGTGTAGGTTGATTAAGGAAACTTCAAAAACCCGATTAATGATTTTGTGATGTTTGACTAGGGTTTGATAGTTCTTGACATGAACTTTTGGGTGCTTAAATGCCATGGAATGTTAATTGTTAGTGTCTAGTAGCAATGTATGCTTCATTACCTTCAAAACGGCATATCGTATGTGTAAATTGGATTCCCGAATCATAAAATACGTTTTACGAACTTGAAACTTGAAAATAAACCTTTCTCGATCAATTGACGAGTTTTCGTTTATTGTAAATGATGTTTTGATTGATGATATGTGGTTAGTTGTATTCCTTGTCGAAATAGCTTTCCGATGATATAAAATACATGTTCTAATTGTTTGCGGATCATAAAATGTGATTGTTTGTGTTTTGGTTCGTGCATACTTTGAAAACTGACCAGAAATCCCTGCACAGAGGGTGGCGCGGCGCGCCCCTTCCCCGCGCGGCGCGCCGATGTGCCTGGTCAGATTCTGACCTCCTCGTCCCGTTTCACGTGAAATGTTTGACTAGCTATCGACCTCCGATTCACATGAAACTTGTTCTAATATGCTTATATATGAGTAAAAACCTCAGAAAAATAGTTCGGGACCGAACCCGAACGCGTTGACTTTTTTTCGTTGACTTTGACCAAGTTTGACTTTTAGTCAAACTTAACCAAACTTTTAATGCAATCTTCCTAACATGCTTTTATACTTGTATCTTGCATGAAACTTGACAATTTGCTTCACATGCTACATAATCGAGTCGTGTCGAGCCATAGGACTAATTGAACACATTTCACCCGACCTTGTGTCGTAACCGGTTAATTGATATAACTTACTTGTTTAGGTCAAGGTTAAGCAACTTTCATGCACACGTTTACTTGTTGAAGTACTTTTATACTCGTGCACTCGAGGTGAGATCATAGTCCCACTTTTACTCTTTTTGAACTTATATTGGGATGAGAAAACATAAACGATTCTTTTGAACTAAGTGAACACAAGAACGGGAAAACAAACATTCTACATACGAGTTTAGAACAAAATCCTCAATTCGATTATCATTAGTTACACTTGCCGGGTGTAAGCGAGAACTTATGTTATATGGCCATATGGGTTTGACAGCCCTCATCCTTGACGGTTCGCTACCGTCTACGGATGAAATATATTTTCGAGAATCAGTGTTTGTTCTAGCACTAAGTGATGGGGTATACAATGGAAGGAATGTTAAGCTTTGATAATTGGGTGCTCGTGAAACAAACTTTTGGAATGTATTACTATTATTTCATTGATGCAAATCTTGTGGTTCACTTGTACTTACTTACTTAAACCTATGATTTCACCAACGTTTTCGTTGACAGATTTCTATGTTTTTCTCAGGTCTTGCACGATATGTGAAACATGCTTCCGCTTACTATTTGATACTTGCATCCGATGTCGAGTATACATGCATTTCATGGAGCGTCTTTTGACTTTACTTTAAACCGTGTCGCCTAGATTTCAATCGTATCTATGACGTTGTAACTTAACTTTTGGTTGAACAATCCTTGTAAACATTGAAACAATCTTTATTTTGAAATGAAGGCGACATATTTTGGTCAAACGTTATCTTAAAGACTTATAATCAGGTAATGGGACCCACGTAGCCGACGCCGTCACTTGACGATTTGTCGGGGTCGCTACAGATGGTATCAGAGCTGGTTTAACCTTAGCCGTAAAGGTAGTCACGCGCGCCGGCTGTCAGGCCGGGCACTCATACGGACTATGCTTTTTGGCGGGTTAATCGTAGAGGGGGTTCTCACAGTGTTACCTGTGACGAAGCATTGGCTCTTACCCCTTGCGATCCCTTGGAATTTGAGGGTTGGCAGTTTGGCAGAAATGCGGGCCGTAAAATCAGTGTCTGAGGTACACTCAGTGGTCACCAAGCGGTTAGCTGGAAAGGCACTGGGTGGGTTTCTACCCCATCTGTCGTTACAGTTGGTATCAGAGCCTTGGTTGTAGGGATTTAGAGTTCATTTGTGTCCACCCCGAGTCATAGGGTACATAGGTGAATCTAGACTACAACCGGCATATAGACTGAAGTAGGAATTATTTGACAAATTGTGCATTTATACTCGAACTCTTCTATCATATCTAACTCGTATTCGATCTTGATCTTACGTTGATAAATTTTGTTGATGCGCCACCTTGACTTTATGAAGTAATGTTAAATGCACATGAGAATCAGGGTAATATAATTTCCGGGATTATATTACGGTGATTCACATGGACGTTCCGACATTATGACGTAAAGAATTTAAGGCGAGTCAAGGAAAAAAATTTCCTCTCTATCCTATTTCCATACTCCGGTTAGTATTGTTGAAAATACTAACCAACGATATTCTTGTCTCATGAAGGAACAATGGCTCACCAAGGTCAACACAATACTCCTCTCGAAACTCTAGAACAAGCTCTTCAACGAATGATAACCACCGCCGTGGGTACGGCCGTGGCCGATCACTTTTCTAACAACAACAATCATGGAGCCGGTAATTCAATCGAAGGTTGCTCCTACAAGAACTTCATGAAGTACAATCCTCCCACTTTCGATGGAACCGGGGGACCGGTTACTCTCACCCGATGGTTTGAACAAATGGAGACCGTTTTTAACACAAGCGGTTGTCGAGACCAAGATAAGGTCAAGTTTTCCACCCTCACTTTCACCGGTATTGCTCTCTCATGGTGGAACACGTATGTACAATTAGTGGGAAGCGATGAAGCCCACACACTCTCTTGGACCGAATTAAGAGAAAGAATGATCACCGAATACTTCCCGCGCGACGAGACTCGAAGGCTCGAACAGGGTCTAAGGAATTTAAAAACGGCCGGAAAGGACCTCGGGGCTTATAATCAACGGTTTACCGAACTAGTCTCGATGTGTCCAATTCTCATGACTCCCGAATCCCTAAGAGTCGAACTTTACATGGATGGCCTCCCTAAGAGCATTCAACACAAGGTAATGACATCTCAACCCACTAACCTACAAGAGGCTTTAACAATGGCCCGCCAAGCCTTAGAAACGGTGAATGAAATGGAAGCACCGGCACCAATGGTCGAGAACCACCCGAGTAACAACAAAAGAACATGGGAAGCCTCTCAATCAAACAACCACAACAATAACAACAACCCCGCCAAGAAGCCTTTTACCTCCAACGACAAGAAAGGCTATGCCGGAAAAATGCCTTTTTGTGACGAATGCCACAAGCATCACTTTGAAGGATGTGGCAGGTTTCGCCACCGGCGCCAAGGACCCGTCGCTCGAAAGATGCCCAATGCACACAGAACGGGTGCTTGCTTCGAATGTGGCCAACGGGGTCATTTTAGGAATGTGTGCCCAAATAAGAAAATCAACCCCAACGCACGCCGTTGAACCTTCGACATCGACACCAAGGATGCCCGGAACGACGATGGACTAGTAACGGGTACGTTTCTTCACAACAAACCGTATATTTCATACTTGTTCGATTCGATTACCGCTAGACGTTTTATAACCCAGGATTTGACTCATGCTCTTTATATTCCACCTCTTTCCCCCAGATACTACTTAGACGATTTAAGTGACCGACGGAAAAATATTGTGTGCCTACAAATTTTATTGGAGGAAATACGTTAAGACTTTTGACTTGACACATATAGAACTAGGGAGCTCGGAACCTATTCGTAAAAAAAAAAAAAAAAAAAAAAAAAAAAAAAAAAAAAAAAAAAAAAAAATGTTTCCCCATCATCTTGTATAGATTATTGTGAACTGAGTAATTTTCGGTTGGAAACCGATACCCTCTCCCTCGCATCCATGACCTCATGATTATTTGCACGAATCCCGTATGTTCCAAATCGACCTCCGTTCCGGTTATCATCAATTGGGGGTTAAGTGAGACGATGTCTCCTAAGCCACTTTCCGAACTCGCAACGTTAGTTGTAAATCTCTCTTAGTACCGCTTGATTTATTTAGGGCTCGCCCGTATCCATAAACCTCTTGAACCGCGTATGCAAATTCATATAGACTAATCTGTTATCGTATTTATAGATGACATCTTAACTTATTTAAGTAAAGAAGAAAAACGAACAACATCACCATCTTACGCTCGAACTTTTGAGAAAAGAGCAACTTTATACCAAATTCTCCGAGTGAGAATTTCTGTTGAACGAAGTCCAATTTTCTAGACCATGAAGTTAATGGTCAAGGCATTACAATCAATCTCGAAATCAAGCCACATGTAATCAGGAAACTCTCCCAACTCAGACTTATATTCGTAAAAATCTTAGATCTCACCGGTTGTTACCGAAGATTCATTTCTGACTTTTCTCGTATTACACGACTTTAATCTCTCCGCGATCGAACCTTGAGCGTGATTCTTCACACCAACATTTCTAGCTAAATTCGTACAACACCAGATGGGACTCAAATATGGAAATATTTCTACATGAACGCCGGAAGGCATGCTCTCTCGACTCAAAATCAGTGTAACTGAAATTCGTTATATTGCGCGAAAAATTCTAATACTAAATTGTGGATCCGATCAATATTCTTGTCATCACGTACCACACTACATACCTCTGTTATTTCACCGTTACCGTCTGATATTACTGGAAATTAAGATAACACACAATCCAACGATACTTCACTCTTCTTTGACTTAACGCCCTTGTGTTTCTGATAATCGGTCAACTATTATTCAACCCCGAACTATACAACTACGTGTACTACCTCGTTTCTCTTTCAGACTTCAACTTTTGACAACTAGAGGCACATTATAGCAACCTCGAGATGTAAACTCATCCTATTCTAAGTCCTCATTTCACTACTATCTTTACCGTTCGCATTTCCGTTTAAAGAAACTCCTTGTAACATTTCTCCATGGATAGAGAAACTCCTCATATTACATAAGTATTCGCCACGAGGGTGAATAGTCCTAACGAACATTTTTCGAACCCTAACTAACTTGTTCAAACGTATCTTAAGAGATTCTATTCCAACACGGTGTATCTTTGTCAATTATTCTGTATCGAAATACTCGTTTCACTTCTAGTTTTACAAGAAACCTTGGGAACCCGCTTAGACATGAGTACCGCGTACCACCCACAAACTGACGAAACGAGCAAACGAACGATTTACGTCTTGGAAAGACATCTCACAAACTCGTATCGTCACCTTTAGTAGATCACTCTTACAACAGTAGTTACCACTCGTGTGTTCACGCGCACTTTTCGAAACCTTATATGACCACTAATGTCATACCCCTGTTCATTTAACCAAAGCATCAACCACCGAAATCTGAACTCCATCAAGAAACAACAATTGAGATCGTTCAAGTCCGAGAAGGGCTCGAGACAACCCATTGTCGCCAGAAGAGTTATACCAAACTTAGAGGAGAACCTCACAAATCCCAGTGTGTAACCGCGTAATATTGAGAACCCGCACCTTGGAAGGGTGTAATCCGTTTCGGGAATCAGGGAAAGTTAAACCCGCGACATGTTAACCCTTTTGAAACCTTGGGGCGTATTGGAACCGCTCCCTACCGTTTAGAACTTCCGACTCAATTAAGTTTCCGTTTACCCTACATTTCGTGTAACAAACTTAGAAACGTGTCCTGCGGAACAGGAACGTGCAATCCTGCTGGATACATCAACTATCGATGACAAACTTCTCTTCATAGGAAAACCAGTTGAAACCGGGGATCGTAAAAACCGAACCTTAATGCAACGTAAAACCCTGACTATCCAAATTCATGAGAACCCTCAAGAACGTACTTTCACTTATTCATAGCATTGACAACGTAAAGTCTCGAGTAAGAGATATCGACTACTACTTCCAACTAAATTTCGGGACGAAATTTCTTTTGAGTTGTGGATAATGTAACATCCCGCGTTTTTCCGTTAAATTTAATTTTAACACCGTCTTTTTTTTTAAAACATAATCTTTCGTATTTAAAGTAATAGTTTCCGTGAGTAACGTTCATTATATTTCCGCTATTTAATTATAACATCACTCGGTTACTCGAGCGTTTTTAAAATATTTCGTTGATTAATTCCCGCACCCGCTTTGAAACTTGAGGGACCGAAGTTGTCAAGTGGGCAAACTAGTTGACTAGGTCAACTAGTCAACCCACCATTCTCATCCATTCAATCCCTCCATCTCTCTCCCTTTTCTCTCTAGCTCAAGAACCCCATTTCTCCCAACTTCACTAAATCATCATCTAAATTCGATCTAGGAGGCTTACAACAAAACAAATTACATTTTCGTGATCCTCTCTTCATCCTCTACGATTTGATACTAACTACACCGATTTTGGGTAACATTTCTAAAACTCTAGATTTCTTTAAATTCGTGTTTTTGACTTGAAATGTTGTTAGTTAGTGTCTATGGCTCGTGTCTAGCATGATTATATGATTTGTATGCTCGATCTTGATGTTTTGGTGTAACTAGCTTGAAAATGAAAAGTGGATGCTTAATCCTTGATTTTGGATGAGTTAATGTTGTTAGATTGTTAAAGTGCATGTTTTAATTGTGTTACTAGTATCATTAGCCACATTTGGATGTGTAGGTTGATTAAGGAAACTTCAAAAACCCGATTAATGATTTTGTGATGTTTGACTAGGGTTTGATAGTTCTTGACATGAACTTTTGGGTGCTTAAATGCCATGGAATGTTAATTGTTAGTGTCTAGTAGCAATGTATGCTTCATTACCTTCAAAACGGCATATCGTATGTGTAAATTGGATTCCCGAATCATAAAATACGTTTTACGAACTTGAAACTTGAAAATAAACCTTTCTCGATCAATTGACGAGTTTTCGTTTATTGTAAATGATGTTTTGATTGATGATATGTGGTTAGTTGTATTCCTTGTCGAAATAGCTTTCCGATGATATAAAATACATGTTCTAATTGTTTGCGGATCATAAAATGTGATTGTTTGTGTTTTGGTTCGTGCATACTTTGAAAACTGACCAGAAATCCCTGCACAGAGGGTGGCGCGGCGCGCCCCTTCCCCGCGCGGCGCGCCGATGTGCCTGGTCAGATTCTGACCTCCTCGTCCCGTTTCACGTGAAATGTTTGACTAGCTATCGACCTCCGATTCACATGAAACTTGTTCTAATATGCTTATATATGAGTAAAAACCTCAGAAAAATAGTTCGGGACCGAACCCGAACGCGTTGACTTTTTTTCGTTGACTTTGACCAAGTTTGACTTTTAGTCAAACTTAACCAAACTTTTAATGCAATCTTCCTAACATGCTTTTATACTTGTATCTTGCATGAAACTTGACAATTTGCTTCACATGCTACATAATCGAGTCGTGTCGAGCCATAGGACTAATTGAACACATTTCACCCGACCTTGTGTCGTAACCGGTTAATTGATATAACTTACTTGTTTAGGTCAAGGTTAAGCAACTTTCATGCACACGTTTACTTGTTGAAGTACTTTTATACTCGTGCACTCGAGGTGAGATCATAGTCCCACTTTTACTCTTTTTGAACTTATATTGGGATGAGAAAACATAAACGATTCTTTTGAACTAAGTGAACACAAGAACGGGAAAACAAACATTCTACATACGAGTTTAGAACAAAATCCTCAATTCGATTATCATTAGTTACACTTGCCGGGTGTAAGCGAGAACTTATGTTATATGGCCATATGGGTTTGACAGCCCTCATCCTTGACGGTTCGCTACCGTCTACGGATGAAATATATTTTCGAGAATCAGTGTTTGTTCTAGCACTAAGTGATGGGGTATACAATGGAAGGAATGTTAAGCTTTGATAATTGGGTGCTCGTGAAACAAACTTTTGGAATGTATTACTATTATTTCATTGATGCAAATCTTGTGGTTCACTTGTACTTACTTACTTAAACCTATGATTTCACCAACGTTTTCGTTGACAGATTTCTATGTTTTTCTCAGGTCTTGCACGATATGTGAAACATGCTTCCGCTTACTATTTGATACTTGCATCCGATGTCGAGTATACATGCATTTCATGGAGCGTCTTTTGACTTTACTTTAAACCGTGTCGCCTAGATTTCAATCGTATCTATGACGTTGTAACTTAACTTTTGGTTGAACAATCCTTGTAAACATTGAAACAATCTTTATTTTGAAATGAAGGCGACATATTTTGGTCAAACGTTATCTTAAAGACTTATAATCAGGTAATGGGACCCACGTAGCCGACGCCGTCACTTGACGATTTGTCGGGGTCGCTACAAGACACACTAATGCAAGACCTGGTTCGCTAAGACCACCTCTATGATACCAACTCTAACAACCCGTCCTAATCCATCTGGACGAATACATTACAATTGGTTACATCGCGAGGTACTTGACCTCTATATGATACATTTTACAAACATTGCATTCATTTTAAAAGACAAACTTTCATTACATCGAAAGTTGACGGCATGCATACTATTTCAAAATATATTCAACTATAAATGACTTGATAATATTCTTGATGAACTCAATGACTCGAATGCAACGTCTTTTGAAATATGTCATGAATGACTCCAAGTAATATCTCTAAGATGAGCAAATGCACAGCCGAAGATTTCTTTCGTACCTGAGAATAAACATGCTTTCAAGTATCAACCAAAAAGGTTGGTGAGTTCATTAGTTTATCATAAATAATCATTTCATAATTTTAATAGACCACAAGATTTCATATTTCCATTTCTCATAAACATACGTCCCATGCATAGAGACAAAAATATCATTCATATGGATTGAACACCTGGTAACCGACATTAACTAGATGCATATAAGAATATCCCCTATTATTTCGGGAAATCCTTCGAACATGATAAAAACAACATCGAAGTACTAAAGCATCCGGTACTTTGGATGGGGTTCGTTAGGCCCAATAGATCTATCTTTAGGATTCGCGTCAATTAGTAGATCGGTTTACTAATTCTTAGGTTACCAAGTAAAAAGGAGCATATTCAGCTTCGATCATTCAACCATATAATGTAGTTTCGATTACTTGTGTCTATTTCATAAAACATTTATAAAAGCAGCGCATGTATTCTCAGTTCCAAAAATATATATTGCAAAAGCATTTAAAAAGGGAGTAATGAAACTCACCATACTGTATTTTGTAGTAAAAATACATATAACGACATTGAACAAGTATATGGTTGGCCTCAGATTCACGAACCTATATCATTTGTATATTTATTAATATACATAGTTGTAATCGAACATATATATAAATGTATTAGTTATATCATTTTTATGTTAATTATATATATGTTTTCTATGTTCATTTTGTATATAAAAATATTAAATTTTGTTATGTTATATATATCAAATATTTTATATGTATATACTTCTTTTATTTGTTTAAAATAGTAGTTATATTAATACTAAAATAATATTAGTAGTGATTAAAATAATGATAATGATAATACTAGTGTTAATAATAATAATAATAATAATAATAATAATAATAATAATAATAATAATAATAATGTTAATGATTTTATTATTAATAATATTAATGATAGTTTTAAATAATAAATCTTATAATAATGATATTAACAGTAATTTTTAATAAAATGAAAAGTTTAATAGTAATGATAATGAAAATAATAATTTTGATACTAATACTAATATTTATGAAGATATTTTGTATTCGAATCATAATAATACTAACAATACTAATCCTAATCATATTAATGATAGTAGCACTAAAATGGTAAGGTTAATAATATTATTAATAAATTCAATAATACTAACGATAATGTTAATATTAATATTACTTAATAATAATACTAGTAATAATAATGATAATATCATAAGTTTCATTAATAATAATAATAATCATATAGTTAATAATAATAACTAATATAATAATAGTAATTAATACTAATAATTAATAATAATAATAACAATAATGATAATGATAATAATAATAATTATTATAATTCTAATAATAAGACATTAATAATAATAATCAGAATAATAATAATGATAATAATAATAATAATAATAATAATAACAACAATAATAATAAATAGATAAAAAAATAAAACTACCTTTCAAAATAGGCTTTAAAAAAAAGACATATGCCACTGTCCGGGCTCGAACCCGTGACCACTCGCTCACCCGTCATAACCCCTAACCAGTTGCTCCGTTTGGTTTTTCTGATTAAAACTCTTCTTAATTTTATATAACATGTATATATTACTTCTTTTTTCTTCATAATCATTACCAATTTCAAATCGTCCAGGAATGAAATCAATCTTAACATCAAGGTAATGAATTCATTTTAGAATTGACAAACACAACGGAAAGCAATTTGTTTGAGTGATTAAACTTAACAGCAATAGAAAATAAATTAAATAGCAATAGCAGTAGCTGTAACTTGTTAAAAAAAAATAAATATGAACTCAAACTCAGATTTTGATTTTAAGAACATTTTAGAACATAATTCCTAAATGAAATATGTCCTAATTCATTCATAGAAACTTTCTAGTTAATCAATTTAACTTGTAACACAAAAACAACTCTGAATTTTGATGAAAAACTATCGTTTGACTTTTTGAAACCCAATTTTGACTCCAAAATTCAAATTAAATAAGAAGAATTGGGGAATGATTCTTTGTAGATAATTTACATAAACGAATCTTAACCAAACTGCATTATTACTTTTTGAAATAGAATTTGGATTCGAGTTTTTCAAGAAAAAAGAACACGAACAGGGTAATAACCTGTGTTCTTTAATATTTGATGAATTTTTGCCAAATTAGACTCTGTAAATGATAAGTGTAGTTGTTAAAGAATAATGTGGCTTTTACTGGTATCACTTACACTGAATTGCATCCTTTAACACACCTAGTTGGTCGACAGGAGTATACTGGGTACAGAAAATAAAATAAATAAAGGATGACACAGATTGCTAACTAATTTTGTTGGGTTCTAGTTGTTTAAATCCTTGATTGTACTATTTGAATCAATTAGATACAGTATGGAAAACGATGGGAAGTAGATTATTGATCTTGGTTTCCAGTTATACGATTTCCTATGGATTTTATTAATAACTAATAATTGTAATTATTAATAATAATAATCTAAATAAAAAATACTGGTTTCCTATTATATATATCTGTATAACATTTTATTTTATATATTAATTGCTGTTTTGATGTATAAATCGTATTTTATATATATATTTTTATGTATATCTAATCTTTATACATCTATTTATATATATATGTGTTTATATATATATATATATATATATATATATATATATATATATATATATATATATATATATATATATATAATTCATAAGTTTTTGTTAGTTAACAAATATATTAATAATATTAATAAAACTAATAATAAGAATAATAATGAAAGTAAATAAGATAATGATATTAATGATAAAAATGATTTTTAGTAATAATAATAATATATTATGAAAATAAGTTATATCTTAATAAAAATAATAATAAATTTTAATAGTAATGATTCTTATTGAATTGGTAGTGATAATATCTAATAAAGATATATCAATTACATGCTTCAAATTTTATATCAATATTATATATTAAAATAATAATTTTAATAATACTGGTTTTGTCACTGTTGATATTTATTTTAACGATAATAATAAAAGTATTATTGGTAACATAATAACTATCTTTAAACTTGTAATTACACTTATCAAGTTAAAATTATACATTATAATTATACATTATATGTTATATGATAGTATGTGTTGTATACTTATTATAAATACTTTATATAATATGTGTATGCATATTAAATATAAAAATGTAATTGTCTTGTATATATATATGTATTGTATATATATATTTATTATAATATCCTCCCATCATAGAAATAAATTTAAGCATATAGTATTTATAATTTGTTTATATTTTTCAATATTCATATGATAATCATTATTACAGAAATCATATATATCTATTCATAGATTTTATAAAAATAATTTTCTTATTTTGTATATATTATTTTACATATTTACTTCTAATAATTCAATTATCTTTTATTATTTTCAATACATACGTTTATATATATATACATATATTTATTTACAAATAATTGTTCGTGAATCGTCGGGATTAGTCAAAGGTCAAATGTATACGTGAACACAGTTCCAAGTTTTTGAGACTTCAACATTACAGACTCTGCTTATCGTGTCGAGTTCATATTAAGATTAAGTTTAAATTTGATCAGAAATTTCCGGGTCATCACAGAACTCACCAACCTTTTGGTTGACACTTGAAAGCATGTTTATTCTCAGGTATGAAAGAAATATTCTGCTGTGCATTGGCTCATTTTAGAGATATTACTTGGAGTCTTTCATGACATATTTCAAAAGACGTTGCATTCGAGTCGTCGAGTTCATCAAGATTATTATTAAGTCAATTATAGTTGGATATATTATGAAATGGTATGCATGCCGTCAACTTTCGATGTAATGAAAGTTTGTCTTTTAAAAACGAATGCAATGTTTGTAAAATTGCATCATATAGAGGTCAAGTACCTCGCGATGTAATCAAATGTAATGTATTCGTCCTGATAGATTAGGACGGGTCCTTTCAGCAAAGAATTTGCCATGACTGATCTTGGACCACTTAATTATTTTTTGTGGATTTCTGTCACTCGTATTTCACATGGCATGTTTCTATCTCAGCGGAAATATGCACTTGATATTTTGGATCGGGCTGATATGTCTAATTGTAAGCCTTGCAGCACTCCTGTTGATACACAGCCTAAACTTGGACCTAATGGGCCTCCAGTCACAGATCCCACTCTATACCGCAACTTAGCAGGTGCTCTTCAATATTTGACATTTACCCGACCTGACATTACCTACGCGGTCCAGTAGCTCCGTTTGTTCATGCATGACCCACGTGAACCTCACTTTAATGCTCTTAAACGCGTGTTGCGTTATGTTCGTGGGACAATTGATAATGGGCTTCAGATATTCCCGTCCTCCACCACGAAACTCGTTGCTTACTCTGATGCAGATTGGGGAGGTTGTCCTGACACTCGCCGCTCTACATCTGGATTTTGTGTATTCCTTGGTGATAATCTTTTATCTTGGTCTTCTAAAAGACAGGCAACCGTCTCCCGCTCAAGTACCGAAGCTGAATATCGAGTGGTTGCCAATGCTGTTGCTGAGACATGTTGGATACGCAACTTACTTCGCGAGCTTCACTCGCCACTCTTTCAAGCTACTTTGATTTATTGTGATAATGTGAGTGCGGTTTACCTTTCTACCAATCCGGTCCAGCATCAACGCATAAAACACATTGAGATAGACATACATTTCGTGCGTGATAAGGTTGCAACAGGAGATATTCGTGTGCTTCACGTCCCTACTACTTCTCAGTATGCTGACATATTTACTAAGGGACTGCCTACTCAATTATTTACGGATTTCAAATCCAGCTTGAACGTCCGTTCTTTAACTCCCGTTCCAACTGCGGGGGCGTATTAGTGTGTATATAGTTATGTACGTTTATTGTATATGTTTAGCCCACAACCCACTTTCATTGTATAGCCCGTAGGGTTTTAGCCCATTGTATTTGCTATATATTGTTGTTAATGAGAAGGATTCGAATTATTGGGAAATATACCAATCTTTAATAATGAATTGAATGGTTTATAGGATACTCGGATGTACCTAATTAATGATTTCGTTAGGTTTAATTTGATAAAAGATAAATAATTATAAGTAAAGATAAATAATTATAAGTAAATCACAGCACATGAGAGGTAGTTGATCAACCTAAAAGGAAGAATGTCAAATCTATTAACTGTATAATAACATTAAAAAAAAAACTTATCATACAGTATCACAGGCACCCAAACTACATATACCTGTAATGTAACAATATGTAATATAATATTAACTATTATAAAATTAATATTAATGTTTCAACGAAAAAAGAATGATACTATTACTTTATAAGAAATGATATTAATGTTGTACGGGTGGGTAAAATAATCGTGCAAAATTATTTCAGTGATTCAAAATATTATTTTTTTGAGTTTAAGAGTCCATGATGTTTACAAATTTTAAAAGTTCTTTTGAATTTAAGACCCGTAGTGTTGACAAATGATAAAAGTGATATTGAGTGGTGTTAGTAACTTAATGTTTACAGATTTTTTTTATTTCTCACAATTAATATCTTTTTTAAATTATGTATAAATTATATACAATTTTAAATGTTTTTTATTTCTCAACATTTTTTATTAAATTAATATTATTATTATTATTATTATTATTATTATTATTATTATTATTATTATTATTATTATTATTATTATTATTATTATTAATATTATATTTTACGTGCATGTTAACAATCTATAGTTTCTATTAAATTCCTAAAATGATGACATCATAAATACGCTTTTTTCTTTATTAAAAAAATTAAAAAGAAAAAGAAAAATTTAGAGACCTTGTACATGATGTCATAATTCTTAATTAATTTAAAATTAAATAATTAAAGAAATCTTCTATAAAAGGAAATACTAATCTCACACATTTTAAAAATTTTAAAACATATTCTACAACTTTTATATAATAATTGTATTTTAATTTTTCTAAAAAAATTTCAAAAGGCATATATTATTATTACTAATAATTATTATTAAAAATATAAATACTCAACTTTGAGCAAACTTTATTATTATTATTTATTTTTATTATCATAATTATAATTATTATATTATTAATATTCAAATATGAATTCTCTTTACGAGATTAATTACATTACATATGTATGCGAAAATACATGTCTCTATATATTTGTAAAATCAACGACAAGTTTCTTAGTCGAACGGGTCATTAAAATAACTGACTTCAGCATTTATATTTACTTAATACCTAAAACATGTCATTAAATTGTTTCGTTTAAACAAACTCGTGATTCCACGTGTCATTTCACTAGTTTTATATCATATCAGATTAATTTCATAATGAAAATGAATTTGGGATTCCAATTCAGAAAGGTACGATATCTATTCCAAATATATATATATATATATATATATATATATATATATATATATATATATATATATATATATATATATATATATATATATATGAATTCGTAGATAACTAGAGTATATAGAGAACTCATAAAACTCATAGATTGAACTTCAATCTATGTGGAGATTGAGCTTAAAATAAATAAATAAAAAACTGAAAAAAACAGTCAATCTGCACACTAAAAAAAGTCAATCTGCAAAAAAAAAAAAAAAAAAAAAACTGCAAAAAAAGTAAAAAAAAGTCAATCTGCACAGAAAAAAAGTCAATTTGCAAAAAAAAAAAACTGCAAAAAAAGTCAATCTGCACCAAAAAAGTTAATCTAAACAGAAAAAAGTCAATCTGAAAAAAAAAATGCAAAAAAAATCAATCTGCACGCAGATTGACTCAATATGCACAAAAAAAGTCAGTCTGCACAGAAAAAAAGTCAATCTGCAAAAAAAAAATTGTCAATCTGCAGGAGATTGACTCAATTAGCTCGAGTTTCATGGGTTCTCTACTACCTTTAGTTCTCCATGGATCCTCACCATATATATATATATATATATGTAGGGGCAGGATCAATGGGGAAGTAACAAATCGGGGGAAAGCGGGGGGAAGGCAAATTTTTTTTTTGTTTTTTGAAAAAACTTTATTCACGAACATTATAGATTGGATGAAAATAAGAACATTTAGAAAAGACACTTCGTGATGAATGTTATTATTTTGGTGGGAAAACGATCGACAAAAATAACATTCAAGATAATATTGTTCGTGAAGAATGTTAACGTTTATTTTCTCCATGTTTTGTGAAGTAAAATTTAGCCCGATTTAGAGTTTAAGGTTTAGGGTTTAGGGTTTGGTGTTTTGGGTTTATTCAATAAACCCAAAACACCAAACCCTAAACCCTACCCTCAACCCTAAACTCTAAACTGTTCGTGTTAAAAAACTCAATCTAAACCCTAAACCCTAAATTTTTAAACCCTAATATCTAAACCCTATAAACCCTAATATCTAAACCCTAATGTCTAAAACCTCAACATACGCTCGAAAAACACGATAATTGTTATATATTACTTCTTCGAGCGCTTTTCTGCCAAAATAATAACATTCATCACGAAGTATTTTTTCTAAATGTTCTTATTTTCATCCAATCTATAATGTTCGTGAACAAAGTTTTTTCAAAAAACGAAAAAAAAAAATTGCTTCCCCCGTTTTCCCCCGATTGGTTACTTTCCTCTTGATCCTACCACTATATATATATATATATATATATATATATATATATATACACACACACACACACACTTATATACACTACAAGAATTTAGACAATTAGTGTGGACGTCTTTTGCTTGAACATCCATGTCCATGCAATAGGTCCACTAAATGACAAAAAATTGGCTAACGTTGATTTATTTCTTTGACCAACTCTATTGCGTGGACATGTCTACGCGATACGTCAATATTAATATTTTTTTTATTTTTTCACGGTCAAAGATAGAAAAAATGAAAATGTTGAATTTTTTTTCTCGATCAGCCCTATTGCGTGGACATGTCCATTCAATAGGTATTTACCAGTTTTTTTTTTATTTTACTTTAAAATAAAATAAACATTATTTTTAAAATTTTATTTTTTTTAAAGCTATTAAACTACCATTATTAATTTTTCAAATTTCAACTTTTTGCAGTGATATATATGTCCACGCTAAAGTCCAACTTGTTGTAGTAATTATATATATATATATATATATATATATATATATATATATATATATATATATATATATATATATATATATATATATAATTAGTTGCTGAAACGCACCTCACCATATTCATGGCACGTATCGGGAGAAAATCGCATTAAAAAAACCCCTACTTGAGTATCAAACTCTTGACCTTTCGCATTCACCGAATACCCGAATTTGCAATGTTTGCTTGTGATAGTTTGGTGTTATTCAAACCACTCCCAACGCGGAGTCTGCCAAGCTCATCCAAGTAGTTGTCCTGGAGGGCGATGATGTTTCTATGCTCGCCCTAGGTGGTCACGTCCAACAATATGTCAATTTTAAACATAAAGAAAAGCGACAAACATCTTAGCAACGGATATAATTTAATCTGTTGAAATTCAACAGACATATTCCTTTTATTTTATTTTTTAATTAACTTAAATATATTTTATCACTATATAAACACCTCACTTTTATTCCATTTTAAACTACAAAATCTTAAATTCTCTCATTCTCATTTAACTGAATATCATACTTCAAATTCTCATGACTCCTTGCAACGTTAGTTTTGACATTCAAGAAAGTGGATTTTTTTACCAACGATATGAATGAGTACTATGGTGGGTTGAAACAAACGTTGATCGATATTAACGTTTTCTAGCATTAGTTTGTCCCGCTTATTCAATTGTTTAAGACAAACTGTCAATTTCGAGGCATCGGAGTTTGCCTATTTTGATGAATACGAGCAAAAACTCGTGTTTCTTAAACACGACAAAATATGATATGGAATATAGTGTGGAAAGATGTGGTACGCTCGGAACCAATCGTGTTGTATTCTAAGAATATATGGGATGACCATCCTAACGAGAATAGTGAAGTTGGATACGTGACTAATGACACAATTGGGTCAATTCCATAGTTATAATTTTTGTACTTGTAGCTTTATTAATTTATGTAATCGTAGTTAAAGTTATGTAATTTTAATATTTTAGAATTTAATGTAATCGTAGTTTTTTTTTTTATCTTTGTAATCGAACATTTTCATTTATGTAATTATATTTTTATTTTATGTAATCAAATCTTTTATTTAGTATTTACCTTAGCATTAATTTTGTAACAAAAATTTAATAAACAAAAAAAATATATATTTATTAAAAAAGTGATGAAATATATCATGGTTGGGAGTGTATAATGCTGCTGATTTGTCTCGAATAAAAAATGTTAATTTGACGTTGCTGTAGTTAGTCCAGAAAAGAAAATATATTATGGTTGGGATTAGCCTCAAGACATGCCATGATTAACCCTTTGAATTCATTGTAATCCTTTATATATAGTGTTGAAGTTAATATGCTTTTTAACCATTTCAAAAAAATAAACAAATAATAACACTTACTTTTTTTTTTAATTATTTTTTTTATTTTTATTTTTATTTTTTATATATGATTCAAAGCACATATACTATTTCATCGTGTAAAATTAGAGGATGAACTAAAGAAAAAAGGTTTTTTCTCTCGATATCATAAAAAAAAAGGTTTTTTCTCTCATTATATTCAAAATGATTGAAGCTTCGTGAGGATCAACTCGCAGCAATATGAATAAAAGTGTGAGGGAGACTTTATCTTTCGGATTTAGGGAGAACGAGATATCAAATGGCGCGTCGTGTAGGAATCGTATTACCTCGTTTTTGTTTTTTAACTTCCCGGAAAACTGGATCCGGGCAGATTTGTTGAAACTTTTCGATCGGTATGGGTTGGTTAGGGATTGTATCTAGCAAGGAAACATTTATCATGTGGATATCGATTTGGTTTTGTGAGATTCGAAGGGATTAACGATGTTGAAAACTTCGTTAAACTCTTAAACTCAATCCAGATAAATGGAGAGAGACTTCGTGTTTATAAAGCTTTAGAGAGGAGCAAGATATCCACTACCAATTCCAGTTCTGGACAAGGGGATGCCTCTACTAAAGATAGTGGGAATGCAGGGTTCGATAATACAAAGAGGAACTCTATTGCGGCAAAGGGTTCGAGTTGGGATGGGAGAAAGTTTTCGGATGTGTTAACCGGAGAAAATAGTCATCTAAATGCTTCTGTAAACCATCGTCAGGCAAGTGTTCATAATGGTTCCATCTCAAATGAGTTTCATAATACAAAATCTTTTGAAATAAAGATCGACGGCAAAATTTTCGAGTTTAATTTTCCAGCATCGGTTAAAGACCACAAACTTTTTTTTAGCTTTAATATTGATCGATATTGTTGGTCTTTGGTTAAAGAAGATAACTTTGTCAATGATGTTAAAACCAAGTCTGCAAACCAAGTCTCCGAAGCTCATAATGAAGGTCATCCTAGTACTCCTGGTGGTTCTTTCATTAACATGTCCGAAGGTAGTATTATTGGGAATACTCAGATCTGCGATGATAAAGTCATCGAAAACTCTAACGAGGTCGTATTTCATGAAAAAACGAAAGTCGAGTTACCGGGGATCAAGCGTTTGCGTCTGTGAATTCGAGTTGTACTCATACTTTTGTTCCAGTCACCGGTATATACGTGGAGACTGGTGTTGGGTTGAAAAATGAGAATGCAATACCTGTGGATGTCGTTAGTGTTGCCTCTTCTTCGCCGGAAGGAATTCCGGCCAAAGAATCCGATGTGGGGGTGAAGGATAGAGATGTTCTTTGGGTCTTGTGGAATTGATTGTCGTTCTACTTTTTCGAATTCCAATTATGGCGTTGAAACACCCAAGGTAAATGACTTTTCGATTTACTCAATGATGCGTGAAAAAAAGATGGGAGTAAAAGACGAGATGAACTATGGTAATAATGTGGGCGACTATGAAGTTCCCAAGGTTGAAGATGGGAATTCCAAAAGCGTAGCTCGTGATTCAAATTATTTGAAAGATTCCACTTCTACATGTGTGTTAAACTCCCCCAAGTTTCCTTCAAGTAGGCCAAGCTTTGATTCAACCAGTGGGCCTAACACCAAGTGTGTATCTCCATCTTGTGAGCCATCATCTCCAAATGGTTTTAAACAGGACTCTACGTGTGTCTCAAAGGATGAGGGTTTGGCACAATCTAGGCCAATTAATATAGCATATTCCGCGGTAGCCCGTTTTCGCGTTAAAAAGAAAAAAGCTCCTCCTTTGATCAAAAGTCATTTTATTAAACATGTGTGGGGTAGGTGTAATATGAAGCGTAACCGACGTCGAGACAATTTTCGTTGGCACGAAAGATACTTTATCGAGAATGTGATGAATGACTCGGAAGAGGTCATTGGTTGCTGCTCATGTTGCTCTTCTTGTGCGTCATCGGACTCGGAAACATAGTTTTGCTTATTGTCGTGTCGTGTCGCCTCTAATGTCCTCGTGATTGTGCGCCTTCTATAGTTTCGAGCTTAAGTGTGTGTGTGCGCCTTAATTTTGTGGTTGTGTGTTTTGTCTAGCTCCTTGCTAGATTTTTTTCGTGTATTGTCTTCTTTTTAATAATAAAATTTACTTGCCTTTCAAAAAAAAAAAAAAAAAAAAAAAAATAACACTTACTTTTTACAAAGATTATTTATCCACCACCAAAATTAATTTGAATCCTAATTAATCTTATTACATCGATCATAAAACATTATTACTAAAAGAATGGTGAAGTTCCAAAATTCAATAATAATTCAAAACTCTAGCTTCTGGGATGCTTTTAAGAGCAGGTCTCCAATGACTCCTGCCATATTCATTATCTTGATCTGATTTCACAATCTTCATTTTCTTCATTTCCACTACTAATGGTGGTTTTAACGATTTTGATGCTAAAGATCTTGACAGTCGTCGAAGATTATTACTATTCCCTTTACTACAATTCTCTTTGTTGTCATGATCTTTATTCTTAATTTGTCCAAGAACATGTTGCAGTTCTTGTCTTTTTATCAAGATTTTTACTCTTACCACCCCACTATCATCAATCGTTCGAGAAACGACTCCTCCCTGAACCCCGATCGATCTAAGAATCTCTAGACTTTTGGTCGCCATTTTTTCTTTCAAAATTTTTGTGATGTTTTAGTATTTGAGTAATTTTGCTTTCAAAATATGACTATGTAGATATGCAGACAAATGGATCATATGGCTTATATAGGTGTTGTTTGGGATGAATTTAGTTATTTAAAAATTATTTAAAATAAAAAAGAAGAAGAAACATAGCACATGACAGTAGCTCAAACGAAAGAGGCAGCATCTGATGAGAATCTTGAATGTCAAACATATTAGCTGTATGTACAACTAATAAAAGTTGAGATTCTGTTAGTGTAGGTTTGTTGAGATTCTGTATATGGTCTTCGGACCTCCTTATTTCTTTTTAATAATAATTGTTGGCTTTTCAAAAAAAAAAAAAAAAAAAAAAAAAAGTTGATAATTAAAATTTGTTTCACACGTTACCAAAAATGCCCTTACATCAACCGTTATTGTTTTGAACTGTTAGGGGTAATTTTGTCTAGTTTCTATACAAGTGACCTCATATTAAGGGAATATATATACATAATGCATGCATGGGTACAATACTACACCGCATCTATTAAAAAAGGTTACATTTAGAGGGTTTAATATGTCAAATGGGACGAGATGGTTATTTTTTTCCCGAGAAATTTTATGGGTATAATTTATACAGTAATATTTATCCTACACGTATTCTCTTTTAACTAATGCCTAGTAATTAAGTAGTAGTAAAGGAAAATTCTTATAATTTAACCACAATTCAAGTAAGAAGCTAAAAAGAACTTACAGAAATGACATATAAATCAACCTTCTTAGCTAAAGGGCCGCGTGCATACAAACGCAAACGAGTGTGTGAAAGGGATCAACGGCTAAGCACCATATTGTAGATAAATGCGCTGGTGGCATACCAAAATTAATATTCAGACGTTATACTAATCTTTATTTTGATGAAGATCACAACGAGCTAAAGCATGTATATGATTAAGTAAACACGTAAGATCATATACCTACATTTTACAAGAAAACAACCAACGCAATTGAACACGCTTAACAACAAGAAGTCGTTTAGATTAAGAAGATGCTTTAACGAAAAACCAACATCAAAGTTGTGCTGACTTAACAAAGACTCACCATGAGGATGTGCTGACTCAAAGAGTCACCGAGAAAGTTAAACCGCCTTCAAAGAAGATTCAGTATCAGAGTTGTACTATCTTCTTTGAATGCCAGTAGCATAACATTACCGGCTTAACGAAGAGCCAACATCAATATAATGTTGTCTAGGCATCAACTTTGCACTGACCCTTTGTAGAACCAACATCAGTATAATGTTGTCTAGGCATTAACTTACAGATTAACCATGTATTTTTTTGATTGTTTGTTCATTGTGAATAAATGTAAGAGCAGGGTCAAAGTCACATATGCTAAACTTTCTCTTTTAATTCTACACGTAATTCAAACGTCTTGAAAAGCAAGATCAACACTTAATGGAGGATTTCAAAATACATAACATCTGTTATCTCCTATTAAGTTGACTTATAAATAGGAAGCTTAATACATATCATTAATACTGTCACGACTCTACGTAATATTTACTTACCTATCAAAAATGTTTAAAAAGAAAACAAATTAATAATGGTTATCTAAATCCCATTAGAAGAATGCTCTCTACTCGTACATGAGATGTGCCCTTAAAAAGACTTGAATTTAATTAATATTAATCAATAATTGTTTATCTGATACTGCTTGGTCTCTTATCCAAGATATGCTCAAACTACTTGCGTGTTTAAGTTACGGTAATAATCTTATCTTTAAACAGATCTATTTTTAAATATATATGTAGAGTTTGAAGAAAAGATTACTGAGCTAATTATTTTAAAATATCTCTTTAACTGAGGATTAAGATAATTATCTCTTGTATAAATGCTTGAAGACATGAGTTAAGGATTTGACATTTGCTTTGTCTCCTATTAGAGCATCTATAAGGTACATATAGCCGTATTGAAAATCTACAGAAAATGAAGTTGCTCCAAGATAATACACTTATCCTTTAGTTAAAGATTGTCAACTCATTAAATACTTACTGATGCAAAGTTCAAACATAAGATATACAATATACATTGTATGTCCTCTAACAACTTTTGCATAAAAGCCATTATGAGAAAGTGTCAAGACTGTTTACTCAAATCAAGCATCAATGACAACATTTCAAATTCAAACGGCTAACTGTGGTGCTTATGGTGATAACGACTCTGACAACCAAGTATTTCAAGTATCATGTGCTATATAATATTTGTTCAGACTTGAAGACTAATCCTCTCTGATACTAGACTTTTAATTCATTCAGATTTACTTAAGCATATGTTGCTTTAAATCTTGAGTGTTTAGTTAGAGATGGATTCTATAATGTTAAAATTATAGAATTGAAATATAAACCATGTACTTAACTATTACTCCGTACTACATATTTCTTCGTGGTTTGCCTTGCAACTAGTGTACTATGTGATTGCACTGTTCAAGACTTGAGAAATCTTCCTGAAAATTATTCTTCTTGATTAATGTGTGACTCACTTTTGAAATGGGCTTTAAAAGTGAGAAGTACAGTTTGTGAACGTACTTGTTTTTTTAGTGACTTACTTTCATAACAAATCATGAAAGCTAGTGAAAAGTGTTTCTTAACATGCATCCACGATTATATTAAATTGATTAGTATGATCCAATAAGTTTCTCGCTAAATATTTACAGTACTAAATGTTTGAATAGTTGTTAGGTGTGGACGAATATTTGCGTATTAAAATTAGAAATTAATGAATATTTTAATATTGATTGATTTAAGAATTAAGAGTAGATTGTTACCAACTTATTTATAAAATACTTTTTTTTATGAGAATATTCATTTTGGGAAATTCAAAGAATGAGTGTAAGAAAAATATCACCGACAGCTCCGTGGTGCACATGGGAAAGGTGTTCTGGCGGAGGAATATAGTGGTCAGAACACGGTGTGCTGCTTATTAATTAATTAAGCGGCGCTTTCAGTCACAACTACAAATGACGGTTAGCATGACCGCTCCCTATTGTTCACCTCTTTCACAGAACTATTCTCATTTACATTAGTATTACATCAACACAAACAACTTTAATATTATTTTCATTAATCTGTGCTTATCATAGACTTCATCATCTAACTTTACTCATTTAAATTACATACAAAATAAATATAGAATTATTAACATACTAAATATTACATTAAATAAAAAAAAACACTATATAAATAAAAATAAACATTACATTAATTATAAAAAAAACATTATATTAAATCAAAAAACACTACACACATAAAAATAAACATTACATTGATTAAAAATAAGTATTACATTAAATAAAAAACACTACATTAATAAAAAAATACATTAATAATACGAAAATTTTAACAAATAAAATTATTTGAGAGGCGTCGTGTCTTCGTTTTCATCTTCCTCTTCTTCTTTGTTTTTTTCTTCGTCCGGTGTGCCAATTCTTTTTTCTCGTTTAGGCAACAATGAGTTGATGGTTGTGTTGAGAATTTTAAACGCTTTATTCATTCTTTCATAATTGACCCTTGACGTTTTTCTTGTTGAGTTCGAACAATTTCTAAATGCGCTACCAAGATTTGAGAACGAACCTCATCGGATGAGCAACGTGAAAAAGTGGCATCGGACGAACCTTCACTTTTACGACTTTTTCGACTAGCTAGTCGATCGGACAGACGACGGATCGGGTCATCCTCAAATAATTCTGTTTTATTCGATTTTGGATCAACCCTTAAAGGTTCCTTGTCTCGCAAAATGATCGGTGGTTTAGTTGTAGACGTCTTCGATTGTTCATTACGCCTTCCGGCATAATAAATTTTGGACACTCACGAAGTACTTTCCATGCTTCCTCGTGTGTAAAACTGACTACCTGACGTGATCGATATTTTGCACACGCAGCTTTAATGACATCAGAGTCATTAGCTCTACTTCGCTATTCTTTTTTGAATTTTTGTAAAGTGCAATAAAAAGTTTGACTTCTTTTGCCATTTTACCCCATTTGCTAGTTATTTGATCGTTGTTCTTTTACGATCAGCGGCACAATTTTAGTTGGCTACAACCGTATTCCAAAATGATTCATGAGTTTGCGAGTTTCTGATATGCGGATTTTCCATAGCATAGAGCCAACGTTCCGCCAAGTTTTTTTCTTCTTCCGGAGTCCAAAGCATAAGTTGGCGTCTCGGACGTTCACATGTTTCGCCTACAACTACTTTATTCTTACTTTTGTTTTTGTTTTTTGTTGTTTGGTTTTGGGTTGTTTTTCGGGTACGGTTTCAATAGTCGGTTGTGTTAAAGGTTGTGGAATGTATGGTGTTTGTTGTGAATAGATTTTTTTGTTGGTACGGGAATGGTTGTTGTTGTTGTGAATAATATGTGTTGTGAAATGGTAGTTGTTGTTGTGTTGGATATGGTAGTTTTGTTGTGGTGAAATGAATTGTTTTTTTATAAAATACGTTTTTATTTAATGCGAAGTGTGAAAAACCAGTTTGACCTGGTGAATAATTTCTAGCTTGATTCGATGTCGATTGTTTGGTGACGGGATTGGATTATTGATCATATTGTTGAAAATATCACTTAGTGAACTGCGCATAAGGTTGTGCGGATAATTAGAGATGTGCGAAATGAAATTTATGTTGTATAGAACACATCATAAGGTTGTTTTACTTAAGTACGTTTCAATCGAAAAAGCATTGTTCATCATATACCGTGTATCGTTGTGTAAATGCATGCATGATCCATTTAAATGGGTGCGGCCTTCATGAACGTGGTCGCTGGTAAAGCTTATTGTAGACTATTTTTCTAAGGATCTTAGGTCGCTTGAACTCTAAACTAGAGGCGGAATACACTAGAAAAGGGTTAAACCGAGATATGGGTCGTTTTGGGATCGAATTGGTCAAACCTAGAGCAAAACCTAGATTAGATCGACTCCTAGACGATATATTTCGGTGGTATATGATGTTAGGGTTCTCTGGAGACGAAAACCTACGACTTAGGGTGAATGGGACGAGTAACCTCATCAAAGAAGTCTAAACCCGTATATATAGTGAACACAGACACACTCGGTCGAGTGTCTGTGTTCACACGGTCGACTGACTGACACAGTCGGTCGAGTGTCTATACACACTCGGTCGACTGTGTACAGTTTAAACATATTGATCACTTGATAAATTATGTATGCACAAACACAAATATAATCAATTGTCTCAAGTAAACATTATTACATAACCGAAACGTGTTAAACATAAAAACGGATAACGGCTGGGGGTTCATGCGCCAACAAACTCCCCCTAAGACCTAGCCGTTACAATAAAGCATTCGGTTATCAATCTGTATAAGGATCTGTCACCCAGTTCTTCAGATATCAAAGTTTAACAACTCTGCAATACTGTTCAGCTTGCACACGATTCTCTGGGCGATACAACATCCTATTGTAGTAAAGGGTAAACATATCTTCTTCACAGCAGTTTCTCAACCAAACTGGATCTAGAACCCTTATACTATCATTTTCATCTCCTCCATCCTTGTCTAACACAATCACCGCTTCCTCCGAGCGTTCATCATAATACCACCAACGAAAATGAGGACTGAAGTGCTGCGGCATCTTCCTCAGAGGAACCTTCCGCATATACCTCACAGGTTGATATTTTACTATCTTCCTTCTGACCCCTGTTTTCTTGTTCGTTCGATAAAAGATCTTCGGAAACTGAGGACGAAAACCTATGAAATTAGGTGACTGATATGATCTCCTTATCTTACGAACCAAAATATCAGGAACTCCACAATAATCCTGATACAACATCTTAAGCCTGGCTACCTGCATAAACTCAAAATAAGGAAACGTTTTGAACTCATATGGAGATTTGATATAATCCATTCCATGTTCTTTCTTGATCGCATATATATTAAATTCTTTAATATAAGCCCAGGCAATTATCTTTCCCTTAGCACGTAAACTCTCACAATGCTCGATAAACTTCAAAAATTGCGGCTCCACCTTAGGCTTCATCACATACTGCCTAATCCGCATCATAATCTTCCATTCTTCTTCCAACACTTCAACTTTTTCTTTGTTGATCTTCACTGGCAAGAAACCTTCTGGTAACACACTTTCTTGTTCTTTCTGTTCCTTTTCTTTACACTATCTGTTCAAAAGCTCATCATTTATCTGAAAATAATCAGTAAAAGTTGGATACTCATCACCAACACCTTCATAACGAGGATAAGGCTCGGTTGGCTCATCCTCAATAACCACTTCATCAAAACTGTTATCACTTTCATCAAAAACATCGGTATCACTCATATCATCATCAAAATTACGAGCCCCTGAAGTTGAAGCTTCAGTTGAGGCTTTTGATGCAGCGTCAGCATATTCCTTAGCTTCTCGCTCTAGATGCTCCATCAATTCCTGCTCAGTTTCGGTGAGATCCGGAGGGATCTCCCCTTCTTAGTGGATTATCCTCCGTGTAGCCTTTTGCAACTTCAACAGCCCTGTCTTCCTCAGCTTCACCAAAAGTACCAAGAGGATCAGGTTCTCCATCTTCCTCTTCAACCACAACCTCTTTCTCCCATTCATTTAGCCTCCCAGTCAATTCTTGATTTTGAGTCTGAAGAGTTAGAATTTCACCAGCTTGACTTCCCACATTTTTCTCTAGTTCATCAATCTTCAACTGTTGTCGATCAACTAACTTCCTCAACTCAGACATTTCAGTTTCTGTCTTCCTTTTGTCTTCGTCAGCAGCCTTTTGAAATTTAGCAAAATCAGCAGACAACTGAATCAATCTCCTGTTAACTATTCCCGACAAATCACCTGATGCAACCTCAGGACGTTGAGAATCTTGAACTTGCTGAGAAGATGTAGTTTGTTGTAGTTGAGTGGGTGGAGTTTGAGTAGAAGCACCAGTAACCTGAACAGTCGGAGAAACCTTTGGCTGAGATTTAGTTGTGGAAGATGAACTTTCGTCTTTAACCAAAATCTTTAAACGCTCTTGTCTCCCTCTTGTCGACATCTTGGGAGTTTCAGCTAGCTTCCTTTTAACCAAATTCACTGACTCTCATCAAGCACTGTAACATTCTCCTCATCAACTAATCGAGGACCAGTATGTCTTGGCGGTGGCTGATTCACCTCTTCTCCTCCTTCAATAGTAATATCTGTCTCATCCCCAGAAGTACTGTTCTCATGACGACAACTCAAACCTTCCGGACACACGTAATTTTCATTAATCAGATGACCGATTAATCCTTTCTCCGGAACCTCAACCCGGCTCTGCAAAAACATGTTGAATGATTGATCATTTAAATGGTTCTGTTTTAGCTCATCCTCAGGAATTTTCACTAACCCCTGAACTTGCTTCTCCAGCATAATTTGAAGAAACCTTGGGAACACCAGATGAATCTTCCTCTTAACATTCAGAACCATTCCATCAAAAATCACTTGAGAAAAGTTAAATTCAGCATTCAAAACCAACGCAAAAAACATAGAGCTGTACTTAGCTGTCATCTCGTCAAAACCGCCCTGCATCGGGCTCAAACATCTAAGAAGAACGTACGTAAAGTATCGATATTGCCTTGGAAGCTTCGTACGTTTAACCGCTTTGGTTATATCACCAGTATAACCACATCTCTTTAAGCACCTTCTAACTTTCAAAATCGAAAAATCAGTTGGCATGTCATCATTATCCGGGAACCCCAGATCTTCCCTGATAGTCTGTGCCGAAATACGAACAATTGTGTTATTGACAGAACTCAATATCACCTTTCTGTTATCTTCTGTAACAACTTGAGCAACCTCCCAGAATGTTCTCTGATGAGAATAATATGGAGTACACTCAGCAGTAATAGCTTTAAAGATCCTGGAACGCTTCAAAAATGCAATAATAGGACCAAATCCTCCTCTTTGGGCCTCAGGGCCCTTTTCGTCAACACATGCAAGTACGTTTGTATCTTCTCGACCAATCAGACCCGGTAACTCAGAAGATAAAGGAATTCGTGGTTCACGTTCTTCATCAGACATCTGCTGTTGCTCTTGAGACATTGTGAATATCTGAAAAACACTCAAAACAATATAACTAATAATCATTTACCTCCATGTATCATGGGGTATCTAGTTAATCGTACGAATCAACAGATAAACAAACATAACAAGTACATTAACTAATACCCACACATTTATATCGTTCAGAGGTTATGTTTATTACACACCATAGTACAAAGGCTAACATGCTAGCCCTATCAAATTACATAATAACCATAGTTAAACATAATCCCACTAAATCACAAACATAAGGATTATGCTTCAATAACATCCTCTGGTACTGGCTTCAATTTGTAATTCGTGTCCTCAAACAGATCAAGCTCATCAAACAAATGATTTAAAAGGACGACATAGGGAAATGGTTTTTCCTCATTATCCATAGCATCCTTCATGATATTAATGACAATCTGACTAAAATTCACCTTGATACGTTCCGTAAGACAGTACAACAGAACAGCCTCAGTACCAGATAACGAATCGTCAGATGGATCTCTAAACACCACATTTCTTTTGATAATCCTCAAGTTAGACACCAAATCATCTCTAACATCACTATCTCTGATCTCAATTCTATTGGAACCAATTACATATCCTGGCTTGGTAATGTGAGTAGCCACCCCACCCGCATCAAATTTGCTAGAGATCTTACTAATATCTTTACTAGGGCAATATATCTTGGCTCCCCAGTAATTCAATAGCAAGTGATCTGCGAAGTCATCTATTGTCCACTTATAGGCATTACCAAAGAAATTAGCATGAACATGTTTCTTTTCTATGGCCACACTAGAATAGAACTCTCGGATAAGCTTAGGACAGAAATGATTCCCTATCTGAAGAAATGTTATACAATCTAAACCTTTCCACATATCTTGAGTGAACTGGGTTGCAGCAACTTTGGTCTCTACACGGATAGGCCTGTGTTTGGCCAAAGCTCTCTTACGTTCAAGATCATATTCCCAAGTTTCACTTATCCTACTACTTGGTCCCGACATTCTTAAAGCAAAAACTACACAAAACGTTCAGTATAACATGATATGAACTTAACAAAACAATCAAAAACAGCAAAATTCAAAAATTAGGGTTTCTAAACACTCGGTCGAGTGTATATACACACATGGTCGTGTGTACCTTTGAACGGTCGAGTGTGTGAACTCACTCGGTCGAGTGTGTCACACACTCGGTCGAGCGTGTTCATCAGATCTGAGAACCCTAACTTTGCAAATCAATCAAATCTGTTGTTTTTGCTTCAAGATCTGACCACAATAATCTCTAAACATGCCGATTAACATAATCAAACAACTAATTTTAACAGATTAAATCTAAAAAGCATTCGATTCGAGTTTTGCATTTCAAACACAAAATCAAAGATTATGAGCAAACGAAAACGAGTTATGATACCTTGTTAGTGGCACTGTGATCACAAGAGAAAGATGAATCTAAAGCTAGCGATCAAAAACTCGTTCTTTAAACTTGAAAAACTTGGTAAAATTCGATCTCTAAATCACACAAGTATTCTGAGCCGTTTGAGACTCAGACCCTTTTTATACCCCCAGACACACTCGGTCGAGTGTGTCATCCACACGGCCATGACTGAATGCTCACTCGGCCGAGTGTGTTTTAAACACATCACATAATTTTGACCTTGTCAGTCGGTCGTGCGAGTAGCTTACACGGTTGTGTGTTTTTACTCACTCGGTCGACTGTCTTTAGGGTTGAAAACATAAAAAATTTCGATTTCAATATCACAACACCTTCCTTGTCCACTTGTCATAACCCGACCTTAACCATAAGGACGAATACAATAACATATGATTTCATCGCGAGGTATTGACCTCTATATGCGATATTTTTCAAAAACTGCATTCGTTTTTACAATACAAACCATAGCTTTTATTACAAATACAAGGTTTAAACAACTTAATAATGATTATCGTTTAGCGATAATCTTAGACTTACAAACTTTACATGTGATAATAACAATACGACTTCCAACATATTTTACATTACAAATCCTCCGATATGCAGTTTTATTTTTGACACAAATATGCATACTCAAGATCTTGCTTAAATTCAACATGTTGCAGCGGAAGCTTTTAGTTATCACCTGAGAATAAACATGCTTAAAACGTCAACATAAAGTTGGTGAGATATAGGTTTAATGCCGGCAACGTTATAAATATAGACCACAAGATTTCATATATAAACGTTTTAATAAAAATATTCTAAGTTGTTGAGCACTTGATAACCATACTTAACATTTAATCAACGTCGCATATTCCCTTTATTATGAAATCTTACTACACCGTACCAAGTGTAGTTACCGAAACGAAGTACTGTGCAACCATTAAATACTGGTCGTCCAGTCCGGTTGGGGTTATCAGGCCCGATAGATCTATCAACAGGATTCGCGTTTACAATACCTCATGTAAATAATAGTTACCAAGTTACAGGGAAGTATGCCAGTGGTACAACTCAACGTAGAATATATATTTTTAATCACTTGTGTCCATAACGTAAATCATAAAATGCATGTATTCTCATCCCGAAATATTTAGAGTTTAAAAGTGGGACTATATACTCACCTTTTCCTTGAAAGTATTTAACTCGACTTGGTCTCCGATAGATATCACGAACCTAACCATATATATAATATATCAACATATTTTATTTTCAAGTAATCGTTACATATATATATATATATATATATATATATATATATATATATATATATATATATATATATACTTATAATACTTTTAATATTTTCTTAGTCCGTAGTTAGCAGTCTGTTGTTAATGGTCCACAATTAGTTGCTCAATAAAATAAATAAAGACCCCATCGTATTCGTATTGATCAGAATTAATCTGAACCCATGGTACCATGTTGTTAAATGACGTGTTGCGTACATAAAGTACCGTGTTGTCAGATGACGTGTTGCGTACAATCATGAGGTCTTATGATTAATCTTCTCGTATTGTTTACGGGTGGTCCTGGAATATATAAAATCAAATCATAAGTAAATATATATTAAATATTATGTTAATTAGCCAAGATATGATTAATCCAATTTTGTCATAATATGATATATTACAGGTTTTGAAGTGTTTTAAAAATCAAATTAGAAGGATCTATTTAGTTTGCGAACAGGTTTGAAATCATTCAAACTATGTTCTTGTTGTTAAAAATTTTATAACACAAAATAAGATAGCTATATAAATATGAATCGAATAAGATTATGGATAAGGTTACTACCTCAAGTTACTTGGATAAAACTACTGGAAAAGATAGAAAATAATCTTGATCAAACTTTCTTATGATGATTATAGGTTGTTCATGAAGCTAGTTCTTCATGAGTATTTGCTGAGATTGTGAAGAACACTTAGAGTTCCTAAGAGTGTGTTTTTTTTTTTTGGTTAGAGAAAGATGGTTGTAAGAATGAAATGAAAAACCAAGGTGATGGTGATACTTATAGGACAGTCTGGTTGTTGAGGGAACAGGGACAAATTATTGTGTTAAATTTTTGAGTAATAATGTATGGTAGCTTACAAATAAGATTCCCTCTTATCTAGGGCAGATCTAAAGCTGATAAGGATATTGATTTGATGTGTATTTACCAATAGTAAATACGTATGGATGATGAGTATGATACGGTAAAAGAAGCTAAAATCGGACTTTTATTTTGGGTCCAACCGGGCCAAAAATAAAATTTTAAGACATTTTTAATAAAGCAATGTTAGCCTAAAAAAATTTTTCCAAGCTGACCTGGCAGCTCGACTCCAGCCAGGGGCTCTGCCCCTTGGACCCCGCCAGGGGTAGCCACCCCTTGGACCCCGCTTATCGGGGGCGCTGCCCCCGAACCCCCGTCATAATCAAGATAAGTTCAAACAAGTGTGCACTCCGCACTTCCCCAAACTTGTTCGATATTTATCAAGATTATTTTGGTTACAAATTAATCCTATTACACTTAAATCATATTGGTGACATAAATCACAACACATTATAGATTGGAAGTATATATGTCAAAGAACGTTACATATAGTTATCGTTTTGAAAACTTAAGTTAGTGGTCTCAAAGTATACTTATAACTCATTGTTGTTAGTTCACAATGAAATGTTAAACCATCCTTAAATCATGTTAAATATGTATAGATATGTACATATACATAATCGTATAATTATCGTGTGTTATATAGTTCGTGATATCATCGGTCAAATTGGACGGTCAAACGTTGTGTAAAACTCTTTTCAAAAATATAAGTCTCAACAGTTTGGATTGCTTATTATGTTGGTAAGGTTTAATTTATGTAAATATTAATCTCATAAGTATAGATCGATCGGAAAATTCCGGGTCGTTACACCACTCCCCCTAGGACTGATCTCCACAGTATAAAAACAAAACCCACATTGTTCCTTTAAGCTCTAAACAATTTATTCTCTAATTTAACGAAAAACATAGGGTCCTTTCACAGTAAACCTTTTCGAGAACTGAGTTGTTTGGCTTAATACATAAACAGAAATGCACATGCAACTAATCTTATGAATGCAAACAATCTCAGATATGCATGCACATGCAAATACACAAAGCAAAAAACTGTACAAGATCCAGTGTGTCATGATTATCAGCAACAATTAATCTTTTAGATAACATCAGCTTCATTAAACAATAACATAAGAAGAATATACGATGTTATTAGCAAAGGAACAGATAAAACTGCATATCATGAATCACACCACAAGGAGAATAACACATCTTTTGTGAGTTGACATATTAAATTGATTATATCTTTTGACTCGGGGATCAGAACTGAACTATATTGACATGTTTCTCCACAATTCATTCATTAACTTATTAGATAAAGCATATACAGAACAACTTTCAGATATATCAGCAAACATTTATCAACTTTCATTCCAGACTTCGATGATCATGTTATATTAATTACTTTAACAAATTTAAATGTTAGAGTTTGATCACGAAGTCAGTCCTCATTTGAGATCGCACGATGTTTCAGGTAGAACAATTGAGCACAACATGTTGAAACTGTCCTCTTATCACATCAATGTACTTTCAATTTGATTGAACAGAACCATCTCACGATGTTTCTAGCAACCCTGTCAGCCATGAGCTTCTACCTTAAACTTACACCTTTCGTTTTAGATAACCTTGTGAATCTCAAATTTATTGCATACTTTGTTAAAGACGCATACCGGCCGCTATAAACCCCATACTTAAACTGAAATCGTATGATGTATGATGTTGGATGGATGGAAGTGATATATATATATATATATATATTTGAGTGATGGAACGCTAAGATATCCTCCAAAAGATATTCCCTCTATCCAGATCAATAGGTACAATCCCATACCACAGACAAAAGATGTAAAGTCCACCAAAAATGATGTGAACTGAATAATTTAAGTTCTCTATATCTGATGATCTGATAAATTTCTCCCCCTCGGATGTAGATAACTAAATCTTCCAAATAAATCTCCGATGGTATTATCTCTGAAGCTGTGTTCAATTCTTGATCCATGATTCTCTGACAGTAATGTGATGCATCATTTTATTTACAACGTGGAATAAAGAAACATCAACATAATTAAATTTTTTTTTGTTTTTTTTTTGTTTTTGTTTTTTTGTTTTTTTTTTGTTTTGGATTTTCTGATGTTGCCTTTTCTCCATAAAACAAACAAAATAAATAAGTAAATACAACTATACATGATGATGATGCATTACTATCTTTGACTTTAGGAGAAACTGGAAAAACCAATCTTCTGATGTTGAAATCTAGAAACCGATGACGTTGCAAAATACAAATCATTCTGTGTCTGTGATACAAGACTGCACTTCTCAACCCTTTTAGAGAAAACACCTCCCTTTGGGTACCCGACATGTATGTTGGTGAATTTCGGTCCAAGTAATAAAGGTAAATAGAAATAAGTATGCATCCTAGACAAAATATTCTCACCTTGGGGACTCACAAGATTATCCTTTGCTACCGAGTATAAATCGTAGTAGGGGAGACCTCAACCGTCTGTTGAGTTTCTGAACAACCATTTCTCAGTACATATTCAGTGATAAGTAGGTGACTACCCTCAATCGCTGTAAATCTTTTCATGATTTCCTCATCATAATATTTACGCTTTGTTAGTGTGATCATCTCTATCTAGAATTAGGCCAATAAAGTCCACTAACACATTATCAATCATCCTGTATTACTTATTTTTCACAACTTACATGTCAGTTCAGTATTGCAATCACTTCCCCACAACATAGAATAAGCAACTCATTTTCAGGTTTTTCAATTTTTATGGAATTTTCATTTTTCAATTTTTATTTGCTTTTCTGGTTTTTCTGATTTTTATGGCTTTTTGGTTTTCTCTGTACAAATCCATAAAACTATCTAAAAACATAAGCAAACATGCAGAATATCATCAAAAACTAATCTATCATGCAAATGGAAAGTAAACATGCAGATGATCTACAAACTACCATGCAAACCTACACAAATGATACAAGCAGTTGCAAGACCTTCACAACTCAGTCTCTTGGTTAGGTTCCTCTGTGTTAGGAACCTCGGTTTTAGGAACCACGTCAGTAAGCAATTTAATACCCATTTCCTTCAACAGAAAATTAAAGCGTGGTTTATCAAAAGCTTTTGTGAAGAGATCAGCCCTTTGGGCTGTAGTGTCTATCTGCACTACATCTATCAGCTTTTTCTCATAGCAATCTCTAATGAAATGGTACTTAATCCCTATATGTTTCGTTTTAGAATGATTTACGGGATTTTTAGTGACAGCTATGGCAGCAGTATTATCAACATAAATAGGAGTGTTAGAAATTTGTAAACCGTAGTCACGTAGTTGCTGTTGAATCCAGATGACCTGAGATGTACAGCTGGCCGCGGAAATGTATTCTGCTTCACAAGTGGACTGAGCCACAGTTGTCTGCTTCTTACACTGCCAGGTAACAAGTTTGCTTCCCAGAAACTGACAACCTCCTGATGTTGACTTAAAATCTTTCTTACATCCTCCATAGTCTGAATCACTATACGCTGTGATTTCAAAACTATCCTAACACGGATACCATAACCCTAAGCTCGGTGTATCTTTCAAATACCTCAGAATCTTCTTAACCACTAACATATGATAAACATTAGGATTTGCCTGATAACGAGCACACAGACAAACCGCAAACATGATATCTGGTCGAGAAGCGGTAAGATACATTAGAGAACCGATGATTGCCCTGTATAACGTTTGGTCCACTGAAGCACCCTCACAATCAGGAGATATCCCATGATTTACAGATAATGGAGTCTTAGCGGGTCTTTCTGCTTCCATCTGAAACCTCTTCAGAATATCAGCAACATACTTGATTTGATGCAAAAAGATACCTTTATCCGTCTGAGCTACTTGTAGACCTAGGAAAAACTTTATCATTCCCATCGAACTCATCTTGAACTTCTACTGCATGACTTTCTCAAACTCATCAACCATTCCCTGATCTGTTGACCCGAAGATAATATCATCAACATAAACCTGTACTAACATAAGATGTTGTCCCTTCTTCTTGATGAAAAGTGTCTGATCAATGACACCTCTCCTGAAACCATTTTCAATCATGTAGTTTGACAATGTTGCATACCATGCTCTATGAGCTTGGTGAAGACTATAAAGTGCCTTTTCAAGTCGATATACCTTTTCTGGGAAATGCGGGTCTTCGAAACTAGGTGGTTGTTCAACAAACACTCTTTCATTGATCTCGCCGTACAAAAATGCGCTTTTGACATTCATCTGAAAAACTTTAAAACCCATGAAGGATGCAAAGGCCAAGAAAATCCTAATTGCTTCCAGTCGTGCAACCGGAGCAAAAACCTCATCATAGTCAATTTCAGGGATCTGTTGATATCCCTTTACCACCATTCTGGCTTTGTTTCTGATAACAATACCCTATTCATCCTTCTTATTTTTCAAAACCCATCGAAGACCATAGGGTACACAACCATGCGGTGGATTGACTAGCTTCCAAACCTTTAAATGTTTGAATTGTAACAGCTCCTCTTGCATTGCACTAACCCACTCGTCAAACTTCAATGCCTCATAAGCATCTTTAGGTTCAATTTGACACACATAACATGAGTGAGCATGCACAAATATTCTTCCTGTCTTATTCAACGTTGAATAAAAAGCTGTTACCACATTCGCACTCGCTGTATGAACATCTTCCGCTACTGTTGAACTTACACTAGTCACGGGAACCTCTGATGTAGTCGGAACTTCAGATGTAGAGGCTTCATTAGACTTTCCTAGAGGAATACTAATGTGAGGAATGTCTCTTGAATCCATATAATAATCATCAAGTCGTTTAGGTGGCAGAATCACACGATTGGATCTACGAACACCTCCTGCTTTAGTTGGCGGTTCAGTCACTGTTACAGTTGGTGGTTGATTATATAGAGGATTAAGATGTTCCTCAGTCAGTTGTGTTCGACTGACTTCCTCGTCATCTTCAAGCTCACTATCTTCATCTGTATATACTACCCCGTCCTCATTTGAATCAAAATCACCTCTAACACTCTACGGACTTGGTTGCAAGCTAGAAACCGGATTCTGAACCTGCACTGGAGTAGTGATAACATTTTCAGAAGTGTTTTGAGAATCAAACAATATATGAGCCTGAACTTCTTCATTTGTAACATCTAGCGGAAGATTGAAGGAATCAAATAACTTATCATATTCAAACTGCCATGCGAAACCTTTACTGACACGAGGTGGAGCATTGCGTTGAATATCAACCTCATAACGTTCTTCCATACACTTGGACTCAGTATTATACACCCGTTTGTTCGGATTCCCATATCCCAAGAAGATACCAGAGATCACCTTTGAATTAAATTTTCCTCCAGCGTCTCGTACCAGAATAGTACAAGGTGCACCAAAGGGTTCAAAATGTTTAATGTTTGGCTTTCTCTTGTGTAATAGTTCATAACATGTTTTACCATGTCTCTTCACCACTAGAACTCTATTCATCACGTAGCAAGCAGTACTCACGAATTCACCCCAGAAAACAATTAGAAGACATGAATCTGCTAGCATTGTTCTTGCAGTTTCAATTAGAGTCCTGTTCTTTCTTTCAGCAACACCGTTTGATTGAGGGGTATAAGCAGGACTGAACTGTTGTTGTATCCCCTTCTCATTCAAAACATCAGCATCTGATTGTTCTTAAATTCCGTACCATTATCAGTACGAATCTTTCTAACCTTTAACTTATACAAACTTTCGAGCTTCAGAATCAAAACTTTAATATGATCGAAAGTATCTAACTTGTGTTTCAACATCACAACCCACGAGAACCGGGAATATTCATCTGTAACCACCAAGCAGTAAGACTCTCCGGTGAGAGTTTTACAGTTAACTGGACCAAAGAGGTCCATGTGCAGCAATTCCAAAGGAATATTAACTGAATGATGCTTCTTGGCAGTATGTGACTTCTTAGTCTGTTTCCTTTGCTTACACGGAAGACAACCTTCAGGAATATGAAAACTCTTAACATTCACACCTTCAACCAATTCATTGTGGACTAGATTATTCATCTTCCTTAGACTCAGATGACCCATACGCTTATGCCAGATAATCGACTCCTGTTCAGTAGCCTTAGAAACAAATGCCTAATGGCCTGTAGCTGCTTTAACATGAGCCTTACGCATATCAAGGATATAGAGATCCTTGCATCTTGGAGCCGTCATCAGAATCATGTCTTCCGGAATTACAAACTCTTTTCTCAAAATATAACAAAACTTATCATCAAAAGCAATGGTATACTTTTTGTCAGCAACTTGTGAAACTGAAAGCAGAGTGTTCGACATCTGCTCTACATAATTAACTTTATCAAAGCTGACATTCTCATTAGCAATAACACCCTGAGCAGTAATAAATCCTCCTTCACTACCTGTAAAAGAAACTGGTCCTTCATCCACTGTTTTCACATTAGACAGCAAAGACAAGTTCCCTGTCATGTTTCTGGACACCCCACTATCAACAATCCAAGTACTGTAGCATGGATTGTAGGCGACCTGCACATTAAAATAAAAGGATTAGTTAGAAAGGGCCACCCATGCCCTAATGGCAGTGGGTTTCCCATCAACACCAACAACTGGCAACTCCACCCATTGTCCTTTAGATCCAGAAGGACCTTCATGATTTTGAACACCCTTTACTTCTGATTTAGGTTTCCAAACTGTGTTATTCGGTAATGGTTTCCTATAGTAATCATTAGTTTGAAAAACCCTTTTATCATTTGATTTCACAGAAGAAGAATTAAACACTGTTGAAGGTGATCTCCTATTAAAGAAACGAGTTGGACTAAGATCAACCTTCCTTCTGGGTGTCTGTCGAATGGGTCTACAATTCATAGCCCTGTGTCCCAACCTCCCACAATTGAAATAGTTAACATTATCAACATCATGAGAGTTAAACAAATTACGTCTAATTGGTGAAAACTGTCTCCTAGGTGGTTCAGTAAGTTGTATAGTCGTAGGGGGTGACGAGACTTGTTGCTTAACAGTCTGTCGACGACCAGGCGGAACATACTTGGACACACTACCAGATTTGGAACTTGCACCTGTTGGTGGTTGTTTTACCTTAGGACCTGTAACGTCCATCCTTCCTTTACTGACAAACTTAGGTGACACTCCTTGAGTGTCCTTCTTCTTATTCTGTTTGGGAGTCACAGTGCTTTTAGACTTAGCCTTTTGACTTTCAGTCATCTTACTAGCATTTGCAGGATTTTTCAGAATGGTAACAGGTTTAGTGACAAGCTTAAAAGGTTTGCTGTCTTTCTCAGTGTCGATATTAGTATCTGATTCTGTTTCATAGACAACATCTAAAGACTTCTTCGACTCAACTATCTTAACAGAACTCTCAACAGGTGTTTCTTTAGGCTTACCATATTCTAGTTCTACAACTGGACCCTTACTCTTCTCAACTGGTTTGTTAATATACTCACCTAGAAGTGGCGGGGCAACCTGGTTGTAACCTAAACCCTGCTGTTTAGGAGGATTCAAAGTCTATTTTACATAAGACATCCTCTGCCAATTGTCGATCCTAGCTTTTTCAGACTCGTATTTCAACTTAAATGAATCCCTTTCTGCCTTAAGAGTCTCTATCTGTCCCAAATACATAGTAATCACTTTTCCATCATCTATAACCTTTGATTTTAAGTGACCCACCTGATTTTCTAAAGACTTAATCACATCAACATAGTCTTTCTGTTTATTAAGGTAGAAAAGCGCATCATCATAGTTCTTTTTATTAGTCTGATTCTCCAAACTTAAATTCTTAAGGTCAATTCTATGCTTAGGACAAGTCTCACATGTAACAGATATCTCATTAAACTTTGTGATAACACATTCAAGCCTCTCAATTTCCTGTTCATAACCAATGCATTTAGAATAATTAGAAACTGAGTCAATACATACCTTATCATTTCCGGGCGTGTTGGCCATGAATGCATAGTCATTTCTTCCAACCTGAGAATCTGCATCTGATTCTGACTCTGACTCTGAGCTCGTACTATCCGAGTAATTAGCCTCATAACCTCCTTTACCCTCACCTTGATCTCCACAAACTGGACTCTGAACAGTAACAATCTTCTCATTACCACTCTTAAGATCACAGTTGAGCAAATGTTCCAGCTCCTTTCTGAACCAAGTACCAACATGACAACTCATCCCTTCTTCTTCATCAGACGAGTCAGTAGTAAACTCAAGATCTGATAAGTCCTAAGCTTTGTGAAACTTATCATACAACCTATCCTTAATCCTCTTTCTAAAGTAAAATTTCATCAGCTCTTCTGCTCTCTTCAACCTAGCATCACATTTGCACACATAGCATGTGCAATTCGGATTATCTTTACCCGTACAACCTGCATTTTTCCGAACAATTCTTTCCTCTTCAATTTATGCATCGCTTTTACCTACAAACACAACATTAGCTTTTTGCGTATCTACCAAGATGGACCAGTCACATACTTCATCCGCATACGTTGTAGTCAAAGCCTTGGATTGAACAGAACCCGAAGATTCTTTCTCTACAATTACATGTTGTGGTGTAACTGAGATGGTTGTCTGGTGAAAAGGATCATGAAAACCAGGCTTGGGTGGTCTCGTGCAAGTCTTCTTAAAATGACCATATTCATCACAATTGTAGCACCTAACCTTTAAAATATCAAAACTAAATTTCGAATCTCGATTCAAACTAAACGATCTTTGTCCTGTTCTCTTCAAGTACTTTCTAGCACGTCTCACAATGCTACCCATACAGTAGAGTATATCCATTCTCTCAAGCTCGTCCTCATCAATCTGATCATAGTCTTCATTTTCAAGATGACTATTAAGCACTTGTCCACCAATCATATCGTTGTATGAGTTAACAACAATAGCTGCCAATGCCATATCTTCCTGAATAGATTTGCAAGATCTTTTCTTGATATTCTCAGTTTGAAACACAGGAGTTTGATTCTGAGTCTGAGTCTGTTGAATCAGAGAATCCCCAATCATCTTAATTGTAGAATTTTGAGCTTGTAATTTAGCATTAAAGTAGCCGGACTGAGACGATGGTGAAGACATTTGTGAAGCATTGGCTGATATGTATGCTGTTTGTAGTGGAGCATGAGTACCAGAAGATGAAGCTAAAGATGATGCAGCAGCAGCTACAGAACCAAGTATCTTTCTCTTTGCTTCATCTTGAATGTCCTTCTCCATCAACTTCGACGTAAAAGTTGTTAGTGTCAATGGACGACCTGATGAGCTGTACCTGTTCTGAATCTTTTCAATCTCATGATCTCACTTTTCTGGAAGACCATCTTTCAACACCCTTACTGCCTTTTCATCAGGCACCTCAATCCCATAATCTGCCATCTCTGCAACCAATAATCGATATCTTTCCAAAGTCTGTCCTAGAGATTCTGATGGAAGAGCTGCAAACATCCTCCATTCATCCTTTAAAACCTTACCTTTAGTCGCACGATAAGTAGCAGTACCTTCTGTTGCAGATTGAAGAGCTAACCAGATAGTATACGAGGTTTTGTTTCGATTCTTAAATTGCTGAAAGATTTCCTTTGACAAAGCTTGGGTTAGCTGAGCATAACATCTACACTCAAGATTGTACTCTTCACGCTCTGTAGGACTGAACTGTGAAGTTTCTTTGGGTTCACCATTTGCTCCACATGGCCATACATACGGATTCTCAATACATTCCCAAAGTCTAGAATCGACACCATTTAAGTAAATAACAAACCTAACTTTCCAGTCCAAGAAGTTCTTAAGATTGTCAAGTCTAGGCACTTTATTTGAAGAACCAGATTCACTTTCATTCAGTAATAGTTTTTGTAGTCCAGGTGCGATAACTAGTGCACTGTATTAATTCATCACTTGTTCGTTTGTGTCAGACATTTCAATTAATTAAGTGTTAAATTTAAAGTTAATTAAGAGCTGTTTTAAAGTCACACGGTCGATTGTCTTTGACACACGGTCGATTGATTGAGACACACGGTCAAGTGTATGACTTACACAGTCGATTGTCTGACCAAATTTTGGAAGCACTTCGTTACAAAATGAGCCTTGGGTATTACAAACTCACACGGTTGATTGTCTATCTCCCACGGTCGGTTCACAATCTCACACGGTCGAGTGAAAAACTAACACGGCTGACTGACCTTTTGAAACTAACACGGCTCAGGTAAAACTCACACGGTCGATTGAAATACTTCCCCGGTTGATATAACAACTCACTCGGTCGGTTGTCAGTACACACACGGCCGAGTGTGTTCTTGACAGTAGCAGGTCGACAATTAGGGTTTTCTAGGCAAAAATCGATTTTGCAATCGATTATGGATGAAAAACACAAAACCAACACGTAGAAAACAATAGTGATGACTCTAGAAACACCTTTTGACAATAAAACTACCAACAATAACGTTGAAAAACCAATTAATTGACTAAAAACCCAAAAACACCAAAAACACCAAATTTTGACTCACAAACGATTTGATCAAGCAAAACCAGAGACTCCAGCTCTGATACCACTTTGTAGACTATTTTTCTAAGGATCTTAGGTTGCTTGAACTCTAAACTAGAGGCGGAATACACTAGAAAAGGGTTAAACCGAGATATGGGTCGTTTTGGGATCGAATTGGTCAAACCTAGAGCAAAACCTAGATTAGATCGACTCCTAGACGATATATTTCGGTGGTATATGATGTTAGGGTTCTCTGGAGACGAAAACCTATGACTTAGGTTAAATGGGACGAGTAACCTCATCAAAGAAGTCTAAACCCGTATATATAGTGATCACAGACACACTCGGTCGAGTGTCTGTGTTCACACGGTCGACTGACTGACACAGTCGGTCGAGTGTCTATACACACTCGGTCGACTGTGTACAGTTTAAACATATTGATCACTTGATAAATTATGTATGCACAAACACAAATATAATCAATTGTCTCAAGTAAACATTATTATATAACCGAAACGTGTTAAACATAAAAACGGATAACGGCTGGGGGTTCATGCACCAACACTTATGCTAATGTTTTTTCTTTTGACGGGAAGGGAGCATGCCAACCAACTGGAATAGTTATGGAAGACTTTGATGGTATTAGTGTGCATGCTACTATCGGATGCAAAATATATAGGTTGCGATTGCGGAGTGACCTGCAACTGTGGTTGATGACCTAATGGTTGGGTTGCGACAGACACAAACTATTTGGCTCTACCATAACACCATGTCTCAATTGTTACGACATTTCTTTCACATTTACTAAAGTGAGAACTGTGTTATGAGTTTCTTGGAAACTCCTGGTTGTGGTGGTGTGTGGGCATGTTGCGTAACTAGTTATGGTAGCAAGTAGCATGTAAGCCAGATTAACGATCTCAGATGTGATGCTCATAATGGGAATTGAAGCAGTAGTGGTATATATGGGCACAGTAGGGTTGTTCATAGGTTAAAATTGGACTTTTCGATTTTAAAAAATTTGGAGGAAAAATAGAACTGAAGCCGATTTCAAATTTTATAACCGAAAACTCGATTGAGGTTTAAAACTAAAAAACCAAAAGAATCACAATTTAATTTAAATGATTATAAACTATCAATTTTGAGTTCAACTTTTTTAGTTTTAAAATCAGCTAGTGGTCTGTCTATACTAATAATCTATTATACTAGTGTATTCAGTTTTAGTTTAACTAATTAAAAAATTAAAGCTAATAATCGAACACAAACTGAACCGAAAATCGAATTCTAGTTTTATAAGTCCAAGTAAAATCGAACCGAAAATCAAATTCAAATTCTATTTATTTTTGCAATTTAGATTTGATTTAGTTTACGGATTAAACCATTTAAAATCAAATATTCAATACCTCTAGAGCATAGAACCTACATTTGTGAAATCCAGATCGTTTAATAGAGAATATGATATGATATGATTGTTTGGGTTTCAGTCTGTTGTTTACTGAGTACTCACAAGTGCATCTGATGTCAGATTTGGACCAACCTTTGCAATAAGATGGGCCAAAATATGTGAGGTTTGGTGCCTTGTTTGAAACATACCTAATGTTGGTCTACTATCACTTTAATCAGCTAATTTTAGAATGATTCCCGTTTTTGATTTAGTATAATCTTTATCTACTTCGTATCTTTGTACGAGACACACGTGAATAGTATAATCTGTCTGGAGGATATCTTAGAATATCATTCCATCACTCAAATATATCACTACCATCCATCCATTATACATCATACGATTTTCGTTCAAGTATGGGGTTTATAGCGGCTGGTATGCGTCTGTTTAAAGTATGCAATAAATTTGAGACATACAATGTTATCTGAAACAAAAGGTATAAGTTTAAGGTAGAAGCTCATGGCTGACAGGGTTGCTAGAAACATCGTGAGATAGTTCTTTTCAATCAAATCGAAAGTACATTGAGGTGATAACGGACAACGTCAATATATTTGTGCTCAATTGTTCTACCTGAAACATCGTGCGATTTCAAATGAGGACTGATTCTTGATCAAAATTTAACATTGAAAGATGTTAAAGTAATTAATTTAACGTGATCATCAAAGTCCAGGATGAAAGTTGGTGAATGCTTTTTAATATGTTAGAAGGTTGTCCTGTACATTCTTTACTGAAATGAATTCTGAAATGGCATGTCAAAATAGTTCAGTTCTGATCCCTTAAACAATAATTAAAACAGTGTGATAATTTAACTCGCAAAAACATGTGAATTGTTATGTATGTGCTATTCTTGATAAATGATGATATCTGTGCTTATAGTGATAACGTTTAATTTCGGATAATTTTAATAGTTAATGAATTAGATATTAAAAGTTGCATGTGAAGAATTGCAGACATTTTTTTGTTGAAGCTTTACTGAATATGCTTGATATAACATCGTTTATCATGACACACTGTCTTGTACAGTATTTAGCCTTTTAGTTTTGCATGTTTTTATTTGAAAAATCCAAAAATATCTGCATCATAGTTACTTTGCATTTAGTTACGATTCTATAGCCTCACAGCTCAGTTTTCGAGATGACTCACTGTGTAAGGAACCTCGATAGTTTAAATCTGAAACTTAGTTGTTTGAAGCCTAATGGAACAAAGCGTGATTAAATTTTACTGTAGAGATCAATCCCAGGGGGAGTGGACGTGAAAAGGTGTGTGAAAGTTGAAATCGAAAAATTCTAAGTTTTAATTTTGAAAGACAGTCAGCTGTGTGAGAATACACACACGACCGTGTGAGTACCACACACGACCGACTGTGTGTTAAATAGAAAGAGATGTGTTGGGAACATACTTGGTCGAGTGAGTCACACTCACTGCCGATTGAGTGACACACTCGGCTGAGTGTGTCTGTGAGTATATAAACGTCTGGTGGACAGACGGCTCAGTTCAGTTGTGTGATTTTGGGCGAAATTTTTGCAAAGATTTTTGAAGTTATGTAAGGAGTTTTTGATTGTGATTTCCATATACATCTTCATCTTGTGATCACAGTGCCACTAACGAGGTAAACCAACTCGTTTTAGTTTGTTAGATATCATCGATTTTTTGTTTACGAGTGAGTTATTTAAATGTGTATTTTCAAGACTTGGTTTGTTAAAATTGTTGTTGGATATATGTTAATTGGCCTCCATAGTTCTCATTACGGCCAGTTTTTAGGCCTGAAATAGTGGAATCGATCGTTTGATCGATTTGGGTGAACTCAGATTTGCAAGAACACACTCGACCAATTGTGTGACACACTCGACCGAGTGTGTGACACACTCGACCGAGTGTGTCTACTCATTTGACCGTGTGTATACACAATCGGTCATGTGTCTCTACACACACGACTGAGTATGTCCAAACCCTAATTTTTGATATTTTTGCTAATTTTCTGTTGAATTCATGATATATTATTCTGAAAGTTTGGTATAGCTTTGTCATAGTATGTCAGGGGGTATGTTTGTTGGAACATGGACATTCAATATTGACCGTAGGAGAGTTTTGGCCAAACACCGGCCTATTCAAGTTGAATCGAAAGTCGTTGCCACTCAGACTACTCATGAACAATGGAAAGGTCTAGACTGTTTGACCTTCATTGAGATAGGAGATTATTACTGTCCCAAGCTTATCCGAGGGTTCTATACCAGTGTAGCTTTAGAAGAGGGAAAAAAAAGTATGTTCATGCAAATTTCTTCGGGCAATCTTTTAAGTAGACCCTGGATGAGTTTTCAGATTTTATACAAGTATCGTATTGGGGAGCCAAAATCTATAGTCCTAGCAAAGATCTTAGGAAAATTCCTAGCAAGTTTTGTGCTGGAGGGGTGGCTACTCATATCTGTAAGCCAGGGTATGCGCTGGGTAATGGTAGAAATGAGGTTAGAGACAGTGATGTTCGAAATGATTTGATACCTCACCTGAGGATTATCAAAAGAAATGTGACGTTTAGAGATGTCAATGATGATGTGCTTTCTGGCACTGAAGCGGTTCTTTTATACTGTCTCATGGAGCGGATTAAAGTGAATTTTGGTTAGATTCTCATTAATATAATGAAGGATGTTATGAATTCGGAGGAAAGACCTTTTCCTTATGCCATTCTTTTGAATCACATGTTTAATGAGCTTAATTTATTTGAGGAAAAGAATTATACCATGAAACCAGTACCAGAAGATGTTATTGTTGGATAAGCTATTTTGTGTGTGCTCTTATGTTTTTGATCTTCTGTAACATATTTCCAACTTGACATGTAATTTTATAAGGCTAGCCTGTTAGCCTTGTGACTCTGATGTGTAATAATTTAACAGTGACCTCTGATCTATGTCATCGTACTTAGTTATCGTGATAAGCATGTTCGTATTATCTTACTAATATGTATGATTATATTGATACCCCATGATACATGGTGGTAATTGCTTAATGTTTGTCATGTTTTAAGTTTTTTTCAGATTTTAAAGATGTCTCAAGAATAGCAACATTCTTCAGAGGAAACAACACCTAATGAGCCACAATTTCCTTTATCATCAGAGCTTCCAGGATTGATCAGACGAAGTGATACAAATGTTTTAGCATGTGTTGATGAGATTGGCACCGAAGCTCTAAGAGGAAATTTTGGTCCTATTATTCAGTTTCTGAAGCGGTCAAGGATTTTCAAAGCTATTACTATTGAGAGTACCCCGTACTTCTCACATCAAAGAACATTCTGGGAGGTTGCTAGAGTTGTTGTCGGAGATAATAAGCAAGTGATACTCAGCTCAGTTAACAACAACATTGTTCGAATCTCAGCACAAACTATTCAAGAGGATATTGGATTTCCCGATGATGATACAATGCCAACCTCACTGCCGGCATTGAAAGTGCGAAGATGTTTGAAACGATGTGGGTATGCTGGTGATATTACTAAGGCAGTGAAATGTATGAAGTTTAGTAGGTAGTATAGGTATTTCACATACGTGCTTTTGAGATGCTTGAGCCCGATGAAGGGAGGCTTTGATGAAATGACCGAGACATACAATTCAATGTTTGTGGCTTTAGTTTTAAATGCTGACTTTAATTTCTCACAAGTTGTCTTTGATGGTATGGTCTTGAATGTGAAGAAGAAGATTCATCTAATCTTTCCAAGGTTTCTTTAGATCATGTTGGAGAAACAAGTTCAAGGGTTAGTGAAGATTCCACTGGATGTTCTAAAGCAAAATTATCTAAATGATCAATCTTTCAATAGATTCATGCAAAATCGAGTAGGTTCGGTTGTTATTCCTGAGAAGAGGCTAATTGGTCATCTGGCTAATGAAAATTATGTGTGTCCTGAAGGACTGAGTTGCCGACATGAAAACAGCACTTTTGGTGATGAAACTAATATCACAATCGCTGGTGAAGAAGAGGTTAATCAGCCACCACCAAGACAAACTAGTCCTCGGTTAGTTGATGGGGATGATGTGACAGCTCTTGATGATACTCAATCAGAGTTGATAAAGAGAAAGCTGGCTGAGACACCAAAGGTATCTACTAAGCAGAGGCAAAAGCATTTGAGGTTTACTGTTAAATATGGGAGTTCGTCTAATACAACAAGGTCACAACTGAAGGTCACTCCATCTCCTTAACCTGATGCTGCTGCTGGTGGTTCAACTCAAGTTCCATCTACTCAACAACCTCAATCGTAGCCACCACTCCAAGTTCAAATCTCTCAACGACCTACAGTTGTTGCTGGTGATTCGTCTGGTATGATTAATCGATGTCTTTTACAATTGTCTGCCGATTTTGCTAAGTTTCAAAAGGCTGCTGAGGAGGTGATATGGCCAAAACAGACGGTTTTATTTGTGCGGTGTCGTTAGGCCAAAACACGTCAGAGTTAGCTACCACAAGGGCGTAATGGTTTTATTATTTATATTTAGCTGGGGTTTCTAGCTATAACTCACCTACTTGTCTTCCTTTTAACGAGTAAGTGGTAAATATAACTCAGGTACGTATTTTTGTATGTTTGCTCAGTAATGTGGGACAAAATTGCCTATATAGTTAACCCTAGTGACAAGAGGTGATATATTAAGATTAAAAAAATAGAATAGTAATTTGACATCAAAAGTAAAGATAGATAGGTATGGAGAATAAAATTCTGAAGGGGAATTATCGTACGAGTTTAACTTCCGATAAACACTAAACCTCAATCAACTGGGTAATGAACCTAACTGATTTGTCACTAAGAGTTTAGGCCTTGAAGATTCTGGCTAAGACGGATGCCCCTACTCCCAACGTTAACCTAAAAGGTTTAAACGACCTTATGGATAGAATCCTAGGTACATGAACAAAGTGGTATACCCAATAAAGGAAAGTCTCAGCTTTTCTTAATCCTAGTTGGTCTAACTAAAGCAATATCCTACCACTTAATCACTATGCTATGCCTTAACATTAACACACGTTCAATCTTAGATATTCTAAGGTACTGCTAATTGGAATAGAGGTCTCTCCTTTACGATCACTTATTCAACCCCGGATTATCTTACAACATCTCAAGAACATTGCTTCTGACGTGAATCATGCTTTTGAGTAAGCTAGTGTTCACTGAACTCTCTGTTGCTAACTCTAATCACAACCTAAATGGGCAGCTCTTCTATGACGAATAAGTGATTATTCGTACGTAGGTACTATATCCCTATTATGATGTTAAGCACACATAACTACTTACCTTGTATCCTAGGGTTGATCAGGTCCTAATACTAGGTTATAGCCACGTGAATAAGCGGAAAGGGTGATCCGTAAATTAAACTTCTAAACCATCAGGGTTTCAGCATAACAGTATGATAAGTTTTAGATAAAGTATTCAACATGTAATAAACATTTGTAACAGATAGATAATCATGCAAAATGAAAGCAACTTAAGATAACAAGATAACTTCATTAAATTAAGGAAAGCGTTCACCGTTTACAGACGAGATCTGGACCATTACAAGTGCTGACATCCTCTAGACCGCTCCTATTACAATCTTCGGCGTTCGCCTCCGGGTACTTAATTTCCCGCTCGGAGGTAAGAAGGCCTTGAAAGCTCTAGTGAGAGAAAGTGTATTGTAGTGAGAGAGTGAAGAGAGGTGTGTGGAAATTGGATGACAAAAAAGCCCTTAAATAGACTTGAAAAATGCCTGTAAATGGCTGGCAGGCCGTTTGACAGGCCGTTTGGCAGGCCGTATTTGGCAAGCTATTTGCTAGGCAAGCCGTTTATCGAGCCCGTTTGCCTGACCGTTTGGCAGGCAAGTTTTCCATACTGGCAAGCCATTTGGCAAGCCGTATGGTAGGCCGTTTTTATGCCTGGTCAGCCTTGATTCACTGGATCGTAACTTGATTTCTTGTCTTTTACCGTTTTCGCTCTAGAATCTTCGTTTTAGCTCCGTTTCTCTTGATTCTTTTTGCATCATCTTTGTAATTACTTTACCTACAAATTTAACCGAAAAAGCGATTATTTTGCCGATAAAGTTTTGAACTTTATGCTTTTGGAACTCAATATCGGGGGTAAAAACATGACTTTTTAGCCGATATCAAATATCCCACACTTAGACTTTGCTTGTCCTCAAGTAAACTTTCGAACTTTAAACAGCGAGGACTTTAATTCGTAGTGATTAAGTTGTCTTTATTCCGCAAGATGAAAGAGTGAAAACTTAGTTCTTATTCTTTTTGCTATTCTCAAATCTTTTTCCGCAAACATGAGAGGAGGTTACATAACTGAGGCGATCTCACTTGGGTCACTCATTTTACTAAAGTGTTTAGGGTGTCCTATAATTCTAAGAAATTAAGTCACTCTTAGCCAGTCATTACATTCTTCGTCATAGGCTTGATCAAGACTCAAATCTCCATTACTTATTTGCGAGAATTTCCAGTTATCGACTCAGCTTGGATTGTGAAGAGATGGGGATTTGGAAGTTTAGGGTGCGAAGGGTTTTGATAGATAGGAATTTCTTTTTGAAAGATCGATTTCAATGATCCTTTCAGCTTTTTGTCAGGAATTTCATGGTAAGCATCCTTCTTTTTGACTGCCAGGAGTTTCTTTTCTCGAATCTTTTCTGGTTCTACTCCCTTTCTCATAACCTTTATTCATTAACAAGATTTTTTTTTGAGGTCTCCTTTTGGCGATCTTCTTTGATAATTGGCTTGGATGCTCGCATTTTTTCTAGTGCGGTTTTGTAAAGGATTTTCCCGAAAAAGAATGATTTGGTCGGGATTTATTTCTTTTATTTATGAAGCGGATAGAGTAGATAAGAAGAGGTAAATGGGTTTTGTGGAATGAAAATGGAAATGGAAATGCGTAGCGAGGGTTGTTTTTGTCTTCACGAATAGCTGAGGTTCTTAACTTAGTCATCTCGTCAAAATGTGTGATTCCGAAATGTAGATCAAGAGCAAGTTCTGATTCCGAGATGTTATCATCGGCGCGCTCAACAAAAATATAGTGAAGCACTAAAAATGAGTGCTTATAAAGCCTTATTTGGGGGTACCTCACAACAATTATAGCAGGTCGAATTTTGCCTTTCGTTATGTAATGATCTTTTGGAAAATTGATTTTGATTTTCGCAAAAAGTTTTCAACCGTGTTTTACCCTTTTTTGTCTATTTTGTAGCAAAAACTTTTTGATCTTTTATAGAATTTTATAATCCTTAGTGTTTTATAATTCGGAAAGTTTTAAATTTTTGTGAAAAACTTGAGGATTTTCAAGAATCGTTATGTGCAACATTTGCTATCCCACACTTTTAAAATAACATTGTCCTCAATGTTAAGGATACGAAGTATCCCACACTTTAGGTTTTAAAAGAGGCGTTGTATTATTAAAAGTTTATGTTGGTGGGGTTGCCAATCCCACACTTAGTTTTCAAAGTGGTATAGTAGTTTGCGTATATTCTATTGAAAAAAGTGGTGAAGACGTAGTACTCCCCTATGGTTGCAGGACGTGTAGTCGGATGGCGCGCTAATTATGGATTCTTCAATTCTTGTGCTGGCGTCATCCTCGTTCAGAGTGTCCTTGCTCTAAGTTGTGCTTCCATCTCGTACGGTCTCGATCGTCGTTTGTTTTGTGACGTTTTATTCATGCAATTGTTATTCTAAAAACCATACATACTAAAAACATAAAGTAGTGATGCCCGAAACCGGGCATACAAGCATAAATTAAGATAGAGTAGCATAAGTAATAATCCAAATATTCGAAATATAAATATAGTCACGGCTGAGGTGGTGGGTACGGAGGGGAATAGATTACGCTGGTGCGCGGCCTTTGCGGGTTTCTCAATCTGGACTGACCTTCGTCAGTCATATCCTTATTTGTGGCAAACTGGTTCACTAATTCTGCTGTGTTCACACCTGAGGATATCCTGAACTGTATCTTGTCCGACCGTGCAATCAACCCTGTAAGCGATGACGTGCTCGTGTAAGCCATAGGCCCTGTCTGCCAACCCATGCCTTCCTGTAAATCTCTACTCCTACCCCACTGTTGGTTAATGTCCATACCATCTATACCCTGTGCAATCCTCTCGGTCGTAGGCCGGTGCAACGCCTAATCCCATACTGACTCCTGAGCATCGGTAGATGTGTCTCTGTTAATGTTCATATGGAGGTGTCGAAAAGGTTGTCGACAAAACCTGTAGCCCCTGTGCTCTGTGGAGGTGGAGGTAGAGGTGGGATAACTGTACGCTGCATGTAGTGATGCTGAGGTGGAGATGCGGGTCCGGAATGCTGTGGCTTGGGCCTGCTCCTCTGGGGTCCCTGTGGGATACTAATACCGGGTACTCATGAGGGTATGGCGGGACGTTGAGTTGTTTGCCCGCATAGTGTGTAAAATGATCCAAATTCTGAAGGACCGCATGCTGGGAAAACCAACTCTCGTGTCCTGGTAGATCCCCCATGTAGTAGTGGTATGGCAGAAACCGTGGCCTATCACCCTCCCCAACTGATGAGTGTCGGCGGGTGTCAGTGAACCGTCCATGTGCGGTGGGATCATCCTCATCCCTTGGTTCCTGAGAACCTCGCTGCCTCCTACCATCTCTCGTCCTAGAATCAGGTCTGAAACCCTGTACTCTCACCCCTGGCATTGTCCGGTCTTCAGAAGCAGGTATATCTGGATTAGCTTGAATGATCAACTGTTCACCCTCAACACGAATGTATTCCCAAGTGCTCAGTATTTTATACCCTATTTCTTCTGACATAGCCCCGATCCTATAATTAAACCGCACTACATTCCCCAAAACACGCATTCGATGAAGGAGTTTAGTAACAACGCCCCCCAAAATCGGCACAACTGTTCTTGCTGAATTCTTCTCATTAGTAAAAGCCTGGGCCAGAAGATGTGCTACCTGCATATTTTGGTTGTGTATCATGGCTTGCATTAGGCGCATATCGCTAATGGTAACGGCACCGCCATGTTGGGCTTTGGGTGAAGGGTTTTAGTGATGAGGTGGTGGAGGATTCGGTGTATGGGATTGGTGAATTTTGATGCCTTTTTACTTGATTTCCACGGGTCATTATCGGTGGTGTACTCGCGCCAGAAAGCTTGGTGATCTATGTTATTCAAGGTGGTGAATCCCCTCTTGAATATTGAACCGGTGAGCTGCGACGGTTTGTACAACTCCAAATACCTTGCAAACCGTGCGAGAGATAGGTGATATGTGTGGTTTTGGTGGCGAAAGTGGATGCACTCTTGATCATTATAATCCTCCTGATCAACATCTGAATCAAAACTCTAAGTAGCCATATATTCCGCGTATGGCTCATTGTATGTTGTTTCATTCAACTCAAACAAGTGTTGCCTGTAACATCCCGCCTTTTTCCATTTACTTTTCCGTTATACTAATATAAAGTCCGTTATATGTTTATAACATCTCCCGTTGATACGCGTTTTAAATTATCTCGTTTAGGTAATTCCCGCACCCGAACGAAAGTTGAGGGACTAAACTTGACAAGGGATCAAACCCTTGACTAGGTCAAAGGGTCAAACCCCTTTCACCCATTCATTATCATCTCCATCTCTCTCTCTTTCTCTCTAGCAAGAACACACACCCATTTACCAAATTCATTCAATCATCATCTAAATTCGATCTAGGAGGCTTACAACAAAATAAACTACATATTTGTGATCCTCTCTTCATCCTCTTCATTTTGGTACCAACTTCATCTCATTTGGGTAACTTTCTAAAATCACTAGATTTTGTGTTCTTGATGTTTTTAACTTATAAAAGTGTTAATTAGTGTCTATGGCTCAAGTCTAACATGAATATATGATTTATATGCTCGATCTCGTTGTTTTAGTGTAACTAGCATGAACTTGAATTTTGGTGTGTTGTTCTTGAATTTTGGATGATCATATGTTGTTAGATGTTAAAAGTTGATGCTTTAATTGTGTTACTAGCATCACTAGCTTCAATTTGATGTGTAGGTTGCCTTAGAAAACTTCATGAACTTGATTATTGATTTTGGTGAATTTGGGTTAGGGTTTGATGAACTTGAAATGAACTTTTGATGCACCAAATGCTATGAAATATTGTAGATAAGAATTTTGTTGCAATGTGTGTATGATTACCTTCGAAACGGCATATCATACATGTAAATTGGTTGCCCGAATCATAAAATGCGTTTTAGAACTTGAAACTTTGATTATGAACGTTTAATGCGGTTTTTGGTTGTTGTTAGTGATGAATTGCTTGATGAAATGTGCTTAGTTGTTTTCCTTGTCAAATCACCTTTCTAATGATATAGGTTATGCGTTTTAAGTGTTTTCGGTGCATGAAATGTGTTATATTGTATTTTGGTTCGTGACTTGGACCATTTTTCTGCAAACTGCATGATTCCCAGGTATTGCGCGCCGCGCATTTACCCGCGCGCCGCGCAGAATCAGAGATCCCAGATGTTTGCCTTCTTGGTTGAGTTCTGACCAGAAATTGCACTTGGGTGCGCGCCGCGCAACCCAGTGCGCGCCGCGCAAAAGCCCCAGGCCACTCTCTTTTGTTTTTAAATGTCACAAAAATGTTTCCGCTTAACTAAAACTCCGTTTAACATGAAACTTGACTATTAGGCTCTTATATGACTTCTCGTCTTGGGAAAATTGTCGGATACCCGACCCGACCCCGTTGACTTTGACTTTGACCAAGTTTGACTTTTAGTCAAACTTAACCAAACGATTATACAATCGTTCTAACATACTTAACTACTTGTATCGTGCATGAAACTTGACAAATTGATTCACATGCTATATTAATCGAGTCGTAACGAGCCATAGGACTAATTGAACATCTTTGACCGTTTGTGTTTACCGTTATTGATACAACCTATATGTTTAGGTCAAGACTAGCTTTGTCTTTGCACGCGTCTACTTGTTGAAGTACTTTATTAACTCTTGCACTCAAGGTGAGATCATAGTCCCACTTTTTACTCTTTTGAACTTACTTTTGGGATGAGAAAACATAAACGATTCTTTTGAACTAAGTGAACACAAGAACGGGAAAACAAACATTCTACATACGAGTTTAGAACAAAAATCCTCAATCCGATTATCATTAGTTACATCTGATGGTGTAAGCGAGAACTTATGTTATATGGCCATATGGGTTTGACAACCCTCATCTTTGACGGTTCGCTACTGTCTACGGATGAAATATATTTTCGGGAAACAGTGTTGTTCTAGCACTAATTGATGGGGTATTCAACGGACGGAATGTTAAGTTTTGATAATTGGGTGCTCGTGAATATTAACTTTTAGAATGTGTTACTATTATTTCAACTTTGCAAACCTTGTGGTTCGACTTACTTGCTTTTACTCATTTACTTATTTAAACCTATGATTTCACCAACGTTTTCGTTGACAGATTTCTATGTTTTTCTCAGGTCCTTGAACTTAGGTGATACATGCTTCCGCACATACTTTTTGATACTTGCATTGGATGTCGAGTATACTTGCATACGCGGAGCGTCTTTTTGGCTATTTTAAACTATGTCGCACGTGTTTCATATGAACAATAACTTTTGTTATGTATTTGTCTTGGGAATTACTTTTGTAAACATTGAAACATCCTTTATGAAATGTATGCGACATATTTTCGGTCAAACTTTGTTATAAATACTTATAACCATGTAATGGGACCATATGTAGACGACGCCGTCACTTGACGATTTGTTGGGGTCGCTACATTGCCAGGCCCTGTGTGTTCTACTATTTGCTTGAAAGGTCAAGATTTCCCTAAGTTCGTCGGCCCACCCACACTGTTCCATGATCGTCCAGTTGATATACTTGTTACCCCCTTTTGGCCAATTAATCCAAACTCTCATAACCGGCTCATTATCTGCCGGATCATCTTGCCCGAGAAGATAATGGGGTAACTCATATTCGTGTGGTAATCGATTAGCCATCTGCAAAAATCAAGTAACATAGGTTATGTTCCAAAAATGAAGACTTAGAGTCCAAAAATGCATATATTTTTTGAAAAAAATTTGAAATAAGGGCTTTAAAAATGGCATTTTCCAAATTCCTATTATAGTCAAATATAGCCAAAATTACCACAAACAATAACTAAACGAACTATAAACTTATTTTTGAGCAAAATTCAAAGTGTACCCGTGATTGCACTCGCGCTTCTGTAAATCTCCGATATCGTCCATAAGTTTAACCAAAGCCCTTTTAACTTTTTTAGTGTTTGAAATTCCATCCCTTAGTCCAGTATCTCTATAATTAAGTTCGAGAAGAAGTTTTGACACTGTGTCTTGAAATAAAAGATCTTCCGCGCAGTCAGGATCACCGATAGTAAATTTAAAATTTGCAGATATTTCCCGAATGATCTTCCTTTGTGGAGTTGTAAATGGAAATTTTGACATAGTGAGGATTTGTACGAGTTCTGAATATATTTCTTTTCTTTTTTCAAAGAAATTGTGATGTATTCTTTTCTCGGTAGAATCCGGAAAAGCTTCAATCAATCTTTTAATGTGAAATGAGGCTGGATCAAAGTAGAAGAAATCTCGGTTTCCATATTTTTAAATAGGGTTAGGTTTCTTGCTTTCAATCCAAAATTCTAATTCAGAGACCATTGCCGCGACATAACAGTTTATATGAAGTGGAGAAATTTCCTTATTGGTAAAGTGGGGGAGAAAACTGACGAATGACTCTAAATCGAATTTGAAACCAATTTCTGCATCCCGATACTTGACGAAAAGGTCATCCCCACATTCTTTTAACAGTTTGTGAAGAGAACGAATCTGAGAACGCAGCTCTTTTAACATATTGATTTGAAATGTTGAAAATGCGAAGTTTGAGGAATAGAGGTGCCTAATGAATGCTCTATAGACGTCTAACCTTCTACTAGGATTTAACATATTTTCAATAAACGGAGCTTTTGTTTTATCAGGGTGTCGTATCTCTTTGGGATTAAATTCGAACAAGTCTGGATAATTGAAAATAGTTGGATATTCTTCCCCGTATTTCATCTTCCATAATCAGGAGTTCGTTAAGATTGAGCCTCCCTTTTGGATCGTGAAGAGGGTCGAATCCTGGTTCATTTGAGTAAAACTTATCCAAAAGCAATGAAATCTCTAAGTCAGATGAAATTATCCGGCTTCTTGGGCTACATGGATCAAGAATTAAGTCTTGATGAGATTCATTAGGGTTTAGATTTGTTTTAGGTTTATACAAAAAAACTTCGCCGGTTTCCAAAGTTGTGGGAGAACAAATGCCTTTCGCACTTTCTTCGTAGTCAGTTAAGTTTGAACTGGAATCTACAGAAATTAATACCATAATTAATATTTTGTTTTTATAATTTTGAAAAGGGTTTACTGTAATGGCGACTTTAAATCCTATACCGACAAACTCTCTGCTTGTTAAGCATGTGTGATTCTTGTCAAGTTATCTTTTGAAACAAGTGGCCAGGCAGACAACGGAGAGGCAGGATCCTTTTGGTTCCAATATAATTGGAGACTGTTGAAATGTCCCGTTCATATCGATTATAAACGTTTCATATTAATTGATCTCTTTGCGAGGTTTTGACCTCTATATGAGACATTTTTCAAAGACTGCATTCGTTTTTAAAACAAACCATAACCTTTATTTTATCGACCCGGTTAAAAGGACACCACCTAGATTATCAAGAAATGATAATCTAAAAATATCACACTTACACACTACCAATACATATTGGTTTACAATATTAATATGTTACAACAAATTAAATCTCGAATGCAGTTTTAAACAACATTATACAAGCATGCTGATACCAAATCTTGTCCATATTTTAGCATGCAACAGCGGAAGCTCTTAATAATCACCTGATAATAAACATGCTTTAAACGTTAACAAAAATGTTGGTGAGTTATAGGTTTAACCTATATATTTATCAAATCGTAATAATAGACCACAAGATTTCGTATTTCAATATACATCCCATACATAGAGATAAAAATCATTCATATGGTGAACACCTGGTAACCGACATTGACAAGATGCATATAAGAATATCCCCTATCATTCCGGGACATCCATCGGACATGATAAAAACGAATTCAAAGTACTAAAGCATCCGGTACTTTGGATGGGGTTTGTTAGGCCCAATAGATCTATCTTTAGGATTCGCGTCAATTAGTAGATAGGTTTACTAATTCTTAGGCTACCAAGCAAAAGGGGCATATTCGGCTTCGATCATTCACCCATATAATGTAGTTTCATTTACTTGTGTCTATTTCGTAAAACATTTATAAAACTGCATGTATTCTCGTCCCAAAATATTAGATTTTAAAAGTGGGACTATAACTCACTTTCACAGATTTTTTACTTCATCGGGAAGTAAGACTTGGCCACTGGTCGATTCACGAACCTATAACAAATATGTACATATATATCAAAGTATGTTCAAAATATTTTTACAACATTTTTAATACGTTTTACAGTTTTAAGTTTATTAAGTCAGCTGTCCTCGTTAGTAACCTACAACTAGTTGTCCACAGTTAGATGTACAGAAATAAATCTATATATATTATCTTGAATCAATCCACGACCCAGTGTATACACGTCTCAGGCTAGATCACAACTCAAAGTATATATATTTTTGGAATCAACCTCAACTCTGTATAGCTAACTCAAACATTACTGCATATAGAGTGTCTATGGTTGTTCCAGATAATATATATACATGGGTCGATATGATATGTCAAAACATTTGTATACGTGTCTATGGTATCCCAAGATTACATAATATATTAGAACACATGTATAATACAATATAAGTTAGCTAGGATATGATTAATATAGATTTGTTACCAATTTTCACGTAGCTACAACAAGCAAAATTATCCAATCTTATTTTACCCATAACTTCTTCGTTTTAAATCCGTTTTGAGTGATTAAAGTTGCTATGGTTTCATATTGAACTTAATTTTATGAATCTAAATATAAAAAGAATAAGTTTATAGTCAAAAATACAGGTTCAAGTCAATATTATAAGAGGTAGTCATTTCAGTAGAAAGAATGACGTCTTGATGACCATTTTGAAAAACATACTTTCACTTTGAGTTTAACCATGATTTTTGGATATAGTTTCATGTTCATAAGAAAAATCCTTTTCCCAGAAGAACAACTTTTAAATCAAATTTTATCATAGTTTTTAATTAACTAACCCAAAACAGCCCGCGGTGTTACTACGACGGCGTATATCCGGTTTTACGGTGTTTTTCGTGTTTTCAGGTTTTAAATCATTAAGTTAGAATATAATATAGATATAGAACATGTGTCTAGTTGATTTTAAAAGTCAAGTTATAAGGATTAACTTTTGTTTGCGAACAAGTTTAGAATTAACTAAACTATGTTCTAGTGATTACAAGTTTAAACCTTCGAATAAGATAGTTTTATATATATGATTCGAATGATGTTATGAACATCATTACTACCTCAAGTTTTGTGGATAAACCTACTAGAAATGAGAAAAATAGATCTAGCTTCAAAGGATCCTTGGATGGCTTGAAAGTTCTTGAAGCAAAATCATGACACGAAAACAAGTTCAAGTAAGATTTCCACTCGAAATAAGATTGTTATAGTTATAGAAATTGAATCAAAGTTTGAATATGATTACTACCTTGTATTAGAAATATATCTTACTGTAAATAAGAAAGATTTCTTGAGGTTGGATGATCACTTGAAATGGATTTGCAAGATTAAAAGTAAGCTAGCAATCTTGGAAGTGTTGTTGGTGTGTTCTTGAGTAGTTGTTTTGTAACTTGGTTTATGTATGGATTTATGAACTAGATTGAGCTAGATTTTGATGAAGATGATGAAGAACACTTAGAACAAAGGAAGAACACTTGAGAGAGAGTAATTTGATTCAAGAAAATTGCAAAGTGAATGTGTTTGTGGTACTCCTCATTCACGTGAATATGGGGTAGTCATATAGGCTCCATTAGTTTGTAATTTTGTTAGATATTTCATGCTAGATGTTAAATGATGATTTCCACATGTGTTAGTGACTCACAAGGTCTGCTAAGAGATGATCATTGGAGTGTATATACCAATAGTAAATATATTTAGAAGTTGGATATTGTACGAGTACGAATACGGGTGCATACGAGTAGAATTGTTGATGAAAATGAACGAGTATGTAATTGTAAGCATTTTTGTTAAGTAGAAGTACTTTGATAAGTGTCTTTAAGTCTTTCAAAAGTGTATGAATACATATTAAAATACTACATTTATATACATTTTAACCGAGTCGTTAACTCATCGTTAGTCGTTACATGTAAGTGTTGTTTTGAAACCTTTAAGTTAACGATCTTGTTAAATGTTGTTAACCCATTGTTTATTATATATAATGAGATGTTAAATTATTAAATTATTATGATATTATGATGTATTAATATATATTATAATATATATGATATATATACATTTAAATGTCATTACAACGATAATCGTTACATATATGTCTCGTTTCGAAATCCTTAAGTTAGTAGTCTTGTTTTTACATATGTAGTTCATTGTTAATACACTTAATGATATGTTTACTTATCATTTATCATGTTTATATATAGTGTATGAATATCTTAATATGATTCATATGTATTTAGTAAGACGTTGTTATAACGATAATCGTTATATATATCGTTTTCGAGTTTCTTAATTAAATAGTCTCATTTTTATGTATATAACTCATTGTTAAAATACCTAATGAGATACTTACTTATCATAATATCATGATAACTATATATATATATCCATATATATGTCATCAAATAGTTTTTACAAGTTTTAACGTTCGTGAATCGCCGATCAACTTGGGTGGTCAATTGTCTATATGAAACCTATTTCAATTAATCAAGTCTTAGAAAGTTTGATTGCTTAACATGTTGGAAACACTTAATCATGTAAATATAAATTTTATTTAATATATATAAACATGGAAAAGTTCGGGTCACTACAGTACCTACCCGTTAAATAAATTTCGTCCCGAAATTTTAAGCAGTTGGAGGTGTTGACGTAGCTTCTGGAAATAAGTAAGGGTATTTCTTCTTCATCTAATCTTCTCGTTCCCAGGTGAATTCGGGTCCTCTATGTGAATTCCATCAAACCTTAACAATTGGTATCTTGTTTTGCTTAAGTCTTTTAACCTCACGATCCATTATTTCGACGGGTTCTTCGATGAATTGAAGTTTTTTGTTGATTTGGATTTCGTCTAACGGAATAGTGAGATCTTCTTTAGCAATTTTTTTTTTCAAATTCGAGATGTGGAAAGTGTTATGTACAGCTGCAAGTTGTTGAGGTAACTCAAGTCGGTAAGCTACTGGTCCGACACGATCAATAATCTTGAATGGTCCAATATACCTTGGATTTAATTTCCCTCGCTTACCAAATCGAACAACGCCTTTCCAAGGTGAAACTTTAAGCATGACCATCTCTCCAATTTCAAATTCTATATCTTTTCTTTTAATGTCAGCGTAGCTCTTTTGTTGACTTTGGGCGGTTTTCAACCGTTGTTGAATTTGGATGATCTTCTCGGTAGTTTCTTGTATTATCTCCGGACCCGTAATCTGTCTATCCCCCACTTCACTCCAACAAATCAGAGACCTGCACTTTCTACCATAAAGTGCTTCAAACGGCGCCATCTCAATGCTTGAATGGTAGCTGTTGTTTTAGGAAAATTCTGCTAACGGTAGGTGTTGATCCCAACTGTTTCCGAAATCAATAACACATGCTCATAGCATGTCTTCAAGCGTTTGTATCGTCCTTTCACTCTGCCCATCAATTTGTGGATGATAGGAAGTACTCATGTCTAGACGAGTTCCTAATGCTTGCTTTAATGTCTGCCAGAATCTTGAAATAAATCTGCCATCCCTATCAGAGATAATAGAGATTGGTATTCCATGTCTGGAGACGACTTCCTTCAAATACAGTCGTGTTAACTTCTCCATCTTGTCATCTTCTCTTATTGGCAGGAAGTGTGCTGATTTGGTGAGACGATCAACTATTACCTAAATAGTATCAAAACCACTTGCAGTCCTTGGCAATTTAGTGATGAAATCCGTAGTAATGTTTTCCCATTTCCATTTCAGGATTTTGGGTTGTTGAAGTAGACCTGATGGTTTCTGATGCTCAGCTTTAACCTTAGAACACGTCAAACATTCTCCTACGTATTTAGCAACATCGGCTTTCATACCCGGCCACCAAAAATGTTTCTTGAGATCCTTGTACATCTTCCCCGCTCCAGGTTGTATTGAGTATCTGGTTTTATGAGCTTCTCTAAGTACCATTTCTCTCATATCTCCAAATTTTGGTACCCAAATTCTTTCAGCCCTATACCGGGTTCCGTCTTCCCGAATATTAAGATGCTTCTTCGATCCTTTGGGTATTTCATCCTTTAAATTTTCCTCTTTTAAAACTCCTTGTTGCGCCTCCTTTATTTGAGTAGTAAGGTTAGTGTGAATCATTATATTCATAGCTTTTACTCGAATGGGTTCTCTGTCCTTTCTGCTCAAGGCGTCGGCTACCACATTTGCCTTCCCTGGGTGGTAACGAATCTCAAAGTCGTAATCATTCAACAATTCAATCCACCTACGCTGCCTCATGTTCAGTTGTTTCTGATTAAATATGTGTTGAAGACTTTTGTGGTCGGTATATATAATACTTTTGACCCCATATAAGTAGTGCCTCCAAGTATTTAATGCAAAAACAACCGCGCCTAATTCCAAATCATGCGTCGTATAATTCTGCTCGTGAATCTTCAATTGTCTAGACGCATAAGCAATTACCTTCGTTCGTTGCATTAATACACAACCGAGACCTTGGTTTGAGGCATCACAATATATCACAAAATCATCATTCCCTTCAGGTAATGACTATATTGGTGCCGTAGTTAACTTTTCCTTCAACAATTGAAATGCTTTCTCTTGTTCATCCTTCCATTCAAATTTCTTCCCTTTATGCGTTAATGCAGTCAAGGGTTTTGCTATTTTGGAAAAATCTTAGATGAATCTCCTGTAATAACCAGCAAGCCCTAAAAATTTACGTATGTGCTTCGGAGTTTTCGGGGTTTCCCACTTTTCAACGGTTTTAATCTTTGCTGGATCCACCTGAATACCTTCTTTGTTCACTATATGACCGAGGAATTGAACTTCTTCCAACCAAAATGCACACTTTGAAAACTTAGCGTACAGTTTTTCTTTTCTCAGCAACTCTAGCACTTTTCTCAAACGTTCTTCGTGCTCTTGATCATTCTTCGAGTAAATAAGTATGTCATCGATGAAAACAATGACAAACTTGTCAAGATATGGCCCACACAATCGATTCATGAGGTCCATGAACACAGTTGGTGCGTTAGTCAATCCAAACGGCATAACCACAAACTCGTAATGACCGTAATGCGTCCTAAAAGCAGTCTTTAGAATATCATCCTCCTTCACCCGCATTTGATGATATCTACAACGTAAATCGATCTTCGAATAAACTGACGAGCCTTGTAGTTGATCAAATAAGTCGTCGATTCTCGGTAATGGGTAACAGTTCTTGATGGTAAGTTTGTTCAACTCTCGGTAGTCGATACACAACCTGAATGTACCATCTTTCTTCTTGACAAACAGAACAGGAGCTCCCCATGGTGATGTACTTGGTCGAATGAAACCACCCTCTAAAAGTTCATGTAATTGACTTTGTAATTCTTTCATTTCACTGAGTGCGAGTCAGTATGGAGCTCGAGCTATTGGTGCAGCTCCTGGTACAAGGTCTATTTGAAATTCAACGGATCGATGTGGGGGTAATCCCGGTAATTCTTTCGAAAATACATCGGGAAATTCTTTTGCGACGGGAACATCACTGATGTTCTTTTCTTCAGGTTTAACTTCCTCGATGTGTGCTAGAATTACGTAACAACCTTTTCTTATTAGTTTTTGTGCCTTCAAATTACTAATAAGATTTAACTTCGCGTTGTTCTTTTCTCCATACACCATTAAAGGTTTTCCTTTTTCACGCATAATGCGAATCGTATTTTTGTAACAAACGACCTCTGCTCTCACCTTTTTCAACCAGTCCATGCCAATTATTACATCAAAACTCCCTAACTCGACTGGTATTAAATCAATCTTAAACGTTTCATCACCCCGTTTAATTTCTCTATCCCGACATATATTATCTGCTAAAATTAATTTACCGTTTGCTAATTCGAGTAAAAATTTATTATCCAAAGGCGTCAATGGGCAACTTAATTTAGCACAAAAATCTCTACTCATATAGCTTCTATCTGCACCCGAATCAAATAAAACATAAGCAGATTTATCGTCAATAAGAAACGTACCCGTAACAAGCTCCGGGTCTTCCTGTGCATCTGTCGCATTAATATTGAAAACTCTTCCGCGGCCCTGCCCATTAGTATTCCCCTGATTTGGGCAATTTCTAATAATGTGGCCCGGTTTTCCACATTTATAACAAACAGCATTGGTATTACTTGCTCCGACACTATTCGTTCCGGCATTACTTGTTCTGACACTATTTGTTCCTTTAGTTCTGTAAAACCTTGGTCCGTAGACCTCACAGTTGGTCGCGCTATGACCATTTCTTTTACACCTATTGCAAAATGTTGTGCAAAACCCCGGGTGATTTTCTTTACACCTTTGACATGGCTGTTTTTGGTTTTTGTTGCCGTTGTTGTTATTGAGGTTGTTGTTGAGATTGTTATTGTTGTTGAAACGGTTGTTGTAGTAGTTGTTGTTGTTGTTGGGACGTTTGTTGTAGTTATTGTTAGGATTGCGGTTATTGTTGCGATTGTTGTTGCGGTTGTTGGGATAGTTGTTGCGATTGTGGTTGTAATTGTTGTTGTTGTTGTTGTTGTTGTTGTTGTTGTTGTTATTGTACTGGTGACTCTTATCACCGTTTTCCTCCTACTTCCTCTTGAGTTGTTTCGTGTTGGCTTCTTCGACCGCCTGCTCTTTAATTCTTCCCTCAATCTGATTTATGAGTTTATGAGTCATTCGACTTGCCTTTTGTATGGAAGCGGGCTCGTTTGAACTCACATCTTCTTGAATCCTTACTGGTAACCCTTTTACAAATGCGTCGATCTTCTCTTCTTCATATTCGAACGCTCTCGGACATAATAGGTACAACTCTGTGAATCGTCGTTCATATGTGGTAATGTCGAACCCTTGTGTTCGTAACTCTCTAAGCTCTACCTTGAGCTTATTGACTTCGTTTCTAGGACGGTACTGCTCGTTCATCAATTGCTTGAATGCCGACCACGGTAGTGCGTAAGCAGCATTTTGTCCTACCTGTTCAAGATAGGTGTTCCACCACATTAGCGCAGTACCTGTGAAGGTATGCGTAGCATACTTAACTTTGTCCTCTTCAGTACACTTACTTATGGCAAACACCGATTCGACCTTCTCAGTCCACCGTTTCACTCCAATTGATCCTTCAGTTCCATCAAATTCCAAAGGTTTACAGGCAGTGAATTCTTTGTAGGAGCATCCTACACGATTTCTTGCGCCGTTAGCTGCATTGCTGGATTCAGAGTTATTGTTGGTATGTAGCGCAGCCTGTACTGCAGCTATGTTTGCAGCAAGAAAGATACGAAATTCCTCTTCGCTCATATTCATGGTGTGTCGAGTAGTCGGTGCCATTTCCTTCAAAATAGCCAACTGAATCGAGTTAATCATACAGAATATTAAGAGTAGTCAATAGTATTTCATAGCATAATATGAACTCATTTATAAAAGCTTTTTCTTCATATTAGCGTTTTATAAGTTTAAATTCGGGTACTACCAACCCGTTAAGTTCATACTTAGTAGCTAATATACAATTCAACTAATACAATTTCATATGAAAAACTGATTATAATAATATATCACATTCAAATATTCTTTAAACTTACAATTCTGCTATATTACATATAACATGAAATATAGCACACAATAACTTTGATACAAGACAGTTTTGAAGATAAATCTAGTTAATACGCAAGTCGTTCAGCAAAGGTAATAAAGACACGTAATTCATAAGTCCAGAAACAAGTCATGCATTCTGGTTTTACTAAGACGACTTCCCATCCTTGGTCTTGTGGAAAGTAACCGTTATGACCATTGGCTAGGCAGCATGTTGTAATGTCGTCAAAAGGACGAGGGTTTCGTAATGTCCAACAGCCCCGTAATAATCTAAAAACCTTGTTTCTTACCCCAACTACTGAATCTGTCACTTGTGGGAAGGTTTTATTTAAAAGTTGTAATCCGATGTTCTTTTTCTCACTTTGGTAAGAAGCAACCATTACTAACCGTAAGCATAACATGCTTCTTTATGTTGCATGTTAGAAGCTCTTTCTAACTCACAAAATCCTATGTTGGGATATGTTGAGTCAAAATAGGTTCTTAACCCGTAGCGTAAAATGCATTTGGGTTCCCCGCATTTAACGCTTTAAAGAAAACACGGCATAACTTACGGTCTTTCCAATGTAATATACCCCACCTATCAAAGGAAAGCCTTTTATAAACTAAGGTATTTCTGGAAAGTCTTTCAAATGTTTGACAAGTTAATTTCGCCATAACTAATTATGCTGATGAATTCTGACCGACTCTAGACACGATTTCATCAATCATATCCTCTGGTAGGTCTTCTAAATTATTCGGTTGTCTACCCTTAACGTCCATTTTGTGTTTTTATACTGTAAAATAGACAAGGATTAGATTCGTAAAAGATAATTAACAAACAATACAAGCAATTTTTTTACATAGAACATAAAAGTACAAGCACACTACAATACATATAATACACAACATAATTACAACCCTCTAATCTGAATCACTGGTTTCTTCTTCTTCGGACTTGGTTCGTTTTCCTAATTTTCTAGGGATATATGGTGTTCCTCTAATACGAGCTGTCGTTTTTCACAGTGGTTTAGAAAAACCTGGTGGTTTAGAGGTTCCCGGGTTATTGTTACAATTTAGGAAATACGGATGTTGTCGATACATATAAAGTTCATCGGGGTTGGAATCAGGTTTCTCTATTTTTATACCTTTTTCCTTATTATTTTCTTTTGCTTTATTAAATTGAGTCGGGGTAATTTCTATAACATCATCGGAATCCTCATCGGGATCCAATTCATCGGAAAATTGGTAATCTTTCCAATATTTTGCTTCCTCGGCTGAAACACCATTGACCATTATTAATTTTGGACCATTGGTTGAAGATTTTCTTTTATTTAACCGTTTTTTTGTAGTTAGTAATATTTCTTCCTCCAGAACCTTCTCTTCTTCCGGTTCCTCCTCTTCCGGTTCTTCCTCGGAAATTTGTGAATCTTCCCAAAATATATTCGACTCTTCATTATTATTAGGCGAGTCGATGGAATTTGTACTAGAGGTAGACATCTATCACACAATATCAAACATGTTAAGAGATTAATATATCACATATTATTTTCATGTTAATAATATATAGTTTCCAACAAAAGTGTTAAGCAATCGTTTTTAATGAAAAAACACTGTCGAAGTCCAGACTCACTAATGTATCCTAACAAACTCGATAAGACACACTAATGCAAATTTCTGATTATCTAAGACCAACGCTCTGATACCAACTGAAATGTCTCGTTCATGTCGATCATAAACATTTCATATTAATTGATCTCTTTACGAGGTTTTGACCTCTATATGAGACGTTTTTCAAAGACTGCATTCGTTTTTAAAACAAACCATAACCTTTATTTTATCGACCCGGTTAAAAGGACACCACCTAGATTATCAAGAAATGATAATCTAAAAATATCACACTTACACACTACCAATACATATTGGTTTACAATATTAATATGTTACAACAAAGTAAATCTCGAATGCAGTTTAAAACAATATTATACAAGCATGCTGACACCAAATCTTGTCCATATTTTAGCATGAAATAGCGGAAGCTCTTAATAATCACCTGAGAATAAACATGCTTTAAATGTCAACAAAAATATTGGTGAGTTATAGTTTTAATCTATATATTTATCAAATCATAATAATAGACCACAAGATTTTATATTTCAATATACATCCCATACATAGAGATAAAAATCATTCATATGGTGAACACCTGGTAACCGACATTGACAAGATGCATATAAGAATATCTCCTATCATTCCGGGACATCCATCGGACATGATAAAAATGAATTCGAAGTACTAAAGCATCCGGTACTTTGGATGGGGTTTGTTAGGCCCAATAGATCTATATTTAGGATTCGCGTCAATTAGTAGATCGGTTTACTAATTCTTAGGCTACCAAGCAAAAGGGGCATATTCGGCTTCAATCATTCACCCATATAATGTAGTTTCATTTACTTGTGTCTATTTCGTAAAATATTTATAAAACTGCATGTATTCTCATCCCAAAATATTAGATTTTAAAAGTGGGACTATAACTCACTTTCACAGATTTTTTACTTCGTCGGGAAGTAAGACTTGGCCATTGGTCGATTCACGAACCTATAACAAATATGTACATATATATCAAAGTATGTTCAAAATATTTTTACAATATTTTTAATACGTTTTACTATTTTAAGTTTATTAAGTCAGCTGTCCTCGTTAGTAACCTACAACTAGTTGTCCACAGTTAGATGTACATAAATAAATCGATATATTTATATTATCTTGAATCAATCCACGACCCAGTGTATACACGTCTCAGGCTAGATCATAACTCAAAGTATATATATTTTTGGAATCAACCTCAACTCTGTATAGCTAACTCAAACATTACTGCATATAGAGTGTCTATGGTTGTTCCAAATAATATATATACATGGGTCGATATGTTATGTCAAAACATTTGTATACGTGTCTATGGTATCCCAACATTACATAATATATTAGAATACATGTATAATACAATATAAATTAGCTAGGATATGATTAATATAGATTTGTTACCAATTTTCACGTAGCTACAACAAGCAAAATTATCCAATCTTGTTTTACCCATAACTTCTTCGTTTTAAATCCGTTTTGAGTGATTCAAGTTGCTATGATTTCATATTGAACTTAAGTTTATAAATCTAAATAGAAAAAGTATAAGTTTATAGTCAAAAATATAGGTTGAAGTCAACATTATAAGAGGTAGTCATTTCAGTCGAAAGAACGACGTCTTGATGACCATTTTCAAAAACATACTTTCACTTTGAGTTTAACCATGATTTTTGGATATAGTTTCATGTTCATAAGAAAAATCATTTTCCCAGAAAAACAACTTTTAAATCAAAGTTTATCATAGTTTTTAATTAACTAACCCAAAACAGCCCGCGGTGTTACTACGACGGCGTATATCCGGTTTTACGGTGTTTTTCGTGTTTTCAGGTTTTAAATAATTAAGTTAGCATATCATATAGATATAGAACATGTATCTAGTTGATTTTAAAATTCAAGTTAGAAGGATTAACTTTTGTTTGCAAACAAGTTTAGAATTAACTAAACTATGTTCTAGTGATTACAAGTTTAAACCTTCGAATAAGATAGTTTTATATATATGATTCGAATGATGTTATGAACATCATTACTACCTCAAGTTTTGTGGATAAACCTACTGGAAATGAGAAAAATAGATCTAGATTCAAAGGATCCTTGGATGGCTTGAAAGTTCTTGAAGCAAAATCATGACACGAAAACAAGTTCAAGTAAGATTTCCACTCGAAATAAGATTGTTATAGTTATAGAAATTGAATCAAAGTTTGAATATGATTACTACCTTGTATTAGAAATATATCTTACTGTAAATAAGAAAGATTTCTTGAGGTTGGATGATCACTTGAAATGGATTTGCAAGATTGAAAGTAAGCTAGCAATCTTGGAAGTGTTGTTGGTGTGTTCTTGAGTAGTTATTTTGTAACTTGGTTTATGTATGGATTTATGAACTAGATTGAGCTAGATTTTAATGAAGATGATAAAGAACACTTAGAACAAAGGAAGAACACTTGAGAGAGAGTAATTTGATTCAAGAAAATTGCAAAGTGAATGTGTTTGTGGTACTCCTCATTCACGTGAATATGGTGTAGTCATATAGGCTCCATTAGTTTGTAATTTTGTTAGATATTTCATGCTAGATGTTAAATGATGATTCCAATATGTGTTAGTGACTCACAAGGTCTGCTAAGAGATGATCATTGGAGTGTATATACCAATAGTAAATATATTTAGAAGCTGGATATTGTACGAGTACGAATACGGGTGCATACGAGTAGAATTGTTGATGAAAATGAACGAGTATGTAATTGTAAGCATTTTTGTTAAGTAGAAGTACTTTGATAAGTGTCTTGAAGTCTTTCAATCGAACGAAATGGAATTCATCATTAGTTCAAGTCCCTCGAATTCCGATATGGAATCCCACTCAAGCTCCGAAAGCAGTGTGACCGGAATGGATCAACCAATTAGCCATCATCTATTCTGGATGAATTGGGGATAGGTTCGTAGCCTCCTCAATAATTGGAGACAAGAAGAAGGTGATCTCTTCCATCCACCACATTGCCCTCTTGGCGATGAACCTGAAGCACTTACCGGCGAATCGGTCCGAAACACCATTTTCTCTCTCATTTCCAGAGTGTCTCGTCACGATTATATACTACATCAAATTCTAGATTTTATTTATCCACTCGTCTGAACCGACAATCACCCCGGTGTAATAGAAGAAGTCAACGAGCTTCGCGCTCGAGTAGTGGCTTTAGAGAATATGGTGCAAGGGTTACAAACACCAACAAATAATGAAGTATTAATTCATAATTTCAATTTTATTGAATAAATACTCCGTAAAAGTTATGTAATTTCTAAAGTCTTTAGGGATTATTCAGTTCTAGTTTCAACCGTAAATCAAATGAGTTTAATTTAATATTAACTCATTAAATCTATGTTACATCTGAAGAAAATATGCACATATATATTTCATAAAGACTGTAATAAAATTCTGTTGTACAAAATATTAATTGTGAAAAAAAATTTTAACGGGTAGGTAATACCCGAGAGATATATAAATTCACAATTAATATGTTACATTTTTCGAATCTGATTAAGCAAATCATCAACTATACTCCCAAAATCTCACAACAATATACATTCTTGTATAGAAATCAAAACAACCATTCTCACCCAAATTTGATTACGCATTCTGATTTTGACAAATCAAAATCCAAGTCATGATTTAATAGAAGACATCACTCTTAGATTCCTACATCTTTCAAAGCTATACTTTGACTTCAAAACTATGTTAGAACATCATATGTATATTAACGATTACAAACTGTGTTCAAACTCTCCGAAGTTTTCGAAGACACTTCAAACAATGAACAATCGAGATGATGATCCAACCACATATTACCCACATTTATGTACCTAAAAAGCTCTCGAAGCCAAAGTCATAGTTCGATGCGTATCCGTGTCAGACCCTTTGGCATTTATTAGCTAAAATGACTTTTCAATTCCTTTTCAAAGTAGACAGTTTTGTCACAGCTCCAGCAAGTCAACTTCGACTTTTCATTCGGACTAGTCTTATTATAACCTCGATAGATACGTTGCCCTTTCGTCATCGTTACTGGGGACCTTTCATATCTCGCCACCTTAGCAATAAACTTGCCAACAACTTCAATTATCTTTGACTTTTCGAAAAATCATTATATTTATTGAAATCACATCATTTACTCATTCGCATATTGTAACGAGAATTGTTATACGAATCATCTGAAAACAGTAACCAATATTTTGAAATCTCGCAGCATGTCTATGCCAACAGTTATATGTGTACGTAAAACGTCTATCTCCTGGACTTACATACTTTGAATGTGAAGTTCTGAAAAATATTTTAAACTGCAAACTAGTTCTTGAAATGCTGACGAAGCATCAAAAACTGTAAACGATCTTAACAGTAAAAAGTTTGATGACAAAGAATAGTAAGGTGGAAAAGCTGAGAAAAAGAGAAGGTTTGGAACTGGAAAACGGATTGAACAGAATATGAAGGAGGTTGTGGACAAATCACAAAGACTAAATCTGCCTTCAAAGAATCCAAATGATTCAGTGCCTGCTAAAGTCATTAACGAATACCTTACACTTTATTCTAAACCTTTACTGACAAATCTTCATCATCATCCATCAATATTAGAAATTCTAAGATATTATCATATTTTTCATTATAAATATCCGCGATATTTCTGAAGATATTTTCACAACTAATCTTATCTGAAGTCATTTATCTCTTTGCGCTATCAGTGTTACATCATATAAGAAACTATTAGTTTCTATATTCTATAAACTTTCGAGTTTAAATTATGAATGTTTTGAAGTAGTGTTGGGAACTGAAGCATGAGTTAGTATAATATAATGACACTTGATCAACGTGATTATATTACAGTAAGTCATGCTGAGTTTCTAATGGGACATGACGATTCACAGACCATGCCGTCATCATGTTCCATGTTACACGACTCTTGTATTCTATTTAATCTCTAAAAATATCAAGAATATATTTTCTTGATGATTCGGTCTTTTCAGGGTATTCTGGTAAATTAACAAATCAAGATCGTGCCATTACCATTTTCTTCTTAGAACATTAACTATGTTCATTCTGAAATTCATATCTGCGAATACTGGACCATTACAAACGTTGCTTAATCACAAGAAGAAGAAACGAAAGGACAAAACTCCAAAATAGAAATTGCAGTATAAATCGCAGCAAATAGAAGGGAGCATTAACTGTGGATGTCAATGATTATAGAAGACAAAAGCAGGGGCTTTGAAATATAAGGGAAGATATAAAACCCAACAATCACCCAAAAATTATAAACCGTATATATCGATGCATATAGCAATATAAAGACACGGAAGAACTAAAAACACTATAAAATCGAGAGTATAGTAGAAGTAAATAGATTCTTCCGGAGGCAGATGAAAAAGAAGAACAACAGATATGAAAGTGATGAGTATATCGAGAATCAGTACTGGATGAAGCATATTGACAAATACTTTAAAATATGAGTTGAGGGAGAAAGAATAAAAGGTGTGAGTTGTAAGGAAACGAAGGAGGTGGATTTATAGTGAAATACCTGACAGAGAAATCAAGATGGATTATCGTATTAATTCGAAGAGAATCATAATCTCCTTAATCACCGAAGCATCAAATCCAACATAGATTACAAAGATTTTCTTTAAATTCGGAGATCAATTGTGATGACGTCAAAAGATATGACGAATCACTATAATCTTATTTCCTTCATTTGCGATAACTTCCCTCATACGCTTTGAGTAATCGAATTATTTTATCCATACTTCTTAGACATGATAAAACTTCATAATCGTCATAATAACATTCTCATTGTTAGCCATAACGACCTCTATCAAATTTCGGGGACAAAATTTCTTTAACGGGTAGGTACTGTGACGACCCGGAAATTTTCGACTAAATTTAAACTTTATCTTTATATTATTCTGACACGATAAGCAATGTTTGTTAAGTTAAATCTCAAGGATTTTAAACTATGTTTATACATTCATTTAAACCTCGACCAAATTCCAATAATTCACGAACCATTAAATGAACATATATGAATATGTATGTATATGTGTATATGTTATAAATTGAAAATGTCAACAAAGTATTTAAACGTATAATGCTTTATATGAACGTATTTGTTTCAATATGATTATCAACGAAATTAAAAAAAATAATATATTAAATGATTGGATTATCAGAAACATTGAATTATGATTACAAGTCTCTGTTGAGAGGTCCACTATGATTTGAGAAAATCTATTCCTCTTAACGATATTCGGAATAATTTGTAAAGCTATTTATAAATAAAAATAAAAAGTGTCATTTACGAAAGTTAGACAAAAGCTAGTGGAGAATTGGTTTTCATAATATTCTATTAATCTATTTTCAAACGTACAAAAACGTTTTCAGTTTAAAAAGAACTTTATTATTAAAACGTATATAACTTTTCTAAATATCTAGAATCACTTTTGACAACTCATTACTTAACCAGTATAATAAATATAACGATATTTATATTTTATTTCATTAAATATATATAACGATTTAAATTAATATTATATATATTTATACGCGTATTATACATACATAGTTTTTATACTTTTACTATACTTTAACTTTACCTTTACTTTACTTTTACTTTACTTTAACCTTAATAATTCACTTTAATAATTTACTTTAATAATTCATACTTTAATAATTCATACTTTAATAATTCACTTTAATAATTCATACTTTAATAATTCACTTTAATAATTCATACTTTAATAATTTACTTTAATAATTCATACTTTAATAATTCACTTTAATAATTCATACTTTAATAATTTACTTTAATAATTCAAAAATATATTATAAATAGAATTCAATAGGTTTCATTATTTCATAGAAACTTGAAAATATATTTCTCTAAACTCTCTCAATCGATTTACATATATATATATATATATATATATATATATATATATATATATATATATATATATATATATATATATATATATATTTGCTCTGTATTATTTCAAGATATTATTAGTATACATAAAATATTACGACGGAGTGATGTCCGAGTGATTTCAAAATAGTTTTTTGAATGAGTCGAAGCTAAGAAAATTATGGTTATAGCTATGGAGGTGATGAGTATGGTTCATGGGTATGCTCGTGAGGTCAATCTAGTGTTTATCATCTCTGTTGCGTCTACGTACTTTCCTGCAATATTGAATCTCAATATTGATACGTGAGCACTCATAACTTAACTTTTATATATCAATAGTGTATCCCTGACTAGCGCTCGAGTATATAGGATTATGCATGCTTGTACATTCGATATTGTCCTTAGATAGGTTTGTTGAATCCTGAATTAGATACATATGCTACTGAGATAGGGTATATGATATGCATGTCATTGGAAAGCTAGCGAAAAATTAAGAACTTTTCATTTAGATATCGAATGGTTTCGATGAACGGATTTGAAGTTATAGTCAACTGAATTTTAGTATTATTGTTAAAATGATTATTATTACTATCGTCGTTATTATTTTAATAGAAATATCATTGTTATTATAAAATATCATTATTACTATTATGTTAGTATTATCATTTTATCATAATAACATTTTTAGTAAATATAAATATTGTTATTTTTTTATAGAATAATAATAATTATTATTACAAAATAATACAACTTTTACTTATTATTATTATGATCAATATTATTTTATCAAATAAATAGGGGATACAAAGATATTTTTCACCACGCGTAATATAATTACATTAATAATACTTACCACTATAGTTTTACGATATTAAGTGAACTTTATAAATTTTACTACTTAAGATATATAAAAGTATATTTTATCATATATAAACGTTAATATAAATCTTTATTAATAAATGACTTTTATTATTATAAAATCTAATAAATATATTTAAATATATAAAACGACTATAGTTAAGTTATATAATAAACACGTATAAATTTTAGAAGTCATTTTGGGTCAAGTTGACTTTTGTTGACTTTTTCATATTAGTCTCGAGCATTAGGATTGTGGTACGCTATGACTTGACCAAAAATTGTTAGACAAATATTGACCAACATATAAATATATATAATTAATATAGGTTCGTGAATCCGAGTCCAACCTTGCACTTGTTAAATGACGTTATATGTATTTTTACTACGAAATACAGTATGGTGAGTTTCATTTGCTCCCTTTTTAATTGCTTTTGCAATATATATTTTGGGCTGAGAATACATGCAATATTTTATAAATGCTTTACGAAATAGAGACAAGTGATTAAAAATGATATTCTGCGGATTGATGTGCTAGGTAATTTAGTTATATGTTATAAGAGCATGTAAGCGCGAATCCTAAAGATAGATCTATCAGGCTTAACACCCCCATCCTGTAGGCTGCACTAGACATAAGAGCTAGTGGGCGGATGTTTAGTACTTCGAGGATTATTTATACACTTGCGAGTGTACATATCCATCTTTGCGAAGATGACTTATTATATTATTGTTAAGGTTGGTTAATTGAGACGACCCGACCCAATCCATAGGGACGAATACAATAACATATGATTACATCGCGAGGTATTTGACCTCTATATGATACATTTTACAAACATTGCATTCGTTTTTAAAAGGCAACCTTTCATTTCATCGAAAGTTGACAAGTATTCATACCATTTCATAATATCCAAACTATAAATGACCTAATCCGTCATTTACTTAATAATAATCTCTAATGAACTTCAACGACTCGAATGCAACGTCTTTTGAAATATGTCATGAATGACTCCAAGTAATATCTTTAACAATGAGCTAATGCACAGCGGAAGATTCCTTTCAAACCTGAGAATAAACATGCTTTAAAGTGTCAACCAAAAGGTTGGTGAGTTCATTAGTTTATCATAATCATTTCATTTTCATCATTTTTATAGACCACAAGAATTTCATTTCCAGTTCTCTTAAATATACGTCCCATACATAGAGACAAAAATAATCATTCATATGGTGAACACCTGGTAACCGACATTAACTAGATACATATAAGAATATCCCCTATCATTCCGGGATCCTCCTTCGGACATGATATAAATTTCGAAGTACTAAAGCATCCGGTACTTTGGATGGGGTTTGTTAGGCCCAATAGATCTATCTTTAGAGTTCGCGTCAATTAGGGTGTCTGTTCCCTAATTCTTAGATTACCAGACTTTAATAAAAAGGGGCATATTCGATTTTGATAATTCAACCATATAATGAAGTTTCGATTACTTGTGTCTATTTCGAAAAACATTTATAAAAATTGCGCATGTATTCTCAGCCCAAAAATATAAAGGGTAAAAAGGCAAATGAAACTCACCATACTGTATTTTGTAGTAAAAATACATATAACATCATTGAACAAGTGTAGGGTTGGCCTCGGATTCACGAACCTATATTAATTATATATATTTATATGACGGTCAATATTTGTCTAACAATTTAGGCCAAGTCATAGTGTACCACAATCCTAATGCTCGAGTCTGACTCAACAGTATAGTAACATGTTATATTACCCATGCTCAGTTAAAATTCTAGTAAAAGGTGACGTGTGAAACAACGTAACACAAATGGTATCATAATCATAAAATAGTATTTTAGTATTTAGAGAAAGTCAACACGAAAAAAATTAACTGAAAAGTTAACGGGAAAAGTCAAAGTTCAAGGTCAAAAGTCAAAGGTTAAAGTAAAAACGAGGTCGCATGCAAAAATACAATAACTTATACAAAAATGATTTTTTTCGGTCAAACATGACTAAACGACCACTTCAGCGATTTTTAGAAAAATTATCGAAACTCCGATTGATAAACGGCCAAAGATAAAAGTTACACATTACCAAAAAGATTAAGCATAAATTTTTACAGAAGTAAACTAAATCTAGACAACTCGTAGTTGCCAACGCGGTTTCGGCGTTTCAAAGTTAATTTTTCAGCTTTAATAAATTTACAAAAGTGACCGAGTAGCCTACTTTGGAGATTTTTAGAAAATTTCTCGAAACTCGGATTGACAAGCGGTCAAAGCCTTCAAATTCTCGTTACCACAAAGATATAACATGATTTTTGGCAAAAGTAAACACACATCAGGTCGACCATGGCAACTGATACAAAACTGACATTTTTAATAAAAAGTTCCAGCTCTTTTTAGAATTTTAAAATGTGACCAAACAGTCAACTTTGACGATTTTTAGAAAAATCGTCGAGACTCGAATTGACAAACGGCCAGAGTCGTTTGTTAGACCTTACAGCAAAGAATTTAGTGGTATTTTTGTTTTAATCTGAAACAACGCAGGTCAGCGAGAATTTCAGTTTCCGTATCGACGTTTCATCAAAATTTACAAAATTTATTTTATCCATAACTTGACAACCGTTCAACGAAACGAGACGTGCTTTACATGAAAATTCATCTACTCGACGAGTAGAATCCAAATAACCACTTTTTATTACCTAAAAATTTAGTTCACTAATTATCATTAGCAATCTTAATTACGAAATTAAGTGTTTAATTCAAAACTTTCTAACCGTTCATCGAATCCATTCGATATCTAAATGAAAAGTTCTTAATTTTTCGCTAGCTTTCCAATGACATCCATATCTTATACCTTATTTCATCCATAGTATAACAACCTTTAAGATTCAACATAATCTATCTAAGGGCAATATCAAATGTACAAGCATGCATGATCCTATTTTCTCGAGCACTAGTCAGGGATACACTATTAATATGTAAAAATAAATTATGAGTGCTTACGTATCAATATTGAGGTTCAATATTGTAGGAAAGATACGTAGACGCAACGGAGACGCTAAACACTAGATTGACCTCGCGAGCATAACCCCCGAACATTACCTATAACCTCCTTAGCTATAACCCATAATTTCCTTAGCTCTATCCAGCTCATAAAACCCATTTTGAAAACACACGAGCAGAACCTCGTCGTAGTATTTTATGTATAATACTAATAATAACGCTTCCTAGTAATACTAATATTAATGCTAACAATAATAATAATGAGATTAATAATAATAATAATAATAATAATAATAATAATAATAATAATAAACATAAACTAAATATGTATACGGAGTAAGTAAAAGAGAAAGAGAGATTTAGAGTTGTTGCACTGAACCAGAAATGTTCGAACTTATAGTACCCAACCCATCCAATCATCCCATATGATTAAAACAGCTGGTATCCATTTACTTACTTGCCGACACTTTCATTCATAATAACATATGTAATAGATTTAATATTAATTAATATTTAATATATTTAATCTTTAGAATTAATTAAATATTATATTATATTTACGTTCATGGTAAAAATATAATTTTTACAAAAATGACACGGACGTGGTCTCACGACTCATGTACCACTTTCGGTTTTTCGGGCGCACTTTCGTACGTTTAGAAAACTAGCCTTTTATGTTGCGTGACGTGTACCTTTTACAAAAACTAGACTTACATAACAATAATTTGCCTTTATAAGAATATAACTTGTAGAGTTGAGCGTTGTGGTTATTTTCTTCTATAAATCAAAGTCTCGTTGTTTGTCAAAATATTTTATTTTAAATTAAACGTTTTGTAACATGTACCTTTATTAATAACTAGACTTAAATTAATTAAAAACTATCCCACTTAAAGTGTAACTTTATCTTTTAAGTATTTTGATCATTTCCTTTTATAAATCCTAGTCTCATTATTTATCAAAACATATATAATAATATTAGTTTAAATCAAAACGTTTTATGAAATTCAAACCTCCACTAACTTCTGTCTAATCCTCAATAATGACACTTTTGTTCTTATATACAATCACTTTTCCAAATATTTAGAATACCGTTAAAAGTAAGGGTTTTCTAATTCAAAGTGGACCTCATAACAGAGACTCTTCATCCTAATTCAATGTATCTTATAAATCAATCATTTGATATTTTCATCTAAACATCGATAAGCATAATAAACTTATTTTGAAACAAAATATGTTCTTGTAAAGTATTATATATCTAATACTTTGTTAACGCCTTCACTAATTAAGTATTTATTATTTACACATATCTATATACACATAGATGTTCGTGAATCGTTAGGCATGGTCAAATGGTAACTTGATTACATGAAATATAGTTTCAAAACTTTCGAGACTCAACATTACAGATTTTGCTTATCGTGTCGGATATATATAAAGATTAAAGTTTAAATTTGATCGAAAATTTCCGGGTCATCACATTACCTACCCGTTAAAAGAAATTTCGTCCCGAAATTTGATCGAGGTCGTCATGGCTAACTAATAAAATGTTTTCATGACGAATATGAATCGATAATAGAGTTTTATCATAATTGAGTGATATAGATAAAACGATTTGTTTTTGTGAAGAGCACGAATGAAGCTATCACCTAAGAGTGAAAATGAATAAATGCAGGTTTGACCTAACAGGTGGCGTAGTCAAGATTGATTTCCGAAATTTAAGGAATTTAGAAGAAGATCTCCATAATAAGATTTGATTCGTCGGTAATTAAGGAGATTAGGATCCTCTTTGGTTATACGATAATCTGCTTTGATTGCTCTATCTATAAATCCACCCCCTTCATTTCCTTACAACTCACACCTTCTATTCTTTCTTCCTCAATTCATACTTTAAAGTATTCATTAATATGCTCCATCCCATCCTGATCTTTGATATCCTTTTAACGTTCATATCTGTTATTCTTCTTTTTAATCTGCCAACAGAAGAATCTATTTACTTTTACTATACTCTAGGGTTTATAGTGTTTTTAGTTCTCCCGTGTCTTTACGTTGCTATATGCATTGACATATACGGTTTATAATTTACGGGTGGTTGTTGGGTTTTATATCTTCCCTTATACTTCGATGTTCCTGCTTCTGTCTTCTATAATCATTGTCATCCACAGTTAATGTTCTCTTCTATTTGCTGCGGTTTATACCCCAGTTTCTATTTCGGAGCTTTGTCCTTTCGTTTCTTCTTCTTGCGATTAAATAGCTCTTGTAATGGTCCAGAATTCGTAGGTTTGGATTTCAGAATGAACATAGTAATTGTTCTAAGTTAGAATTTGAAAGGGTAATATCTTGATTTGTCAAATTACCAGAATATCCTGAAAAAGGCCGAATCATCGAGAAATATTTTCTTGATATATTTAGAGGTTAGATAGAATGTAAGAGTCGTGTAAATGACACATGATGACGGTATGTCCTGTGAATCATCACGTCCATTAGAAACTCAGCATGAATTACTGTAATATAATGACGTTGATCAAGTGTCATTATATTATACTAACTCATGCATCAGTTCCCAACACTACTTCAAAAACATTCATATTCGAATTTTTTTCAGAATTTAGAAACTAACACAGTCTCTTTTATTTTGCAGATATTACGGGGAGATAAATGATACTTGATAAGAATAGTTGTGATGATATTTCCAGAAATATGGAGAATATGTATAATGGAAGATACGAAGATATCTTATAATATTTAAGATATGATGATGATGAAGAATATCTGTCTGTGAAGGTTTAGAATAAGAAGTAAGGTGTTTGCTAACGAGTTCAGCAGGCACTGAATCATTTAGATCCTTTGAAGGCAGATTCAGTCTCTATGATTTGTCCACGGCTTCCCTCATACTTTGCGCAATCCGTTTTTCAGTACCAAATCCTTTCTTTTTCTGAGCTTTACCAACTCACTATCTTTTATCATCAAAATTTTGACCGTTTAAACCTTCTACCATTTTTATGTTTCCTCTGCATTTAATGCTATAATATCTGAATCTCTGGTTATCAATCCGAGGTGGGTTCAGAAGAATCGTGTTTCAGATGATTAAACGCTGGTGGTAATATGGTGGAATATGAAAGGTTCCCCAGTAATAATGACGAAATAGCAACGTATCTATCGGGGTTATAATAAGACTAGTCCGACTGAGAAATCGAAATTGACTTGCTGGAGCTGTGACAAAATTGGCTACTTTGAAAAGAAATCGAAGTGTTGTTTTTGCTAATAAATGCTAAAGAATTCGACGAGGGTACGTGTTAAACTACGACTTTGGTTTCGAGAGCTTTTCAGGTACAAGACTTCGGATAATGTGTGGTTGGATCACCATCTCGATTGTTCAATGTTTGAAGTGTCTTCCAGGATTTCGAAGGGTTTTAAATGCAGATTGTCATAGTCAATATCCAAATGATAAAATCGTCCTGATTCCCGAATGAATTTCATCTATTTCTGAGTGTTACGAATAAAAGTGATGTTCTGTCACAGTTTTGAATTCAAAGTATGACTTTGATAGATGTAGGAATTCTAAGAGTGATGTCTTCTGTTAAATCTTGACTTGGATTTTTTTTTTTTTGATTTGTCAAAATTAGAATATGTAATCAAATTTGGATGAGAATAGTTATTTTGATTTTTACGAAAGAATGTATATTGTTGAGAGAGTAGTGAATACAGTTGGTGATTGCTGAATCAGATTCAAAGAATGTAACATATTAATTGTGAATTTAGACATCTCTCGGGTATTACCTACCCGTTAAAAAAAATTCACAAATAATGTTTTGAATAAGAATTTTCATTACAGTCCTTATGAAAATATATGTGAATATATTTTCTTCAGATGTAATACAGATTCAATGAGTTTAAATCATACTAAGCTCATTTGATTTTCAGATTGAATTAGAAATGAAATTTTTTTTTTTTTTTTTTTTCTAAAACATTAGAGATTTCATAATCTTTGCGGAGTATTTCACTAATGTAGTCAATACTTCAATATTTATTCTTATTGATATTCTTCAGTGAAGGATGTTGACGCTTGAAGAATTCTTGCGAACTTCGCAAAGTACGATTGATGTTTTCTAGAAAGTTTCGAGTGCATCGAAGATGAAAGTGTAAAATCAAACATGTTATTGAATGATACACTTGACTTATTATGAGACGGAATTCATTGAATTGAAGCAGAGATTGTGGTTAACAATGATGAAATTGTTAACGAATAATGTACATCATAGCATATTAGTAATATGAATTAGCCGGATAGTTAAGTTCCATACATAATAGCTTAGTACAGAAAGATTTATTATGGTTAAATTTTTTTATATATATATATATATATATATAGGATATACATATAAATTCTTTGGAGGAACTGAGTTAATACTTCATAACTCGTTGATATAATATACTCGTTATTAATTCGTAATGATTTCCACAGTGATTCTTGAACTGGCGAAGCTTGTGAGGTTGGAGGTGTTGACGATTCTCACTATGTTGACAGCATTTGACTGTGTTGGTGAGGCTATTGGTACTGCTGATGTTGTTGGTAAAACAAGTCTAGCTTGTACCTTACGCACTAGTCTTGTTAGGGTTTCGGTTCTTCTCTCTATCATCTCTGTCCACTCATCTAGTTTTTGGTTAAGGCTGAGATAGATAATCTCTAAAACTTTAGAGATTACATAATCACCACAGAATGTTTCTCCGATGAAGTTATGAATCAATACTTCATCATTTGTTGTTGTTGGTACTCCTTGGTATCTTTGGTGCTTGTGACGTTGATATCATATATATAGATTGGGATATTGAGGTGTGTGATGCATATGTGATTGTTGGTGGTGGTAATGATCCTGTTGTTGATGGTGGTGTTGTTGATGCCGGTGATGCTGCTGGTGCTTAGGGTATTGAGGCTTGCGATGTTGATGTTACTGGCGGTACTGATTATGCTGCCGGTGCTGCTGATGGTGTTTGTAATCCTTGCACCATAAGCTCCAAAGCCGTCACGCGAGCGCGAAGTTCGTTAACTTCTGCTAGTACACCGGGATGATTGTCGGTTGGAACGAGCGGATAAATAAAATCTAGGATTTGATGTATGATATAATTGTGACGAGATATTCTGGAAATGAGAGAGAAAATGGTTTCACGAACAGGTTCGCCGGTAAGTGCTTCAGGTTCATCGCCAATAGGGCAATTTGGTGGATGAAAAGGATCACCTTCTTCTTGTCTCCAATAATTGAGGAGGCTACGAACCCATCCCCATTTCATCCAGAATAGATGATGGCTGATTGGTTGATCCATTCCGGTAACACTGTTTTCGGAGCTTGAGTGGAATTCCATATCGACATAGCTGTCGAAATCTGAGGAGTTCGAACTAGATGCGGAATCCATCTCGTATGATCAGAGAAAGAATTTTGGTATAAAATATATTGTAGAATTTAGATTTGGTATTCCTCAATACATAATTTACATATGTATATATAATACCAAAATCCCATAGATTTCGGAGAATCTTTGAAAGATGTTAGTCAAAGTTCACAGTAATAAATACGCTAAGATATTAATTAGCAGATATGCTAAGATGTGAATTTCGTCTATACGCTGTTATGCAATAAATGCAGGAAAACGAGTCTAGACTTAAGATGATAAGCAGATAATTTCCTAAGGATGATAAGTAGATGATTTCCGACACAAAATGATAAGCAAAACTTTTGACATGCAGACACGGTCGAAGTCCAGACTCACTAATGCATCTTAACAACTAACAGTAAGACACACTAATGCAAGACCTGGTTCGCTAAGACCACCGCTCTGATACCACATGAGACGACCCGACCCAATCCATAGGGACGAATACAATAACATATGATTACATCGCGAGGTATTTGACCTCTATATGATACATTTTACAAACATTGCATTCGTTTTTAAAAGGCAACCTTTCATTTCATCGAAAGTTGACAAGTATTCATACCATTTCATAATATCCAAACTATAAATGACCTAATCCGTCATTTACTTAATAATAATCTCTAATGAACTTCAACGACTCGAATGCAACGTCTTTTGAAATATGTCATGAATGACTCCAAGTAATATCTTTAACAATGAGCTAATGCACAGCGGAAGATTCCTTTCAAACCTGAGAATAAACATGCTTTAAAGTGTCAACCAAAAGGTTGGTGAGTTCATTAGTTTATCATAATCATTTCATTTTCATCATTTTTATAGACCACAAGAATTTCATTTCCAGTTCTCTTAAATATACGTCCCATGCATAGAGACAAAAATAATCATTCATATGGTGAACACCTGGTAACCGACATTAACTAGATACATATAAGAATATCCCCTATCATTCCGGGATCCTCCTTCGGACATGATATAAATTTCGAAGTACTAAAGCATCCGGTACTTTGGATGGGGTTTGTTAGGCCCAATAGATCTATCTTTAGAGTTCGCGTCAATTAGGGTGTCTGTTCCCTAATTCTTAGATTACCAGACTTTAATAAAAAGGGGCATATTCGATTTCGATAATTCAACCATATAATGAAGTTTCGATTACTTGTGTCTATTTCGAAAAACATTTATAAAAATTGCGCATGTATTCTCAGCCCAAAAATATAAAGGGTAAAAAGGCAAATGAAACTCACCATACTGTATTTTGTAGTAAAAATACATATAACATCATTGAACAAGTGTAGGGTTGGCCTCGGATTCATGAACCTATATTAATTATATATATTTATATGACGGTCAATATTTGTCTAACAATTTAGGCCAAGTCATAGTGTACCACAATCCTAATGCTCGAGTCTGACTCAACAGTATAGTAACATGTTATATTACCCATGCTCAGTTAAAATTCTAGTAAAAGGTGACGTGTGAAACAACGTAACACAAATGGTATCATAATCATAAAATAGTATTTTAGTATTTAGAGAAAGTCAACACGAAAAAAATTAACTGAAAAGTTAACGGGAAAAGTCAAAGTTCAAGGTCAAAAGTCAAAGGTTAAAGTAAAAACGAGGTCGCATGCAAAAATACAATAACTTATACAAAAATGATTTTTTTCGGTCAAACATGACTAAACGACCACTTCAGCGATTTTTAGAAAAATTATCGAAACTCCGATTGATAAACGGCCAAAGATAAAAGTTACACATTACCAAAAAGATTAAGCATAAATTTTTACAGAAGTAAACTAAATCTAGACAACTCGTAGTTGCCAACGCGGTTTCGGCGTTTCAAAGTTAATTTTTCAGCTTTAATAAATTTACAAAAGTGACCGAGTAGCCTACTTTGGAGATTTTTAGAAAATTTCTCGAAACTCGGATTGACAAGCGGTCAAAGCCTTCAAATTCTCGTTACCACAAAGATATAACATGATTTTTGGCAAAAGTAAACACACATCAGGTCGACCATGGCAACTGATACAAAACTGACATTTTTAATAAAAAGTTCCAGCTCTTTTTAGAATTTTAAAATGTGACCAAACAGTCAACTTTGACGATTTTTAGAAAAATCGTCGAGACTCGAATTGACAAACGGCCAGAGTCGTTTGTTAGACCTTACAGCAAAGAATTTAGTGGTATTTTTGTTTTAATCTGAAACAACGCAGGTCAGCGAGAATTTCAGTTTCCGTATCGACGTTTCATCAAAATTTACAAAATTTATTTTATCCATAACTTGACAACCGTTCAACGAAACGAGACGTGCTTTACATGAAGATTCATCTACTCGACGAGTAGAATCCAAATAACCACTTTTTATTACCTAAAAATTTAGTTCACTAATTATCATTAGCAATCTTAATTACGAAATTAAGTGTTTAATTCAAAACTTTCTAACCGTTCATCGAATCCATTCGATATCTAAATGAAAAGTTCTTAATTTTTCGCTAGCTTTCCAATGACATGCATATCTTATACCTTATTTCATCCATAGTATAACAACCTTTAAGATTCAACATAATCTATCTAAGGGCAATATCAAATGTACAAGCATGCATGATCCTATTTTCTCGAGCACTAGTCAGGGATACACTATTAATATGTAAAAATAAATTATGAGTGCTTACGTATCAATATTGAGGTTCAATATTGTAGGAAAGATAGGTAGACGCAACGGAGACGCTAAACACTAGATTGACCTCGCGAGCATAACCCCCGAACATTACCTATAACCTCCTTAGCTATAACCCATAATTTCCTTAGCTCTATCCAGCTCATAAAACCCATTTTGAAAACACACGAGCAGAACCTCGTCGTAGTATTTTATGTATAATACTAATAATAACGCTTCCTAGTAATACTAATATTAATGCTAACAATAATAATAATGAGATTAATAATAATAATAATAATAATAATAATAATAATAATAATAATAATAAACATAAACTAAATATGTATACGGAGTAAGTAAAAGAGAAAGAGAGATTTAGAGTTGTTGCACTGAACCAGAAATGTTCGAACTTATAGTACCCAACCCATCCAATCATCCCATATGATTAAAACAGCTGGTATCCATTTACTTACTTGCCGACACTTTCATTCATAATAACATATGTAATAGATTTAATATTAATTAATATTTAATATATTTAATCTTTAGAATTAATTAAATATTATATTATATTTACGTTCATGGTAAAAATATAATTTTTACAAAAATGACACGGACGTGGTCTCACGACTCATGTACCACTTTCGGTTTTTCGGGCGCACTTTCGTACGTTTAGAAAACTAGCCTTTTATGTTGCGTGACGTGTACCTTTTACAAAAACTAGACTTACATAACAATAATTTGCCTTTATAAGAATATAACTTGTAGAGTTGAGCGTTGTGGTTATTTTCTTCTATAAATCAAAGTCTCGTTGTTTGTCAAAATATTTTATTTTAAATTAAACGTTTTGTAACATGTACCTTTATTAATAACTAGACTTAAATTAATTAAAAACTATCCCACTTAAAGTGTAACTTTATCTTTTAAGTATTTTGATCATTTCCTTTTATAAATCCTAGTCTCATTATTTATCAAAACATATATAATAATATTAGTTTAAATCAAAACGTTTTATGAAATTCAAACCTCCACTAACTTCTGTCTAATCCTCAATAATGACACTTTTGTTCTTATATACAATCACTTTTCCAAATATTTAGAATACCGTTAAAAGTAAGGGTTTTCTAATTCAAAGTGGACCTCATAACAGAGACTCTTCATCCTAATTCAATGTATCTTATAAATCAATCATTTGATATTTTCATCTAAACATCGATAAGCATAATAAACTTATTTTGAAACAAAATATGTTCTTGTAAAGTATTATATATCTAATACTTTGTTAACGCCTTCACTAATTAAGTATTTATTATTTACACATATCTATATACACATAGATGTTCGTGAATCGTTAGGCATGGTCAAATGGTAACTTGATTACATGAAATATAGTTTCAAAACTTTCGAGACTCAACATTACAGATTTTGCTTATCGTGTCGGATATATATAAAGATTAAAGTTTAAATTTGATCGAAAATTTCCAAGTCATCACATTAATGAGGCCTCAACATAAGCATAACGGTTTTATACACTTGCGAGTGTACATATATTTATAAATGGAAATCTTGTGGTCTATTAATATATTGAAATGATTGTTATGATAAACCTATGAACTCACCAACCTTTTAGTTGACACTTTAAAGCATGTTTATTCTCAGGTATTAAAGAAATCTTCCGCTGTGCATTAGCTCATTTTTAGGATATTACTTGTAGTCATTCATGGCATATTTTGAAAGACGTTGCATTCGAGTCATTGAGTTCATCAAGATTATTATTATTATTATTATGTCAATTATAGTTGGATATATTATGAAATGGTGTGCATGCCATCAACTTTCGTTGTAAAGAAAGTTTGTCTTTTAAAATCGAATGCAATGTTTGTAAAATGTATCATATAGAGGTCAAAATACCTCGCGATGTAATCAACTATTGTGAATCGTTTATAATGTATATGAACGGGTCCTTTCAAACGATTACCTTAACAGATAAAAAATAAGTCCCCGGCAGCGGTGCCAAAAATTTACTACCCTCGTGATATGGCCAAAACAGACGGTTTTATTTGTGCGGTATCGTTAGGCCGCAACACGTCAGAGTTAGCTACCACAAAGTCGTAATGGTTTTATTATTTATATTTAGCGGGGGTTCCTAGCTATAACTCACCTACTTTTCTTCCTTTTAACGAGTAAGTGGTAAATATAACTCAGGTACCTTTTTTTGTATGTTTGCTCAGTAATGTGGGACAAAAGTTCCTATATAGTTAACCCTAGTGACAGGAGGTGATAGATTAAGATTAACAAAAAAGAATAGTAATTTGACATCAAAAGTAAAGATAGATAGGTATGGAGAATAAAATTCTGAAGGGGAATTATCGCACGAGTTTAATTGCCTAGGATAAACACTAAACCTCAATCAACTGGGCAATGAACCTAACTAATTTGTCACTAAGAGTTTAGGCCTTGAAGATTCTAGCTAAGACGGATACCCCTACTCCCAACGTTAACATAAAAGATTTAAACGACCTTATGGATAGAATCCTAGGTACATGAACAAAGTGGTATACCCAATAAAGGAAAGTCTCAGCTTTTCTTAATCCTAGTTGGTCTAACTAAAACAATATCCTACCACTTAATCACTATGCTATGCCTTAACATTAACAGACGTGCAATCTTAGATATTCTAAGGTACTGCTAATTGGAATACAGATCTCTCCTTTGCGATCACATATTTAACCCCGGATCATCTTACAACATCTCAAGAACATTGCTTCTGACGCGAATCATGCTTTTGAGTAAGCTAGTGTTCACTGAACTCTCTATTGCTAACTCTAATCACAACCTAAATGGGAAGCTCTTCTATGACGAATAAGTGGTTATTCGTACGTAGGTACTATATACCTATTGTGACGTTAAGCACACATAACTACTTACCTTGTATCGTAGGGTTGATCAGGTCCTAATACTAGGTTATAGCGACGTGAATAAGCGGAAAGGGTGATCCGTAAATTAAACTTCTAAACCGTCAGGGTTTCAGCATAACAGTATGATAAGTTTCAGATAAAGTATTCAACATGTAATAAACATTTGTAACAGATAGATAATCATGCAAAATGAAAGCAACTTAAGATAACAAGATAACTTCATTAAATTAAGGAAAGTGTTCACCGTTTACAGACGAGATCTGGACCATTACAAGTGCTGACATCCTCTAGACCGCTCCTATTACAATTTTCGACGTTGGCCTCCGGGTACTTAATTTCCCGCTCAGAGGTGAGAAGGCCTTGAAAGCTCTAGTGAGAGAAAGTGTATTGTAATGAGAGAGTGAAGAGAGGTGTGTGGAAATTGGATGACAAAAAGACCTTAAATAGACTTGAAAAATTCCTGCAAACGGCTGGCAGGCCGTTTGGCAGGCCGTATTTGGTAAGCCCTTTGCTAGGCAAGCCGTTTATCAAGCCCGTTTGCCTGACCATTTGGCAGGCCGTTTGCCATACTGGCAAGCCATTTGGCAAGCCGTATGGCAGGCCGTTTTTGTGCCTGGTCAGCCTTGATTCACTGGATCGTAACTTGATTTCTTGTCTTTCACTGTTTTCGCTCTACTATCTTCATTTGAGCTCCGTTTCTCTTGATTCTTTTTGCATCGTCATCGTAATTACTTTATCTACAAATCTAACCGAAAAATAAATTATTTTGCCGATAAAGTTTTGAACTTTATGCTTTTGGGACTCAATATCGGGGGTAAAAACATGACTTTTTAGCCGATATCAGGAGGATAAGCAAAAGCGAGACATTGAGATGTCTAAGATGAGAAAGCTAGTTGATATACAACAACTAAAAATTGATGAGCTTGAGAAGACTGTGGATGATCAGGCTGGTGAGATCTTATCTTTACAAACCAATACACGTGATTTGACCGAAAAATTGAATGAGTGGGAAAAGAAGGTGATGATTGAAGAAATTGAGGATGAACCGAACCCGTTTGGTAATTATGATGAAGAGGAGGACCTGCATATTGAAGTTGCAAAAGGTTACACGGAGGATAACCCACTGTACGTAATTCCGCTTCAAGTAATAACAGTTTCTGAATATTTAGCTATGCAGGATCGCCTTAATCATACTGCTGTTTATGATGATTTAGAAAAAGGGGAGATCCCTCCGGATCTCACAGAACCTGAGCAAGAATTGATGGAGCGTCTAGAGCGAGAAGCTAAGGAATCTACTGACGCCGCATCAAAAGCCTCGTCGTCAGGGGTAAATGAATTTGACGAGAATATGAGTGAATCGGAAGCTGTTGATGAGAGTGATAACAGTTTTGATGAAGTTATTATATAGAGGATGAGCTGACAGATCCTTATCCTAAAAATGCAGGTTTTGAGGATGGTGATCTTCCTACTTTTGCTGATTATTTTCAAAATAATGATGAACTTTTGAACAGGAAGTGTCAAAAGAAGGAACGTAAAGAATAGGAGGAGAAGTTTCCGGAAGGGTTTTTGCCGGTGAAAATTAATAAGGAAAAAGTGGAAGTCTTGGAAGAAGAATGGAAGATTTCCATGAGGATACATAAGTATTTGATGAAACCTGAGGTGAAGCCTCAGTATTTGAATTTTATTGAACACAGTGCAAGTTTGCATGCTAAAGGAAAGATCTTGGCCTAGGCATACATCAAAGAATTTGATATCTACGCGATAAAGAAGGAATATGGAGTGGACTACATCAAGCATGCCTACCAGTTCACTTCGTTACCTTATTTTGAATTTATGCAGATTGCTAGGCTCAAGATGTTGTATCAGGATTTTGCTAGTATTCCTGATCTTTTGGTTCGTAAGATAAGAAGATCATTCAGGTCGCCTAATTTTGAAGATTTTCGACCCCAATTTTCAACGATCTCTTACAGGACGAACACGAAAATGGGCTTATGAAGGAAGATAGTCAAATATGAACCAGTGAAGTATATGTTAAAGGTTCCTGTTAGGAAAATGCCGCAGAACTTCATCCCACATTTTCGTTGGTGGTATTACGATGAACGCTCGGAGGAAGCGGTTATTGTGTTAGATAAGGATGGAAGTGACAACAATGATAGTATCAGGGTGTTAGATCCAGTTTGGCTTCAAAACTGCTGCGAAGAAGATACGTTTACCTTATACTATAACAGGATGTTGTATCGCCCAGAGAATCATGTGCAAGCTGAACAGTATTGCAGAGTTGTCAAACTTTATTTTTTGAAGAACTGGGTGACTAATCCTTAGAAGAATTAATGGCTAAATTTTTCTGATCTTCTGCTAGGTCTTAGGGGGAGTTTGTTGGTGCATGTAATCCCCAGCTGTAGATAGCGTATCGTTTGAATACATTTAGTCATGTAATAATGTACTTTGTGACTATTGATTATATATGTGATTGTGTGTGCTTAATTTGTTAAACAATCAATCAGTTAAACTGCATACACAGTCGACCGAGTGTGTCTACACACTTGACCGACTGTGTGACTCAGTCGACCGACTGTCTAACACAGTCGACTGACTGTGTCTGGCATGCAGTATATATACGGGTTAAAGCCTCCATTGTGAGGTTACACACTCAAATAACCCTAATCGCCTGTTATTCGTCCCATTCAATCTCTAACACTGATTACCACCGAAATCATTCGTTAAGGCTTTGTTCTAACCTAGATAAACCATAGGTTTGACCAATACGAACCCAACGAGACCCGAACCTCGTTTTAGTCGTTTCTAGTGAATTCCACCTCTAGTCACGATCATAAGCGACCTAAGATCCGTCCAAGCAACGTCTACAATAGGTCATATACAAAACGTTGGAAATGTTGGAAACTTTGGTCGCACAAACAGCAATTGGAAAACATAACTAATCATCGGCAATGTTAACCTGAGGTGAGTTCCTCTTAACCTTTATTTTATTAACTCAATAAAAGAAACCTTGAGTTATAAGTAGTATCCATATATCTATTACATCCACTTAATTCAATTAACATTTGTTACAGGGGGTTGCAAACAAGTGTAACATGAGCTATAGCGACATGGAGTATTTCAATGGCATTATAGAGACAAACAGTGGTCCATGACACATGCTTACAGTTTGGTAAATACAAAAGTTTTAACCATTCATGCAGCTACCTTCCCATTGCAGACAAAATTCAAACAGGTAACATTTTATAGAAATATTATAAGTCATATATTCTAATTAGCGTAAAAGTTCTAGCATTGTGATTGGCCCAAGTTACTTTTGAAACCGTTTCACCATTTTCTATCCGACCCGCCTTCAATAATTTAAACTTGACAGGTTTCTCGCTACGGATAATTTCATTGGGCTTTGGGAAGATCTTTCTGTAACCGCAATGGATAGAAGGGATTCAGATCATTGTCCTCTTGTACTTCATGATAAAATCATTGATTGCGGGCCTAAACTGTTCAAAGTCTTTGATAAATGGTTTACCAAAGATGGAGTGGACAATGTAATCCTCACGGCTTGGAGGAATCCTGTTTTCGGGTCTAGGTTGGATTGTAAATTTCGAGACAAGCTTGAAAACGTCAAAAGTGCATCAAAGTTTTGGGAAAAAACTAAATTCGGCTGTTTGGATGTAGATATAATAAATAAACTGAAATTGGAAGCAAGTGATTGGGGAAAAAAAAGCTTAAAATAATTTGTTAAACGGTGCGGACAGATTGGTAAGGTTAGAGGTGAGGCGAAATTGGATGGAAAAGTAGAAGTCAAAAGAGAATATGTTGAAACAAAAGTCTCGAATACAGTGGACATTAGAGGGTGACGAAAATACAAAAAAATTTCACTCCTCGATTCGTCGCAGGTACAATAAATGTCATATTCGTGGGTTGAATTTAAACGGTACTTGGAACGAAAATCCTAATGAAGTAAAGTCTGTAGTTTTCAATCACTATAAAAAAATATATCTAAAAGTTGATTATAGATGTTTTAGTGTTCAACTTATAATAATATAAACACAATGATAAAACACTTAACTAATTAACATAAATGCCCGGGCAACAATAACCCGGTCATTATAGCAACTAGCAAATATTCAGTCAAGGTTCGTTCCACAGGGAGCAATTTACATGAATCTCAAAACACTAGTAATTATCCTAAGTTGATTGGGGGGGGGGGGGGGGGTTTGATTATGTGTTTATTATGCTAATATTAACCTAAGAGAGATTAACAAATAAGATAAAAATGTGTCTACTTGATTATTCCAACTTTTGCCATGGTTTACCCAATTCATTCATTACACAACAATGTTCAAACATATAGTTTCATTTCCATTCGTCAACTTCCATAAAACCTCAATCACATGAAATTCGTTAACTCACTTAGGCTCATTTCAAAGATCAAACTATGTTTTAGTGAGATCATTGAGAATCGATTTTGGATTAAAATCACTTAAAATCCTTTAATTATCAAAATCACTTAAGATAATCAAACACCACTATGTTGACTAAAGACCAATTGAAAAAAAACCCAAACCAAGAACACAATCACTTGAAATCCCCAATTTGATTGTCTAGATCACACAAGGTGTTGAAGCACAAATTGTTTAACTAATCAAATCACTTAGAAAAGCTAGACAATCTATGTAATCAAAGTAAAGTATAAAACAAGTGCATAGCAATGGATCACCAATCAAGCACAATAAACATCAACTCATTCAAACACCCAATTCATAGATTAGGGTAAAATCCAAGCATCAAGTTTACAAATCAAGTGAACACAAGTAATCTAAGCTATAATCATAAGATAAACAAGAACAAAATCAATTAAAACTAAAGCATTCATCATTATAACTAAAATGGAGAAGAACTAGTGTTAATAAGGAAAGAGATTACAAAAATGAAGATGGATGATAGAGATCTAGCTTCTAGCTTCACTAATCTTTGACTTGGGACATGAAATTAGGCTTTGATCTTGATGAAATCATGAAATGGACCTTTTTAGGGTTCCATTTTGGACCCCAATCGCAGCTCTCCTTTGAACAAAACCCCTAAATTCGTATTTATAGTTGGCTAAAATTTTTTGGCTGAAACAGCAAGGTGCGCCGCACCTATGTAATGGTGCGCCGTACCATAACAGGTGGAAATCTTCCTGAATGTTCTGTACTTGAATTCTGAAAATCCTTTGAAATGGTGTGCCGCACCTGAAGTTTGGTGTGCCGCACCATATGCCTTTCCTGCACTTTCTTAACTTGCAAAATTCGTGCAAGTCATAGAACCACTTTTACCCACGAAAATAAGTGCATTTCATATTTTCTCATTCTAAGGCTCAAGACTTGGTAAATTTTGCACCACATTGGACTTTTAGCCTCATTTAGCCATGAACCATCTTTTAAACACCAAACCAACACTTCTAATAACTAAACTATTCAAAATCCAACAAAACGAGAAAGATATTGCGAGGATAAATATGTATAATTCGAGCAATAGCAAATCCCCCACGTTTGAACCTTGCTTGTCCTCAAGGAAGCTTAAACTTAACCACCTCTTCACAAATGTTGACCTACTTTGACTAATGAGATATTGCAACTTCAAGTATGGTCATTTCAACTTTTCAAACTTTGAACAAACTCAAAAATACTTGACAAATCACAAAGAATTGCCTCAACGATCTTGTCAATCTTCCAAGGACTTCAACTTGAACAACTTCACAAGTAAAAATCTTCACTCAAACATATCCAAAACCCAATTTCTTTAACTTTGACTTTGACCTTGAAGACTAGATCAATTTTACATATAGTTTGTATGTCTTCAAGCCAAAACAACAAATACCAACGAAAACTTAACAAACCATAATCTTCTTCAATTCTTCAACAAACTCCACTCAAAACCATCAATCAAATTCAAGCCTAAACTACTTTTCTTCAAGCATCTTAAAATCAATCACAATTTAAGCCTAGACTAAAACATCTTTAGTTCTTCAAAATAATCTATCAAACAAACAAACATACTCCCTAGAAAGGCTCAAATATCAACAAGTATTCGCATTTAAGAATAATAAAATCAAGAATCGAGCTTTTTAGAGCAAACCTTTATAGGAGCATTCTTCGAACCAATAATCATCGAGTTTCACCTCCACCATCTAACTCTCTATTTCACAATCGATCAAGAATCACCCACAAGCTTCACTTTAGTGTAATGGAGCGCCAAGTTGCATAAGTCACCTAAGAAAAACATTTAAGCCTTAAGAAAGACAAGGCTTTTAAAGAAGACCATTTGTGCTTAGGAAAGGGAAAACGTGTCAAGTTGTGAAACGAGACAAGTTTTCCGAAAATTTTGGTTTCAAGCTTTGTGCATTCCAAAGCCATCTCAGTTTTGGGAAAACCACACTGATAGCTATTGCCCTGGTATATGACAAAAGTGAACTACCTCCTTGTATTGAAGGCGATGAGAAAATAACTATCTTGGGCTCATGATATCGGCCAAAAAGTCACGTTTTTACCCAATATTAAGCCCTAAATCCATAAAGTTCCAAACTTTATCGCCAAAATTATCGCTTTGTCGGTTGATTTTGTAGATTAACTAATTACGAAGGTGATGCAAAAAGAATCAAGTAAAATGGAGCTAAAACGAAGAATCTAGAGCGAAAACGGTGAAAATCAACTTACGATCCAGGAAACAAGCTGACAAGGGCAGAAAACGGCTTGCCAAATGGCCTCCCACAATGGGAAATGGCTTGCCATATGGGCCAAGCAAACGGGCATAAAAATGGGCAACCTCAGCAAATGGCCCCTACAAACGGCTTGCCAAACGGCCTGCCAGCCGTTTGCAGGCAAAAATCAAGTCTATTTAAAGGGCTTCTTCCATCCATTTTTACACACACTCAATTTGTAATTCACTTTATATTTACATGCTTTTTAGTTAGTTTTAGTAGTAGCTAGCTTAGCTTTTATTTTCCGGAGGATATCCCAGCGAGTCCCTGCAATCTCGGGCAGATTTCTTTAGCTTTTTCAGGTTTTTATTCGAAATGCTTGTCTTTTGTATTAAACATGTATTGTTACCATTTATGTTTAATAATGTGTTATGATATTATCATGTTAGCTTAATTAATGTGTATATTTCCATGACAGAAGTTTGGGTTAGCGTAATTATGTTAAATTAGTACGGTTACCATTATTATACTGAACTTGTGAGTCTGATAGATTTGTATGCTAGCATCTTAAGGATTGACCAACCTAGGTTGTGATCAGGACTTGTCCATTGATAACGCCATTTTTATACATATATTTTGGGCGTTATCTTGTTCCAATTGTTGGTATTTTGAAGACTTTGATGGAGATATCAAGTTATTTGAGTTTAAAATGAAGAAAGTGTCAAGATATGGTTCGTTGGCTCATTATTGTTGATTTTATTGAAGATATAGCCAAAACAAAGTTAGAGTTGAAGATAAACGTGCCTCGGGTGAAAAAAATCAGTTTCCATCGCTTCAGGATGAGGTTTATCGCGTTTTGGTCATCATGATACGTGATGAAGTGCATCAGAACAGGACATGGAAAAAAGGGCATTCTGACCATTCTGTCGCGTTTCAATGGGCTTTGTCGCGTCCTGGTCATCGCGTATCACGATGTTGTTATCGCGGATCGCGATGGGATGTCGCGGATCGCGACATGGGTCGGTTTCAGCTGTTTTCCCAGCTTCTATAAATAGACGAATTTTACTCCAATTTAGGGCATGCAGTTTTATTTACGAATTTTCTTTCACAGCAACATTAGTTACGAATTTCTTTGTCTTTCTTCATTATTTTACAAGGGTTTAAGCTACAATATCATTCTTGGTTAGTTTAATCTTTATATTAACTTTTATTACTTTTATTAATTTATTCTTCATTCAATTCAATGATTATGTTTAATTGTTCTTCTTATTTATTTGTTCTTTGCTTTACCACGAGTAGCTAAATATTTAGTATTCGCTTAGATGCATGAACCTAGGTGATGGATTGTGATCTTTTGGTTAACAACAATTAATTAAAATTACACAAGTTTATGTCTAGCTAAGATCCACCGTTATTAAAGCTTATTGATTGGTAAATCACGGAAGTTATTGATTAACTAACGACAGTTAAATTGATTAATAGCTTTTACTAGATTATTGAACGTGAATAATTTAGGAATACGTGAGATTTTATGAGGGACACCGATAATAAAATTAATCATATAGTGGTTGAGCTTGAAATTAGTTGTAATAATTGTGAGGTTGTAAGGGACACCAAACCAACCTAAGTTAGATTATAATCTTGAGTAATATCATTGTGAATTGGTTAGTAACTCTAGGTTAACGACAGTTATACTTAGGTTGCTAGTCTTAAACTGTAGGAATCGACAGATAAATACAGTGTCACATCATTGTAATTGTTTAATTAACGGGTTTAAACGAGCAATCCTAGCCTAGGGAATTGAATCTAAGTGGATACGTTTGCTTCTTATTGAGTTAAGTTTAATTTACTTTCGCATTTAATCAGTTTTACAACAAAACTCCCCTTTTTAAATCTTAGAATAATTAATAGTTCAAGTTTTCAATTACCTGCTCTCTATGGAACGAATTGGTCAAATACTTGTTTAATTACTACACGAACTGGTTATAGTTGCCTGTATTGTGTGATAATCGATAGGTATTTAGCTAATAATTTAGAGTACGAAATTACACATCATCCACCTATATGAACTTAGCTACTTCATAGGATTAAGACTCCTGGTTATACTGTACCTGAAGATTCTATGAACTCGGTATGGCCGGAGTTCCTGAGAGGCATCTAATACGCTTTTAGGACACGAAACTTAGGAATTGAGACATGAATGACCTAGTATGCCTATTGACTGTTCCGAAGAGACCTCTTAGGAGCTGTTAAGATCTAGCTAGTGCCTTGACTGTATGATCCAAACCTATTGCATGTTCTTGTTTGATTGGTGCCCTAGGATTAAGTCATATCACCTGTTTAGGTATCTGCTAGGTTTCTATCTGCTTTACTTTTAGTATATGAACTGTAATGTTGTATAATGCTTGATTTGGTATGATCTCAATAGTATGATGAAATGGTTGTTAGTTTTCATTTAAGGTTTTGTCAACTAAACCCGACGGACTCCTTCCGTTTGTGATCAATGTTCAATCAACACGGCATGTTGTTATTTAGTTAACTAAACTGATAACAAGGTTTAGGATTAGAACTTAACTCACTAATAAACCTAGTGCTTTACTGAGGATAACCTCTAAGGTATAGTTACCTTTCAATTATACAACCAAGTGACATGCTTTTCACTACTCAACGAGAACTCTGAGAGTCTAGAGATAAGTAGGTCTGTGTAATTGGCTCATCCAACCAGATCTACACCATTCCAATCATAGCTTTAACATAAACATAATTACCTTTCCCTAGCCCAAACTAATATCTTGCTCAACATTTCCCTGATCTGCATACTCCGGATATCCTTCCACTTTCTTTACTTTTCCGCATTTAGGACTATTAGCTTAAAACAAACTACCATCCTTTACTCAGGTAATTTAAACAAAGACACAGTTTGGAAAAATGTTACAAAATTGTCCTCAATACGGGTTGAACAACTTCAATAAGGTCCAAATTTTCTACAAGGGGGTTAATGTGCCGACGAGGAAAGAACTTGATATTGCTGCAGGTGGTTCTTTGATGAAAAAGACTCCGGATGAAGCTTATGAAATCATCTCAGATACTGCCACACATTCGTATGATCGGCATCAAGAATTAGATCTTTCTCGCTCTTCTTATGTTGCTAGTACCGAAACTAGTGACGAGCTCGCTGCAGTTAAGGCTCAACTTGCGACTTTTAAGAGACAGATGGAGTCAATGACTAAAGAGATGCACGCTATGAAAGTGGGTTGTGAATTATGCCAAGGACCGCATCTTACCAAAGATTGTAATCAAGCATCAATGGAGGAACAGGCTAATTATCTGGGTTATGTTAAGAAGGGTGATTTTCCCCTTAGTGAATTTTCGGGTGGGAGACAGTTTTTCAATCAGGCGAATAACATGGGTGGTAACAATTATCAGAGTGGTAATCCGGTTTATCAGGGCAATCAGAAGGTATATCCGTACAGGCCGCCTGGGTTTAATAATAGAAATCAGCAAGCACCACCTAGGAATTTCCAGCAGCCTATGCCACCAGTTCAGTAGCCAGAGAATAAGATGCCTCCTTTGGAGGAATTGCTACGGGGTTTAATCATGAAAACAGATGAGAGTATCACTACTTTGAGGCAAGATGGGGAATCTACAAAACAGCAAGTTAAAAATCAGCAGGCTTCGATTCAGAACTTGGAACGGGATGTGGGGCGTATTGCTCAATCTTTATCAGAGAGACCACCGGGTGCTCTCCCAGCTAATACGTAATCTAATCCCAACAACAAGATGCCAGCTAGGAATGAGCACGTGAATGCTATAACCACTCGAAGTGGTTTGGTTATTAACAAGGAGACTCCGAAGTCTTCTCCTATTGTTTCTTCTAATGTTTTGCAGGTACCTATTAATGAGGAGCAAAAGGAGGAAGAGGATGAGTTAGAAAAGTCGCCTGATGAAGAGAAAAAGGAAGATGATCCGCCGGAGATCATAACTACATCACCGCCGTTGAAGGAATAGAAAGCACCAATTCCTTACCCGAAAGCGTTGAAAAAGGATAAGCTCGCTAGTCAATATCAGAAATTTGCAAACATGATTAAACAGATTAGCGTAAACATGCCACTCGCGGAAGTACTCCAGGGGATGCCTAACTATAGGAAGTTTCTCAAAGATCTTATCTCCAAGAAAGGTAAGTACCATGAGGTATCCGTCGCATTCCTCCATAAGGAATGTTCGGCCATCTTGAAAAAGAGCAAGATGCCTCCAAAATTGGGCTACCCGGGTAGTTTTCTTATTCCTTGCGCTATAGGTAATTCGGAAGTGTACGATGCACTTGCCAACTTAGGTGCTAGTGTTAACCTTATGCCATATTCGTTATATCTTAAACTTGGCTTAGGAGACTTGAAACCTACAAGAATGGGGATTCGCTTAGCGAACCACTCTTTTGATACCCCCATTGGAATAGCCGAGGACATATTGGTAAAGGTTGAGTCACTTGTATTTCCAGTTGATTTGGTGATTTTAGAGATGAGAGAGGACACTAAGGTGCCCATTATTCTAGGTCGACCATTCCTTAACACCGCAGATGCTATTATCCACGTTTAAAAAGAACAACTTAGCTTAGGTGTTGGGAATGAGAGGGTGATTTGTCACATTAATAAAGCCATGAGACACCCTATTTCAACCAATGATGAATGTTTTTCTATTGATGTTATTGACGATTGTGTTGAGCATGATTTGCAGGAATTGTTAAGTGTAGACACGTCAGATGTAATCATGATGGGTGAAGTCAACGGTGACTTCGACCCGGAAGTTGAGTTGGAGGAATTACTTAAAGAGGATGAGCTTAAAGAATCGGAATCATTTGAAACTATCCGGTTGAAAAATGAATTCTGTATCAAAACATCTCTCGAAGAACCGCCTACCATGGAGCTTAAGGAACTTCCACCTCACATGGAATATGCTTATCTTCAAGGTACGTCCCAATTGCCGGTTATTATTTCTTCAACACTTACCGGCGACCAAAAGGGTCGGTTGGTTTCCGTTCTTAAATCCCACAAAAGGGCAATAGCTTGGAAAACCTCGGACATACCGGGCATCAATCCGGCCTTTTGTACTCATTGAATCCTAATGGAAGATGATTTTAAACCCGTGGTACAAAGGCAACATCGTCTAAACCCGAATATGAAAGAGGTCGTAAAAAAAGAGGTGGTTAAATTGCTCAATGCCGGGTTAATTTATCCCATCTCGGACAGCCCGTGGGTAAGCCATGTTCAAGTTGTGCCCAAAAAGGGGGGCACGACTATTGTTCTCAATGAGAAGGACGAACTTGTCCCTACTCGTACCGTTACGGGATGGAGAGTTTGTATAGATTATCGTCGTTTGAACAACGCCATTAGGAAGGACCACTTCCCGCTTCCATTTATCGATCAAATGCTTGAGCGTTTAGCGAGAAGGGAGTTCTATTGTTTCCTAGATGGATTTTCAGGCTACTTCCAAATCCCCATTGATCCGAAGGACCAAGATAAAACCACATTTACTTGTCCTTTCGGTACCTTTGCTTATCGGCGAATGCCATTCGGGCTATGCAATGCCCCGAGCACCTTCCAAAGGTGTATGGTCACCATATTTCATGACATGATCGAGGACTTCATGGAAGTTTTCATGGACGATTTTTCTGTCTTTGGAGACTCTTTCGATTCGTGTCTTGCTAATATTGAAAAAGTGCTCAAAAGGTGCGAGGAATCAAACCTTGTTCTTAACTGGGAAAAATGCCACTTCATGGTGAAGGAAGGTATTGTCTTAGGGCACAAAATCTCTCGTGCAGTTATTGAGGTTGATAAGGCCAAAATTGATGTTATTTCAGGCCTTCCCAAACCTACAAACGTTAAAGCCATTCGTAGTTTTCTCGGTCATGCGGGATTCTATAGACGGTTCATTAAGGACTTTTCTAAGATTGCCCGACCATTGACTAAACTCCTTGAGAAGGACGTTCCTTTCGACTTTAATATTGAATGCGAGAACGCTTTCAACTTCTTAAAAGAGAAGCTCACACACACTCCTATCATGGTATCTCCCGATTGATCTCAACCTTTCGAGCTTATGTGTGATGCCAGTGATTTCGTGCTAGGCGCGGTTTTAGGTCAACGCCACGTTAATCACTTTAAACCTATTTATTACGCGAGTAAGACACTTACGGGGGCTCAATTAAATTATACCACCACGGAAAAGGAGCTCCTTGCGGTCGTCTTTGCGTTTGATAAATTTAGGTCATATTTGGTGTTGTCTAAAACGGTCATTTACACTGATCATTTGGCCCTTAAGTACTTGTTCTCTAAACAAGATGCTAAGCCTAGACTCATTCATTGGATTCTTCTTCTCCAAGAATTTGACATTGAGATCAAGGATAAAAAGGGTGCCGAAAATTTAGCCGCGGATCATTTATCTCGTCTTGAAAATCCAAACCTAGCGGAACTCAATGAATCGGACATTCATGATACATTCCCCGATGAGTCCCTTATGAGCATTGAAATTGAATCCGAAACTCCTTGGTTCACCGATATTGCTAATTATCTAGCCACGGGCATTCTTTCCAAAGGTTTAACTTACCAACAAAAGAAGAAATTCTTTGCGGATATTAAGTTTTACTTTTGGGATGCCCCACATCTTTTTCGAATTGGGGCGGATCAAGTGATTCGTCGTTGTGTTTATGGGAAGGAAGCTCAACAAATTCTAGAGCATTGTCACCAAGGACCCACGGGTGGGCATCTTGGAGCTAATTATACGGCTAAGAAAATCTTCGATTCGGGATTCTATTGGCCTACCATTTTCAAAGATGCTAGTGCCTTTATCAAAACTTGTAACGCTTGCCAAAGGACGGGTAACATCTCCAAAAGAGATGAGATGCCCCAAACGAGTATTCAAGTTTGTGAGATATTTGACATTTGGGGGATAGACTTCATGGGACCTTTTCCCACATCCAACAAATGCAAATACATCCTTGTGGCGATTGACTACGTTTCAAAGTGGGCGGAGGCCAAAGCTTTGCCTACTAATGACGCAAGAGTCGTTGTTGACTTCCTTAAAAATCTCTTTTCGCGTTTCGAGCTTCCAAAGGCCTTGATTAGTGATCGCGGTACGCACTTTGCAAATCAACTACTCGAGAAGGTGCTCAAGAGGTATGGAGTAACCCACCGTTTCTCTACGGCTTACCATCCTCAAACGAGTGGCCAAGTTGAGAATACTAACCGCGCACTAAAACGCATTCTTGAAAGAACGGTGAAAAAAAATCCTAAGATTTGGAACCGGAAGTTGAATGACGCGCTATGGGCATTTCGAACTGCGTATAAAACGCCCATTGGTACCACACCATTCCGTCTCATTTATGGAAAAGCGTGTCATTTGCCGGTTGAAGTGGAGCATAAGGCGTATTGGGCACTTAAACAGTGTAATACCGACCTTAAGGAAGCGGGAGAACATCGGTTTTTGTAAATTCATGAACTTGAAGAATTACGAAACCATGCTTATGAGAATTCGCGCATTTATAAGGAGAAGACGAAGTTATGGCATGATGCGCGTTTGAAGATGAGAAAAGAATTTGAACTGGGCGATAAAGTTTTGTTATTTCAATCTAAGTTTAAATTCTCCGCCGGAAAGCTTAGGTCACGATGGTCCGGTCCATTCATGGTAAAGAAAGCTTTTCCGGCCGGGCACGTGGAATTGTTAGATAACGAGGGTAGAAGCTTTAAGGTGAATGATCATCGGTTAAAATTGTATCCCGAGGCATTCGATAACTCCGAGAGGTAGGACCTCACCCTCTACCCGAAAGACACATGAATGTGGCATTGAGTCGAGAAAACGACTCGTTAAAAAATCAATTTTGTAAAGTTTGTATTTGTTAGGCAATTTGTGTGTATTTTTGCTTTAATTGGTAAACCATGAAAAATCCAAAAACAATATAAAACCTGAAAAAAAAAAAAGAAAAACAAAACTTTTTAATATCGTTTATTTGTTTTTTTTGGATGACTGTAATCTTAATTAGGATGATGGTAATTGTTAGTCTTAAACTTAATACTTTGGATTTTAAATGGGGCTTTTCGGTACCATGGTGGTACCACCCCATTGGTTATGGTTGTGGTATGTATGTTTTCGTTTCAGGTTCCACGGTGGTTGTGCTTTATTATTTTTCAAAGTCTGGCATTAAGTTCAGCACCTTACTTTATTATGATGTTTTGGTGATCGAGTGGATGCCGATGTTCTTATGCTGGCAGTAAGTTCAGCACCATCGTGCACCGTGTTTCCGCGATCTACGGATCTAAAAATCCGGGTTTTCTTTTCTTTTCCCTTTTTCACTATTTTGTCCTCTCGAATTTATTTTTGTTTATCTGATTTCATGTAAATGAGGGCATTACATGATCTTAAGTGTGGGGGGAGAGATAAATTCTCGTCGATTTTTGAAATTTTTGCATGTTTTAATTGCCTAGTGGTCAAAATTTTTGAAATTTTTAAACTTTTTAAGGTTATAATTGAGATGTTTACCCATGAGAGCACCCGTAGTGATTAAGGATTGACTTGGAATTTTTGGTTTTGGCCGGTGAGGTTTATTAGTTTTAAGCAAATTGTTAGTGGTTTATTAATTATGAATGAACTTTTTGACCATGACTTAGGAATTTTGAGTATATAAGTGCTCGAGGAAAGACAATTGATGAAAGGTGAAAGTTGAAAGGGATAAATATTGGATAAATTTGGTTAAAAATGTTAAAAATTTAATCTTATTTTATTTAGTTTAGTATTTGTTTCAAAGATGACAATGCAACTTATTTGTGTCAAGAAATGAAGAATAACGGTATTTAGGGCTTTAGGGTAAAATGCGAGAAAAATGGTTAAATTAGAGATTAGGATATAAATGGCTTCATATTTTGTGTTTATGGCTTTTTGACTCTCTTAAAGAAGTGTTACACTCATAAGTGCTAGGTATGTAAGCTTGAAGAGGAAAAATCACAAATCTCTGACTCCAATGGACCCTTTAAGGGGTGGCTGTTGCTGACTATGGTGTGAATGGTATTGCTTTATGTCATGAGTTAAAGACTTCCTACAACAAATCATTCATCATCATCGATCACATCATTATGCATCCGCTACATCATACATTACGGGTTCTACAAAGTCACAAATTGAAGACGAGGAAGACATTCAAAGAGAGTATTATTTCTAAAAAAAAAATATATATTCTTATGAGATCCGAGCTTAAGTAGTAGTTTCTAAGACTCGAGCCGATAGATCCTTTGGAGTGCTAGATGGCCTAACCACCTAAGACCTTTTTCCGGTTTGGGATCGGTTGGTTGAAGGTTCGCTATACGGGTCAAGGACGTTGCTATCTCAAAGCAAGGTAATCATCTTTAGGTAGTTTTGGTTGTAAGTACTCGTCTCATACCTATGCAGCAGTGATCACCTTTGGCTCATGATGTGGGAAATACCTAGTAAGACTAGACCTTGGGGAGAGTTACCTTTACGGGGTACTTTGGATAAGAGAGATGTGACCATTATGTGGATAGCTTGCATATTTAGAAATTATCAGCATGAAATGGAATCAAGAGAGTTAAAAAGTTAAACGGATTTCCCTACATAAACACAGGTATGAATCTATTTATAACTGGATCTTTGATTAAATTGTGAAGTATTGGTATTTGCAATAGTGCCTTAAATATTGTTAGTAGGCTATCTTGATGCGAATAAGAGTCATGTTACAAATACTAAACCTTATAACGTAAGATTATTTTTACCATTTGTAATCATTTTACACCAATTGTTATCCGAGTTATACCTACCTCATTAAATAAACACAGTTGTAGAAACAACCCGAAAATGTGTGTTTCGTTTGACACGATGTTTAGGAATTTGAATGTTTATTGGTGATTAGTTATTGAGGTTGGAAAGCTAAGTCTTAAGGGTTGATTGATGTAAATAAAAGAAGGATATTGAAAGTCTAGTAATGTGATTTTTAGGGGAAGCTAAATGAAAAAAATTTAGGCTTTGAGATGAAAGGTTTGTGTTAAGAAGTAAAGTTGTGGAAACTTTTGGAGTTTGAGTTCTCAACCCAAATTGTCTTTACATCTCAATTCATGACCTAGAAAGAATGTTTTATGAAAATTTGTTTGCGATAAGGGCCACTTAGGATATTGTTTTTGAAATGTGTTTGAATGAAAATGGGGGGAGAAGGGGGGTGCGTTTGATGGTTTGTATGTTGTTTTATAAGTGACAGGAATGTGAGGAATTGTTTTGTGAGGAAATAAGCTTATTCGTGAAAAGATGAAGAGTACGAGAGCTTTTGGAGGATTGACTTGAAGGATTGAATCTTGCGGAAATTTGTTGAAGATTATACGTACAGTTATTATTTCGAGATTGACTTGCTTGAGGACAAGCAAGGTTCAAGTGTGGGGGATTTTGATAACGCCATTTTTATACATATATTTTGGGCGTTATCTTGTTCCAATTGTTGGTATTTTGAAGACTTTGATGGAGATATCGAGTTATTTGAGTTTAAAATGAAGAAAGTGTCAAGATATGGTTCGTTGGCTCATTATTGTTGATTTTATTGAAGATATAGCCAAAACAAAGTTAGAGTTGAAGATAAACGTGCCTCGAGTGAAAAAAATCAGTTTCCATCGCTTCAGGATGAGGTTTATCATGTTTTGGTCATCATGATACGTGATGAAGTGCATCAGAACACGACATGGAAAAAAGGGCATTCTGACCATTCTGTCGCGTTTCAATGGGCTTTGTCGCGTCATGGTTATCGCGTATCACGATGTTGTTATTGCGGATAGCGATGGGATGTCGCGGATCGCGACGTGGGTCGGTTTCAGCTGTTTTCCCAGCTTCTATAAATAGACGAATTTTACCCCAATTTAGGGCATGCAGTTTTATTTACGAATTTTCTTTCACAGCAACATTAGTTACGAATTTCTTTATCTTTCTTCATTATTTTAGAAGGGTTTAAGCTACAATATCATTCTTGGTTAGTTTAATCTTTATATTAACTTTTATTACTTTTATTAATTTGTTCTTCATTCAATTCAATGATTATGTTTAATTGTTCTTCTTATTTATTTGTTCTTTGCTTTACCATGAGTAGCTAAATATTTAGTATTCGCTTAGATGCATGAACCTAGGTGATGGATTGTGATCTTTTGGTTAACAACAATTAATTAAAATTACACAAGTTTATGTCTAGCTAAGATCCACCGTTATTAAAGCTTATTGATTGGTAAATCACGGAAGTTATTGATTAACTAACGACAGTTAAATTGATTAATAGCTTTTACTAGATTATTGAACGTGAATAATTTAGGAATACGTGAGATTTTATGAGGGACACCGATAATAAAATTAATCATATAGTGGTTGAGCTTGAAATTAGTTGTAATAATTGTGAGGTTGTAAGGGACACCAAACCAACCTAAGTTAGATTATAATCTTGAGTAATATCATTGTGAATTGGTTAGTAACTCTAGGTTAACGACAGTTATACTTAGGTTGCTAGTCTTAAACTGTAGGAATCGACAGATAAATACAGTGTCACATCATTGTAATTGTTTAATTAACGGGTTTAAACGAGCAATCCTAGCCTAGGGAATTGAATCTAAGTAGATACGTTTGCTTCTTATTGAGTTAAGTTTAATTTACTTTCGCGTTTAATCAGTTTTACAACAAAACTCCCCTTTTTAAATCTTAGAATAATTAATAGTTCAAGTTTTCAATTACCTGCTCTCTATGGAACGAATTGGTCAAATACTTGTTTAATTACTACACGAACTGGTTATAGTTGCCTGTATTGTGTGATAATCGATAGGTATTTAGCTAATAATTTAGAGTACGAAATTACACATCATCCACCTATATGAACTTAGCTACTTCATAGGATTAAGACTCCTGGTTATACTGTGCCTGAAGATTCTATGAACTCGGTATGGCCGGAGTTCCTGAGAGGCATCTAATGCGCTTTTAGGACACGAAACTTAGGAATTGAGACATGAATGACCTAGTATGCCTATTGACTGTTCCAAAGAGACCTCTTAGGAGCTGTTAAGATCTAGCTAGTGCCTTGACTGTATGATCCAAACCTATTGCATGTTCTTGTTTGATTGGTGCCCTAGGATTAAGTCATATCAACTGTTTAGGTATCTGCTAGGTTTCTATCTACTTTACTTTTAGTATATCAACTGTAATGTTGTATAATGCTTGATTTGGTATGATCTCAATAGTATGATGAAATGGTTGTTAGTTTTCATTTAAGGTTTTGTCAACTTAACCCGACGGACTCCTTCCGTTTGTGATCAATGTTCAATCAACACGGCATGTTGTTATTCAGTTAACTAAACTGATAACAAGGTTTAGGATTAGAACTTAACTCACTAATAAACCTAGTGCTTTACTGAGGATAACCTCTGAGGTATAGTTACCTTTCAATTATACAACCAAGTGACATGCTTTTCACTACTCAACGAGAACTCTGAGAGTCTAGAGATAAGTAGGTCTGTGTAATTGGCTCATCCAACCAGATCTACACCATTCCAATCATAGCTTTAACATAAACATAATTACCTTTCCCAAGCCCAAACTAATATCTTTCTCAACATTTCCCTGATCTGCATACTCCGGATATCCTTCCACTTTCTTTACTTTTCTGCATTTAGGACTATTAGCTTAAAACAAACTACCATCCTTTAATCATGTAATTTAAACAAAGACAATTATCCACTTGATCTTCAATTCGTTAAACCATTCAAAAGTACGACCCTAGGTTAACTTACACCTTCTACCATTAGAAAGTCAAAAGTAAATTTAGGCCCCGCAAAATATAAATAATAAACCACTGTTCGCTACTCTGATCAGCTGATTCTGATGTCTTGCGACCTAACGACATGGCACGAATAAAACCGTCCATTTCGGTCATAACATTTAGTATAACAAAGTTTTTTGTGCCGCTGTCGGGGACTCGAATGTTTTAGTTGAGAAAAATTTTAAACAGACAAAAGTATTGTTTAATGGTGTTTAAGAAAGACAATTATACACGGAATTAGTTGTTGGATTTTTCGAACAGTCTCCAATTATATTGGAACCAAAAGGATCCTGCCTCTCTGTAGTCGGCCTGGCCACCTAGATACGAAGTAATATGTAAGAACTCCTATCAATTGGAATATCCGATCAGGTTAGCGACCGAATTTCAAGAATAATTGTTTTTATTAAATTATTGATCCTTTTAGTCATTTTTCTAAAAGTTACTTTTAAGTCCTTTTAAACAAAATATCTAAAAATGGAATAACAAAACACCATTGCTTCTATGCAAAAGTCATGCTTAGAGAAAAGAGGAGGACCAATCACCTTAGGAACCGAAGGAATTCTTGAAATCAGTTCACACATGATCAAACTGGTCGGTATGATCTGTAAATTTCAAGGATTACCGACTGACGATCCAAACTTTCACTTAAACAAATTTATCAGTTTGGTTGACTCTTTTAAGAAGGAAGAAAGCGAGATTTTTTTTTTTAAAAAACTACATCTTTTTAAATATTCTCTGTCTACACGCGCTTTAACGTGGTTTGATGAGCTTAAACCGAATTCAATACATTCATGGGAGGAATTGGCCACTAAGTTTTTAAACAATTTTTATCCACCATCCCTGCAAACCTGTTTAAGAAATGACATCACAAACTTTTCTCAAAAAGAAAATGAGTCATTGTGCCTAACATGGAATAGAGTAAAAGTTATGCTTAAAAGATGTCCGAATCATTCGTTAAGTCGGGCAGACATAATCTGCACGCTTTACAATGGTTTGACCAAGGAAGATAAGTCTCTCCTAGACATGGCTTCGCAAGGAAATTTCATGTCACGAACAGCAGACGAAGCATGGAATCTTTTGGACACAATAGTTGTACAACAGGAAGATTGGAGCAATGAAGCTGCTGAGAAGGATGACATCTTAGCTTAGACGGTAAAAATGCTGGAAACCATGTTATAAGATCTCACCCTCACTCTTCAAACTTTACCAATTCCTAAAAGTCCCGATGCTACCAAAACTGATCTAAGGTATCCTTACCCTAGATGGGCATATAAACACCAGAATAGCTCGGACTTTAATATAATCCTCCCACTACACCAACCTGCTCTCCTCTCTAAGGAAACTTTAGTTGAATTTATGAAAAAGCAGTACACGATAAACCTTCAAGTCATAGAATGCCAAAACAAGTTTGATAATTTGATAAAGACTTTTGAGGAATTAATAATCAATTTTTAGCTTACGCTTAAATGATTAATCACTAAAGTTGAATTAGAGTGTGGTGAGTTTGATGCCCTAGTAGTCACTAGAGGTGGGAAGGAAACAACTGTTAATATACTAATACAAGATTTTTCCGATACGAATTTGTGCCAATTGACCCAGTTGTCAATCCACCGGAATCTTTCTCTCCTAAAGCCACGGGAATTATTCTGCGGGCCCGCATATCTTTCCCAGGTAGGCTTAGGAAGGAAAAACAAGAAGCACAATTCGCTAAGTATTGGAACATTATTAAGAATCTGCATTTAAATGTACGACTAGTAGATGCTTTAGTAGAAATGCTAAACTGCGCTAAATTTTTCAAAGAACTACTTTCAAACAAAGAGAGATTAATGAAATGTCCCATTCATATTGATTATAAACATTCCATATTAATTGATTTCGTTGCGAGGTTTTGACCTCTATATGAGACGTTTTTCAAAGACTGCATTCGTTTTTAAAACAAACCATAACCTTTATTTTATCGACAAGGTTAAAAAGACACCACTTAGACTATCCAGAAATGATAATCTAACAAATATCACACTTACACACTACCAATACATATTGGTTTATAAATATTAATATGTTACAACAAAATAAATCTCGAATGCAGTTTTAAACAATATTATACAAGCATGTTGACACCAAATCTTGTCCATATAATAGCACGCAACATCGGAAGCTCTTAATAATTACCTGAGAATAAACATGCTTTAAACGTCAACAAAAATGTTGGTGAGTTATAGGTTTAACCTATATATTTATCAAATCGTAATAATAGACCACAAGATTTCATATTTCAATATACATCCCATACATAGAGATAAAAATCATTCATATGGTGAACACCTAGTAACCGACCTTAACAAGATGCATATAGAATATCCCCTATCATTCCGGTACTCCCTTCGGACATGATGAATTCGAAGTACTAAAGCATCCGATACTTTGGATGGGGCTCGTTGGGCCCAATAGATATATCTTTAGGATTTGCGTTAATTAGGGTGTCTGTTCCCTAATTCTTAGATTACCAGACTAAAAAGGGACATATTCGGTTTAATAATCCAGCCATAGAATGTAGTTTCATTTACTTGTGTCTATTTTGTAAAACATTTATAAAACTGCATGTATTCTCATCCCAAAATATTAGATTTTAAAAGTGGGACTATAACTCACTTTCACAGATTTTTACTTCGTCGAGAAGTAAGACTTTGCCACTGGTCGATTCACGAACCTATAACAAATATGTACATATATATCAAAGTATGTTCAAAATATATTTACAACATTTTTAATACGTTTTAATGTTTTAAGTTTATTAAGTCAGCTGTCCTCGTTAGTAACCTACAACTAGTTGTCCATAGTTAGATGTACAGAAATAAATCGATATATATTATCTTGTATCAATCCACGACCCAGTGTATACACGTCTCAGGCTAGATCACAACTCAAAGTATATATATTTTTGGAATCAACCTCAACCCTGTATAGCTAACTCTAACATTACTGCTTATAGAGTGTCTATGGTTGTTCCAAATAATATATATACAAAGGTCGATATGATATGTCAAAAAATTTGCATACGTGTCTATGGTATCCCAAGATTACATTAGAATACATGTATAATACAATATAAGTTAGCTAAGATATGATTTGTATAGAATTGTTACAATATAAAACTATCTTTCTCGTATGTAAGTTTACCTACTAAAAGTATTATTACATACGAGAAAGATACGAGAAAGATAGTTTTTAATATTGTAACAATTCTATACAAATCATATCTTAGCTAACTTATATTGTATTATACATGTATTCTAATGTAATCTTGGGATACCATAGACACGTATGCAAATGTTTTGACATATCATATCTGAAATGTCCCGTTCTTATTGATTAAAAACGTTCCATATTAATTGATTTCGTTGCGAGGTTTTGACCTCTATATGAGACGTTTTTCAAAGGCTGCATTCATTTTTAAAACAAACCATAACCTTTATTTCATAAATAAAGGTTTAAAAAGCTTTACGTAGATTATCAAATAATGATAATCTAAAATATCCTGTTTACACACGACCATTACATAATGGTTTACAATACAAATATGTTACATCGAAATCAGTTTCTTGAATGCAGTTTTTACACAATATCATACAAACATGGACTCCAAATCTTGTCCTTATTTTAGTATGCAACAGCGGAAGCTCTTAGTATTCACCTGAGAATAAACATGCTTTAAACGTCAGCAAAAATGTTGGTGAGTTATAGGTTTAACCTATATATATCAAATCATAACAATAGACCACAAGATTTCATATTTCAACCCATACATAGAGATAAAAATCATTCATATGGTGAACACCTGGTAACCGACATTAACAAGATGCATATATATATATATAAGAATATCCCCATCATTCCGGGACACCCTTCGGATATGATATAAATTTCGAAGTACTAAAGCATCCGGTACTTTGGATGGGGTTTGTTAGGCCCAATAGATCTATCTTTAGGATTCGCGTCAATTAGGGTGTCTGTTCCCTAATTCTTAGATTACCAGACTTAATAAAAAGGGGCATATTCGATTTCAATAATTCAACCATAGAATGTAGTTTCACGTACTTGTGTCTATTTTGTAAATCATTTATAAAACCTGCATGTATTCTCATCCCAAAAATATTAGATTTTAAAAGTGGGACTATAACTCACTTTCACAGATTTTTACTTCGTTGGGAAGTAAGACTTGGCCACTGGTTGATTCACGAACCTATAACAATATATACATATATATCAAAGTATGTTTAAAATATATTTACAACACTTTTAATATATTTTGATGTTTTAAGTTTATTAAGTCAGCTGTCCTCGTTAGTAACCTACAACTAGTTGTCCACAGTTAGATGTACAGAAATAAATCGATAAATATTATCTTGAATCAATCCACGACCCAGTGTATATGTATCTCAGTATTGATCACAACTCAAACTATATATATTTTGGAATCAACCTCAACCCTGTATAGCTAACTCCAACATTCACATATAGAGTGTCTATGGTTGTTCCGAAATATATATAGATGTGTCGACATGATAGGTTGAAACATTGTATACGTGTCTATGGTATCTCAAGATTACATAATATACAATACAAGTTGATTAAGTTATGGTTGGAATAGATTTGTTACCAATTTTCACGTAGCTAAAATGAGAAAAATTATCCAATCTTGTTTTACCCATAACTTCTTCATTTTAAATCCGTTTTGAGTGAATCAAATTGCTATGGTTTCATATTGAACTCTATTTTATGAATCTAAACCGAAAAAGTATAGGTTTATAGTCGGAAAAATAAGTTACAAGTCGTTTTTGTAAAGGTAGTCATTTCAGTCGAAAGAACGACGTCTAGATGACCATTTTAGAAAAGATACTTCCACTTTGAGTTTAACCATAATTTTTGGATATAGTTTCATGTTCATAATAAAAATCATTTTCTCAGAATAACAACTTTTAAATCAAAGTTTATCATAGTTTTTAATTAACTAACCCAAAACAGCCCGCGGTGTTACTACGACGGCGTAAATCCGGTTTTACGGTGTTTTTCTTGTTTCCAGGTTTTAAATCATTAAGTTAGCATATCATATAGATATAGAACATGTGTGTAGTTAATTTTAAAAGTCAAGTTAGAAGGATTAACTTTTGTTTGCGAACAAGTTTAGAATTAACTAAACTATGTTCTAATGATTACGAGTTTAAACCTTCGAATAAGATAGTTTTATATATATGAATCGAATGATGTTATGAACATCATTACTACCTCAAGTTTAGTAGGTAAACCTATTGGAAGTGACAAGAAATGATCTAGCTTCAAAGGATCTTGGATGGCTTGAAAGTTCTTGAAGTAGGATCATGACACAAAAACAAGTTCAAGTAAGATTTTTACTCGAATTAAGATAGTTTATAGTTATAGAAATTGAATAAAAGTTTGAATATGAATATTAACTTGAATAAGAAAGATAACCTACTGTATATAACAAAGGTTTCTTGATCTTAGATGATTACTTGGAATGGATTAGAAAGCTTGGAAGTAAATTAGTAAACTTGAAGGGATTTTTGAAGTGTTCTTGAAGTGTTCTTCCTATGATGATTATAGCTTGATTCTTGAAGTGATTTTTGATGAAGATGATGATTAACTACTGGAAAAATACGTTCATAATAGTGTGTGTGTGTGTGTGTGTGTGTGTTGAGAGAGAATTAGAAAGAGAATTGGAAGTGAAATGGAGTGAATGATGAATGGTAATTGGTGAGTGGTGAGTGGGGTTAAAAGGAGTTCTAGTTAGTTGACTAGCTCATGGTAGAAGTTAAAATTGATTAGTCATACATGACATAATCAAGAGTGGAATCCCATGCTAGTTCCTATTTGTATATACTCATAGTAAGTACGTTTTGAAGCTATGTATAATACGGGTAAGAATACGACTAGAATTCTTGATGAAAGAAAAGAATGGAAAAGTAACTGTAACCATTTTCGTTAAGTATGAGTGTTTTGATATATGTCTTGAAGTCTTCCAAAAGTATTTTAATACATCTAAATACACTACATGTATATAAATTTTAACTGAGTCGTTAAGTCATCGTTAGTCGTTACATGTAAGTGTTGTTTTGAAACCTTTAAGTTAACGATCTCAATTAATGTTGTTAACCCATTGTTTATTATATCTAATGAGATGTTAAATTATTATATTATCATGATATTATGATATATTAATATATCTTAATATGATATATATACATTTAAATGTCGTTACAACGATAATCGTTACATATATGTCTCGTTTCGAAATCCTTAAGTTAGTAGTCTTGTTTATATGTATATAACTCATTGTTAATATACTTATGGAGATACTTACTTATCATAATCTCATGTTAACCATATGTATATCCATATATATATCGTCATGTCGTTTTTACAAGTTTTAACGTTCGTGAATCGCCGGTCAACTTGGGTGGTCAATTGTCTATATGAAACATATTTCAATTAATCAAGTCTTAACAAGTTTGATTGCTAAACATGTTGGAAACATTTAATCATGTAAATATCAATCTCAATTAATATATATAAACATGGAAAAGTTCGGGTCACTACAGTACCTGCCCGTTAAATAAATTTCGTCCCGAAATTTTAAGTTGTTGAAGGTGTTGATGAATCTTCTGGAAATAGATGCGGGTATTTCTTCTTCATCTGATCTTCACGCTCTCAGGTGAACTTGGGTCCTCTACGAGCATTCCATCGAACCTTAACAATTGGTATCTTGTTTTGCTTAAGTCTTTTAACCTCACGATCCATTATTTCGACGGGTTCTTCGATGAATTGGAGTTTTTCGTTGATTTGGATTTTATCTAACGGAATAGTGAGATCTTCTTTAGCAAAACATTTCTTCAAATTCTAGACGTGGAAAGTGTTATGTACTACCGCGAGTTGTTGAGGTAACTCAAGTCGGTAAGCTACTGGTCCGACACGATCAATAATCTTGAATGGTCCAATATACCTTGGATTTAATTTTCCTCGTTTACCAAATCGAACAACGCCTTTCCAAGGTGCAACTTTAAGCATGACCATCTCTCCAATTTCAAATTCTATATCTTTTCTTTTAATGTCAGCGTAGCTCTTTTGTCGACTTTGGGCGGTTTTCAACCGTTGTTGAATTTGGATGATCTTCTCGGTAGTTTCTTGTATAATCTCCGGACCCGTAATCTGTCTATCCCCCACTTCACTCCAATAAATCGAAGACCTGCACTTTCTACCATAAAGTGCTTCAAACGGCGCCATCTCAATGCTTGAATGGTAGCTGTTGTTGTAGGAAAATTCTGCTAACGGTAGATGTCGATCCCAACTGTTTCCGAAATCAATAACACATGCTCGTAGCATGTCTTCAAGCGTTTGTATCGTCCTTTCACTCTGCCCATCAGTTTGTGGATGATAGGCAGTACTCATGTCTAGACGAGTTCCTAATGCTTGCTGTAATGTCTGCCAGAATCTTGAAATAAATCTGCCATCCCTATCAGAGATAATAGAGATTGGTATTCCATGTCTGGAGACGACTTCCTTCAAATACAGTCGTGCTAACTTCTCCATCTTGTCATCTTCTCTTATTGGCAGGAAGTGTGCTGATTTGGTGAGACGATAAACTATTACCCAAATAGTATCAAAACCACTTGCAGTCCTTGGCAATTTAGTGATGAAATCCATGGTAATGTTTTCCCATTTCCATTCTGGGATTTCGGGTTGTTGAAGTAGACCTGATGGTTTCTGATGCTCAGCTTTGACCTTAGAACACGTCAAACATTCTCCTACGTATTTAGCAACATCGGCTTTCATACCCGGCCACCAAAAATATTTCCTGAGATCCTTGTACATCTTCCCCGTTCCAGGATGTATTGAGTATCTGGTTTTATGTGCTTCTCTAAGTACCATTTCTCTCATATCTCCAAATTTTGGTACCCAAATCCTTTCAGCCCTATACCGGGTTCCGTCTTCCCGAATATTAAGATGTTTCTCCGATCCTTTGGGTATTTCATCCTTTAAATTTCCCTCTTTTAAAACTCCTTGTTGCGCCTCCTTTATTTGATTAGTAAGGTTATTATGAATCATTATATTCATAGATTTTACTCGAATGGGTTCTCTGTCCTTCCTGCTCAAGGCATCGGCTACCACATTTGCCTTCCCCGGGTGGTAACGAATCTCAAAGTCGTAATCATTCAATAATTCAATCCACCTACGCTGCCTCATATTCAGTTGTTTCTGATTAAATATGTGTTGAAGACTTTTGTGGTCGGTATATATAATACTTTTGACCCCATATAAGTAGTGCCTCCAAGTCTTTAATGCAAAAACAACCGCGCCTAATTCCAAATCATGCGTCGTATAATTTTGTTCGTGAATCTTCAATTGTCTAGACGCATAAGCAATCACCTTCGTTCGTTGCATTAATACACAACCGAGACCTTGCTTTGATGCGTCACAATAGATCACAAAATCATCATTCCCTTCAGGCAATGACAATATAGGTGCCGTAGTTAGCTTTTTCTTCAATAACTGAAACGCTTTCTCTTGTTCATCATTCCATTCAAATTTCTTCCCTTTATGCGTTAATGCAGTCAAGGGTTTTGCTATTCTGGAAAAGTCTTGGATGAACCTTCTGTAGTAACCAGCTAGTCCTAAAAACTGGCGTATGTGTTTCGGAGTTTTTGGGGTTTTCCACTTTTCAACAGTTTCTATCTTTGCCGGATCCACCTTAATACCTTCTTTGTTCACTATGTGACCGAGGAATTGAACTTCTTCCAACCAAAATGCACACTTTGAAAACTTAGCGTACAATTCTTCCTTCCTCAATACTTCTAACACCTTTCTCAAATGTTCACCGTGTTCTTGGTCATTCTTTGAGTAAATAAGTATGTCATCAATGAAAACAATGACAAACTTGTCAAGGTATGGTCCACACACTCGGTTCATAAGGTCCATGAACACAGCTGGTGCATTAGTTAAACCAAACGGCATGACCATAAACTCGTAATGACCGTAACGTGTTCTGAAAGCAGTCTTTGGAATATCATCTTCTTTCACCTGCATTTGATGATACCCGGAACGTAAGTCAATCTTTGAATAAACAGACGAGCCTTGTAGTTGATCAAATAAGTCGTCGATTCTCGGTAGTGGGTAGCGGTTCTTGATGGTAAGTTTGTTCAACTCTCGGTAGTCGATACACAACCTGAATGTACCATCTTTCATCTTGACAAACAAAACAGGAGCTCCCCACGGTGATGTGCTTGGTCGAATGAAACCACGCTCTAAAATTTCTTGTAATTGGCTTTGCAGTTCTTTCATCTCGCTGGGTGCGAGTCTATAAGGAGCACGAGCTATTGGTGCAGCTCCTGGTATAAGATCTATTTGAAATTCAACGGATCGCTGTGGGGGTAATCCCGGTAATTCTTTCGGAAATACATCGGGAAATTCTTTTGCAATGGGAACATCATTGATGCTCTTTTCTTCAGTTTGTACTTTCTCGACGTGTGCTAGAACAGCATAGCAACATTTTCTTATTAGTTTTTGTGCCTTCAAATTACTAATAATATGTAGCTTCGTGTTGCCCTTTTCTCCGTACACCATTAAGGGTTTTCCTTTTTCTCGTATAATGCGAATTGCATTTTTGTAACAAACGATCTCTGCTTTCACTTCTTTCAACCAGTCCATACCGATTATCACATCAAAACTCCCTAACTCTACTGGTATCAAATCAATCTTAAATGTTTCGCTAACCAGTTTAATTTCTCGATTCCGACATATATTATCTGCTGAAATTAATTTACCATTTGCTAATTTGAGTAAAAATTTACTATCCAAAGGCGTCAATGGACAACTTAATTTAGCACAAAAATCTCTACTCATATAGCTTCTATCCGCACCCGAATCAAATAAAACGTAAGCAGATTTATTGTCAATAAGAAACGTACCTGTAACAAGCTCCGGGTCTTCCTGTGCCTCTGCCGCATTAATATTGAAAACTCTTCCGCAGCCTTGTCCATTCGTGTTCTCCTGGTTCGGGCAATTTCTAATAATATGGCCCGGTTTTCCACATTTATAACAAACTACATTGGCATAACTTGCTCCGACACTACTTGCTCCACCATTACTCGTTCCGATACCATTTGTTCCTTTCGTTCTATTAACCCCTGGTCCGTAGACCTCACACTTCGCCGCGCTATGACCATTTCTTTTACACTTGTTGCAAAATTTGGTGCAGAACCCCGAGTGATACTTTTCACACCTTTGGCATAGCTGCTTCTGATTGTTGTTGTTGTTGCGGTTATTATTGTTGTTGGGATGATTGTTGTAGTTGCTGTTGTTGTTGTTGTTGTTGTTGTTGTTGTTGTTGTTGTTGTTGGGCCGTTTGTTGTAGTTGCGATTGATGTTGCGATTGTTGGGATAATTGTTGCGATTATTGTTGTAATTACTGTTGTTGTTGTATTAGTGATTCTTATCACTGTTTTCCTCCCACTTTCTTTTGACTTGCTTCACATTGGCCTCTTCAGCAGTCTGTTCTTTAATTCTTTCTTCAATCTGGTTCACTAGTTTGTGAGCCATTCTACATGCCTGTTGTATGGAGGCGGGCTCATGTGAACTTATATCTTCTTAGATTCTTTCCGGTAATCCTTTCACAAACTCGTCGATCTTCTCTTCCTCATCTTCGAATGCTCCCGGACACAATAGGCACAATTCTGTGAATCGTCTTTCGTACGTGGTAATATCAAATCCTTGGGTTCGTAACCCTCTAAGTTCTGTCTTGAGCTTATTGACCTCGGTTCTGGGACGGTACTTCTCGTTCATCAAGTGCTTGAATGCTGACCACGGTAGTGCGTACGCATCGTCTTGTCCCACTTGCTCTAGATAGGTATTCCACCATGTTAACGCAGAACCTGTGAAGGTATGCGTAGCGTACTTTACTTTGTCCTCTTCAGTACACTTACTTATGGCAAACACCGATTCGACCTTCTCGGTCCACCGTTTCAATCCGATCGGTCCTTCGGTTCCATCAAATTCGAAAGGTTTGCAGGCAGTGAATTCTTTGTAGGTGCATCCTACACGATTTCCTGTACTGCTAGATCCAAGGTTATTGTTGGTATGTAGCGCAGCCTGTACTGCGGCTATGTTTGAAGCTAGAAAGTATGGAATTCCTCTTCATTCATATTCACGATGTGTCGAGTAGTCGGTGCCATTTCCTTCAAAATAGTCAAATGGAACAAGTTAATCATACAGAATATTAAGAGTAGTTAATAGTATTTCGTAGCATAATATGAACTCATTTATAAAAGCTTTTTCTTCATATTAGCATTTTATAAATTTAAATTCAGGTAGTACCTACCCGTTAAGTTCATACTTAGTAGCTAATATACAATTCAACTACTACAATTCTATATGAAAAACTGATTATAATAATATTTCGCGTTCAAACTTTTATACAATATTTTACAAACTTACAATACCGCTTATTTTACATAAAGCATGAAATATAGCACACAATAACTTTGATACAAGATAGTTGTGAAGATAATTCTAGCTAGTACACAAGTCGTTCAGCAAAGGCAATAAAGAAACGTAATTCATACGTCCAGAAACAAGTCATGCATTCTGGTTTTACTAGGACTACTTCCCATCCTTGGTCTTGTGGAACATAACCGTTATGGCCATTGATAAGACAGCGTGTTGTAACGTCGTCAAAGGGACAAGGGTTACGTAATGTCCAACAGTCCCGTAACAATCTAAAAACCTCATTTCTTACCCCAATTACCGACTCCGTCACTTGTGGGAACGTTTTGTTTAATAGTTGTAGCCCGATGTTCTTGTTCTCACTTTGGTGAGAAGTGAACATTACTAACCCGTAAGCATAACATGCTTCTTTATGTTGCATGTTAGCCGCTTTTTCTAAATCACGAAGTCCTATATTCGGATATACTGAGTCAAAATAATTTCTTAACCCGTTGCGTAAAATAGCATTTGGGTTCCCCGCAATATATGCGTCAAAGTAAACACATCGTAACTTATGGATTTCCCAATGTGATATCCCCCATCTTTCGAACGAAAGCCTTTTATAAACCAAGGCATTCTTGGAACGTTCTTCGAATGTCTTACAAACTGATCTCGCCTTAAATAGTTGTGCCGAGGAATTCTGACCGACTCTAGACAAGATTTCATCAATCATGTCTCCGGGTAGGTCTCTTAAAATATTGGGTTGTCTATCCATTTTGTGTTTTTATACTGTAAAATAGACAAGAGTTAGATTCATAAAAAAATACTTATTAATACAAGCAATTTTTACATATATCATAAAGCATAAGCACACTATATTACATATATTACACCACACGAATACAACTATCTTATTCCGACTCGCTCGTTTCTTCTTGTTCGGTTTTGGTTCGTTTTGCCAAGTTTCTAGGGATATATGATGTTCCCCTAATACGAGCCGTCGTTGTCTACATTGGTTTAGAAAAACCTGGTGGTTTAGAGGTTCCCGGGTCATTGTTACAACTTAAGGACTTCGGGGGTTGACGATACATATAAAGTTCATCGGGGTTGGAATTAGATTTCTCTATTTTTATGCCCTTTCCCTTATTATTTTCTTTTGCCTTTTTAAATTCAGTTGGGGTAATTTCTATAACATCATCGGAATTCTTGTCGGAATCCGATTCATCGGAGAATTGGTAATCCTCCCAATATTTTGCTTCCTTGGCGGAAACACCATTGACCATAATTAACCTTGGTCGATTGGTTGAGGATTCTATTTTACTTAACCGTTTTATTATTTCCCCTACCGGTTCTATTTCTTCTTTCGGTTCCGATTCTTCTTCCGATTCCGATTCTTCTTCCGGTTCTGACTCTTCTTCCGGTTCCTCTTCGGGAAGTTGTGAATCAGTCCACGAATCATTCCAATTTACATTTGACTCTTCATTATTATTAGGTGAGTCAATGGGACTTGTTCTAGAGGTAGACATCTATCACATAATATCAAACACGTTAAGAGATTAATATATCACATAATATTCATATGTTAAAAATATATAGTTTCCAACAAAAATGTTAAGCAATCATTTTTAAAGAAAACACGGTCGAAGTCCAGACTCACTAATGCATCCTAACAAACTCAATAAGACACACTAATGCAAATTTTCTGGTTCTCTAAGACCAACGCTCGGATACCAACTGAAATGTCCCGTTCTTATTGATTAAAAACATTCCATATTAATTGATTTCGTTGCGAGGTTTTGACCTCTATATGAGACGTTTTTCAAAGACTGCATTCATTTTTAAAACAAACCATAACCTTTATTTCATAAATAAAGGTTTAAAAAGCTTTACGTAGATTATCAAATAATGATAATCTAAAATATCCTGTTTACACACGACCATTACATAATGGTTTACAATACAAATATGTTACATCGAAATCAGTTTCTTGAATGCAGTTTTTACACAATATCATACAAACATGGACTCCAAATCTTGTCCTTATTTTAGTATGCAACAGCGGAAGCTCTTAGTATTCACCTGAGAATAAACATGCTTTAAACGTCAACAAAAATGTTGGTGAGTTATAGGTTTAACCTATATATATCAAATCGTAACAATAGACCACAAGATTTCATATTTCAATACACATCCCATACATAGAGATAAAAATCATTCATATGGTGAACACCTGGTAACCGACATTAACAAGATGCATATATATATATAAGAATATCCCCATCATTCCGGGACACCCTTCGTATATGATATAAATTTCGAAGTACTAAAGCATCCGGTACTTTGGATGGGGTTTGTTAGGCCCAATAGATCTATCTTTAGGATTCGCGTCAATTAGGGTGTATGTTCCCTAATTCTTAGATTACCAGACTTAATAAAAAGGGGCATATTCAATTTCGATAATTCAACCATAGAATGTAGTTTCACGTACTTGTGTCTATTTTGTAAATCATTTATAAAACCTGCATGTATTCTCATCCCAAAAATATTAGATTTTAAAAGTGGGACTATAACTCACTTTCACAGATTTTTACTTCGTTGGAAAGTAAGACTTGACCACTGGTTGATTCACGAACCTATAACAATATATACATATATATCAAAGTATGTTTAAAATATATTTACAAAACTTTTAATATATTTTGATGTTTTAAGTTTATTAAGTCAGCTGTCCTCGTTAGTAACCTACAACTAGTTGTCCACAGTTAGATGTACAGAAATAAATCGATAAATATTATCTTGAATCAATCCACGACCCAGTGTATATGTATCTCAATATTGATCACAACTCAAACTATATATATTTTGGAATCAACCTCAACCCTGTATAGCTAACTCCAACATTCACATATAGAGTGTCTATGGTTGTTCCGAAATATATATAGATGTGTCGACATGATAGGTTGAAACATTGTATACGTGTCTATGGTATCTCAAGATTACATAATATACAATACAAGTTGATTAAGTTATGGTTGGAATAGATTTGTTACCAATTTTCACGTAGCTAAAATGAGAAAAATTATCCAATCTTGTTTTACCCATAACTTCTTCATTTTAAATCCGTTTTGAGTGAATCAAATTGCTATGGTTTCATATTGAACTCTATTTTATGAATCTAAACAGAAAAAGTATAGGTTTATAGTCGGAAAAATAAGTTACAAGTCGTTTTTGTAAAGGTAGTCATTTTAGTCGAAAGAACGACGTCTAGATGACCATTTTAGAAAACATACTTCCACTTTGAGTTTAACCATAATTTTTGGATATAGTTTCATGTTCATAATAAAAATCATTTTCTCAGAATAATAACTTTTAAATCAAAGTTTATCATAGTTTTTAATTAACTAACCCAAAACAGCCCGCGGTGTTACTACGACGGCGTAAATCCGGTTTTACGGTGTTTTTCGTGTTTCCAGGTTTTAAATCATTAAGTTAGCATATCATATAGATATAGAACATGTGTGTAGTTAATTTTAAAAGTCAAGTTAGAAGGATTAACTTTTGTTTGCGAACAAGTTTAGAATTAACTAAACTATGTTCTAATGATTACGAGTTTAAACCTTCGAATAAGATAGTTTTATATATATGAATCGAATGATGTTATGAACATCATTACTACCTCAAGTTTAGTAGGTAAACCTACTGGAAGTGACAATAAATTATCTAGCTTCAAAGGATCTTGGATGGCTTGAAAGTTCTTGAAGTAGGATCATGACACAAAAACAAGTTCAAGTAAGATTTTTACTCGAATTAAGATAGTTTATAGTTATAGAAATTGAATTAAAGTTTGAATATGAATATTACCTTGAATAAGAAAGATAACCTACTATATATAACAAAGGTTTCTTGATCTTAGATGATTACTTGGAATGGATTAGAAAGCTTGGAAGTAAATTAGTAAACTTGAAGGGATTTTTGAAGTGTTCTTGAAGTGTTCTTCCTATGATGATTATAGCTTGATTCTTGAAGTGATTTTTGATGAAGATGATAATTAACTACTGGAAAAATACGTTTATAATAGTGTGTGTGTGTGTGTGTGTGTGTTGAGAGAGAATTAGAAAGAGAATTGAAAGTGAAATGGAGTGAATGATGAGTGGTAATTGGTGAGTGGTGAGTGGGGTTAAAAGGAGTTCTAGTTAGTTGACTAGCTCATGGTAGAAGTTAAAATTGATTAGTCATACATGACATAATCAAGAGTGGAATCCCATGCTAGTTCCTATTGGTATATACTCATAGTAAGTACGTTTTGAAGCTGTGTATAATACGGGTAAGAATACGACTAGAATTCTTGATGAAAGAAAAGAATGGAAAAGTAACTGTAACCATTTTCGTTAAGTATGAGTGTTTTGATATATGTCTTGAAGTCTTCCAAAAGTATTTTAATACATCTAAATACACTACATGTATATACATTTTAACTGAGTCGTTAAGTCATCGTTAGTCGTTACATGTAAGTGTTGTTTTGAAACCTTTAAGTTAACGATCTCAATTAATGTTGTTAACCCATTGTTTATTATATCTAATGAGATGTTAAATTATTATATTATCATGATATTATGATACATTAATATATCTTAATATGATATATATACATTTAAATGTCGTTACAACGATAATCGTTACATATATGTCTCGTTTCAAAATCCTTAAGTTAGTAGTCTTGTTTATATGTATATAACTCATTGTTAATATACTTATGGAGATACTTACTTATCATAATCTCATGTTAACCATATGTATATCCATATATATATCGTCATGTCGTTTTTACAAGTTTTAACGTTCGTGAATCGCCGGTCAACTTGGGTGGTCAATTGTCTATATGAAACTTATTTCAATTAATCAAGTCTTAACAAGTTTGATTGCTTAACATGTTGGAAACATTTAATCATGTAAATATCAATCTCAATTAATATATATAAACATGGAAAAGTTCGGGTCACTACAATATCGACCCATGTATATATATTATTTGGAACAACCATAGACACTCTATATGCAGTAATGTTTGAGTTAGCTATACATGGTTGAGGTTGATTCCAAAAATATATATACTTTGGGTTGTGATCTAGCCTGAGACGTGTATACACTGGGTCGTAGATTGATTCAAGATAATATATATCGATTTATTTCTTTACATCTAACTGTGGACAACTAGTTGTAGGTTACTAACGAGGACAGCTGACTTAATAAATTTAAAACAGTAAAACGTATTAAAAATGTTGTAAATATATTTTGAACATACTTTGATATATATGTACATATTTGTTATAGGTTCATGAATCGACTAGTGACCAAGTCTTACTTCCCGACGAAGTAAAAATCTGTGAAAGTGAGTTATAGTCCCACTTTTAAAATCTAATATTTTGGGATGAGAATACATGCAGTTTTATAAATGTTTTACGAAATAGACACAAGTAAATGAAACTACATTATATGGGTGAATGATCGAAGCCGAATATGCCCCTTTTGCTTGGTAGCCTAAGAATTAGTAAACTGATCTACTAATTGACGCGAATCCTAAAGATAGATCTATTGGGCCTAACGAACCCCATCTAAAGTACCGGATGCTTTAGTACTTCGAATTCATTTTTATCATGTCCGAAGGATTTCCCGGAATGATACGGAATATTCTTATATGCATCTTGTTAATGTCGGTTACCAGGTGTTCACCATATGAATGATTTTTATCTCTATGTATGGGATGTATATTGAAATATGAAATCTTGTGGTCTATTATTATGATTTGATAATATATAGGTTAAACATATAACTCACCAATATTTTTGTTGACGTTTTAAGCATGTTTATTCTCAGGTGATTATTAAGAGCTTCCGCTGTTGCATACTAAAATAAGGACAAGATTTGGAGTCCATGCTTGTATGATATTATGTAAAAACTGCATTCAAGAAACTTATTTTTGATGTAATATATTCTTATTGTAAACCATTATATAATGGTCGTGTGTAAACGGTAATATTTTAGATTATCATTATTTGATAATCTATGTAATGCTTTTTAAACCTTTATCGATAAAATAAAGGTTATGGTTGTTTTAAAAATGAATGCAGTCTTTGAAAAATGTCTCATATAGAGGTCAAAACCTCGCGACGAAATCAATTAATATGGAACGTTTATAATCAATATGAACGGGACATTTCAGTTGGTATCCGAGCGTTGGTCTTAGAGAACTAGAAAATTGCATTAGTGTGTCTTACCGAGTTTGTTAGGATGCATTAGTGAGTCTGGACTTCGACCGTGTTTTTCTTCAAAAACGATTTCTTAACTTTTTTTTTGTTGAAAACTATATATTATTAACATGTAAATATTATGTGATATATTAATCTCTTAACGTGTTTGATATTGTGTGATAGATGTATACCTCTAGTACAAATCCCATTGATTCACCTAATAATAATGAAGAGTCGAATATATTTTGGGAAGATTCACAAATTCCCGAAGAGGAACCGGAAGAGGAGGAACCGGAAGAAGAGGAACCAGAAGAGGATGAATCGGAAGAGGAGGAACCAGAAGAAGAAGAGGTTCCGGAGGAAGAAATATTGATACCTATAGTAAATCGATTAAATAAAAGAAAATCCTCAACCAATGGACCAAAGTTAATAATGGTCAGTGGTGTTTCCGTCGAGGAAGCAAAATATTGGAAAGATTACCAATTTTTCGATGAATCGGATCCCGATGAGGATTCCGATGATGTTATAGAAATTACCTCGACCCAATTTAATAAAGCGAAAGAAAATAATAAGGGAAAATGTATAAAAATAGAGAAACCCGATTCCATCCCCAATGAACTTTATATGTATCGGCAACATCCGTATTTCCTAAAATGTAACAATGACCTGGGATCCTCTAAACCACCAGGTTTTTTTAAACCATTATGAAAAACGACAGCTCGTATTAGAGGAACACCATATATTCCTATAAAATTAGGAAAACGAACCAAGTCCGAAGAAGAAGAAACTAGTGATTCAGATTAGAGGGTTGTAATCATGTTGTGTATTATATGTATTGTAGTGTGCTTGTACTTTTATGTTCTATGTAAAAATTGCTTGTATTGTTTGTTATTATGAATCTAATCCTTGTCTATTTTACAGTATAAAAACAAAATGGACATTAAGGGTAGACAACCGAATATTTTAGAAGAACTACCAGAGGATATGATTGAGGAAATCTTGTCTAGAGTCGGTCAGAATTCATCAGCACATTTAGTTATGGCGAAATTAACTTGTCAAACATTTGAAAGACTTTCCAGAAATGCCTTAGTTTATAAAAGGCTTTCCTTTGATAGGTGGGGTATATCACATTGGGGAGACCGTAAGTTACGCCATGTTTTCTTTAAAGCATTAAATGTGGGGAACCTAAATGCAATTTTACGCTACGGGTTAAGAACCTATTTTGACTCAACATATCCCAACATAGGATTTCATGAATTAGAAAGAGCTTCTAACATGCAACATAAAGAAGCTTGTTATGCTTACGGGTTAGTGATGTTCGCTTCTTACCAAAGTGAGAAAAAGAACATTGGATTGCAACTTTTAAATAAAACCTTCCCACAAGTGACGAATTCAGTAGTTGGGGTGAGAAACAAGGTTTTAGATTATTACGGGGCTGTTGGACATTACGAAACCCTCGTCCTTTTGATGACATTACATCATGCTGCCTAGCCAATGGTCATAACGGTTATTTTCCATAAGACCAAGGATGGGAAGTCATCTTAGTAAAACCAGAATGCATGACTTGTTTCTGGACTTATGAATTACGTGTCTTTATTTCCTTTGCTGAACAACTTGCGTATTAACTAGATTTATCTTCAAAACTGTCCTGTATCAAAGTGTACTATATTTCATGTTATATGTAATATAGTGATGTTGTAAGTTTGAAGAATATTTATATGTGATATATTATTATAATCAGATTTTCATATGGAATTGTAGTAGTTGAATTGTATATTAGCTACTAAGTATGAACTTAACGGGTAGGTAGTACCCGAATTTAAACTTATAAAACGCTAATATGAAGAAAAAGCTTTTATAAATGAGTTCATATTATGCTACGAAATACTATTGACTACTCTTAATATTCTGTATGATTAACTCGATTCAGTTGGCTATTTTGAAGGAAATGGCACCGACTACTCGACACACCATGAATATGAGCGAAGAGGAATTTCGTACCTTTCTTGCTGCAAACATAGCCGCAGTACAGGCTGCGCTATATACCAACAATAACTCTGAATCTAGCAATGCAGCTAACGGTGCAAGAAATCGTGTAGGATGCTCCTACAAAGAATTCACTTCCTGCAAACCTTTGGAATTTGTTGGAACCGAAGGACCAATTAGATTGAAACGGTGGACCGAGAAAGTCGAATCGGTGTTTGCCATAAGTAAGTGTACTGAAGAGGACAAAGTTAAGTACGCTACGCATACCTTCACAGGTACTGCGTTAACGTGGTGGAACACCTATCTTGAACAGGTAGGACAAAATGCTGCTTACGCACTACCGTGGTCGGCATTCAAGCAATTGATGAACGAGCAGTACCGTCCTAGAAACGAAGTCAATAAAATCAAGGCAGAACTTAGAGAGTTACGAACACATGGGTTCGGCGTTACCACATATGAACGACGATTCACAGAGTTGTTCCTATTGTGTCCGGGAGCATTCGAAGATGAAGAAGAGAAGATCGACACGTTTGTAAAAGGGTTACCAGTAAGGATTCAAGAAGATGTGAGTTCACACGAGCCCGCTTCTATACAGAAGGCAAGTCGAATGGCTCATAAACTCATAAATCAGATTGAGGGAAGAATTAAAGAGCAGGCGGCCGAAGAAGCCAACACGAAACAACTCAAGAGGAAGTGGGAGGAAAATGGTGACAAGAGTCACCAGTACAACAACAACAACAAAATTTACAACCACAATCGCAACAACTATCCCAACAACTGTAACAACATTCGCAACAATAACCGCAATCCTAACAATAACTACAACAAACATCCCAACAACAACAACAACTGCAACAACCGTTTCAACAACAATAACAATCCCAACAACAACCTCAATAACAACAACGACAACAAAAACCAAAAACAGCCATGTCATAGGTGTGAAGAAAATCATCAGGGGTTTTGCACGACATTTTGCAACAGGTGTAAAAGAATTGGTCATAGCGCGATAAAGTGTGAGGTCTACGGACCAAAGTTTAACAGAACTAAAGGAACAAAAAATGTCGGAACAAGTAATGCCGAAACGAATAGTGTCGGAGCAAGTAATACCAACGCTGTTTGTTATAAATGTGGAAAATCGGGCCACATTATTAGAAATTGCCCGAATCAGGGGAATACTAATGGGCAGGGCCGTGGAAGAGTTTTCAATATTAATGCGGCAGAAGCACAGGAAGACCCGGAGCTTGTTACGGGTACGTTTCTTATTGATGATAAATCTGCTTATGTTTTATTTGATTCGGGTGCGGATAGAAGCTATATGAGTAGAGAATTTTGTGCTAAATTAAGTTGCCCATTGACGCCTTTGGATAGTAAATTTTTACTCGAATTAGCAAACGGTAAATTAATTTTAGCACATAATATATGTCGGGAGAGAGAAATTAAACTGGGGGATGAAACGTTTAAAATTGATTTAATACCAGTCGAGTTTGGAAGTTTTGATGTAATAATTGGCATAGACTGGTTGAAAAAGGTGAGAGCAGAGGTCGTTTGTTACAAAAATCCGATTTGCATTATGCGTGAAAAAGAAAAACCTTTAGTGGTGTACGGAGAAAAGAACAACGCGAAATTAAATCTTATTAGTAGTTTGAAGGCGCAAAAACTAATAAGAAAAGGTTGTTACGTCATTCTAGCACACATCGAGGAAGTTAAACCTGAAGAAAAGAACATCAGTGATGTTCCCGTCGCAAAAGAATTTCCCGATGTATTTCCGAAAGAATTACCGGGATTACCCCCACATCGATCCGTTGAATTTAAAATAGACCTTGTACCAGGAGCTGCACCAATAGCTCGTGCTCCATACAGACTCGCACCCTGCGAACTGAAAGAATTACAAAGTCAGTTACAGGAACTTTTAGAGCGTGGTTTCATTCGACCAAGCACATCACCACGGGGAGCTCCTGTTTTGTTTGTCAAGAAGAAAGATGGTACATTTAGGTTGTGTATCGACTACCGAGAGTTGAACAAACTTACCATCAAGAACCGCTACCCACTACCGAGAATCGACGACTTATTTGATCAACTACAAGGCTCATCTGTTTATTCAAAGATCAATTTAAGTTCTGGATATCATCAAATGTGGGTGAAGGAGGATGATATTCCAAAGACTGCTTTTAGGATGCGTTACGGTCATTACGAGTTTATGGTTATGCCGTTTGGATTGACTAACGCACCAGCTGTGTTCATGGACCTCATGAACCGAGTGTGTGAACCATACCTTGACAAGTTTGTCATTGTTTTCATCGATGACATACTCATCTACTCAAAGAATGATCAAGAGCACGAAGAACATTTGAGAAAAGTGCTAGAGTTGCTGAGAAAAGAAAAACTGTACGCTAAGTTTTTAAAGTGTGCATTTTGGTTGGAAGAAGTTCAATTCCTCGGTCACATAGTGAACAAAGAAGGTATTCAGGTGGATCCAGCAAAGATTGAAACCGTTAAAAAGTGGGAAACCCCGAAAACTCCGAAACACATACGACAGTTTTTAGGACTAGCTAGTTACTACAGAAGGTTCATCCAAGGCTTTTCCAGAATAGCAAAACCCTTGACTGCATTAACGCATAAAGGGAAGAAATTTGAATGGAAAGATGAACAAGAGAAAGCGTTTCAATTGTTAAAGAAAAAGTTAACTACGGCACCTATATTGTCATTACCTGAAGGAAATGATGATTTTGTGATATATTGTGACGCCTCAAAGCAAGGTCTCGGTTGTGTATTAATACAATGAACGAAAGTAATTGCTTATGCGTCTAGACAATTGAAGATTCACGAATAGAATTATACGACGCATGATTTGGAATTAGGCGCGGTTGTTTTTGCATTAAAAACTTGGAGGCACTACTTATATGGGGTCAAAAGTATTATATATACCGATCACAAAAGTCTTCAACACATATTTAATCAGAAACAACTGAATATGAGGCAGCGTAGGTGGATTGAATTATTGAATGATTACGACTTTGAGATTCGTTACCACCCGGGGAAGGCAAATGTGGTAGCTGACGCCTTGAGCAGAAAGGATAGAGAACCCATTCGAGTAAAAGCTATGAATATAATGATTCACACTAACCTTACTACTCAAATAAAGGAGGCGCAACAAGGAGTTTTAAAAGAGGGAAATTTAAAAGATGAAATACCCAAATGATCGGAGAAGCATCTTAATATTTAGGAAGATGGAACCCGGTATAGGTGATGTGGTAGCGGAGGGGTATAAAATAGTTATTAATTTTAGCCGAAAATACTATTAAATACGATACAATTTTATACAAGATATTTATTTATTTAGAGAACGGATATACTTAAACCTTGCTACAACACTTATAGGCAGTGTACCTAATCGTACAGTAGTGTAGTTTTTAGTAAGTCCGGTTCGTTCCACAGGGAATCTTTTTAAACAAAGCTTAACGCTATATTAGTTTACTTTTATAAAAATACAAATATATATATATAAGTAATATTATTATTATAAAGGGGGGTTTTTACCGTTTAATGACCGGTTTGTCGATTTTAAAACTTTAGTCGCAGTTAAAACCAGATGTAAAATATTAAAAATAAATACAAGACTTAAATTAAAGCATAAAGTAAATAACGATAATGAAATTGAATAATAAAAGTGCGATAAAATAAACTTGCGATAATTAAAAAGTACGATAATTAAAAGTGCAATACAATAACAATAAAAATGCGATAATTAGAAGTGCAATTAAATATAAAATAAAGGAGATTAAATATGAAATAAAAGAATTATGCTTATTTAAACTTCCGTAATCATGATGTTTGACGTGTTGATTTTAGTTTTATGCCCATGGGTTAATTGTCCTTTGTCCTGGATTATTTAATATGTCCGTCTGGTTTTTGTCCATAACAGTCCATCAATCATAAATATACAGTGCGAGTGTCCTTGTCAAATTATCCTTATACCCGAAGTTAAATATTCCAACTAATTGGGGACTTAAACTGTAACAAGATTTTAATACTTTGTTTAATAATTACACCAGGATGTCGACTGAGTGTAACCCAAGGTTTTAATATTTTGTTATCAATTATACCAAGTGTCCTTTTACATAATTTCACCCCTGTTTTAATTATTCTAGTGGCTATTAATCCATTCCCGTGTCCGGTTAAATGAACGATTATTCGTACATATAAATACCCCGCCCATCGTGTCCGATCGAGTGTATATGGTAATTTATAGGGACGCCCAATTGTAAATCTTTATATTAACATTAACAAACTATCATTTAGTTAAACAAATATAAAGCCCATTAATAGCCCATAGTCTAATTTCCACAAGTGTCGTTCTTTTGTCCAAACCCCAATTATGGTACAAAGCCCAATTACCCAATTTTAGTAATTAGCCCAACATCATGATTACTTCGGATTAAATAAGCATAATAATAACTTAGCTACGAGACATTAATATAAAAAGGTTGAACATAACTTACAATGATTAAAAATAGCGTAGCGTTACACGGACAGAATTTCGACTTACACCCTTACAACATTCGCTAACATACCCTTATTATTAGAATTATAATTAAAATTAAAATATAAAATATAAATATATATATATATATTTTACGTATGAATGAAGAGAAAGAAAAAGATGATGATTACGATCAGAATGCGCGAGCTTTATAAGGATTTTCTGAAATTGGGGCTCCGCGACTCGCGACCTTTTTGGCCTTCAAACTCCGCGAGTTGTGGAGTTTGCTTTTACAGCTCAGAGGAGTTTGGCTCTTTGTTTACCGACGGTTTTTAAATAAATATAATATATTAAATAATTATAAGAATTATTTAAATATTATATTATATTTATGTGCATAGTTGACTTGTAATTTTTAGTCCGTTGCGTCGAGCGTTGAGAGTTGACTCTGGTCCCGGTTCCGGATTTTCGAACGTCCTTGTGTACAATTTAATATCTTGTACTTTGCGTTTTGAATCTTGTACTCTTGTAATTTCGAGACGTTTCTTATCAATAATTGGAACCTCTTTGATTGTCTTTTGTACTTTTGAGCTTTTTGGTCGTTTGCGTCTTCAATTCGTCGAATCTGTCTTTTGTCTTCACCTTTTATTATTTAAACGAATATCACTTGTAAATAGAACAATTTCAACTAAAAGCTTGTCTTTCTTGAGGAATAATGCTATGAAATATATGTTCGTTTTTAGCATTATAAAATATTCCCACACTTGAGCGTTGCTTGTCCTCAAGCAATATCGTCTTGAAATACTAGAATCACTTCTTTATTCTTCACACTTTGTACATCAGTGATTTTTATACGGTGGTATAAACAATGGTAGTAACGATATGGTTTACAGTCCCACATGACTATAAAAATTTAGATCCATTAAGGAAATTGGATCTTTATGAAAACATTTGATCTTTTGAAAATTAAATCTAGTTTTTACCCTAGATAAGTTTTCCGGAATAACCCTTTACCGGTGTTTGCAAAATATTTTTGTGGGTTTGGTGGGTTTCAGATTTGAAAATTTTAGCTCAAAACTTGCGGTTTTGTGTCACCCACTTACTAACCTTGTATTTGGAAAGCAACACGTCCAGTTCACTTGTCCCGTATATTACCTTTCGGTAAACTACCGTCCGGTTATAAAGGAAAGCGTTGAACAAGCAACTGTTAAGGCAATGTCCCCTGATATGCTTTTAATTATGGTCTATAACGTGTCGGACGCAATTACTATCCTTGGTAGGAGCAATAGTAAAGCTCACCCTTATGATTTTTCGGTCTGGCACAAGGTCCTGTCTTTGACCATGCTATGCAACCACCGTTCTTACGGTTGACACCCAATTTGGTTCAGGTGACCTAATGAATTCCAGGTGAATTCCTAGGATTTTACGTTCAATGGTAATGAACGCATTGAAAATAGGGTTTTCAGAAAACAAATCGGTTTGTAATTTTGATCAAAATATTTTCTCGTTCAAGCTCGAGTTTAGATATCATTGAATTCCATGAGTTTGTAATTCTCAATCTTTAAGGTCAATCTCTAGGATTGAGTAATATCAGTCTTAAAAGCTGATTTTTAATCTTTAAGGAGATTATCCTTTCTGGGGATCTGATTCATTAGTCTTATCCAGCTAATTTGCATGGTGCCCCCCCATTTTTCAAGATAAATCCTTCTCATGGTTAGGATAAATCTGACCACTTGGCGACCCTGTTTAAGGCTGAGGTCCGTGGATTTCCTGCTGATTTTAGTGATGACTTTTCTAGATTTTTCGTCAACCTACAGCTGGTCTGGACGACAACTTCATGACCTAAATCAAGAAGCGCGTGTCTTTTTCGGAAGACTTTACTTCCTTTTAATGATGGAATTGATTCATCGTGTGGATCCATCTATTCTTTTCTTTCATCGGGTAAAATAGTTTAGTTTAGTCCAAAGCAAAAGTATTTTCAGTTATTTGTTACAGATATATGTGACATATGTTTAAGATAACTTGGTAAATTTTCCCACACTTGGCTTTTATTTTCCTTTTTATCGTCCTCTATTCCATTTTAAATGAATTTTAACATTTTAGTTTGTTTCTCAATTTATGTCCTTTCCGAGGTAACAATAATTTCGGTGTTAAAACCTAGTTTTATCGTTCATAAATATGTATAAACATGATTTTGAGTTCATTTAATTGAAAATTTTGAAAATTTTTACTAGAATGGGTAGTCAGTATATAAGACTAGGGCTGTTCTTTTTTATCAGAGAGCACTAGATTCTAATACAACTACTGCTTTACTAGTATTTTTAATGGTAACCAAGTGTATAAAGTAAAAAAAAAAATTTAAAATCCGAAAGAATTTAACCCCTTCCCACACTTAAGATCTTGCAATGCCCTCATTTGCAAGAAATCAGTAACAATTTAAATTATTGAGGGTGATTTGTGTGAAATTGATTAAATTTTATCAAAGTTTCCAAATATATTGGCGTTTGTTTGCTGAATGATAAATGGTGCACATCATTTGTTCATTCCGTCTTGTTGTTATTTCACATATATTTTGCATCTTGTCGTCAAAATTAGTTGCTTTTGCTGAACTTAATGCCAGTCTTTGAAAATGCGTTGTTTTACCATGTTGTGTACATAAGATAAACTGCAAACATATATACATATTTTTGAAGTTTGGTATATTACCCCACATTCAAAAATTATTAAAATCTAAGAATAAAAGTTAGACAATTATAAAAACTATTACAATATTAACAAAAGTATTAAACGTATCAATCATTACAAATTACAAAATAAAAAAAAATAAGTAGACTAGGGATGATACTGGTACCAATAGGGGTTCCAAGTATAACCATAGGTGCTATAGAATGCTTCGGCAGGGTTATACGTAGGATACGGTGGCTGCATCTCTATAGACCAGGGAGGGAAGATGGGTTTCGGTGTAGGAATATAGTTTCTACCTATATGTTGGCAATGAGCTATGATTTGGTTCTGATGAACTTGCCAATCCTCAAATGCTCTCTGTCTAGCATTTTCGTACTCCTGAGAAGCTATAAACCTTTGCATTTCTTGCATCTCATTCCCCCCTCCTACATTACCTTGCTGTTGGTTTCTCTCAACCTGTGGATGTCTACCATGGTATGGTACTGCGGCGTTATTTCGCCTCTTCAAAACTTTCGCACCATGGTATACATTTAAACCTATAGTATCGCGAGGTTCTGGTTCTTCTACTAATAATCCCCCCCGACTTATATCCACACCGAGATATTCACCAATCAAAGTAATAAAAATACCACCTCCTATTATGCTATGCGGTCGCATCCCCCGAACCATAGCTGATAAATAATAACCCACACAATATGGTATACTTACAGCGCTTTGTGGGTCTCGAATACACATATGGTAAAACAAATCCTGTTCATTTACTTTTTCCTTGTTCTTACCCCTTTGTGTAATCGAATTAACTAAAAACCTATGAATCACTCTTAATTCGGCTCTATCTATATCCAAATAAGAGTAATTTCCCCCTTTGAAACGTTGATGGCTTGTCATTTGACTCCACACACCGTGTGTATCAAAATTTTCATCTATCTTTCTACCGTTTAGTATCAACCCTCTACAATCGGCAGATGCTAACTCCTCAGGCGTATATATACGTAAAGCCTGAGCCATGTCCAGTAAAGACATGTGGCGCATCGAACCGCCTAACAAAAATCTAATAAAAGAACGATCGGTTAAACTAGCTACCCGATCATTCAACTCTATACTACACAACAATTCTTCACACCATACTTTATATACAGGTCTACGCATGGTGAATAAACGTACCCAGTCATTAAAAGTAGAATTACCATACCTCTGTACAAGTAATTCCCTAATTGGCCCGGCCAATTCTACAGCTTCTAAGGGTCCCCATTCTATGACCCTCGGTACCTCAACAACCTTAGAATGAAGAGTATGCAAACCCCTTTGATATTTTGGATAATCTATCCAAAGTCTGTCAAATCTCAGGTTCGGGTGCAATTCTTCCAAGTGCATATCAGAAAAGGTCATGACTGGATGAGGTATATCCTACTTGTAGTAGTTATCCACCCCCTGTTGTTCCGCATTCTCAGCAGGAGCATTGCGAGCTTGGGATGAAGATTCACCCCTTTCAGTCTACAAAACACATCAAACACAATTTTTGTGCATCCAAACATGCATTAGTGTCAGCAAAATCATCAATCAAAATAATTACAATGACATGATCAATTTATATCAAACTTAAGCTCATTTTCATATTTTCATCAAATCTATACTTTTTCAAATAAGCATATACGAAAATGTTCGCCAAGTTCATAAGCATTCAACTCAAATAACATGTCAAAATAATCATTACTAGCAATTAAACAAGTCTCAAATGGCATTATCTTTCAAAAATCAAGTTCATGAATTTTAGACTTGAAAAAGTCCACTTTAATTCTCAAAATCATGTTTAGGCTCAAAGTTTGGATCATTTAACTACCTAGACATGTTACACTACTTAATTTAGCAACAATTCATGACAAAAATCGGCCATAACCTGTTTATATCAAAAAGCCCCAAATTTGCTCAAGAACACAAACCCTAGATTACTCAAAATTTGAAGTTTAAGGCTTCTAATCATGTTAAACAGCATCAATCTAGGTTATACAAGCATAATACATAAACAATTTAAGCCTAATTACACTAAAAAGCATCAAAATCAAATTGGGGAAAAAATTGCTCAAGAACACCAAATTTCGGATTAAATGGTGTTTAGGTGTAGAAATTTACCGTTTTTCTTGAGTAATTCCTAGATAGCATCCTTCTCAACATGATTTTAGTAAAAGATTTGGTGATTAACTGTTAAAAATTGTGATTTTGGGGGTTTTTTCTCGGGTTTTTTCGTGGGTTTTCGCAGCTGTTCTTCGCAGTATGTTTTTGTGGGGAGTGAACTGATCTGTTTTTTTACGTTTTAACTTTTTCTGGGTTTTGGTCCCTCCGCGACTCGCGGCATTTAACCCTTCAAACTCCGCGACTCGCGGAGTTTGCTATTTTTTTTTTTTTTTATAATCATTAACTTATAAAACAATTAAGTACTTAATTTTAAAATTTTGTTTCCCTTGTTATTTAGTACGAGGTCGTTTCGTATCGATGTCCTAGTCCGTCCTTCGACAAAATTTTAAAATTTGTCTTTTTGTAGCGATTGTTTTAAAAGCTAAGATTTTTGGGTTTTTTTAATGTTTTTGGCATACTTTAATTCAATAAGATTAAAAATAATGATAATAAAAGTTCTCGTCCCTCCCTCGGGTAAAGCAATTTCGGTTCAAAGACCTAGTCTTCAACTTACGACGAATTTTAAAAATCATATTTTTAACTTAATGAGATAAAGTAAATTTTTGTTTTTAAATTCACAAAACTTAAATATACAATTCAAAATTAATATTAAAAATTCACACCAATCTTAAAATTTGAAATGCATAAAATTAAAATTTCATATTTTAAAAATTAAAAATTCACACCAAACTTAATTTAAAAATTCATATTATAAATTCACACCAAACTTATATTAATTTTTCAAATATTTACAATTTTAAAAATATTGTTTTTACAAAGTTTACAATATTAATTTAAGATTTAAATATTAATTTTAAAAACATGGTAAAAATAAAATTAAAAATCTTTTTGGCTTTTTATCCCACTTTAATCAATCAAATATTATCAAAAATATGCGCCCCTCTTTTCGGTAAAGTAATTTCGGTTCCAAGACCTAATTTAACTCATGACGAATTTTTGAAATATTTTGGGTTGATTGATTAAAGATATTTATACCTTAAGAATAAACGTTAAATTTCGCAGTGATGTAATAAATTTTTGAATGATATCAATAATTTCGGTCGCCAAACCTAATTTTATTCAATACCAATTTAATACTTTTTAGCGAACAAATTAGCGTTTATTATCAAAAGGTTAAAAATAAAAATAAAAAACTGTACAGACATACCTGTGAAATAGATTTCTTAGTTATATGATCTATCCCATTCATAAGATAGTCGGTTTAATTGGTTTTCCATAGCTACATAGGCGTAACCTCGAGCATTCAGTGTCTTTTCTTCTAAACATATGAATGGTCCGTCTCTGCATAAAGTAACAAATTCGGTATTTGAATAGGTTTGATTATTTGAACATTTACCTCCATGTGACCATTTTCCGCATTTGTGACATCTTTCTAGGTGTCGTGCTCTTCTTTTTGCTGCGGATTTTGATTTTCCTTTACCAAATTGTAACTTATTATCTTCGCATCTGGATTCTTTTCTAACTCCGTCCATTCTTTCTCTGATTACTGATACTAATTCACTCGGGAGTATGTCATTATTTCGTTTAGTGATCAAAGCGTGTAGCATTAGACCATGGTTTAGTTCACAGGCAGTCTTCATTTTGTAAAAACCTAAAAAAAATAAAAAATTCAGAATGGGGGGAGAAGACTAGTTCTTTAGGGTCTGCTAGGGAAAGACCATTCGTATTCCATTTTCGAGAACTACACGAAAACAGACAATCTAACTCTAACAGAAATACATATTATCCTTTAAAGACTTGATTCTCCCCACACTTAGTTAGCTGTGGTGTCGAAATTGTGATTAACTTCGTTGTCGACTTCCATCGGACCATGTATGTAATGTTTAACTCTGTGACCATTAACTTTAAATTCAATCCCATTTGAATTTATTAATTCTATCGTTCCGTATGGGAAAACTCTTTTGACTATGAATGGTCCAGACCATCTTGATTTCAATTTTCCAGGAAATAGCTTGAATCGTGAATTGAAAAGAAGAACTCTGTCTCCTTCTTTAAATTCTTTTGAACTTCTGATTCTTTTATCATGCCATTTCTTCGTTCTTTCTTTATAGATTAACGAATTATCGTATGCTTCATGTCTTAATTCTTCTAATTCGTTTAGTTGACTTAATCGTAGACGTCCGGCTTCATGTAAATCAAGATTACATGTCTTCAAAGCCCAAAATGCTTTGTGTTCAATTTCTACTGGAAGATGACATGCTTTTCCATAAACAAGTCTAAAAGGTGTGGTTCCAATTGGAGTTTTGTAGGCTGTTCTAAAAGCCCAGAGTGCATCCTCCAATTTAATGGACCATTCCTTCGGATTTGATCCTACGGTTTTCTCTAGAATACGTTTTAAAGCTCGGTTGGTATTTTCAACTTGTCCACTTGTTTGTGGATGATATGCGGTGGAGATTTTATGAGTTACTCCATATCTTTTAAGAACTTTCTCAAGTTGATTATTACAGAAATGAGTACCCCGATCACTTATTAAAGCTTTCGGTGTTCCAAACCTTGCAAAAAGACGTTTTAAAAAGTTGACTACAACTCGTGCATCGTTAGTTGGGAGAGTTTGTGCTTCCGCCCATTTAGATACATAATCAATGGCTACGAGTATATATAGATTATTATGAGATTTTGGAAATGGACCCATAAAGTCAATACCCCAAATGTCAAATACTTCACATACTTGGATGACATTTTGTGGCATTTCATCACGTTGACTTATTTTTCCGGCCCTTTGACAAGCATCACAGGATTTGCAAAGTAGGTGTGCGTCTTTGTAAATTGTAGGCCAATAGAATCCAGCTTCATAAACTTTTCTTGCTGTTAGTTGAGGCCCATAATGCCCTCCTGTTGGTCCTGTGTGACAATGGCTTAATATTTTACTGGCTTCATCTCCAAATACACATCGGCGTATTATTCCATCGGGACAACTTTTAAACAGATGTGGATCTTCCCAAAAATAGTGTTTTATATCACTGAAGAATTTCTTTCGTTTTTGGTACGATAATCATTTCTCAAGGAATCCACAAACTAAGTAGTTTGCATAGTCTGCAAACCATGGGATTTCATTATAATCTATCTTCAATAGATATTCATCAGGAAAGTTGTCTTGTATGGCCGATTCATTTAGAACTTCTAACTCAGGATTTTCAAGACGAGAAAGATGATCAGCGGCGAGATTTTCTGCTCCTCTTTTATCTCGGATTTCAATATCAAACTCTTGTAAGAGTAAGATCCAACGGATTAATCTTGGTTTAGCGTCTTGTTTTGAAAATAAGTATCTAAGAGCAGAATGGTCGGTATAGACCACCGTTTTTGCTAGAACGAGATATGATCGAAATTTGTCAAAAGCAAAGACAATAGCAAGGAGTTCTTTTTCAGTAGTTGTATAGTTCGTTTGTGCTCCTTGTAACGTCTTACTAGCATAATATATAGGTTGAAATCGTTTTTCAATCCTTTGTCCTAAAACGGCTCCCATTGCAAAATCACTTGCATCGCACATTAGTTCAAATGGTAGATTCCAATTTGGTGTTATCATGATCGGCGCATTAGTAAGTTTTTCTTTAAGAATATTAAAAGATTTGATACACTCATCTGAAAAGATGAATGGAGCATCCTTTTCTAGGAGTTTATTCATAGGAGTGGCAATTTTAGAAAAATCTTTTATGAAACGTCGGTAAAAACCGGCATGCCCTAGAAAACTCCTAACTCCTCTAACATTGGTGGGATGTGGAAGTTTAGCAATTACATCTACTTTAGCTCTATCCACTTCAATTCCTTCTTTTGAAATTTTATGTCCAAGAACGATGCCTTCTTTAACCATGAAATGGCATTTCTCCCAATTAAGTACTAGATTTGATTGTTCGCATCTAAGAAGCATTCATTCCAGATTAACTAGACATGATTCAAATGTATCACCGAAGAGTGAAAAGTCATCCATGAATACTTCCATGCATTCTTCTATCATGTCGTGAAAAATCGCCATCATACACCTTTGAAAGGTTGCAGGGGCGTTGCAAAGTCCAAATGGCATGCGTTTGTAAGCAAAAGTACCATAAGGGCACGTGAATGTGGTTTTCTCTTGATCTTCGGGTGCTATTGGAATTTGAAAATATCCGGAAAATCCATCTAGAAAACAATAGTAACTATTTCCGGCTAATCTTTCCAACATTTGATCTATGAAAGGTAAGGGAAAGTGATCTTTTCTGGTGGCGTCATTTAATTTTCTATAATCAATACACACACGCCATCCTGTTACAGTCCTAGTAGGAATAAGCTCATTTTTCTCATTTGTAATGACAGTCATGCCACCCTTCTTCGGTACGCATTGAACTGGGCTTACCCATGGACTATCAGAGATTGGATAAATTAGACCTGCATCTAGCAGTTTAATAATCTCTTTCTTAACTACATCTTGCATATTAGGATTTAGTCTTCGTTGGCGTTGCACATACGTTTTATGACCTTCTTCCATAAGGATTTTATGTGTGCAATACGAAGGACTTATTCCTTTAATATCATGAATCTTCCATGCAATGGCTGGTTTATGAGCTTTCAACACAGAAATGAGTTGTGATTTCTCATTTTTAGTAAGAGAAGACGATATTATTACAGGTAATTCAGATTCACCATGTAAATAAGCGTATTCCAAATGGTTTGGAAGTGGCTTTAACTCTAATTTCGGAGGTTCTTCTATCGATGATTTATATCGATATCTGTCTTCTTCTTTTAGCATTTGAATTTCTTCTATTGTTGGTTCATATCCATTAGCTATAAGTGTAGCTAACATTTCAGCTTCATCAATTGGTTCATTACCTTCTCCTAAAGAACATTCTCCTGTTCCTTGTAATTCTGGAAATTCTTCTAATAATTCTGCATGTGCATCTATAGTTTGAATATAATAACATGTATCATCTGCAGATTGTGGTTGTTGCATTGCTCTATCAACTGAAAAGGTAACACTCTCATCCTCTATACTTAGGGTCAGGTTCTTACCGAACACATCTATCATTGCTTTAGCCGTGTTTAAGAATGGTCTTCCTAATATGAGAGGAACTTGAGAATCTTCTTCCATGTCCAAAACAACAAAATCTACTGGAAATACTAAAGTACCAACTTTAACTAGCATGTTTTCCATTATCCCTCTAGGATATTTTATTGATCTATCGGCTAGTTGTATGGTTATTCTGGTTGGTTTCAATTCTCCAAGGTCTAGTTTAGCGTATAGTGAATACGGCATTAGATTTATACTAGCACCTAAGTCTGCCAATGCTTCTATTGAACTAAGACTACCCAGAAAACATGGAATTGTGAAACTTCCTGGATCAGATAGTTTTTCTGGTATCTTATTCAACAGCACTGCTGAACAATTAGCATTCATAGTAACAGCCGAGAGTTCTTCCATTTTCTTTCTATTTGAGATTAGATCTTTCAAGAATTTAGCATATCTAGGCATTCCTGAAATCACATCAATGAAAGGAAGATTTACATTTATCTGTTTAAACATATCCAAAAATTTGGATTGCTCGGCTTCAAGTTTCTCTTTCTTCATTTTACTCGGGTAAGGAAGTGGTGGTTGGTATGGTTTAACATAAGGTTTATCCTTAACTGTGTTATCTTCATTAACCTTTTCAACTACCGGTTCTTTTTCCTTATCTTGATCAGGTTGTGGTTCTTGTGGAGTAGGAATAGTTTCATCAGAAGTTACAGGTATTTCAGGTGGTTTAAGTGTTGTACCACTTCTTGTGGTAATGGCTTTAGCTGTTTCATTCCGGGGGTTAGCATTTGTATCACTAGGTAGACTTCCCGGTTTTCTTTCACCTATTAACCTTGCTAGGTTACTTACTTCTTGTTCCAGATTTTGAATAGAAGCTTGTTGATTTCTAAATGCTTGAGCATTTTGTTCATTGGTTTGTTTCTGAGAGGTGAAAAACTGCGTTTGAGTTTCAACTAGCTTCGTCATCATATCTTCTAAATTCGGCTTTTTATCATCGGTTTGTTGTGGTGGTTTGTTTTGAAAATTCGGTCTTTGCTGATTGTAATTATTATTGGATACTTGTTGATTGCTAGGACCTTGTTGGTTGTTGTATGGAATATTTCGGTTATAATTCTGGTTTTGATTGTAAATCGGTCTTGACGATTGATAATTATTCTGATAATTATTTCATGGCCTTTGGTTTATGTATGAAATATTCTCTCTTTGTTCCATTGTTAATTCAATACTGAGACAATCTTTTGTCAAATGTGGTCCTCCACACTGCTCACAACTAATTCGTATTGAGTGAATATCTTTAGTCATCTTTTCCATTCGTCTCTCCACAGCATCTATCTTTGCAGAAATGGAATCTAAGTCATGGCTAGAATCGGCTCTAGCTGCTTTAGATGATCTAATGATATCTTTTTCTTGATTCCACTCATGTGAGTGGGAAGCAGTGTTATCAATAATTTTATAAGCATCAGTTTCGGTTTTCTTCATAATAGAACCACCAGCTGCTATATCTATGTCTTTTCTTGTAGTGATGTCGCATCCTTGGTAGAATATTTGTACTATTTGACAGGTGTCTAAACCATGTTGCGGACATCCTCTTAATAACTTTCCATATCTTATCCACGCCTCATATAGAGTTTCATTTGGTTTCTGTGTGAACGTAACAATTTCTGCTTGAAGTCTTACGGCTTTAGATGCAGGAAAGAATTGTTTAAGAAATTTTTCAACTAAAACGTCCCATGTATCAATCGCCCCTTCAGGTAACGATTCCAACCAATCTTTGGCTTCTCCCTTTAAAGTCCAGGGAAATAACATGAGATATATCTGTTCATCCTCCACTTCTCGGATTTTAAATAGTGTGCAGATCCTATTAAAGGTACGTAAATGTTCATTTGGATCTTCCTTCGGCGCACCACTAAATTGGCATTGATTAGTCACCATATGTAGAATTTGTCCTTTGATTTCATAATCTGGCGCATTAATGTCTGGATGAGTAATTGCGTGACCTTGGCCAGTGCGTTTAGCTCTCATTCGGTCTTCCATACTTAAAGGTTCCAGATTCTCCATAATTGAATTTATTGAATCGGAATCACTAGAGGATTCTGATTTAATGGTTCGTTCCTCAACAATCTCTGTTTGAATGATTGGTGGTTCCGGAGGAAAGTTTAATGGTTCAGGATCTACGAACCGTTCCTGAATATTCTCCGGATTCTCAATTGTGAGGTCGGGTTCAAAAAATGGATTATCGGAAATTTGAACTGAAGTACTTGGTTGACTGGATGACGATTCTAAAGAAAAATCAACGGCGGTTATATTTGCTAAATGTCTTGATCTAGTTACAGGTGGTGAACGTACAAAAGGTGGTGAACGTCTTGCTCGGTGCATTCACTGAATATCCTATTAGTTTTTAAAAGGAAAGAAAAATTATAATAAGTTATCCAATTAATAGACTTTTCTGATTTTGCTCACGTTTCGAATAGCCAAAAGATGCAGCAGAGGGGCAGGATTCGTTTGGTCTCAATATAATTGAGGACTGTTTGGCTCCAATAACCCGGTCCACGTACAAATCCAACTATTACTACGAACCAGAAAATTTTGATGTCTATCAATTTAACCACTTAAAATAAATTTTCGTAATTTTAAGAAATTTAGATAAGAAGTAGAATAAAAATCTATGTCCTAAAACTAGAATAGCGAGAAATAAGAAAGAAAAAGAAATTCGTCGAAAAAGATTGAAAAAGAAAAATGGTTGAAAAATAAAAGGTGACGGAAAAATAAAAAAAAATACTTGACTAACCTAACCTTATTACTACAACTAACTTAAAATTATAATCGCAAATTGAGATAACTAATTAGAATGATAATTGGTACATAGTAAAAGGTGTCTAAAAATATTAAAGCTTACAGGAAAAACTATATCCCAAATGGAAATAACTTAAAAAGAAACTAAAACTTAAAAAGACGTCGCAAAATTCTAAAGCACCTAAATCTTAGTCTAAATAAAAAGCACTTAAGGAATTCTACGGCAAAGCCTAAAAATCTAGGAGTAAAAATAACTATGGCAAAAACTAAGTTTAAAACTAAATATGAGCTAAATATACAAATATAACGCTAAAACGATTAAAAAGGGACAAAATATAAAAATATACAAAAAGTTGTAAAAAGTACAATTTTTATAAAAATATTATTTTTATATTAATTATTTATTAAAACTATTAATTTTACAATTTAATTAAACTAATTTAACTAAAATATAAATTAAATAAAACTTAAATTAAAATAAAACTAATTATAATAATAATAATAATTAGGGTTAATAATAATTATAATTAATAATAATCCGTAATAAATGCAGTTTAGGGTTTCTGTCGGTGTCAGAGAAACTCCGCGAGTCGCGGTTCTCAAAGCTGCAAACCCCGCGAGTCGCGGGGTTCCAGTTTTCAACTCTGGAACAGGAAATTTACGCGTTTTTTTTTTTAATTTCTGTTTTTAATTTTCTGTTTTAATAAAAGTATTTATATAATAAAAACTTATATCTAAATAGAAATATTTTATAATTTTATAAATAAAAATCTTAAAACTAGAATTATATATATATATATATATATATATATATATATATATATATATATATTTATGTTTTTAAATAAAAACAAAATACTTAAATAAAACTTATGTTTTTATAAAATAAAAACAAAGAAACTTTATAAAACTTAAATATTTATCAAACTCCTAAAAATATTTATATTTTTGTTTTTTCTTTTTATATTTTTGAATATTTAAAACGTTTTTTTACAAAAACGAATTTTAATAAAAGTAAACTAAAAATCTTTTTTTTTATATATTAGTGTTGCGCTTCCGGTGTTTAAGAAGTTCCCCGGCAGCGGCGCCAAAAATACTTGATGTGGTAGCGGAGGGGTATAAATAGTTATTAATTTTAGCAGAAAATACTATTAAATACGATACAATTTTACACAAGATATTTATTTATTTAGAGAACGGATATACTTAAACCTTGCTACAACACTTATAGGCAGTGTACCTAATCGTACAGTAGTGTAGTTTTTAGTAAGTCTGGTTCGTTCCACAGGGAATCTTTTTAAACAAAGCTTAACGCTATATTAGTTTACTTTTATAAAAATACAAATATATATATATAAGTAATATTATTATTATAAAGGGGGGTTTTTACCGTTTAATGACCGGTTTGTCGATTTTAAAACTTTAGTCGCAGTTAAAACCAAATGTAAAATATTAAAAATAAATACAAGACTTAAATTAAAGCATAAAGTAAATAACGATAATGAAATTGAATAATAAAAGTGCGATAAAATAAACTTGCGATAATTAAAAAGTACGATAATTAAAAGTGTAATACAATAACAATAAAAATGCGATAATTAGAAGTGCAATTAAATATAAAATAAAGGAGATTAAATATGAAATAAAAGAATTATGCTTATTTAAACTTCCGTAATCATGATGTTTGACGTGTTGATTTTAGTTTTATGCCCATGGGTTAATTGTCCTTTGTCCTGGATTATTTAATATGTCCGTATGGTTTTTGTCCATAACAGTCCATCAGTTATAAATATACAGTGCGAGTGTCCTTGTCAAATTATCCTTATACCCGAAGTTAAATATTCCAACTAATTGGGGACTTAAACTGTAACAAGATTTTAATACTTTGTTTAATAATTACACCAGGATGTCGACTGAGTGTAACCCAAGGTTTTAATATTTTGTTATCAATTATACCAAGTGTCCTTTTACATAATTTCACCCATGTTTTAATTATTCTAGTGGCTATTAATCCATTCCCGTGTCCGGTTAAATGAACGATTATTCGTACATATAAATACCCCGCCCATCGTGTCCAATCGAGTGTATATGGTAATTTATAGGGACGCCCAATTGTAAATCTTTATATTAACATTAACAAACTATCATTTAGTTAAACAAATATAAAGCCCATTAATAGCCCATAGTCTAATTTCCACAAGTGTCGTTCTTTTGTCCAAACCCCAATTATGGTACAAAGCCCAATTACCCAATTTTAGTAATTAGCCCAACATCATGATTACTTCGGATTAAATAAGCATAATAATAACTTAGCTACGAGACATTAATATAAAAAGGTTGAACATAACTTACAATGATTAAAAATAGCGTAGCGTTACACGGACAGAATTTCGACTTACACCCTTACAACATTCGCTAACATACCCTTATTATTAGAATTATAATTAAAATTAAAATATAAAATATAAATATATATATATATATTTTACGTATGAATGAAGAGAAAGAAAAAGATGATGATTACGATCAGAATGCGCGAGCTTTATAGGGATTTTCTGAAATTGGGGCTCCGCGACTCGCGGCCTTTTTGGCCTTCAAACTCCGCGAGTCGCGGAGTTTGCTTTTACAGCTCAGAGGAGTTTGGCTCTTTGTTTACCGACGGTTTTTAAATAAATATAATATATTAAATAATTATAAGAATTATTTAAATATTATATTATATTTATGTGCATAGTTGACTTGTAATTTTTAGTCCGTTGCGTCGAGCGTTGAGAGTTGACTCTGGTCCCGGTTCCGGATTTTCGAACGTCCTTGTGTACAATTTAATATCTTGTACTTTGCGTTTTGAATCTTGTACTCTTGTAATTTCGAGACGTTTCTTATCAATAATTGGAACCTCTTTGATTGTCTTTTGTACTTTTGAGCTTTTTGGTCGTTTGCGTCTTCAATTCGTCGAATCTGTCTTTTGTCTTCACCTTTTATTATTTAAACGAATATCACTTGTAAATAGAACAATTTCAACTAAAAGCTTGTCTTTCTTGAGGAATAATGCTATGAAATATATGTTCGTTTTTAGCATTATCAATAGGGCTGAAAGAATTTGGGTACCAAAATTTGGAGATATGAGAGAAATGGTACTTAGAGTAGCTCATAAAACCAGATACTCAATACATCCTGGAACGGGGAAGATGTACAACGATCTCAAGAAAAAATTTTGGTGGCCAGGTATGAAAGCCGATGTTGATAAATACGTAGGGGAATGTTTGACGTGTTCTAAGGTCAAAGCGGAGCATCAGAAACCATCAGGTCTACTTCAACAATCCAAAATCTCGGAATGGAAATGGGAAAACATTACCATGGATTTCATCACTAAATTGCCAAGGACTGCAAGTGGTTTTGACACTATTTGGGTAATAGTTGATCGTCTCACCAAATCAGCACACTTCCTGCTAATAAGAGAAGATGACAAGATGGAGAAGTTAGCACGACTGTATTTGAAGGAAGTCGTCTCCAGACATGGAATACCAATCTCTATTATCTCTGATAGGGATGGCAGATTTATTTCAAGATTCTGGCAGACATTACAGCAAGCATTAGGAACTCGTCTAGACATGAGTACTGCCTATCATCCACAAACTGATGGGTAGAGCGAAAGGACGATACAAATTCTTGAAGACATGCTACAAGCATGTGTTATTGATTTCAGAAACAGTTGGGATCGACATCTACCGTTAGCAGAATTTTTCTACAACAAAAGCTACCATTCAAGCATTGAGATGGTGCCGTTTGAAGCACTTTATGGTAGAAAGTGCAGGTCTCCAATTTGTTGGAGTGAAGTGGGGGATAGACAGATTACGGGTCCGGAGATAATACAAGAAACTACCGAGAAGATCATCCAAATTCAACAACGGTTGAAAACCGCCCAAAGTTGACAAAAGAGCTACGCCGACATTAAAAGAAAAGATATAGAATTTGAAATTGGAGAGATGGTCATGCTTAAGGTTGCACCTTGGAAAGGCGTAGTTCGATTTGGTAAACGAGGGAAATTAAATCCAAGGTATATTGGACCATTCAAGATTATTGATCGTGTCGGACCAGTAGCTTACCGACTTGAGTTACCTCAACAACTCACGGCTGTACATAACACTTTCCACGTCTTGAATTTGAAGAAATGTTTTGCTAAAGAAGATCTCACTATTCCGTTAGACAAAATCCAAATCAACGAAAAACTTCAATTCATCGAAGAACCCGTCGAAATAATGGATCGTGAGGTTAAAATACTTAAACAAAACAAGATACCAATTGTTAAGGTTCGATGGAATGCTCATAGATGACCCGAGTTCACCTGGGAACGAGAAGATCAGATGAAGAAGAAATACCCGCACTTATTTCCAGAAGATACGTCAACACCTCCAACTGCTTAAAATTTCGGGACGAAATTTATTTAACGGGTAGGTACTGTAGTGACCCGAACTTTTCCATGTTTATACATATTAAATGAAATTGATATTTACATGATTAAGTGTTTCTAACATGTTAAGCAATCAAACTTGTTAAGACTTGATTAATTGAAATAGGTTTCATATAGACAATTGACCACCCAAGTTGACTTCACGAACGTTAAAACTTGTAAAAACTATATGATGACATATATATGATTATATATATAATTAACATGATATTATGATAAGTAAGTATCTCATTAGGTATTTTAACAATGAGTTATATACATAAAATTGTGTTTATTGAATTAAGAAACTCGAAACGATATATATAACGATTATCGTTATAACAACGTCTTACTAATTACATATGAATCATATTAAGATATTGTTACACTATGTTTAATCATGATAAATGATAAGTAAACATGTCATTTTGTATATTAACAATGAACTACATATGTAAAACAAGACTACTAACTTAAGAATTTCGAAACGAGACATATATGTAACGATTATCGTTGTAACAACATTTAACTGTATATATATATCATACTAAGATATATTAATATATCATAATATCATGATAATGTAATAATTTAACATCTATTTAGATATAATAAACAATGGGCTAACAACATTTAACAAGATCATTAACCTAAAGGTTTCAAAACAACATTTACATGTAACGACTAACGATGACTTAACGACTCAGTTAAAATGTATATACATGTAGTGTTTTAATATGTATTCATAAACTTTTGAAAGACTTCAAGACACTTATCAAAATACTTCTACTTAACAAAAATGCTTACAATTAAATCCTCGTTCAGTTTCATCAACAATTCTACTCGTATGCACCTGTATTCGTACTCGTACAATACACAGCTTCTAAATGTATGTACTATTGGTATATACACTCCAATGATCAGCTCTTAGCAGCCTATGTAAGTTACCTAAAACATGTGGTAACCATCATTTGGAAACTAGCATGAAATATCTCATAAAATTACAAAAATCTTAGTAATCATTCATGACTTATTTACATGAAAACAAAATTACATATCCTTTATATCTAATCCATATACCAACGACCAAAAACACCTAAAAACACTTTCTTCTTCAATTTTCTTCATCTAATTGATCTCTCTCAAGTTCCATCTTCAAGTTCTAAGTGTTCTTCATAAATTCTACAAGTTCTAGTTTCATAAAATCAAGAATACTTCCAAGTTTACTAGCTCACTTACAATCTTGTAAAGTGATCATCTAACCTCAATAAATCCTTTTTGTTTACAGTAAGATATCATTTTAAATCAAGGTAATACTCATATACCAACTTTGATTCAATTCCTATAACTATAACTATCTTAATTCGAGTGATAATCTTACTTGAACTTGTTTTCGTGTCATGATTCTACTTCAAAAACTTTCAAGCTATCCAAGATCCTTTGAAGCTAGATCATTTCTTGTCACTTTCAGTAAGTTTACCTACTAAACTTGAGGTAGTAATGATGTTCATAACATCATTCGATTCATACATATAAAACTATCTTATTCGAAAATTTGAACATGTAATCACTAGAACATAGTTTAGTTAATTCTAAACTTGTTCGCAAAAAAAAGTTAATCCTTCTAACTTGAATTTTAAAATCAACTAAACACATGTTATATATCTATATGATATGCTAACTTAATGATTTAAAACCGAAAAACACGAAAAGCACCGTAAAACCGGATATCTGCCGTCGTAGTAACACCGCGGGCTATTTTGGGTTAGTTAATTAAAAACTATGATAAACTTTGATTTAAAATTTGTTCTTCTGGGAAAATTATTTTTCTTATGAACATGAAACTATATCCAAAAATCATGGTTAAACTCAAAGTGAAAGTATGTTTTCCAAAATGATCATCTAGACGTAGTTCTTTCGACTGAAATGACTACCTTTACAAAAATGACTTGTAACTTATTTTTCCGACTATAAACCTATACTTTTTATGTTTAGATTCATAAAATAGAGTTCAATATGAAACCATAGCAATTTGATTCACTCAAATCGGATTTAAAACGAAGAAGTTATGGGTAAAACAAGATCGGATATTTTTTGATTGTTGTAGCTACGGGAAATATTGTAACAATTCTATACAAATCATATCTTAGCTAACTTATATTGTATTATACATGTATTTTAATGTAATCTTGGGATACCATAGACACGTATGCAAATGTTTTGACATATCATATCGACCCATGTATATATATTATTTGGAACAACCATAGACACTCTATATGCAGTAATGTTGGAGTTAGCTATACAGGGTTGAGGTTGATTCTAAAAATATATATACTTTGAATTGTGATCTAGCCTGAGACGTGTATACACTGGGTCGTGGATTGATTCAAGATAATATATATCGATTTATTTCTTTACATCTAACTGTGAACAACTAGTTGTAGGTTACTAACAAGGACAGCTGACTTAATAAATTTAAAACAGTAAAACGTATTAAAAATGTTGTAAATATATTTTGAACATACTTTGATATATATGTACATATTTGTTATAGGTTCGTGAATCGACCAGTGACCAAGTCTTACTTCCCGATGAAGTAAAAATCTGTGAAAGTGAGTTATAGTCCCACTTTTAAAATCTAATATTTTTGGATGAGAATACATGCAGTTTTATAAATGTTTTACGAAATAGACACAAGTAAATGAAACTACATTATATGGGTGAATGATCGAAGCCGAATATGCCCCTTTTGCTTGGTAGCCTAAGAATTAGTAAACCGATCTACTAATTGACGCGAATCCTAAAGATAGATCTATTGGGCCTAACGAACCCCATCCAAAGTACCGGATGCTTTAGTACTTCGAATTCGTTTTTATCATGTCTGAAGGATTTCCCGGAATGATAGGGGATATTCTTATATGCATCTTGTAAATGTCGGTTACCAGGTGTTCACCATATGAATGATTTTTATCTCTATGTATGGGATGTATATTGAAATATGAAATCTTGTGGTCTATTATTATGATTTGATAATATATAGGTTAAACCTATAACTCACCAACATTTTTGTTGACGTTTTAAGCATGTTTATTCTCAGGTGATTATTAAGAGCTTCCGCTGTTGCATACTAAAATAAGGATAAGATTTGGAGTCCATACTTGTATGATATTATGTAAAAACTGCATTCAAGAAACTTATTTTTGATGTAATATATTCTTATTGTAAACCATTATGTAATGGTCATGTGTAAACGGTATATTTTAGATTATCATTATTTGATAATCTACGTAATGCTTTTTAAACCTTTATCGATAAAATAAAGGTTATGGTTGTTTTAAAAATGAATGCAGTCTTTGATAAACGTCTCATATAGAGGTCAAAACCTCGCGACGAAATCAATTAATATGGAACGTTTATAATCAATATGAACGGGACATTTCACATAAAACCCATGCGATCGCATGGCAGTCAGAATTCAGAAACATTCTATAAATTGGCCAGTTTGCTCAACACACACATAAATATTAATATCTATGTTACTCCGTATTATATTTTATATTTATTATTTATATTATTATTAATATTAAGATTGATATTATTATTAATCTTATAGTTAGGAGTATTATTAGTAGTATTATTATACATAAAATACTAGGACGAGGTCATGAGCGAATTATTTTCAAACAAGCCTTCCGAGCGGGATAGAGCTAGGGAAACTATGGGTTATAACTATGGAGGTTATGGGTAATGTTTGTGAGTATTGTTCGCAAGTCAAACTAGTATTTATCATCTCCGTTGCGTCTACGTACTTTTCTACAATATTGAATTACAATAATGTTACGTAAGCATTTATATCTTATCTTCTATATATTAATAGTATATCCATGTCTAGTGCTCGAGTATATATGTTTATGGATGCTTGTATGCTTTAATTTTATCGTTAGATAGTTTATGATGAATAACGAATTTGATACATATATTATTGATAAAAGGTATATGATATGCATGTCATTGAAAAGCTGTCGAAAAATTAAAAACTTTTCATTTAGAAATCGTATGTTTTCGATGAACGGATTAAAAGTTATGGTCAACTGAATTATAATTAACATTAATTGAAATTGCTTTTGAATATGTAATTGATATTTAAACAACTTGTTTATAAGATTGATAAATTGGATTTTCAAATATTACTAATCGAGTAAATGAATTTCTATATAAGGCACGTCTCGTCTTGTTGAACAATTGTCAAAGTTGACTGTCTTATCATGTTTTAAAGCTTTTTAAACACTATAATCTGATTTTTCAAGTATTGGAAAACTATATGAAAATCATGTTCGATTGCCATGATAATTCAAATATAATATAGCCCCTGAAATAAATAATATTTTGAGTTTGATAAGCTATAAATTCGTTCAATTATCAAGACTTATACTATGTTAATAAACATGTATAGATTTAAAGATCATATTGGGTCAGGATGACTTTTGAGATGACTTTTGTTAAACTTCTGCATGTCGGTCTCGAGCATTAGGATTGTGATACACTATGACCCAACCTAGTTTATTAGACATGTATTGACCAACATATGTTCTCTAGGTTGAGATCTACGGTTAATCTTGCATTACGAGTTACGGTCACTTTTTGATGAATGACCTTATGTGCTGCTAAGGTGAGTTTCATTTGCTCCCTTTTTAAATACTTTTGCAATATATATTTTTGGGCTGAGAATACATGCACTTTATTTTAAACAATGGACACAAGTACATACTAAATTCTATACTGAGTTTGAACCGAAAATCCCTTAGCTTTGGTAACTAGTAACTGTCGGTTATAAGAACTGGTGGGCGCGAGTAGTAGTATATGGATCCATAGGGCTTGATATCCCCGTCCGAGCTAGAGCACTAGCCTTTTAACGGACGTATGCTATTTGAGAAGCGTACACGTTGGTTTGCGTGTATTATTAAGATGATTATACAAACGGTACAAATTATATATACGTTAAGTTTAGTTACCAGGGTGCTCAATTTCTTAGAATATTTTGATAAACATTTCTGGATTGAACAACTGAAATCTTGTGATATACCTTTATATACAGATTATGCGCAACATTAAAACTATGAACTCACCAACCTTTGTGTTGACACTTTTAAACATGTTTATTCTCAGGTTTCTAGAAGTCTTCCGCTGTTTGCTTATACGTTATACAAGCTATGTGCATGGAGTCATAGATGCTTTATTCAAGAAAACTTTGCATTCACAAAATCATCACCATGTATCTTATTTTGACTGCATTGTCAACGGATGTAGTATTGTAAACTATTATATACGGTGATTGTCTATACGTAGAAATCATCAGACATGGAAAACCTAGGATTTATATATTCATTTATGGTGTGCCTTTTCAAAAAAATGCAATGTTTACAAAACGTATCATATAGAGGTCAAAACCTCACTATGAAATCAATGAATGATGTATTCGTCCAAAGGGATTTGGAAGGATCGTCACATTAATCATATAGAATTTTAAGAGTAGTCAATAGTATTTCGTAGCATAGTATGAACTCATTTATAAAAGTTTTTTCTTCATATTAGCGTTTTATAGTTTTAATTCGGGTAGTACCTACCCGTTAAGTTCATACTTAGTAGCTAATATACAATTCAACTACTATAATTCTATATGAAAAAACTGATTATAATAATATTTCGCATTCAAATTTATACAATATTTTACAAATTTACAATACCGCTATTATACATATAGGATGAAATATAGCACATAATAACTTTGCTACTCGGCAGCTATAAAGGTAATTCTAGTTAATACGTAAGTCGTTCAGCAAAAGAAATAAAAAAACGTAATTCATAAGTCCAGAAACAAGTCATGCATTCTGGTTTTACTAAGATGACTTCCCATGCTTGGTCTTGTGGAAAGTAACAGTTATAACCATTGGCTAGGCAGCATGTTGTAATGTCGTAAAAAGGACGAGGGTTTCGAAATGTCCAACAGCCTCACAATAATCTAAAAACCTTGCTTCTCACCTCAACTACTGAATCCGTCACTTGTGGAAAGGTTTTATTTAAAAGTTGTAACCCGATGTTCTTTGTCTCACTTTGGTAAGAAGCGAACATCACTAACCCGTAAGTATAACATGCTTCTTTATGTTGCATGTTAGAAGCTCTTTCTAACTCACAAAATCCTATGTGGGATATGTTGAGTCAAAATAGGTTCTTAACCCGTAGCGTAAAATTGCATTTGGGTTCCCCGCATTTAACGCTTTAATGAAAACACGGCGTAACTTACAGTCTCCCCAATGTGATATACCCCACCTATCAAAGGAAAGCCTTTTATAAACTAAGGCATTTCTGGAAAGTCTTTCAAATGTTTGACAAGTTAATTTCGCCATAACTAAATGTGCTGATGAATTATGACCGACTCTAGACAAGATTTCCTCAATCATATCCTCTGGTAGGTCTTCTAAAATATTCGGTTGTCTACCCTTAACGTCCATTTTTGCTTTTATACTGTAAAACAGACAAGGATTAGATTCGTAAAAGATAATTAACAAAAAAGACAAGCAATTTTTACATAGAACATGAAAGTACAAGCACACTACAATACATATAATACACAACATGATTACAACTCCCTAATCTGAATCACTGGTTTCTTCTTCTTCGGACTTGGTTCGCTTTCCTAATTTTCTAGGGATATATGGTGTTCCTCTAATACGAGCCGTCATTTTCCACAATGGTTTAGAAAAACCTGGTGGTTTAGAGGTTCCAGGGTTATTGTTACACTTTAGGAAATACGGATGTTGCCGATACATATAAAGCTCATCGGGGTTGGAATTAGGCTTTTCTATTTTTATACCTTTTCCCTTATTATTTTCTTTTGCTATATTAAATTGAGTCGAGGTAATTTCTATAACATTATCGGAATCCTCATCGGGATCCGATTCATCGAAAAAATGGTAATCTTCCCAATATTTTGCTTCCTCGGCGGTAACACCATTGACCATATTTAACTTTGGTCCGTTGATTGAGAATTTTCTTTTATTTAAATGATTTACTGTAGGTATCAATATTTCTTCCTCCGAAACCTCTTCTTCTTCTGGTTCCTCCTCTTCCGATTCCTCCTTTTCTGGTTCCTCTTCTTCCGGTTCCTCTTCTTCTGGTTCCTCCTCTTCCGGTTCTCAAAGTATATTCGACTCTTCATTATTATTAGGTGAGTCGATGGGATTTGTACTAGTGGTAGACATCTATCACACAATACCAAACACATTAAGAGGTTAATATATCACATAATATTTACATGTTAATAATATATAGTTTCCAACAAAAGTGTTAAGCAATCATTTTTAAAGAAAACACGGTCGAAGTCCATACTCACTAATGTATCCTAACAAACTCCATAAGGCACACTAATGCAAATTTCCGATTCTCTAAGACCAACGCTCGGATACCAACTGAAATGTCCCGTTCATATTGATTATAAACGTTCCATATTAATTGATTTCGTTGCGAGGTTTTGACCTCTATATGAGACGTTTTTCAAAGACTGCATTCGTTTTTAAAACAAACCATAACCTTTATTTTATCGACAAAGTTAAAAAGACACCACTTAGACTATCCAGAAATGATAATCTAACAAATATCACACTTACACACTACCAATACATATTGTTTTACAAATATTAATATGTTACAACAAAATAAATCTCGAATGCAGTTTTAAACAATATTATACAAGCATGCTGATACCAAATCTTGTCCATATAATAGCATGAAACAGCGGAAGCTCTTAATAATCACCTGAGAATAAACATGCTTTAAACGTCAACAAAAATGTTGGTAAGTTATAGGTTTAACCTATATATTTATCAAATCGTAATAATAGACCACAAGATTTTATATTTTAATATACATCCCATACATAGAGATAAAAATCATTCATATGGTGAACACCTGGTAACCGACCTTAACAAGATGCATATAGAATATCCCCTATCATTTCGGGACTCCCTTCGGACATGATGAATTCGAAGTACTAAAGCATCCGGTACTTTTGATGGGGCTCGTTGGGCCTAATAGATCTATCTTTAGGATTCGCCTCAATTAGGGTGTCTGTTCCCTAATTCTTAGATTACCATACTAAAAAGGGGCATATTCGGTTTAATAATCCAGCCATAGAATGTAGTTTCATTTACTTGTGTCTATTTTGTAAAACATTTATAAAACTGCATGTATTCTCATCCCAAAATATTAGATTTTAAAAGTGGGACTATAACTCACTTTCACAGATTTTTACTTCGTCGGGAAGTAAGACTTGGCCACTGGTGTGATGACCCGGGAATTTCTGATCAAATTTAAACTTTAATCTTTATATGTTTCCGACACGATAAGCAAAATTTGTAATGTTGAGTCTCGAAAGTTTTGAAATCTATATTCATGTAATCAATTACCCTTTGACCATGTCTGACGATTCACGAACATTTATGTGTATATAGATATGTATATATAATATATACTTATTAATTGAAAACGTTAAGGTATTAGATGTATAATACTTTACATAAATGTGTTTGTTACGATATTTGTTCAATATAGTTATTGATGGAATTAAAAGATAATATCATATGATTGAATTATCAGATACATTGAATTATGATTACGAGTCTCTGTTACGAGGCCCACGTTAATTTGAGAAATCGTTTCTTTTTAACGGTATTCGGAATAAATGGTAAAGTGATTTTCAAATGAGAATAAAGAATCACTTATCTAGTGTCAGACAGAAGTTAATGGAGAATTGAATTTCATAATACTTGATTGATCTATTTTCAAAAGTGCGAAAATGTTTTTCGTTATAATAGAACTTGTTATTAAAATGTCTTTGTTTAAATAACTTAAGTTGGAATATTGGTTGTTAGATATATTAATAATTTGCAACGTGTATTTAAAACGTGTTTATGTATATTGTACTATATAAAAATGTATAATTATTAAATATAGAAGATATGTTAAAAATTACCTAATTAATAATAAATTGTAATATTAGTATAGTAAAGGTAATTACAAATTTGAATATAAGTGCTATATTAAGATCATTAATTTCATTATTAATATTAATACTAATAATAATATTAGTAACAGTAATATTAAATTTAATACGCATAATATGTTATATTAATATTAGTATTTCTAACAATATTAATATTATTAATATCATTATTATTATTATTAAAATTACTAAAATAATTATAAGTATTGTTATTTTTCAAGATACAAACTTGTTATAATTATCATTAAGGTTATTATGATTAATAAAAAAACATTATTTTTGTTATTTATATTATTATTATTTTTATATTTAAAGTACCATTATTATTATATTTATATTTATAATAATTATATAAAAAAAAAAAAATAAGTACAAATAGATTCCCAGTTTGTTACATATCACGATCAAGCTTTAAAATTTTTGTTTTATGTTTGCATTTTGTTATCTGTCAACTTCAAAAACAAAGATTTTTACATTATAAATGAACTACTGAAGTTAAGGATTGAATTACAAACCAAAAATCACAAAATAAGCTCGACACCTCTGTTCTTGGTAATTTTTACCATATTTCAAATTCGAACAAATTTCCAAAATGTAATAATACAGTCTTGTTAGGAATCGTCTATCTAAACTATCTGTAAGTTTTCAATCCTCAATTCTTTCTATCGAATTCTAATTTTGGAGTCAAAGTTTTGGTTTTAAAAGTCAACTGAGTGTTCTTGAATCAAATTCGAATTTGTTTTGATGTTTTCAGTTAATTTGATGATCCATAAAGATTATAGGGATGATTTGCAACACAATTCATGTTGTAATCATAATCTATAACAGTCTTAATCTAAAAACCAACTTTTGAGTTCATGGGTTCTTGACAGTGATATACAAAAACTTGAACTCGAAACAAATTTCAAAAACTAAAAATGCAGAGTTATTAGGAATCATTTACTTAAACTTTCTGTAAAATCTCAAGTTCCAATTCTTAATAACGAATTCGAATTTGCGAGTCAAAGTTATTTTGTCAAAAGTCAACTAATTTGTTCATCGAGAAATTAGAGCTTATTTTGATGTTTTAAGTTCAATTGACGATTCCAATAGTTTTTAGGAATGATTTGAAACATATTTCATGTTGTAAAGATTGTCCAAAACGAACTCAAAACTGAAAACATTTTTTTTTTTTGGAAGCTACGAGCTTCAGCAGTAGGCTCGTTTTCAGTTTTTTTTTTGAATTTTCTTAATTACAAGAACACTTTTATTTTTTGTTTCATGATTGTTTATAAATCCTAAGTTCAAAACCCTTTCGTTTGTTGTTGTTAAATTGCCTCTGTTTGATTTTAATTATGGTGAAGAAGATGATGAACTAGTTGAAACAAGTACTAGATATATATATTTGGGTTGTAGTATAATCAGAAAAACAAGAATGGTAGAATGGTTAAGTGTGTTTGCGGGTGAGCGAGAGGTCTCGGGTTCGAACCCTGTTCGGGACATATTTTTTTTGAAAAGCTTTGGAAGGTATATTTCATTACAAAAATTATTATTATTATTATTATTAATGTTATTGTTACTAAAATTATAATTTTTATCATTATTATTATTATTACTAATATATGTATTATTACTATTGTAATGATTAAAATTGTTATTATTATCAAAATAACACAAACTATTATTATTGTTATTAATATTAGTATTAGTATCATTAGGTACTTATTAGTATTATTAGAATCATTATTAACATATGTACTATCATTATTATCATTATCATTCTTATTATTAGTATTATCATCATTAATAAAGTTATTATTAGTAGACTATTATTAGTAAAATCATTAATATCAAAACTATCATTTTTAACAAATAGATATTTGGTACATAAAACCTACTTATTATATATACTACAACTATATTAATAATCTATATAACTATATACAAGACATATTAACATTTCTTATATAAATACCGACATACAACAAATTTGATATTTTTAATATAATACTAAATATATACATGGATATATTAATATAACTAAATGTATAGATTCTAATCATTTTAAATATAAATGTATAGATTCTAATCATTTTAAATATATATACAATAAATATATATAACATATACTTTAAGATATAATATAAGTATATATTTTTAAATGGAATTTAATATACATTATATAAACTACAAACACATAAATAATATATAATTAATAAAGGAAATTATGTGATTTCCATTATATGTTTTAATAGATATACAATTGATATAGGTTCGTGAATCTGAGGCCAACCCTATACTTGTTCAGTGCTGTTATATGTATTTTTACTACAAAATACAGTATGGTTAGTTTCATTAATCCCTTTTTAAATGCTTTTGCAATATATATTTTTGGGACTGAGAATACATGCGCTGTTTTTATAACTGTTTTACGAAATAGACACAAGTAATTGAAACTACATTATATGGTTGAATTATCTAATCGAATATGCCCTTTTTTATTAAGTCTGGTAATCTAAGAATTAGGGAACAGACACCCTAATTGACGCGAATCCTAAAGATAGATCTATCGGGCCCAACAAGCCCCATCCAAAGTACCGGATGCTTTAGTGCTTCGAAATTTATATCATGTCCGAAGGAGGATCCCGGAATGATGGGGATATTCTTATATACATATTGTGAATGTCGGTTACCAGGTGTTCAATCCATATGAATGATATTTTTGTCTCTATGTATGGGACGTATGAATATGAGAAATGGAAGTATGAAATCTTGTGGTCTATTAAAATTATGAAATGATTATTTATGTTAAACTAATGAACTCACCAACCTTTTGGTTGACACTTTAAAGCATGTTTATTCTCAGGTATGAAAGAAACCTTCCGCTGTGCATTTGCTCATTTTATAGATATTACTTGGAGTCATTCATGACATATTTCAAAAGACGTTGCATTCGAGTCGTTGAAGTTCATTAGAGATTATTATTAAGTAAATGACGGATTAGGTTATTTATAGTTGGATATTATGAAATGGTATGCATACCTGTCAACTTTCGATGAAATGAAAGATTGTCTTTTAAGAACGAATGCAATGTTTGTAAAATGTATCATTTAGAGGTCAAGTACCTCGCGATGTAATCAACTATTATGAATCGTTTATAATCAATATGGACTTCGTCCGGATGGATTAGGACGGGGCGTTAAAGTTGGTCGATTCATGAACCTATAACAAATATGTACATATATATCAAAGTATGTTCAAAATATATTTACAACATTTTTAGTACGTTTTAATGTTTTAAGTTTATTAAGTCAGCTGTCCTCGTTAATAACCTACAACTAGTTGTCCATAGTTAGATGTACAGAAATAAATCGATATATATTATCTTGGATCAATCCACGACCCAGTGTATACACGTCTCAGGCTAGATCACAACTCAAAGTATATTTATATTTGGAATCAACCTCAACCCTGTATAGCTAACTCCAACATTACTGCATATAGAGTGTCTATGGTTGTTCCAAATAATATATATATATGGGTCGATATGATATGTCAAAACATTTGCATACGTGTCTATGGTATCCCAAGATTACATAATATATTAGAATACATATATAATACAATATAAGTTAGCTAGGATATGATTTGTATAGAATTGTTACAATATTTCCCGTAGCTACAACAATCAAAAAATATCCAAACTTGTTTTACCCATAACTTCTTCGTTTTAAATCCGTTTTGAGTGAATAAAATTGCTATGGTTTCATATTAAACTTTATTTTATGAATATAAACAGAAAAAGTATAGGTTTATAGTCAGAAATATAAGTTACAAGTCATTTTTGTAAGAGGTAGTCATTTCAGTTGAAAGAACGACGTCTTGATGAACATTTTGAAAAACATACTTCCACTTTGAGTTTAACCATGATTTTTGGATATAGTTTCATGTTCATAAGAAAAATCATTTTCCCAGAAGAACAACTTTTAAATCAAAGTTTATCATAGTTTTTAATTATCAAACCCAAAACAGCCCGTGGTGTTACTACGACGGCGTATGTCCGGTTTTACGGTGTTTTTCGTGTTTCCAGGTTTTAAATCATTAAGTTAACATATCATATAGATATAGAACATGTGTTTAGTTGATTTTAAAAGTCAATTTATAAGGATTAACTTTATTTGCAAACAAGTATAGAATTAACTAAACTATGTTCTAGTGATTACAAGTTTAAATCTTCAAATAAGATAGTTTTATATGTATGAATCGAATGATGTTATGAACATCATTACTACCTTAATTTTAGTAGGTAAACCTACTAGAAATGAGAAAAATAGATCTAGCTTCAAAGGATCCTTGGATAGCTTGAAAGTTCTGGAAGCAGAATCATGACACGAAAACAAGTTCAAGTAAGATTTCCACTCGAAATAAGATTGTTATAGTTATAGAAATTGAATCAAAGTGTGAATATGAGTATTACCTTTTACTAGAAAGATATCTTACTGTAAATAAGAAAGATTTTTTGAGGTTGGATGATCACTTTACAAGATTGGAAGTAAGCTAGCAAACTTGGAAGTATTCTTGATTTTATGAAACTAGAACTTATAGAATTTATGAATAACACTTAGAACTTGAAGATAGAACTTGAGAGAGATCAATTAGATGAAGAAAATTGAAGAATTAAAGTGTTTGTAGGTGTTTTTAGTCATTTGTATATGGATTAGATATAAAGGATGTGTAATTTTGTTTACTTGTAAATAAGTCATGAATGATTACTAATATTTTTGTAATTTTATGAGATATTTCATGCTAGTTTCCAAATGATGGTTCCTACATGTGTTAGGTGACTCACATAGGCTGCTAAGAGCTGATCATTGGAGTGTGTATACCAATAGTACATACATTTAAAAGCTGTGTATTGTACGAGTACGAATACGGGAGCATACGAGTGGAATTGTTGATGAAACCGAACGAGGATGTAATTGTAAGCATTTTTGTTAAGTAGAAGTATTTTGATAAGTGTCTTGAAGTCTTTCAAAAGTGTATGAATACATATTAAAACACTACAAGTATATACATTTTAACTGAGTCGTTAAGTCATCGTTAGTCGTTGCATGTAAGTGTTGTTTTGAAACCTTTAGGTTAACGATCTTGTTAAATGTTGTTAACCCATTGTTTATTATATCTAAAGAGATGTTAAATTATTACATTATCATGATATTATGATGTATTAATATATCTTAATATGATATATATACATTTAAATGTCGTTAAAACGATAATCGTTACATATATGCCTCATTTCGAAATCCTTAAGTTAGTAGTCTTGTTTTTACATATGTAGTTCATTGTTAATATACTTAATGATATGTTTACTTATCATAATACCATGTTATCTATCTATATATATATATATATATATATATATATATATATATATATATATATATATATATATATATGACATCATATAGTTTTTACAAGTTTTAACGTTCGTGAATCACCGGTCAACTTGGGTGGTCAATTGTCTATATGAAACCTATTTCAAGTAATCAAGTCATAACAAGTTTGATTGCTTAACATGTTGGAAACACTTAATCATGTAAATAACCAATTCATTTAATATATATAAACATGGAAAAGTTCGGGTCACTACAATTAAGAGAGATAGTTAGCTTACCCTTAAGTGAAGAATGTTCATTAGTGTTACAACATGGTATTCCCCCTAGGTTAGGAGATAAATGAAAATTTACGGTACCTTGCTACCTGCAAGATGTTCAAATTAGCAATGTGTTAGCAAACTTATGAGCCAGTGTAAACCTAATGCCCTATTCATTATTCAAAAAGCTAGGATTAAAAGACTTAGGACCTACCAGAATGACTATCCAACTTGCGGACAGATCAGTTAAGATTCCTCGAGGAATAGCTGAAGATGTCCTAGTCAGAGTAGATAAGTTCGCATTCCCCGTCGATTTCGTCATTATGGATATTGAGGAAGACACGAAGGTCCCACTCATACTTGGTAGACCATTCTTGAATACTGCCAAGGCCGTGATTGATGTTCATGAGTAATCGTTGAAATTAAGAGTTGGAAGTGAAGAAGTCACATTTAATGTCGACCGACTCATGAGCCATCCTCGCGAAGAAGATCTCAATTTCGCTGATTCTCTTCAAGAATTAGTCAACGAATATCTGGAGGATATCATGGCTATATGTAGTAAAGATCAAATTTTCTAAGGATCTGTTATTTACACCTCCTGAAGGAAATCTCGACATCCATTCAGCCATAGATCCTGGTCAAAATCAATCTCCCCTCTCCGAAAGTAACTTACTTGACAAGACTATCCAAATAGCACCGCTAGGTCAAGGCATTCCCCTACCTCTGTTAAGGAGAAGACCAATAAAGAAACAAGATTTCATTCCGGAACTTCAGGAATCACAGTCAAAAGAGGATTGTGTTGAAATTCCTGAACCAATCTTTGAAACTAAAGAAGACGTTTCTGAAGAAGAAGCATTAAGAAGGACAATTTCCAGAACCAAAGAACAAATAGCATCAGTGACCGCTATTAAGGAAGATGAATCAGAATCCCAGGAGAGATATGACTCGTTAGACAGAGCAGAAATAGTTAGAATGAAACCATCTATTGAGGAACCTCCGAAATTAGAATTAAATAAGTTACCCGAACAATTGGAGTATGCATTCTTAGAAGAAGAATTGCAACTCCCTGTAATCATTTCGAAAGATCTCACGTCCCACGAGAATGCGAAATTGATTCAAGTTCTGAAATCACATAAGAAAGCAATTGCTTGGAAGATTTTTGACATAAAAGGAATAGTCTGAACTATTGAAACCACAAGATCTTCATGGAAGATGATTTCAAACAATCATTTCAGAGGCAAAGAAGGTCAGTCCTATGATTCAAGAAGTTGTCAAGAAAGAATTAATCAAACTTCTGAACGCCGGTCTGATCTATCCTATATTCGATTCGCCATGGGTCATTCCTGTTCAAGTGGTACCCAAGAAATGAGGAATGACCGTAATCAAAAATGAGAATAATGAACTTATTCCAACACGGGAGGTCATCGGTTGGAGGGTTTGCATATATTATCGTAAACATAACGATGCAACCCGAAAAGATCATTTTCCATTACCATTCATTGATCAAATGTTGGAACGTCTATCAGGAAATGAGTTCTATTGTTTCCTTGACGGTTTTTCCAGCTACTTTCAAATTCCCCTCGACTCAAAGGACCAAGAAAAAACAACCTTCACCTGTCCTTATGGAACATTTGCCTATCGACGCATGCCCTTTGGGTTATGCAATGCACCATTTACATTTCAGCGATGCATGGTGGCAATATTTCACGACATGATTGAACGTTGTATGGAAGTTTTCATGGATGACTTTTCAGTCTTTGGTAGTACCTTTGATTCGTGCCTTTCTAACCTTGACAAGATGCTTACCCGGTGTGGAGATTCGAATTTAGTTCTAAACTAGGAAAAATGTCACTTCATGGTAAAAGAAAGAATAGTTTTAGGACATAAGATTTCAAAGTCAGGAATAGAAGTCGATAAAGCTAAGATTGAAACCATAGCTAAACTTACTAAACCTACCATAGTAAAAGCGATAAGGAGTTTCCTTGGACACGCCGGTTTCTACCGACGTTTCATCAAAGATTTTTCAAAGGTCATGCGACCTATTACTCATCTCCTTGGAAAGGAAGTTCCGTTTCTCTTTAATGAAGAATGTGTGCAAGCATTCAACTATCTAAAGGAACAGCTCACACATGCACCCATCATAATAGCTCCTGATTGGAGCTTACCATTCGGAATCATGTGTGATGCGAGTGACTTCGCAGTTGGAGCTGTACTAGGACAATGAAAAGATAAGCACTTTCTTCCAATCTATTACGCCAGCAAAACCTTGACCGGAGCTCAAGAGAATTACACCACCACGGAAAAAGAGCTGCTAGCAGTAGTTATCGCTTTTGACAAATTCCGTTCCTATTTCATCCTGTCCAAAACTACGGTTTACATAGATCATTCAGCCCTAAAATATCTATTCACTAAGAAAGATGCTAAACCGAGACTCCTACGATGGATCTTACTCCTTCAAGAATTCGACATTGAGATCAAAGATAAGAAAGGAGCAGAGAACGTCACAGCAGATCATCTTATTCGTTTGGAAAACCCAGCGATGGAACAATTTGCTGAACAAGATATCAGAGACAAATTTCTGGAAGAATAGCTTATGAGCTTAGGACAAGCTAACATAGGATCACAATTTACTGACACTCCTTGGTACGCTGACATAGCCAACTACCTAGTTGCTGAAGTAGTACAGAAAGGAATGAGCACATCCCGAAGAAGGAAGTTCTTCAGGGACGCTAAGTACTACTACTGGGAAGATCCATACCTATTCAGAATTTGCCCTGGTCAGATAATCAGGAATAGCGTAGATGAGAAACAAGCAACAGGGATTCTTCACCATTGTCACCACAAACCAACTGGAGGTCATCGTGGAGAAAACTTAACCACAAGAAAATTCTATGAATCAGGATTATATTGGCCGTCTATATTTCGAGGTGCCCAAGAGCTTGTAAAGTGTTGCGACGCATGCCAAAGACAAGGTATTATCTCTATGAAGAATGAGATGTCTCGAACTAATATCCAAGCTTGCGAGATCTTCGATATATGGGGATTAGACTTTATGGAGCCATTCCTTAAGTCTAATGGGAAAGAATATGTCATCGTAGCAGTAGATTACGTCTCAGATGGGTCGAAGCCCAAGCATTTCCAACCAATGATGCCAAAGTCGTCACCAACTTCCTGAAGAGACTCTTCTGCCGATTCGGAGCTCCCCGTGCTATAATAAGTGAGAGAGGCACACACTTCTGTAATACCTAATTTATGAAGGTGATGCAACAAGACGGAGTTACCCACAAAATGTCCACTGCCTATCATCCGCAGACTAACGGGTAGGTAAAAGTCACTAACAAAGCACTCAAGAGAATTCTAGAACTCACCGTCGGCCATCATGGGAATAAATGTTCCGAGAAACTAGACGATGCTCTGTGGGCATTCCGGACTGCTACCATAATCCTCTAGGAACTACACCATATCGCATGATCTATGGAAAAGCCTGTCACCTTCCGATGGAACTAGAGTATAAAGCTCTCTGGGCATTGAAAACCTGTAACCTTGATCCTTCAGTAACCGCTAGGCATCAGAAGATGCAGATGAATGAACTCGCTGAATTAAGAGACCACGCTTATGAGACGTCATATATCTACAAGGAACGAACGAAGCTGACACACAATGCAAAACTGATACCTACAAAGTTTGCTCCTGGGGATAAAGTTCTACTCTTTAATTCTCGATTTAAGAAATTCGCTGGAAAATTCAGATCAAGATGGAGTGGGCCATACAAAGTAATTCATGCTTTTCCACACGGAGCCATAGAGTTAGAAGGACCCACTGGAAACTTCAAAGTCAATGGTCACCGATTGAAAGCTTATCTAGAAGACCACGACAAGGAAAAGCATCTCTTCTTCTTTGATCCATTCTGAAGAAATACCAGGAAAAGTCGAGCTGTAACGACTTGATAAACAAAGCGTTCTTGGGAGGCACCCCTTGCTTATCCTTTTTATTTCTTAATTTTTATTTTCAAAATTATTTTCAGTCTACAAAAATATTTTACTGTGCACTAACCCTAAGCGCCATACTTACGCTTAGTACTTACTAGTTTGTTGAATGTATTCAGGCAAAATGCCAACTTTAGGAGCTTCTGATTGCATTCCAGTTCGCAGGAGGAGGACTCCCAGGGTTTACCTATTTGAGAGCAGTACAGATCAGCACTGGCCTTCAACGGGACAGTTAGGTCCAAGGCGTTTGATCCTAAAGAGTGTTGAGGAGGACATCAGTACGGCACCGCCAGCTCCTCCTGTATGACGCTCCAGGCATTTAGCTTCTAGAGGCGCTGAGAATCCAGAGCCACTAGTGACATGTGAGTCGCATACTGTGATTCATTACGGAGCCACCTTGAATGACCCAGATGTTACGTGGGCATTACTTAGAGACCAGCAGAGACTTTATCGAGCTCTCAGAGCATACCTTCAGCGTGAAGGAATGCTCCAGAGTACTCTACGCCCTTCGTCATTCAGACTAGCACGCCATGTTCCTCCAACATGACAAGCTACTCCCAGGCGTTCCACTCCAGTCTCAGTTCATTCTGTCGCCTCAGCCGCCTTTCCAGCTCATGCTACTCCCATCAAGCCGCCTGTATTAGCTATTTCGCCCGCTCCAGTCATTGAGATAATCCCTGTTCGTCAGCTACCTGAGGGCTGCTACTTAGTGACAGTACCTATCTCAGTAGAGCCACCCATAGCCCAGGTTTTTGAGATTACCGGGGGCATCCCTGATAAGGAGCCATTCCTGAGCCTATCACACCTGGAGTTGCCATCAGACATTTGTCTAGACACACTTTTGAGCCCTGAGTTGGATGCATGACAATCGCTTGAGTATTTTCTGAGACTCGAGGATGACAATGATCCCTTCGAACTTAATGGATACTTCGCAGACACCGCTCAAAAAATGGCCAGGAGAGTTGATGATGTAGCGTGAGGGTACGAAATAGTATTATTTTTAATACAAAATACTACAAAATATGACACAAGTTTTATTAATTTACGGATGGGATATACCTAAACCTTGCTACAACACTATAGGCAGTGTACCTAATCGTAGAGTAGTGTAGTTTTTAGTAAGTCCGGTTCGTTCCACAGGGAGCTGGTGATACTTACTATATTTTTAACTATATTTATATAAAATATATATAATTATATAAGTAGTAATATTATTATAAAAGGGGGGTTTTTACCGTTTAATGACCGGTTTGTCGATTTTATATTTTTAAGCGTAAAGATAAATGACAATAATTAAAGTGCGTAAAATAAATAAATGACGATAAATAAAATAACAATAAATAAAATTGCGATAGAATATGAAATAAAAGGATTATGCTTATTTAAACTTCCGTAATCATGATGTTTGACGTTTTGATTTTAATTAATTGTTACTCGGGTTAATTGTCCTTTGTCATGGTTTATTTGATACCTATCTGGTTTTTATCCATAATAGTCCATCGGTCATAAATATAAAGTGCGAGTGTCCTCGTCAAATTACCCTTATACCCGAAGTCAAATATTCCAATTAATTAAGGATTTAAACTGTGACGCAGTTATCACTTCTGTCAACAATTACACCAGTTATCACTGTATGTAATCTACCCCTGTTTTGATTAGATATGAATATTAATTTACCCACTTGATCAGTTTGAATAATCAATTACCCAACCCGAATAATTAATTAAATGATTATAATAGATTCCATATGAACGTCACTAAATAGGACAACCATAATCATTATTAATTATTAGGATAATTAATTTGAAGATAGGTTCGACAGACTCCAATGAGTTGTCACTCAATTAGACAATACCCCCCATCTATTAATAGTCAATAGTCCAATTTCCACAAGTGTCGGTCTTTTGCCCAAACCTTAATTATGGTACAAAGCCCAATTACCCAATTTTAGTAATTAGCCCAACATCATGATTACTTCGTTTTAAATAAGCATAATAATAACTTAGCTACGAGACATTAATATAAAAAGGTTGAACATAACTTACAATGATTAAAAATAGCGTAGCGTTACACGGACAGAATTTCGACTTACATACTCAAACGATCTCTATCATAAATCTTATTATTATCATAATTTAAACTTAAAATTAAGATTATTGTTATATCTTATTACATTAACATTATGATAGAGAATTATAGATATTGATATTAGATATAGAAAAGGGATTTAGGATAGAAAAGGGTGTGTTTTTACATTACGATTACAAAGCCTTTTATAGGCGAATTTAGAAATTGAATTTTCACTTATGACCCCTGAACTATGCTCAATTAACAACTTTTTATTATTTAATATTATTCTTATTATGAATTATTTAAATATTATATTTTATTCTTGTGCATAGTTGACTCGTAATTTTTACACCGTTGCGTCGAGCGTTGAGAGTTGACTCTGGTCCCGGTTCCGGATTTTCGAACGTCCTTGCGTACAATTTTATATTTTGTACTTTGCGTTTTGTAACTTGTACTCTTGTCATTTTTAGACATTTCTCATCAATAATTTGAACCACTTGGATTGTATTTTGTACATTTGAGCTTTTTGGACGTTTGCGTCTTCAAATCTTCGTTTTCGCCTTTTGTCTTCGCACTTATTTATTTAAACAATTACAATGAAAATATAATACAATTACATATGAAAACCTATTATTTAGGAGGGATATTGCTATGAAATATATGTTCCTTTTTAGCCTTATCAAATATCCCCACACTTGAGCGTTGCTTGTCCTCAAGCAATACAGAACTTGAAATAAAAACATACATGAATCACTTTTTTATTCATCACACTTTGTACATCAGTGATTTTGATATGGTGGTATAAACAATGATAGTAACGATAGAACCATGGTTAAAGGTGGGTGTGTCATCCACAGTTGCCTCGGGTTTAGGTCAACGACACTTGCAATCAAATAGCCGATTTACTTTCGGTTTCCAAAGCAAAGTGCACATTTGAAAGGCGATTTACAGTTCCACATGACTATGAAAATTTAGATCCGTTAGGAAATTGGATCTTTATGAAAACATTTGATCTTTTGAAAATTCAAGCTAGATTTTACCCTAGATAAGTTTTCCGGAATAACCCTTCACCGGTGTTGCAAAATATTTTTTTTTTTTTTTTGTGGGTTGTGTGGGTTTCAGATTTGAAAATTTTAGCTCAACACTTGTGGTTTTGTGTTACCCACTTGCTAACCTTGTATTGGAAAAGCAACACGTCCAGTTTACTTGTTCCGTATATTACCTTTCGGTAAACTACCGTCCGGTTGTAAAGGAAAGCGATGAACAAGAAACTGTTAAGGCAATGTCTAATGACATGCATATGATTATGGTCTTAAAACGTGTCGGATGCTAGTACTATCCTTTGTAGGAGCAATAGTAAAGATCATCCTATGATTTTTCGGTCTGGCACAAGGTCCTGTCTCCGACCATGCTATGCAACCACCGTTCTTACGGTTGATACCCGATTTGGTTCAGGTGACCTAATGAATTCCAGGTGAATTCCTAGGATTTTACGTTCAATGGTAATGAACGCATTGAAAATGGGTTTTCAGAAAACAAATCGGTTTGTATTTTGATCAAAATATTTTCTCGTTCAAGCTCGAGTTTAGATATCATCGAATTCCATGAGTTTGTAATTCTCAATCTTTAAGGTCAATCTCTAGGATTGAGTAATATCAGTCTTAAAAGCTGATTTTTGATCTTTAAGGAGATTATCCTTTCTGGGGATTTGATTCATTAGTCTTATCAAGCTAATTTGCACGGTGCCCCCCCATTATGCGAGATAAATCCTTCTCATGGTTAGGATAAATCTGACCACATGGCGACCCTGTTTGATGCTGAGGTCCGTGGATTTCCTGCTGATTTTAGAGATGACTTTTCTAGATTTTTCGTCAACCTACAGCTGGTCTGAACGACAACTTCATGACCTAAATCAAGAAGCGTGTTTCTTTTTCGGAAGACTTTACTTCCTTTTAATGATGGAATTGATTCATCGTGTAGATCCATCTTTCTTACAGTAAATCGGGTAAACCAGTTAATTTAGTCCAAAGTAAAAGCACCTGCAATAACTTTACAAAAACATGTGATAGATAGTTTTTAATTGAATAACTTGGTACATTCTCCCCACACTTGGCTTTTTTCATGCGTCTTTTTATATCTTAATAAATAAATTCAAGCGTTTTAGTTGTTTCTCAATTTATGTCCTTTCCGAGGTAACAATAATTTCGGTATTATCACCTAGTTTTCATCGTTCATAAATATGTATAAACATGATTTTGAGTTCATTTAATTGAAAATTTTTTCAAATTTTCACAAAATTTGGCAAATAAACTAAGTGTAAACCCGAGAGAATTTATAACCCTTCCCCACACTTGAGATCATGCAATGCCCTCATTTGCATGAAATCAGACTATAATTATAAATTCATGAGGGTGATTAGTGTAGAAAAGTGATTAAAAATACCCAGTTTGTAAGCATATTATTTTACATCACATTTGATATTTTGTGCCTTGTCATCAAAATTAGTAGCTTTTTGTTGAACTTAATGACAGTCTTTGAAAGTGCGCTGTTTTACCCTGTTGTGTACATAACATAAAATACAAACATATATATACATATTTTTGAAGTTTGGTACATAACCCCACGTTCAAAAATTTATAATATATAATATTTTTGGCATGCTTTAGATCAATAAAATTAAAAATAATGATAACAAAATTTGTCGCCCCGCCCTCGGGTAAAACAATTTCGGTTCAATGACCTAGTGTTCAACTTACGACGAATTTTAAAAATCATATTTTTAACTTAATGAAATAAAGTAAATTTTGTTTTTTAAAATCACAATAAAACATAAATTAAAATGCATATTAATTTCAAATAAAACCTAAAAAAAATAAAAATTCAGAATGGAGGGAGAAAACTAGTTCTTTAGTGTCTGCTAGCGGAAAAGACCAATCGAATTCCATTCTCGGAACTAAACGAGAACAGAACAACTAACTCCAAACAGCATTTTCTTTTTAGAATATTTGAATCTCCTCACACTTAGGTAGATGTGGTGTCGAAATTGTGATTAACTTCATCGTCAATTTCTCTTGGACCATAATCAACTTGCATATCTGTGACTTTTGCTTTAAGCCAGTGACCAGCTTTTTCCGTAATATCCACAAATTCAACTAGCTTCGCCTTTTCTTTAGGCGACAGATTGGATACTAACCGGTTACATAACTTAAAGTTCCCCTTACTTTTAGCATCAATAACCCGTTTAAAAAGTTTCTTCATTGAACTGTTAATAACGGGGTTATTTAATTTCGTATCAACTATGGGGTTCTTTATTATCAAGTCATCATTAGGTGTTACTTCATTTTTCCCACACTTAGGCGTTTCATTATTGCTAAGCACTTCCGTTGGAGTTGGTAAAACAACATGGTTCTTACCAATCGTTTTTATTGGTTCAACGGTTTTGGTTGGTGGAGGTTTAGATTTTCGAATCATAAAGGTGATCGATTTGTCACCACTTTTAAGTGTCATTCTTCCATTTCCTACATCAAATAACGCCCCGGTGGACGCAAAGAATGGTCGACCTAAAATTAGAGGAATGTTTGGGTCCTCTTCTATGTCAATGACAATGAATTCGACTAGAAAGGTTAAATTACCTACTTGAACGGGTAGGTTGTCAGCAATTCCAACTGGGTTCTTAATGGTTTGATCAAGGAGTCGAACACTCATATCCGTTGGAGTTAACTCACCTACACCTAATCTCTTATATAATGAAAGAGACATAACACTTATACTTGCACCTAAATCTGCTAGTGCATCATACATGACACAATCACTAAGTAGACAAGGAACAATAAATTCACCCGGATCACCTACCCTAGGTGGAGGTTTTGGTGGAACTGTCTTCACCGGGTTTACTTCTACGGCTTTTGTTTCTTGTACTTTCTTATTCTTTTTCTTCTTCTTCTTTCCAGAAGTATCACAATCTTTATTACTTATTACTTGCTCATACTCAACTCCTTTTCTTGGAAACGGGATGGGTGGTTTGTATGGTGCCACCACTGGCTTTACATACTCTGGTGGTGGTGGTGTAACTTCTTCATTGTTACTCACATCTAAAACCTTCCCAATTTCTGGAGCTGGTTTTTCAGAATTTGTTGACACCATGTTAACATTTTCATTCCGAGGATTTACTTCATTATTACTCGGTAGCTTTCCTTGTTCCCTTTCACTCATCAATCTAACAAGAGTACCTACTTGTTTTTCTAGATTCAAAATGGAAGCTTGTTGAGTTCTAAATGACTGATCAAACCTCTCATTCGTTTGGGTTTGAGTTTCAATAAATTATGTTTGAGATTCAACTGGCTTAAATACCACTTCTTCCAGATTTGACTTCTTCTCGTCGGTTTGTTGTGGTGGTTTATACAAGCCAGGTCTTTGTTGATTGAAAGTGTTGTTTTGAGTTGGTTGGTTATTCGGACCTTGTTGGTTATACGAGTTATTGTCGGGTCCTTTTGGATTGTAAAGAATGTTTTGATTTCGATTGAAGTTTGGCCTTGGCGGTTGATAATTATTCTGATAACTATTTTCCAGCCTTTGGTTCATGTAGACAACATTCTCACGTTGTTCCATCGTTTGTTCAATGTGACAATCTTTCATTAAGTGTGGTCCACCGCATTGCTCACAACTGATTCGTATTGCGTGAATATCTTTATTCATCTTTTCCATTCGTCTCTTGAAAGCATCTATTTTTGCGGAAACGGAATCAAAGTTATGGCTAGAATCGGCTCTAGCCGCTTTAGATGAACGATATATATCTTTCTCTTGGTGCCACTCATGAGAGTGGGAGGCTGTGTTATCAATAATTTTGTAAGCTTCAGTTGCGGTTTTCTTCATAATGGAACCACCAGCTGTTATGTCGATGTCTTTTCGTGTAGCAACGTTGACACCTTGGTAGAATATTTGTACTATTTGGTAAGTGTCTAAACCGTGTTGAGGACATCCTCTCAACATCCTTCCGAATCTTGTCTATGCCTCATATAATGTTTCATTTGGCTTTTGCGCGAACGTAACAATTTCTCCTTGAAGTCTCACGGCTTTAGATGCCGGAAAGAATTGTTTAAGAAATTTTTCAACTAAAACATCCCATGTGTCAATCGCCCCTTCAGGTAACGATTCTAACCAATCTTTGGCTTCTCCCTTTAAAGTCCAGGGAAACAACATGAGATAGATCTGCTCATCTTCCACTTCTCGGATTTTGAATAGTGTACAAATTCTTTTAAACGTACGAAGGTGTTCGTTAGGATCTTCATTCGGTGCACCACTGAATTGGCATTGGTTAGTTACCATGTGTAGAATTTGTCCTTTGATTTCATAATCTGGAGCATTAACTTCTGGCTTAATAATGGCGTGACCTTGGCCCGTGCGTGTGGCTCTCATTCGATCTTCCATACTTAGAGGTTTCGTTACTTCCATAATTGAATTTGTTGAATACGAATCACTAGAGGATTCTGATTTAATGGTTTGTGGCTCAGGAGGAATAATTAGTGGTTCTGGATCTTGGAATTGTCCCTGAATATTCTCCGGATTCTCAATTGTGAGGTCGGGTTCAAAAGATGGATTATCGGAAATTTGAGTTGGAGTTCTTGGTCGACTAGATGATGATTCTAAAGAAAAATCAACGGCGACAATATTGTTAAACGATGTCTTGATCGAATTACAGGTGGTGAACGTATGACCGGTGGTGAACGTCTTGCTCGGTGCATTCACTGAATATCCTATTAGTTTTTAAAAGGAAAGAAAAATTATAATAAGTTATCCAATCAATAGACTTTTCTGATTTTGCCCACGTTTCGAATAGCCAAAAGATGCAGCAGAGGGGCAGGATTCGTTTGGTCTCAATATAATTGAGTACTGTTTGGCTCCAATAACCCGGTCCATGTACAAATCCAACTATTACTACGAACCAGAAAATTTTGATGTCTATCAATTTAACCACTTAAAATAAATTTTCGTAATTTTAAGAAATTTAGAGAAGAAGTAGAAAAAAATCAAGTCCTAAAAACTAGAATGGCGAGAAATAAGAGAGAAAAAGATTGCGCGTCGAAAAATGTTGAAAAATAAAAAGGTCGAAAAATAGGCGTCGAAAAATAAAAATAAGAAAGTAGCGCGAAAAATGGCGTCGCAAAATTCTAAAGCACCTAAAACTTAGTCTAAGGAATAAGCACTTAAGGGATTTTACGGCAAACCTAAAAATTCTAGAAATAAAAATAACTATGGCAAAACTAAACTTAATACTAAAAATCTAAAGGTAATAAAACTTAAAAAAAAAAAAATTATTATTTATTATTTTTTTTAAAAAAAAATTTTTTTTTAAATTTTTTTTTTTTTTTTAAAAAAAAAACGAATATTTTTTTTTTACAAATTTTTTTTTTTTTTAAAAACGAATTTTTTTTTTCTTAAAAAAAAAATTTTTTTTTTACAACCTTTTTTTTTTTTTTTAAAGATTTTTTTTTACAAATTAATAATTTTTTTATAATTATTATTTTTTTTCAAAACTTTTTTTTTAATTCATTTACTATTCATGAATAGTAAATGAAAAGAAATTAATTAATTTACTATTCACATGAAAGCGACATGATAGAAATTATTAACTACAAGTTACATAATATACCCCTGAAGTATTTAATAAATACGACTTTTTAAATCTTTTACGATTCAAAATAGATTATAAAATATTATTATATTATTATATTCTATTTCAATATTATTATATTATTATATTCTATTTCAATATTATTATATTATTATATTCTATTTCAATATTATTATATTATTATATTTTATTTCAATATTATTATAATTAAAAATATAGCGTTTTAGCGCTCCCCGGCAGCGGCGCCAAAAACTTGATGATGTAGCGTGAGGGTACGAAATAGTATTATTTTTAATACAAAATACTACAAAATATGACACAAGTTTTATTAATTTACGGATGGGATATACCTAAACCTTGCTACAACACTATAGGCAGTGTACCTAATCGTAGAGTAGTGTAGTTTTTAGTAAGTCCGGTTCGTTCCACAGGGAGCTGGTGATACTTACTATATTTTTAACTATATTTATATAAAATATATATAATTATATAAGTAGTAATATTATTATAAAAGGGGGGTTTTTACCGTTTAATGACCGGTTTGTCGATTTTATATTTTTAAGCGTAAAGATAAATGACAATAATTAAAGTGCGTAAAATAAATAAATGACGATAAATAAAATAACAATAAATAAAATTGCGATAGAATATGAAATAAAAGGATTATGCTTATTTAAACTTCCGTAATCATGATGTTTGACGTTTTGATTTTAATTAATTGTTACTCGGATTAATTGTCCTTTGTCATGGTTTATTTGATACCTATCTGGTTTTTATCCATAATAGTCCATCGGTCATAAATATAAAGTGCGAGTGTCCTCGTCAAATTACCCTTATACCCGAAGTCAAATATTCCAACTAATTAAGGATTTAAACTGTGACGCAGTTATCACTTCTGTCAACAATTACACCAGTTATCACTGTATGTAATCTACCCCTGTTTTGATTAGATATGAATATTAATTTACCCACTTGATCAGTTTGAATAATCAATTACCCAACCCGAATAATTAATTAAATGATTATAATAGATTCCATATGAACGTCACTAAATAGGACAACTATAATCATTATTAATTATTAGGATAATTAATTTGAAGATAGGTTCGACAGACTCCAATGAGTTGTCACTCAATTAGACAATACCCCCCATCTATTAATAGTCAATAGTCCAATTTCCACAAGTGTCGGTCTTTTGCCCAAACCTTAATTATGGTACAAAGCCCAATTACCCAATTTTAGTAATTAGCCCAACATCATGATTACTTCGTTTTAAATAAGCATAATAATAACTTAGCTACGAGACATTAATATAAAAAGGTTGAACATAACTTACAATGATTAAAAATAGCGTAGCGTTACACGGACAGAATTTCGACTTACATACTCAAACGATCTCTATCATAAATCTTATTATTATCATAATTTAAACTTAAAATTAAGATTATTGTTATATCTTATTACATTAACATTATGATAGAGAATTATAGATATTGATATTAGATATAGAAAAGGGATTTAGGATAGAAAAGGGTGTGTTTTTACATTACGATTACAAAGCCTTTTATAGGCGAATTTAGAAATTGAATTTTCACTTATGATCCCTGAACTATGCTCAATTAACAACTTTTTATTATTTAATATTATTCTTATTATGAATTATTTAAATATTATATTTTATTCTTGTGCATAGTTGACTCGTAATTTTTACACCGTTGCGTCGAGCGTTGAGAGTTGACTCTGGTCCCGGTTCCGGATTTTCGAACGTCCTTGCGTACAATTTTATATTTTGTACTTTGCGTTTTGTAACTTGTACTCTTGTCATTTTTAGACATTTCTCATCAATAATTTGAACCACTTGGATTGTATTTTGTACATTTGAGCTTTTTGGACGTTTGCGTCTTCAAATCTTCGTTTTCGCCTTTTGTCTTCGCACTTATTTATTTAAACAATTACAATGAAAATATAATACAATTACATATGAAAACCTATTATTTAGGAGGGATATTGTTATGAAATATATGTTCCTTTTTAGCCTTATCAAGAGTATTTCGTAGACTACTTTATTTTCTTTTATCTTTCAAATCATTGTAAAAAAAGTTATATATTAGTGGAAATGCTACTCTCTTCTATTCTTCATGCGGAATTTTATCAAAGAGACTGGTCCTTTCCAGCATTAGGAGCCCGACCGTAGGAAAACCCAGCATTAGGAGAGTAACCTGACCGTAGGGAAGTAATCTTTCCTCAAATCTCTTTCAATTATCACGCACTAAAATCTCTAAGTGTGGGGTCATCCCCGCAACAAACTTAGAGATTCTAGAAGATACTGTCCTTAATTTATAAAATATTAAAATATTCTATTTCAGAGAACATTATGGACAATGTTCTTCTAAGTGTGGGGTATTGGGTAAAGGTTTAAGGACAAGTAACCGTAAACGCCAAGTTTTAAAAAATTCTAAAGTGATCAGCAAAGAATATTTACGTAATTTTGAAAAATTCTTACCTCGTTTTACCCAAAAGATTCTATAAAATTGCTAGAAATCAGTTTTCGGAACATTCACTAGAACGGAATGATTACGCTAAAACTCATGATTTATGTCAAAAGATTTCTTTCGAAAAATATGTAAAAGGCTACGCATGACCAAGCACGACCCCTGCTCCCAAAAAGTGAGGACTCTTAGACCCAAAGTATCTATATGACCCATCAAATCTGCAGTACTGTGCCAATTCAATTGATGAGCGTGTCGGTGTACGGTTTGAGTTAGAACTTGGTTTTGACATATGTTTCGAGACAAATGGTTAGTAAGCGCCATACGTGGTGCAGATGCGATACTCCTTCTGAAATCATTCTGAATAGAGAAGACAAAAAAGCCATCTGTTTCCATTTCCACTCCACGCATTTAAAACCGACCAACTCACACAAAGAGTTGAAGAACCATAAATAATCACCCCAAATTCACCCCCAAAATACACTACCCATTCACCTTCATTCCTTTTCCTCTTTTCAAAAAGATCCAGAGATTGATAAAGAGATAGATCGATCAAATTCGCTTCAAAAGCACTTGTTAAAAGATTCCGAACCCCTGATTATTTTTGATAGGTCAAAGACCTGTTTTCAGTGAATTATCACTTCCTCTCTGGGCACCAGGAACAAAGAACAAATGTTATGAAGAAAGGGTATGCCAAAAAAAAAATATATATTGAAAGAGCAAAGTCTCTAGAATAAAGGCAAGAAAAACCAGAGAAGTTTCCCAAAGAAATATTGCCGAAAGAGCCAAGAAAAATTCTAGATAAAAGTCTTAGCAAAATCCGTATCTTCCGAAGAAACTTTTTACAGAATTCAAGCCGTTCTCAATCCAAAATGGATACTCTGAGGAATTAAAATCTATCAATTCTCTATGGAAATCAAAAGATCTGGATACCTTTCACCTTTCCATAAACTCCTCAACCAACCTTACAACCCGTCTTCCTCTTGAAAGAATGCCTAGGAAGAAGATCAGTGCCGTCCTTACTTAACCGGTGGAGATATTGATGCTTTACCAAGCCTATGATGAGAACTATTACACGACTGGCTTCTGAATGACAATACAACTAGATTAGGGCACCCTAAACACTTGAGTGATATGAGTGATCCGCTAGTGAGAAGCCTGGTCATGTGTACTCTACATCTGAGAGTTGGAAAGTATGCCTTTTTCACTATGGACGTGATTGAAATCTAGCGACTAAAAACATTGAAGTTCGAAACTTTCTCTAATACTTTCAAAAGATGTGACAACTTCTTATGAAGGCATAATAAAAAGATCTGAGGGTGGGCAAGTAAGAATCTATTAGAAAGAACCTTATATTCCTGCTTTTTGCTTGAGGACAAGCAAAGCAAAGTGTGGGGTATTTGATATCGGCCAAAAAGTCATGTTTTTACACCCGATATTAAGCCCTAAATCCATAAAGTTCCAAACTTTATCCCCAAAATTATCGCTTTGTCGGTAGATTTTGCATATTAAGTAATTACGAAGGCAATGCAAAAAGAATCAAGTAAAACGGAGTTAAAACGAAGAATGTAGAGCGAAAACGGTGAAAATCAAGTTACGATCCAGGAAACAAGCTGACCAGGGCAGCAAACGGCTTGCCAAACGGCCTGCCACAATGGGAAAAACTTGTCATACGGGCCAAGTAAACGACATCGAAAATGGGCTACCTCAGCAAGCGGCCCCTGCAAACGGCTTGCCAAACGGCCTGCCAGCCGTTTGGAGGCAAAAATCAAGTCTATTTAAAGGGATTCTTCCATCCATTTTTACACACACTCAATTTGTAATTCACTTTATATTTTCAAGTTTTTTAGTAGTAGCTAGCTTAGCTTTTATTTTCCGGAGGATATCCCGGCGAGTCCCTGCAATCTCGGGCAGATTTCTTTAGCTTTTTCAGGTTTTTATCCGAAACGCTTGTCTTTTGTATTAAACATGTATTGTTACCATTTATGTTTAATAATGCTTTCTGATATTACCATGTTAACTTAATTAATCTGTATGTTGCCATGATAGAAGTTTGGGTTAGCGTAATTATGTTAAATTAGTACAGTTACTATTTTTATACTGAACTTGTGAGTCTGATAGATTTGTATGCTAGCATCTTAAGGATTGACCAACCTAGGTTGTGATCAGGACTTGTCCACCTATATGAACTTATCTACTTCATAGGATTAAGACCCCTGGTTATACTGTGCCTGAAGATTCTATGAACTCGGTATGGCCGGAGTTCTCGAGAGGCATCTAATGCGCTTTTAAGACATGGAACATAGGAATCGAGACATGAATGACCTAGTATGCCTATTAACTATTCTAAAGTGACCTCTTAGGAGCTTTTAAGATCTAGCTAGTTCCTTGACTGCTAGATTTCTTCAGCTTTTTCAAGTTTTTATCCGAAACACATGTCTTTTGTATTAAACATATAGTGTTACCATTTATGTTTAATAATGCGTTCTGATATTACCATGTTAGCTTAATTAATCTGTATGTTGCCATGATAGAAGTTTGGGTTAGCGTAATTATGTTAAATTAGTACGGTTACCTTTGTTATACTGAACTTGTGAGTCTGATAGATTTGTATGCTAGCATCTTAAGGATTGACCAACCTAGGTTGTGATCAGGACTTGTACACCTATATGAACTTAGCTACTTCATAGGATTAATACCCCTAGTTATACTGTGCCTGATGATTCTATGAACTCGGTATGGCCGGAGTTCCTGAGAGGCATCTAATGCGCTTTTAGGACACAGAACTTAGGAATTGAGACATGAATGACCTAGTATGCCTATTGACTATTCCAAAGAGACCTCTTAGGATCTGTTAAGATCTAGCTAATGCCTTGACTGTATGATCCAAACATATTGCATGTTCTTGTTTGATTGGTGCCCTAGGATTAAGTCATATCAACTGTTTAGGTATCTGCTAGGTTTCTATCTGCTTTACTTTCAGTATATCAACTGTAATGTTGTATAATGCTTGATTTGGTATGATCTCATTAGTATGATGAAATGGTTGTTAGTTTTCATTTAAGGTTTTGTCAACTTAACCCGACGGACTCCTTCCGTTTGTGATCAGTGTTCAATCAACACGGCATATTGTTATTCAGTTAACTAAACTGATAACAAGGTTTAGGATTAGAACTTAACTCACTAATAAACCTAGTGCTTTACTGAGGATAACCTCTGAGGTATAGTTACCTTTCAATTATACAACCAAGTGACATGCTTTTCACTACTCAACGAGAACTCTGAGAGTCTAGAGATAAGTAGGTCTGTGTAATTGGCTCATCCAACCAGATCTACACCATTCCAATCATAGCTTTAACATAAACATAATTACCTTTCCCTAGCCCAAACTAATATCTTGGTCAACATTTCCCTAATCTGCATACTCCGGATATCCTTCTACTTTCTTTATTTTTCCGCATTTAGGACTATTAGCTTAAAACAAACTACTATCCTTTACCCAGGTAATTTAAACAAAGACAATTATACACTTGATCTTCAATTCGTTAAACCATTCAAAAGTACAACCCTAGGTTAACTTACACCTTCTACCATTAGAAAGTCAAAAGTAAATTTAGGTCCCGCAAAATATAGATAATAAACCACTGTTCTCTACTCTGATCACCTGATTCTGACATCTTGCGACCTAACGACATCGCACGAATAGAATCGTCCGTTTCGGTCATATCAGCTCATAAGGTTGTGTGTATACAAGCCATCCCAGTGATGGGACGCCGCACGGGTATCTACTTCCTCGGTATATCACCGAAGTGAACTACCTTCTTGCATTGAAGGCGATGAGAAAACAACTACCTTGGGTGTGACAACCCGTAAATTTTCGGCAAAATTTAAACAAAAATCTTTATATGATTTCATTTAACCTCGACTAATTCTGACGATTCACGAATAATTATTTGTAAATAATTACGCATTAATTTGATATATTAATATTATTATTATTAATATTCCTTTTAAACAAGATATCAATAATTAATATCTTTATTATCAGTATTGTTATTATGAATAAAAAAAATATTGACAAATATTCTTGGAAAAGTAGTAAATCAATTTGTTTATTTTAAAAAAAAATATATAAAAAAAATCCTTAAAATAAATGATTTTTTAATAAAATAAATAAATAAATTACTTTTTAATTAAAAATTATAACGGAAAACTAATTTTATTATTTTATTTTGTGCATTATCCCATGACCTAACATTTAATACTTTTGAATTTTAAAATCCCATTAAAAATTAAAATATTTCTTTTTCTTTTAATTATTTTATTCTTTTTACCTAATTTTTTCAAGTATAAATACCCCTCATTTCTCATTCAAACTCACAACAAAAAAATTTCTCTCATTCTCTCTTTGAAGAATTACTACTAGTTGATATCCAGATCACTTACTTTCTTTACTTTCCTTCTTGCGTGGAATACTTCAAATGCTATTTAATGTGAGTTTATCTGCTCCCTTTTTATATATTTTTGGGCTGAGAATACATGCGCAACTTTTATAACTGTTTTACATGTATCAACTATTAAACTGTGATATGTTGGGCTATGACCAGCAAGTCCCCAACCGACAAGTATAAACGATAACTTGTACGGGGTAAACTTGAAAGTCTAGTCTAAATATCAGTACCAACTGTTAAACTATGCTATACCCGGCTATGTCCGACTAAGTCCCTACAGTGATATTTTTAATTGCTGCGGCATTCTTAATTATTGGGGATAGGCCTATCGGGAGTAACGTCCCTGATACATTTGACTAAGTCTTTGTATTACTTGATAATAAAATTAAACGACAAGGACAGAACAACTTGTCACGGGGCAAACAACGTTTAGTCTAAATATCACGCACTGGCATAACTTTTTGATCCTGCGAGAGATCAACTTGACTGGATCTGAGTGATCTACTTATGAAAAACAAATCTTGTGGTCAAACACTATTACTGAAATCATTATTTATGACAAACCTATGAACTCACTCAACCTCGTGTTGACTTTTTAAGCATGTTTATTCTCAGGTACTTAAATATTGCTTCCACTGTATATCTACTGCTTTGATGATGATTGCTTGCTATGCTTGGAGTCTTCATTACATATCATATCAATTAAAGACATATTTATCTTCCACTGCAAAACTCAACAAAACGTCTCATGTAGAGTCGTTCTCGTTTATACAACTGTGAATTGATATATTAAGTCACGTTATTCTTCCAGGCCCTATCTGGAGGACGTGACAGATTGGTATCAGAGCAGGTTGTTGTAGAGAACCAGGATTGCATTTTATGTGTGCCTTATCAATTAGGTACCTTAGCAATGTAGGACTACAACTTTCCTTGACTATAGTGCCTTTAATTGTTGCCTTTAACTGTTAAATGCTACCCTATACTTTAGAAACTTTACTTATCTTAGAATGCCAAGCCAATCTAAGAACTCTGCTCATTCTCCTAAGTACCATCCAATTCCACCACCATATTTAAATGCGACACCATGATTTCTGAAATTCTCGACATTCCTTTGTCATCTATCATGGTTTTTTGTATTACATATGTATTACATGAAATGTTATCAATGATTCTTGAAATCTCTACTATTCATATTCATTACTTTTAAAATCTTTGATTTCTCGTTATTTTTTATCATTGAATTTTCTTGACGGATGGCGTCTACGAAACTCTAGAATGGAAGGGTTTGGATTACCGATTTAAAGGATCCTATAGCTCAAGCCCCTAGACCTGAATAGGCCATTACGAATTGAAAGTCTTTAGTCGAAAGATTATCAGATTACATACTTATCATTTTATGATCTCGACACGTCATACTGCCATTATTGGAATATAGACACATCATATCTTATTATATCTTATCATATCTATCCCAGTAAACTTTGTCTACCACTTTTCCTAAATTTCCTCCATAAATCACGGAAATCTTTTTGCTATAAATACGTATTCAAGGAGACGAATATATCATTCAGTATTCAATACCCATTTCATATCAAACCCTATTCCAAACACATAATATGAATTTCTCGAACTCTTCGAGCTCCAACGACAGCGTAACCGGAACAAACGAACCAATCAGCCATCATCTATTCTGGATGAATTGGGGATGGGTTCGTAGCCGACTCAATCAATGGAGGCAAGAAGAAGGTGATCCCTTCCACCAACCGAATTCACCTCTTGGCGAAGAACCTGAAGCACTTACCGGCGAACCAGTCCGAAACACTATTTTCTCCCTTCTTTCCAGGGTATCCCATCACGAATATATAATATCAAAGATTCTAGATCTTATTCACCCCCTTGTTCCAACCGCCAATCATCCCGGAATAGTAGAAGAAGTCAACAAGCTTCGCGCTCGAGTGGTGGCTCTGGAGAATATGGTGTGAATTCTACAAGCATCAACAGCGCCAGCAGCATGACCAGTACCACCATTACCATCATCACCACCAACAACAACTTCTGCATCCCACGCCTCAACATCACACCCAGTACCTCAAACATCAACATCATACGCCCATAGATACCAAGGAATATTAGTAATAATGAGTTAAGATGTATTGACTCATTCTTCATGAAGAATTATATATGTATACCTTATATATATGATTTGGAACAATAATAAATCTCGTCGTACTAAGCAATTACGTGTGAATCTCAACTAGTATGTACTACTTGGTTAATTCATATCACTAATATGCTATGATGTACACCTTTCGTTAATGACTTAACAATTGTTAATCACTGCTTCAACACAATAAACTCCATTTCATAATAAATCAAGTGTAACGATGAATGTATTGATTCATAACTTCATTAGCCAAATATTTCGCGACAATTATGAAATCTCTAAGGTTTTGGAGATTATTCATTCTCGCTTCAACCGTAAATCAAATGAGTTTAATATTATATTAACTCATTAAATCCATGATTACATGTGAAGAAAAATATATATGTACATACATTTTCATAAAGACTGTAATTAAAACTCTTTAGTACAAACTGTTAATTGTGAAAATATTTTAATGGGTAGGTAATACCCAAGAAATATTTATATCTCACATTAATATGTTACATTGTACATTCTTCAATTCTAATTCTCATGAATTATATTCATTCATATTCTATGATGAATTATCACATTAAACCACCAAAATTATCATTCATTACTTTTGAAATCAACAACGCCTATTCGTCAACCATTAGATCCGTTGACGATTACAGTCAATCATCTAAAAATAAAATTTCTTGAAACCGTTGATAACCGATGATTCAAATATGGCTGCATTAAATGCAGAGGAAACATTGTAGAAGGTCTTAAGGGCCAAAACTTTGATGATAAAGAATGGTATAAGCTCAGATTTGGGACTGGAAAATGGATTGAGCAAAGTATGAAGGAGGCTGTGGACAAATCACAAAGATTAAACCTGCCTTCAAAGAATCCAAATGATTCAGTATCGGCTGAGGTCATTAACGAATACCTTACTCCTGACTCTAAACCTTTACGGACAAATCTTCTTTATCATCCTTCGATCTTAGAAATTCTAAGATATCATTGTATCATTCGTTATAAATATCCTCTATATTTCTGAAGATATCTTCATAACAATTCTTGACAGCAATTAATTGTCTCTTTGCGATATCTTTATTACATCATAAAGGAAACTGTATTAGTTTCTATATTCTGTAAAATTCAAGTTATAAATGTTTTGAAGAAGTGTTGGGAATTGAAGCATGAGTTAGTATAATATAATGACGTCAGGCCAACGTGATTATATTACAGTAAGTCATGCTAAATTTTTAATGGAAGATGATGATTCATAGACTTTATAATCATCATTTGCCATGTTACACGACTCTTACATTCTATTTAACCTCCAAACATATCAAGAAAATATTTTCTTGATGATTCGGTCTTTTCCGGATATTCTAGTAATTTGACAAATCAAATCATGCTATTACCTTTCCTTCTGCTTTGTATATTATGATCATTCGAAACTTCATACCTACAAATTCTGGACCATTACTCACTTTACTTAAGAGTCGAGAGGAGAATAAAAAGGCAAAGAGCTCCGACATACAAGGGAAAATATAAAGCCCGATAACAACACCGAAATTACAGACCGTGTATATCAATGCGTATAGTAATATAAAGACATGGGAGAACTAAATACACAATAAATCCTAGAGCATAATAGAAGTAAACAGACTCCTCTGGTGGGAGTTGAAAAAGAAGAAAGATTGTGGCGATAACCAATATAAGGTCAAGAACAAGAACTGGATTGAGCATATTAACAAATCTTTTGGAAGTATGAATTGAGGAAGAAAGTATAGAAGTGGTGAAGATAATGAAACGGAAGAAGCTAATTTATAGCGAAATTCCAGACATAGCAATCGAGGCAATTCACCGCATTTAATTAAAGAAAATCCCAATTTCCTTAATTACCGGAGAATCAAATCTTATAAAGATTATGAAGATTTCTTTAAATCCCTTGAATTCCGGAAATCAACTTTAACCATATCAAAAGTTAAGGCGAACATTTAGTTTCCCTATTTCAATCTTTTATGATATCTTCGTTTATACTCTTCTTGTAATCGAATCGTTTCATCCATATTACCTAATGTTGATAAAAACTCTATTTTTCAACTCATATTCATCATTCTTATTGTAAATAATGACGATCTCTATCAAATTTCATGATTATGATTTTCATGAACTCCTCTCTATTTTGTCAACCCTAATATTGTGGCATAAACGCTCAAGGTTTAAATAAGCTCACTATTATTCATCACACATTTCATGTATATTGAAATGCTTGTATAACGTCATCATCTCTTTCTGAGGAAAACCTAATCAATGACACTCTTGTTAAATCCTTTAGATAACCTCCGCATTAATAATAAAATGCACTTCGTAAAATTTATGGATCGTAAGATTTAAACGCTAGAAACAAAAACAATATCCTATTAGTTGGAATTCACGAAAGGCCCCGAGCATACCTGGGAACGTGAAGACCAAATAAAACAAAAATATCCTCACCTGTTTACAAACAACGCCGACTGATGGCAACAACTAAATTTCGGGACAAAATTTCTATTAACAGGGGGATACTGTGACAATCCGAAAATTTTCGGCAAAATTTAACCAAAAATCTTTATATGATTTCATTTAACCTCGACTAATTCTGATGATTCACGAACAATTATTTGTAAATAATTACGCATTAATTTGATATATTAATATTATTATTATTAATATCCTTTTTAAACAAGATATCAATAATTAATATCTTTATTATCAGTATTGTTATTATGAATAAAAAAAATATTGACAAATATTCTTGGAAAAGTAGTAAATCAATTTGTTTATTTAAAAAATATATATATAAAAAATCCTTAAAATAAATGATTTTTTAATAAAATAAATAAATAAATAAATTACTTTTTAATTAAAAATTATAACGGAAAACTAATTTTATTATTTTATTTTGTGCATTATCCCATGACCTAACATTTAATACTTTTGAATTTTAAAATCCCATTAAAAATTAAAATATTTCTTTTTCTTTTAATTATTTTATTCTTTTTACCTAATTTTTTTAAGTATAAATACCCCTCATTTCTCATTCAAACTCACAACAAAAAAAATTTCTCTCATTCTCTCTTTGAAGAATTACTACTAGTTGATATCCAGATCACTTACTTGCTTTACTTTCCTTCTTGCGTGGAATACTTCAACTGCTATTTAATGTGAGTTTATCTGCTCCCTTTTTATATATTTTTGGGCTGAGAATACATGCGCAACTTTTATAACTGTTTTACATGTATCAACTATTAAACTGTGATATGTTGGGCTATGACCAGCAAGTCCCCAACCGATAAGTATAAACGATAACTTGTACGGGGTAAACTTGAAAGTCTAGTCTAAATATCAGTACCAACTGTTAAACTATGATATACCCGGCTATGTCCGACTAAGTCCCTACAGTGATATTTTTAATTGCTGCAGCATTCTTAATTATTGGGGATAGGCCTATCGGGAGTAACGTCCCCGATACATTTGACTAAGTCTTTGTATTACTTGATAATGAAATTAAACGACAAGGACAGAACAACTTGTCACGGGGCAAACAACGTTTAGTCTAAATATCACTCACTGGCATAACTTTTTGATCCTGCGGGAGATCAACTTGACTGGATCTGAGTGATCTACTTATGAAAAACAAATCTTGTGGTCAAACACTATTACTGAAATCATTATTTATGACAAACCTATGAACTCACTCAACCTCGTGTTGACTTTTTAAGCATGTTTATTCTCAGGTACTTAAATATTGCTTCCACTGTATATCTACTGCTTTGATGATGATTGCTTGCTATGCTTGGAGTCTTCATTACATATCATATCAATTAAAGACATATTTATCTTCCGCTGCAAAACTCAACAAAATGTCTCATGTAGAGTCGTTCTCATTTATACAACTGTGAATTGATATATTAAGTCACGTTATTCTTCCAGGCCCTATCTGGAGGACGTGACATTGGGTGTAAGATTGGCTTTGGTTCTATTGCATGATACTTGGAAGACTTTACTTCCAAGCTTAGGTCTTTCTGGGACAAACTTAACTTGGGAGACTTTACTCCCAAGCTTGGAACAAAACAAAACTTGAAAGACTTTACTTCCAAGTTTGGAAGACTCGACTTCCAAAATGAAACATTGGGAGGACTCGACTCTCCTGTAAGTGTCAAGGCTCAAGGCTTTTATTCACTTGGCTACTTCCCACATAACAAGCTTTTATGCTTATATTGAGAAAGATTGGGAAGTAGAAACTTCCCCTCCATAATTGATCAAACAAAGGTGCCATAGCTTTTGGCTATGGCGTGTGTTGTCTAGCAATACTAGCACAAAGCCATTGCTCCTAAAAAGGATAGCACATTGTGAAGCTCGGTGGCTCCTCTTCCCTCGGTATGATACATCAGTTGAAACATCGTAAAATGATGAGACAACCAATGTCAATATAAAATGGTGTGGATTAGGAAGTATCTCACACCAAGTAATGCGATATTTGGGAGACTTGACACCCTAAAAATGAATGGACTTAAGTCATCCGGAAGTGTTAAAGCTTGAGGCTTTAAACACTTGGTTTTGAAGCAAACATGGAAGACTTTACTTTCATGCAACAATTTTGATTCTCTTTAAACATTCAACTTTAAACACATGAATCACTTTGAAAGTGAAAGACTTTACTCCCACTTGAAGTTCTGCACAGACAAAGGAAGACTTTACTTCCTCAAAAAGGGTGGAGTTGATTCACCCTAAAACGTAAGTTATGGCTTTATTTTACTAAAAAAATTCACTTAATTCAACAAGTTACTTGGGAATTTTTTTTAAAATTTGTGATAATTTTTTAAAAATAAGTCCACGAGAATTTATCTCTCCCCCCACACTCGAGTTCATGTAATGCCCTCATTACATCAAATCTAAATAAAATAATAAATTAGAGAGGACAAAATGAAAAAGTGGAAGAAAAATTGAGATACCCTAGAACAAAAGTCATTTCCACAAGTATTCGTCAAATTGCATGAAATTCTCTTGACATATCCGCATTGCCAAACTTCCTTCTTGATTTTGATTAATGAGTATTTATCTTGACTCGTCTCCATCTTCTCAACATTCCTTATCGGGGTGGTTCTCCCCCACACTTTATCGGACGGCATGTGAAATCGGTGGAAAAAGTTCCACGAATCAAGAGAGTGAGCCAATCATTAACCCCTCGGGTGGTGTATAAGAAGAGAATAATCTTCTTCATTTGCATGAAGAAGATTGAACAAACCCGAGAGTCAACAAAAGACTCTCTTCCAAACACGATTTTGAACACGAGGTTTGTTTTCTTAATCGGATCACACAAACACGAATCAACAACCTCGGGTTGCAAAACCTCCTTAAAATCATCTATACCATACCCAAGAGGATTGTTATACACTTTGAAAGTTTCAAGTATGATATTATCAACCTCATCTCGTTCATCATCATCATTTTCACTATCATCATCACTATCATACTTTCCATCACCAAGTGGATTATCATGGATTGTAAAAACGTTGGGTGTTGGCAATTTTTCACTCACTTCATCATCTTCCTCATCACTCTCACTAACATCTTCATCATCCTCCTTGCTATCATCTTCACCTTCATCATTATCCTTATCATCATCTTCATTCTTTTCTTCATCATTGGTTATCGAAGATTCGGGTACTTGTGTAATCTCCACTACTTCGGTCTTGGCGTAAAAGCTTACATCATCATCATCATAAAAGACCCAATTTCTTGACCGAGAAGTAGAGACTACGGGTGAGGTGGGTGGTGAAATAGTAGTGAATATGTAATCTTTAACTAAAGGGAGCATAGAACTCAAGGGTTTCTCTAAGCTTTGAATTGAGGCTTGTTGAATTTCTAACATTTCCCTCAAATATATTCTATCTTGAATTAAAGCCTCCATACGGTTAAGGTGGGTTCTCATAACATTTGAGAATAGCTCTAGTAAATTCAGATCGATCTCCTCTTATTGTTAATTTTGAAATTGATATTGAGAAGAATCTCATGTCGAGTTATCCCCCTCATAACAATAGTCCATTGGTTGACTGAAAGAGTCAAAATTAGAAATGGGACCGTTATTACAAGGTTGATCAATTGGGGCGAAATCATTCACGTAATTATCATCATAACCCAAATCTCGATAACATCCATCATAAGTACCACAATAACCATCTGGCTCACCATTAGCTTGACCCAAATCCATATAACCGTTGTTGTTCATACACATGTAACCATCATTCATATACCCATAACCATCATTCATACCCTAATAATCACCATTGTTTCCCAAATAACTATTATCATCGTTCATACCCTCATACTCATCGTTCATGCCCATATAACCATTGTCATCATTCATGCCCAAATAACCATTATCCAAACCTATGTGACATGAGTATTGATATGGCCGAAACGGACGGTTTTATTTGTGCGGTGTCGTAAGGTCGCACGATGTTAGAATCAGCCGATCAGGGTAGCGAGCAATAGTTTTAAATTTATATTTAGCGGGGCCTAAATCGTACTACTCCTTATTATGAATAAGGGAAGTATGACCTAGGGTCGTATTTTTAAGATATCAGTAGAATCAAACCTATAAGTAAGCTTAAGATAATCCTAATGTGAAGGAGTAGTGGTTTGTTACCTAATTTTGGGTTTTCTAGTTTCTAAGACAAAGTAAAGTAAATGAGATAAAATTTGTGATTCATATATGGTTAAAACAAGCGCATGCTATGATTTCATCAGTTGCTTTGTCGAGATTATGGAATGCTAGCTCATGAATAGGTAGTGACCTTGTATTCATTACACTGGTCCTAAATGCCCCTGTCATAAGACATGTCACTGGGTAATGCGATAGGCTTGAAGATTCTGAATAGACATCAACGTCCCTTACCCCCAACACCCGTGCAGTCTGACTACAGGCATACACGTTCAGATGGCTCATCCAATTGAGCGACTCGGTTGGGTGACGTATTAACATTCCACAATGGTCTAAACTTTCTTAAGCGTAATAGAATACAGGGTTTCCCATATCCGAGAGACGTGATGCGTTTCGATGCTTTCTTTAATGATTGGGTTTAAAAGATAGTTAGGCCCTTAAAAAGAGTTTAACCATAAAGAACACCATGTCCAAGTCGGGTTTGACTTCCATGAACACGTTCGGTTATCCTAACGGTCCAATCCTTTATATGTTTAAATCAACAGTTCCTTAATTAACCAAGAATCCCTCAAGCGGGGTGCAATGCTTGAGACCACGTTATGGTGAAGTGTACTAATCAACACTGACTGGGTTCCATGGCCTTACTTAGCATAGGTACGGCTTACAACAACCGTTGTGCTTTAGCGTGAACGTACGAAGTTTATATGCTTGGTGACTACACTAGCATGGTCTAGGACCGACAATGTACTAGGGGTCTAGTTAGATGTTTCACTACGAAAGAGTCCTCAGCCAGAATCCAAAGCTCAGTGGACTTACTACAACCGGTGTGCCTCAGTCAAACTTACGTTGTATCCGATAGACTTCGCTTACCAAGGGTGACACAGATAGTGTACTCTGAATCGGGGCTCGCGACTTCCTAATAACAGAGCCGATAACTACGTTCTATTAGTTGGAAAATCGATTGAGTTTAAATCATAATCGAAAAGCATCTTGACGTCATACACAAACCATAATATTATTTCGGCATTATAACTGACTATATCATAGCATACACTAAAGATAACTACTCGCTAATCATGGCAACAATATCATAAAGCATAATAACGGAAAGCTTTATATAAGGACAAAGGATAGAAGTACCCATAGATTAAACGAGTTCCGAATACAAAAGTGACGACTTCAAACTCCAGACCGCTCCTAATACAATCTCCGATGTTCTTCTCCGGGTACTAGGTTTCCCGCACGGAGTCGAAGACCTTGAAAGTATGACTAATATTGTAGAAAGAGAGAGAGAGAGAGAGAGAGAGAGAGAGAAGTGAATTGAAGTGTGTGTAAAAATGGATGACAAAGACCCTTTAAATAGAAGTGATATTTGCCTGCAAATGGCTGGCAGACAGATTGGAAAGCCATTTGCACGGCCCGTTTGTAATGGTGGCCCGTTTCTGATGCCCGTTTGCTTGGGCCATGTGGCAAGCCATTATTCATTATGGCAAGGCGTTTGGCAAGCCGTTTGGCTGATTTTGCTGGATCGTAACTTGATTTCCTTGATCGTAGCTTGGTTTCTAGTCTTTCACCGTTTTCGCTCTAAAATCTTCGTTTTAGCTCCTATTCTCTTGATTCTTTTTGTACCGTCTTCGTAATCACTTGATCTTCAATTTTAACCGACAAAACGGGTATTTTGGCGATAAAGCTTGGAACTTTATTGCTTTCGGGCCTTAATACCGAGGTGAAAACATGACTTTTTAGCCGATATCAAGTATCCCATCATATGTTGATCATAATTCGCGACTCTTGATATCAAGTAGTCACACAAAACATCATATTCCACCATCTAGCTTAATCACACCACAAACAAGCAAGCATTTTCCGAATACAAGCAAATATAAACAAAAAGTAACTTTTGTAAGAATGAAATTCTTACAAAAGAATCGAACAACTATTAGAAAATATTTCAAAATCCAATTAAAAACCGTTACCCAGCAGCGGCGCCAAAAAGTTGATTATAGACGTTTTAGTGTTCAACTTATAATAATATAAACACAATGATAAAACACTTAACTAATTAACACAAATTCCCGGGCAACAATAACCCGATCATTATAGCAACTAGCAAGTATTCAGTCAAGGTTCGTTCCATAGGGAGCAATTTACATGAATCTCAAAACACTAGTAATTATCCTAAGTTGATTGGGGGGTTTGATAATGCGTTAATTAAGCTAATATTAACCTAAGAGAGATTAACAAATAAGATAAAAATGTTTCCACTTGATCATTCCAACTTTTGCCATGCTTTACCCAATTCATTCATTACACAACAATGTTCAAACATATAGTTTCATTTTCATTCGTCAACTTCCATAAAACCTCAATCACATGAAATTCGTTAACTCACGTAGACTCATTTCAAAGATCAAACTATGTTTTAAGTGAGATCATTGAGACTCGATTTTGGATTAAAATTACTTAAAATCCTTTAATTATCAAAATCACTTAAGATAATCAAACACCACTATGTTGACTAAAGACCAATTGAAAACCAACCCAAACCAAGAACACAATCACTTAAAATCCCCAATTTGATTGTCTAGATCACACAAGGTATTGAAGCACAAATTGTTTCACTAATCAAATCACTTAGAAAAGCTAGACAATCTATGTAATCAAAGTAAAGTCTAAAACAAGTGCGTAGCAATGGATCACTAATCAAGCACAATAATCATCAACTCATTCAAACACCCAATTCATAGATTAGGGAAAAATCCTTGCATCAAGTTTACAGATCAAGTGAACACAAGTAATCTAAGCTATAATCATAAGATAAACAAGAACAAAATCAATTAAAACTAAATCATTCATCATTACAGCTAAAATGGAGAAGAACTAGTGTTAAAAAGAAAAGAGATTACCAAAATGGAGATGGATGATGGAGATCTAGCTTCTAGCTTCACTAATCTTTGACTTGGGACATGAAATTAGGCTTTGATCTTGATGGAATCATGAAATGGACCTTTTTAGGGTTCCATTTTGGACCCCAATCGCAGTTCTTCTTTGAACAAAACCCCTAAATTCGTATTTATAGTTGGCTAAAATTTTTGGGCTGAAACAGCAAGGTGCGCCTGACCTATGTAATGGTGCGCCGCACCATAACATGTGGAAATCTTCCTGAATGTTCTAAATTTGAATTCTGAAAATCCTTTGAAATGGTGCGCCGCACCTGGAGTTTGGTGCGCCGCACCATATGCCTTTCCTGCACTTTCTTAACTTGCAAAATCCGTGCAAGTCATAGAACCACTTTTACCCATGAAAATAAGTGCATTTCAGCTTTTCTCATTCTAAGGCTCAAGACTTGGTCAATTTTGCACCACATTGGACTTTTAGCCTCATCTAGCCTTGAACCTTCTTTTAAACACTTGAACCATCTTTTAAACACCAAACTAACATTTCTAATAACTAAACTCTTCCCAATCTAACAAAACGAGAAAGATATTACGAGGATAAATATGTATAATTCGAGCAATATCAAAAGGCCTAATTATATCAGACCCCAGCTTTCGGGCTGGTCTAACTGGTATGTGCATGTTGGTAGCAGGCTGTCCATAGGCGAAGTTGTTGGGCTTGAGGCCCAATTTGATGAAACTAAATTATGGACCGCTGTTAAGGAGTGTAGGAATACAAAAGCTCCGAGGTCGGCCGGTTTTAATCTGAGGTTCTATAAAAAAATATTGGGAAATTATCAAAGTTGATCTTATTGATTCAATTAATTATTTTTGGGACTTGGGTGAAATTTCAAGGGGGTGTAATGCCTCATTCATTACACTTGTTCCAAAAAAACGGATCCTTTGAGCCTCCATGATTACCAGCCAATTAGTTTAATTGGAAGTTACTACAAGATCATAGCTAAACTTCTCTCAAATTGTCTTCGAAAAGTTGTCCTAAAATCTTGTCAGGTTCGAGAAAAGTGTGTTCATTAAAGGTAGAATATGTTAGTCCGGGCCTTAATTGCTAATGAAACACTTGATTTCTTAAAATGGAAATGCTTGAAAAGTTTGATTTTTAAAGCGAATTTTGAAAAGGCTTTTGATTGTTTAAGTTGGGAGTTTTTAGAAGAAGTTATGATGTTGATGGGCTTTGGGGTGAAATGGCGAAAATAGATTCGCTCTTGTCTTAGTTCCGCTAGCATCTTTATACTTGTCAACAGATCGCCTACAAATGAATTTAAACTTGAGAGAGGGGTGCGTCAAGGTGTCCTACTTTCACCGTTTTTATTCATTCTCACCGCGGAAGGTCTAAACTACATGGTTAAGGCAGTCGTATCACGTGATTTATTCGAGGGGTTAAAATTGGTAATGATAATATTCTTATCTCTCACCTTCAATACGCAGACGACACAATATGTTTTGGATCTTGGAGTGAATCAAACATCCGTAACTTAATGAAATTACTCAAATGTTTTTAACGTTCTTCAGGTTTAAAAGTTAATTTCAACAAAAGCAACATCTTTGGTGTGGGTGTAGATAAGCATGAAGTTGAGATTATGGCTAGGGTTTTGGATGTAATATTGGAGTATTTCCTTTCACTTATCTTGGCCTTCCCATTGGGGCAAAGATGAATAAATTGACAAGTTAGAATTCGGTTATTGAAAAATTCGAGAAATGTCTTGCAGATTGGAAAGCTCGTACGATGTCATTTGGTGGTTGTTTGATGCTTGTTAGCTCGGTGTTGAATAGTCCCGTTGTATTACTTCTCACTCTTCGGTGCCCCGCCATGTGTGATTAAAAAACTCGAGAGTGTAAGACATTCCTTTTTTTGGGGCGAGTCGAGAAATGTTTCAAAAATTGCTTGGGTAAAATGGGATGATGCTTTAATTTCTTATGGGGATGGGGGGCTTAATTTTGGTTCTTTAAATTGCAAAAATTTGGCTTTAATTGGCAAGTTGTGGTGAAGATTTCAAACTGAAACTACCACCTTGTGAGTTAAAGTCATAAAAAGTATTAATGGTTCTTCGTGGTGTCTTGAATATTGTTATGATACCTGGGTGTCTCACATACTTCGGTGTTGTCAAATATCATTAATGTTGGTAGTTGCATCGATTCTCTCAATATTTCTTTCAAGAACTCTTTCGTGAAGATCATTGGTGATGGCTCATCTACTAAGTTTTGAAAAGATAGATGGCTTGGTGATTATTCGTTGGAAAACATGTTCAAAAGATTAGCAAAGTTAGATTGTGACATAAATGCAAATGTTAGCGATAGGTTGGCTCAAATTGGTTCTGAATGCACGAAAACTTGGTGATGGTCAAGACAGCCTTTGGGCAGGGCTGTAGGTGAACTGTTTTCATTGGTTAATCTACTCGAAAATGTTGTCATCGTGGCTTGCAAGCAGGATTCGTGGAAATGGTAGTTAAACAATAATGGTATTTTCTTTACAAAAGTATTAACTGAGCTGTTAAATGAATGGTTAATCCAAGTTGGTCCTGGTAATTTTGAAACTTTACGAAATAATTATGTTCCAAAAAAAGTGGAATTGTTCGTTTGGAGATCTAGGAAAAAACGTATGTCGGTGTTATTGAAATTTAACAAACGAGGCAATGATCATAACTCAGTCTGGTGTCATATTTGTGACGATGATTTGGAGTCGGTTGATCATTCATTGGTTTTATGCAAGCTTGCAATCGATATATGGTTAAAGGTGTATGAATGGTGGAACCTTGGTGCGGATTCAAATCTGAGTATGGCCGAGTTGTTTCAAGGTAAATCATCTATTGATATGACGAAAATGGGTGCGAAGATTTGGCAAGCGGTCGAATGGACGTGTAGATACCTCATTTGAAAGAATAGAAACCTTAAAGTTTTCAAGAACAAATGTTATAACCCTCCAATCGCGTTAAATGACATCCAGGTTAAAAGCTTTGAGTGGATCGCGAAGAGGTACGAAAAAAATCCATAGATTGGCATTCTTGACTTCATAATCCTCAAAGATTAGTCGTGTAATTTTGTGAGCTTATGTTTTGTTGTTTTCGAGTCGCATGCATACTAAAGAAGCAATCTTAAGACTATGAATAACCCTGCATGTGATGTCACAGGCAGATTGTTCACTTTTTGACCAAAAAGTGCAATCTGCCTGTGACGTGGCAGTGTCAGCATTTGACACTCAAATAACCCTGACGCCCCTCCAGTGTCAAATAGGTCCCTCCAGTTTTATTTTTTTTCTTTTTTATTTTATTATGAAAAAAAATATATTACATATAATTAAAAACATATAAAAATTAACCATTACATAAAATTTAACCATTACATAAAATTTAACCATTACATAAAATTTAACTATTACATAAACCATTCATGGTGCGGAATGCGGACGGTAGGTTCCAAATATGCTCAACTAGATCATCGGTTAGTTGGTTGTGCATCATCCTATCTCTTATCTCTCGGATGATAATGTCTTGATCCCGTCCTCTATTCGGTATCCATTCTGGACGATTCTCCATATCTTCGGTAATGAACTCTTCCTCCCAATCACTTAACGCAAATCCTTGATCTTCCAAAATCATATTATGTAATATGATACAACAGTCCATAACTCTCCTCATCTTGTTTACCGGCATAGTGCATGCTGCTAACCTTAATATATGAAATCGACCTTGAAGAACCCCAAATGCCCTCTCTACATCCTTTCGGGCACTAACTTGAAACCTAGTAAACTTAATCCTTGGATCATCTGTCAGACACGCAAAATCTTTGACTAGAGTAGCCCAGTCAGGATATATACCGTCAGCTAGGTAATAGCCTTTTGTGTACTGATTACCATTTACCTCAAATGGTGCTAGTGGAGATGTTCCTTTTTTAAGTTTATCAAAAACATAGGATTGATTTAAAACATTTATATCATTGTTGGAACCCGCCATTTCAAAAAATGCATGCCAAATCCATAAGTCATACGAAGCAACTGCTTCAAGTATAATGGTAGGTTTCTTGTGATCACCCCTAGTGTATTGTCCCTTCAAAGCAACAGGACAATTCTTCCACTCCCAATGCATACAATCAATACACATGTAACGTTCTTTGTATAATGTAATAATACATTTACAAAAGTTATCTAAACAAAGTATTGAGGTTTGCTCACTCATTTTTTAAATATTCATCAAACATATCGGCTGCAGTTCCATACACCAATTGGCGTATAGCCGAAGTCATTTTTTGCAATATTGTAAAAGTCGGCCGACCGATAGCATCGAAACGTTCCCTAAAAAAACTAAAATGCTCGGGAATATCATGAGAATCGAAATTAGAAATATCTTGCGATATTCGGAGAAATAGTTCAATCCGCATACGAAAATGCCTTTTAAATTTATATGACGGAAATACAGGTGTGTCACTAAAATAATCCTTCCATAAGTTTTCTCCGGCTTCCTCACGATTTCTTGGAATATAAATTCGGGATCTTGGAACACGATCGGATTCGACTTCGTCATCTTCATCTTCTAAATATTGAATTAGTGCAATAATACGCTCATCTTCCGAATTAGAATCGTAACTAAGTAAATACGATGCCATGAAATTATATAAATTGTATGATATAATTGATAGAAATGAAAGAATAATAAAGAGATTTGGTGTGTTAAAATTGTAGAATGAATGAGTTTAACTAAAGAGATTTGGTGTGTTAAAATTGTAGAATGAATGAGTTTATATAGAATTTAAAAAAAATCAAAAAAACAAAAATAGCCGTTAGCCAACGGGCATTTTTTCCAGCCAATCGCCATCTGACACGTACCCCTGACACCACCTCTCTCTTCCGTGAAATATCTGACTAACGCCCCAGTTTCGTCACCGGTGACGCCCCACTAGAGGTGTCAGGGGGCGTCACCCGTTGCCAGCAGGTCTGACGGTACCCCTCTGACGCCGCGTTAAAATTGGTCTAACAGCTATTGTTTGTATTGCTTTTTGTATGTATATTGGTTTTTTAATTCATTGATGCTCTTCTAAAAAAAGGAAAAAATTACGGAGGAGTCAACTTGTTTATAACTTTTACGAAGTATTTCTTTTTAGGGTTAAAGTTATAAATACTCTATATACTTTCACTTTTGTTACGATGTAGGCTACATACCCAAAAAAATATCAGTGTTAGATTATATACTTTCAAAAGTGTGCTAATATGAACGCATTGAACTTGTTAACCGGATAAAACAAAAGTGAGCGAACAAAACTGAAAGTATATGGCCTACATCGGAACAAATCATTTTTGTATATAGCCTACATCGTAGCACAAATGAAAGCATATAACCTATTTGTTGCCATATAAAATTAAAATAAAAAAGTGTAAAAATCAATTTTACCAGTTCACCAGGTACTTTTAAAAAGTTTTATACTTTCACTTGAGTATCTTAAGAAAAAACATATTAAAAGTTTTATTTTTCCAAGTGGATTTCGATAAAGCATTTGATTGCTTGAGTTGGGATTTCATAATGGAAGTGATGGAAAAAATGAGGTTTGGTGAGAAATGGAGATAATGGATTATGGCATGTCTTAAATCGGCTTCCGTATCCATTCTCGTTAATGGTTCCCCAATGAACGAGTTTAAACTCCAAAGAGGAGTGAGGCAAGGTGATCATCTCTCGCCCTTCCTATTCATTATTGCGGCAGAAGGGTTAAATATTCTAACCAAGTCGGCGGTCCATAGTGGTGTATTCTCAGGTGTTGAAATCGGAAATGAAAAAGTCCCTATATTACACCTCCAATACGTGGAAGACACCATTTTTTTTGGTACATGGAGTGAGAGCAACATACTTAACCTTATATGTCTTCTTAAATGCTACGAATTAACTTCGGGTTTAAAGGTAAACTATAATAAAAGTAATATATTTGGAGTTTGTGTAAATAATAGTGACATTGAGGTAATGGCAAATAAATTCGAGTGTAAGGTTGGCACATTCCCGTTTATTTATTTGGGTCTTCCAACCGGTGCTAAGATGAACAAAGCATCAAGTTAGGACCCAGTTATTGAAAAGTTTGAGAAGCGGCTTTCGGATTGGAAAGCACGTGCAATTTCTTTTGGTGGTCGATTGACTCTTGTTAAGTCGGTTCTTAATAGTATACCGTTGTATTACTTCTCGCTCTTCCGCATTCCACTTGGCGTCCTTAAATAACTTGAGAGTGTAAGACGTTCCTTTTTTTGTGGGGGGTCGGGGGGGGGGGGGGGGGGGTCGGGCAATAATTCAAAAATGTGTTGGGTAAAATGGGATGAGATTCTTCTTCCATACGGGGAGGGCGGGTTAGGTTTGGGATCTTTAAAAAGCAAAAATTTAGCTTTCATCGGCAAGTGGTGGTGGAGGTTTTATTCCGAAACTACTTTCTTGTGGGTTAAAATTATAAAAAGCATTTATGGTTCTTCGGGTGGTTTCGAGTCTTGTAATATTTCTGTTTTTAACTCCACTACATCTGCATGGTCTAACATCATCAAAACATGAAGTGCTATAGATACAATTGGAGTTCCTTTCAGGTCTTCCTTTTCCAAGAAAATTGGTGATGGTTCGACAATGGGCTGAAAAATGGATAGGAGACATGGCGCTAAAATTCAGATTCAAAAGGCTTTATCGATTGGACTTGTCTCAGAATGCGTCTATTAAAGACCGTACACGATGGGACGGGTCCAAATGTTGTGGTTTTGGGAAATGGTCGAGATGTCCATTTAGTAGGGCTGTTGCGAGCTTTCTGAGCTGGAAACTATGCTCGGGTCGTTCACTAGACCCCACAAACACAGATTCATGGTCATGACTATAAATGACGACGTTGGTTGCGCCTAACCTCAATCCAAAGTGCTGGCGCACTTATAAGACTCCCGATGCGCACATACGGACGTTTAACTTAAGCATATATTGTATGTACAACAATATATGTGATAAGTTAAGTGTTGACATGCCTTGAGTATAATTATGATTAGAATTACTAGTTACTTAGCAAAAAAAAAATGTGTTAATGAACGATCTTACGTGCACGATCATACTGTAAATACAAAACCCATATGCCTGGTCATACAAGTACTTAGCAATCGTCACCCGGACGAATGCGTGCAAATTACAAAAAATAGAGTTATATCTAGCACACGTGTATCGTCTATGATTAACGATGATCAAATTTTCTCAATTATTTAACATTTGCGCGCACCCGTAAAATTGAGCACATTGCAACATAAGCAGCAATTACGAAAAAGATAAACAAAAAAAAGTATCTCATTTCCAAGAAAGTCATTACATACATAAAGGAAAAGATATAAATTACAATTTATCGTTCAACAAACGTTGAGCATCAGCAGTAGGATCATTGGACAAAACTACCAGCGAAGGGACCATGATGTTCACCAGCGTCGGCGCCACCTCTTCACTCTTTTGCGCCGCAAGAGGATCCACCTCCCTATCAATAATGACATCTAAGGCCTCGGAGGATTGGACATGAGGCTGGATCTTCTTCCAGAACTTAAGTCGCTCTTCCGCCTTGAAGACAAGAATGGCGTCCACAAGCAGATCGCTCACATATTTGGAATCACAGGCACGAGCAACTAGCGCTGGAAGACCCTTGTTTAAGGTCTCAAACTGACACTTTGCATTATCACGATCAACCTGGCAAGTAGTCAAGCGATCAGTCAAATCTTTTACGCTCTTCTTCCAGAGAGCTCTTTTCAGACTCAATGGACTTGACCTTTTTCAGTCAAACCCTAAACCTGAGAAGCTAAAGATGCCTTCTCCGCAGGTAAAGCAGACGAGGCACTGATTGCCTCTTCGTGCGCCTTTTCAGACCACTCAAGATTCGACTTCAGATGCACGAAACGGCCATGCATCTGATCAGCAGTTCGTGCGCCTGGTGTAGAAGAGCCGGCGCCTTCCAAACGAGCTTTTGCCTCCTTAAGGAAACATTTAGAGCGCATCAAGTTCAACATAGCCAATTGAACATCAAAGCGCCACGCTGCCTCGGGCGATAGGTGCCCAAAGTAATTGGGGAGTTTGATACCCTCCAAGTAGTTAAATTGAGAAGTCGCCGTCTTCTCTGGTATGGACAGCAGATCGTTCATACCATAAAACTGCAAGCGCACCTCTGCGAATAAACAGAATTAATTAAATAACATAATTAATAGCGCGAGTATTCATAACTTAGGCGAAAACGACGCTACCTTTTGCTTTCTTCTCGCGCTTGCGCTTACTCCCACTCTCGGTTGGGCGCTCAATCACTCTAGCCCCTTCAGCATCCGTTTGATGAGAGTCGTCACCTGCATGACCCTCGCGTTGGTTGACGTCACCGGAACCACCGGCGCCAACAGAAGTGTCTTCATGAGCTTGCTCATCAACATCCATGTCCTGCTCGTCCTTGTTCTCCACTTCGGGCGTCTCAGTATGAAAGCCCTCAATATCGCGTGAAGCAAGAAGTCTGTCTAGACGCATCTCTGCAAATTCAACAAGCTAAGTTAGACGAAATTAATGAAAGGAGAACAAGTACAAAAATAAAGCCCATCTGCAGCCTACCATTATCATCGGCGTCTTTGATAACTGGCAGGGCAGGCGGATAGGGGCACTATTAGCAATCCGTAAAATATCTAAGCTATATTGGCGGATGGGGAGCTCGCGGTTGTAGAAATGCCCAAGTCTCTGCTGATCATCTGGGAAAGGGGAGGCCTGACATTTAACTGCGCATTCGTAGCGTCCGTGTGCCATGCGCAAATATTTCTATACGTAAGAGGGATAAAAGAATCATCAATAAAGAAGAACGAGTTCTTCCACTTCTTGCGCACACGCTTTCAGGCGCTTTACAAAGTTAATCCTGTCGTTAAAAGAATACCAACTTTGTTGGTTTTTACGGTACGAAAATACGTTCTTAAACAAATCCAGCGATGGAGGAAATCGATAGTAGTGACAAATCATCTCGAAGAGGGTAACGCGACACGCGCTATAAGGGTGCAGCTGGCCAATACTGATATTAAAATGGATAGCGCACATTACCTTCTACCATTACTTGTCGATAAACGGTAACCTTACCGTCAATAACATCACTCGCGCGCTGGTCAGGCAAGGGCGCTGTAGGATTCAAATCGGCCAAAGGTGGGTACCAATCCACCAACAGAGCGATTTTGCACTTTGTCATAATAGACCTAATAACCTCGCAGTTTGGAGGCTCAGAAGTAGACGAAGAAGACGCCATCTATTAACAAGTAATTCAAAAGATCGTAAGAAAAGAAACTAAGCGCGCACTAACCTGAAAAAGCTAAAGAAGCAAATTCGAAGTAATAAGCCGATAAGATTTGCCCAGGATTAGAGAGCACAACTGAAGTAAAAACTAAAATAGATGCTTATGAGGTATTTATAGGGGAGTAAAAACACGGAAGAGGCCTCAAGAGAAGTTGAAAAAGGGCGGTTAAAAAATTGAAGGCAGAGATGGAGCCACGTGTTAAAAGATGGAAAGAAAGAAGTACGAGGTAATCAAGGGCGGCAAAGACGGCGGAATTACAACTGTAGCAACTGACAAACGTCGCTTCGATTTCTTTGCATTTAATGCAGCAAGACAAAAATATTTTGTTGAAATATAAATAGAAGAGATCGGAGGCGCGTGGAAAGGAATAGATGAATGGTGGTTACAAGTTGAGTTCAACACCATGCGCAGTTCTTGCGCATACCATTGAACTGGAGGGACTTAATGATACGCATACCCGATCAGCTCGTGTAGCGCATCAAATAGCATCGCCATAAGGATTTACAAGGGTGCGCGCTAGGGCATATAGCGCTATATTTACAACCATGGCACTAACCCCATCCGCGCGCATTGGCAGCATCCACATGTCAGGCAATGCTGTAGCTGGAAGAGGACACCTGGCAGACAAAAGGTCAGGTCCGACAAGAACACTTTTTGCTTTTGTCGAACCAGCTTGCTCGAAGAAGTACTATTAGCAGGCCACGATCCTTTTAACCTTATTACGTGGCGATAGAAGACAAGAAGGATTACCCTATAAATACAGGACTTCATCCACAACATGGGGCATCTCTAGAGTTCACCTTTACACATATGCTCTAAAGAACAGCAGCGCATAGCGCAATTATACCCGCGCTACCGGACTCATAGCCTTTCACTAGATATCCTCGATATACAGGTAACGTTCCATGAACATAAACCCTAAAACTTAGCGCGAGCCATCGCTGACCGGTATACCCGCCGATGGTGGGTCTATGTTTAACCACCCATGTTGAGATCCTCATCTCGCAAGAGGTTATTCACGGTACTCCAGACCGGAGAGTTAAACCCAATTAACCCTTAAATCCCCCCTTTATTGATGTCAAGCATGGACCGAACCCGACCCGATTATTCTATGCTTGATCACTTAGCACCAAGATTGTAGGAATGTAATCTTGTATATTGTGAGTTTGTGAGTACTTGTTGTGGATTCTGCTATGTATATTTTCATGTACTGTGAGTTTTTGTGTTAATAAATAAAATATCATATTTCCTTTCAAAAAAAAAAGTATTTGACCTACACTGATAATTTATTGGGTATATAACCTACATTGAAATTCTTCTTTTTACTATTTTTTACAACTCTAATCTATAGTTTCTATTAAAATCCTATAATGATGATGTCATTATTAGGCTAATTCATTTGTTAAGGAAAAAAAATCTAAACCCTTAAGGTGATGTTATTAATTTAATTAATGATTAATTATTAAATTAAATCTACTTTTTTATTTATTTCATATTTTTTAGGAAAAAAATTTACTCTCATTAACTATTAATTATTATTATATTATTCAAATTCAAATATGACATCTCTTTATGGAATTAATTACGTTATATATGTATGTGAAATACACATCTCAATAGAATGTTCTATGTAAGCTTTTATGACAAGGAAAATAGTAATTGTGATGAAAATTGAAAGATGATCGTGAAAGAATACATGTAGTTAGTTCATTACATGGAATTATGAATCAAATGATCTCATCTCCGGTGATTTAATATCGTTACAATATGTTAAATGATTTTCGCAAATTATTTTCAAAGTTTCTACCCAAAAATTTGTTCACAGATTTCGATTCCGTCAATTGATTGTCTCATATAATCGCATGTCATCAATAATCGTTTCTGTTTGTGTTCTAAAATATGTTCATATAAAATATCTCATCTATAAACAATTTTTGCCCTAAAATATGTTCAAGGATTTCGCAGAATTGTTTCGTGGATTTCTACATGTAATCGATCATGTACATGAATCGACAATACAGGTACGTTAACTGTTCTTTTTATATATTAATATAATAATTGTTTCTTAATCAATGATTCTTACGGCTTTGATTCGTGAATACCAATATGATGGATGGATCAACTCATCTTGATCCATTTGATTGAAAATTCCGTAACACTATCAGATTATATATGTGTGCGATAAATTCTTAATGAGTGATTTTTACCGTTATCAATTCCGAAATTAGGTTATATTCTTTGAAGAAACGGCTATCAATGCTATTTTGTGTGACATGAGGGTGGTGTTGATCTTTTGAAAAAGGTTGAACGTGTTTTCAGGTGTTACATAGCCATTTGAAACGACTAAATGATGAAACATGGTCAGAAGATTGAGAATTAATTTTAGGGATGACTTTTTTTTTTTTTTAGGCAAAATGGAAAATAGATTAATCACCAAATAGCATACATAGGCCGGATATACCCTAAGCCCAAAACAAAACAATACAAATCAATACAGAATTAAGTAAACACCAAAAACTAAATCAGACTATACCTATTCTGATTCCAATTAAGCCTCCAAATTCTAGCCACTTTTAAAACAACACTTGAATATTTGACCTTTAAGAGCAGCAGCTTCAGCTGGACATAATTGATGATAACATCAATAGGAACATCCAATAACCTCTTTTTAAGCTGGAAAATTCTCATATTCCTCTCTTGCCACAAAAAATACACACAAGCAGCAAGAACAATTCTATTAACAATATTCCAGATGTTATTTGTGAATGGATATTGAGCCAAACATTGAATTATACCATGTAACTGGTTAGGCAGACCTTTAAAGATCAGTCTAGCCTTAAGTTCTGCCCAAATCTTCAGACTATAACCATTTTAGGGATGATTTTAGGGTTCAAGGTCGGGGAAGAAAAAGCAGTTAGGAAGATCACGTTAGAAGACCCGCAGGTGAGACATTTTTAGTTTGGTAGAAAAGCACAAATTAGAGATCCTGCTATGCTATCCAGTTATATTCAAAATTCATAAAAATATTTTATGTCTTTTATTATATATAAACATAGATGCTACGTTCAGTTATATTTGTAAAGCACTCCAATAAAACCATTATGTAAATTTTTTGAATATTATATGATCTAAAACACGTTTGGAGTTTTGTAGTCGAGAACCTCATCTGCACCAAAGCTTTTCATTAGGTCTATATTTCGAGTCACAAGTGGCTGTAACATGGGCGTTACTTAGCTTTGCGAGTAAGATAGTTTATTGGCCTACTTTGTCTGAATGGAAGTGATAGCGATGTTGGTTGTGTTATCATTTGTAAGACCAACATTCTAGGTAAGGGCCTGTTGTGCTGTAAGGCATGCACCAGTTAGCCCTGCACTGTCTGTTGCAGTATTATTAAGCAATATAATCATTTTTATGTTACAAACAATGAACTAATGATTGTAGGTACCCTAGTTTATATACATGCATTATTATGTATTTACTTTGTTGGCGGGTAACAGCTAATTTGGCTTGCAAAAGTGCCTGTCAGAAACCATTGCAGGTTAACACTTTAGCTGATTCTTATATATTAAATTTAATAAGGCGGACTTTACTATGTATTTTTTTACATGGATTTTACCAAGTGTCTGCTAATACAATTATAGGAAGATGATCATGGAAACCTGGCGATTTTTCAAATGGATGTTTTCATAACAAGGTAGCAATCTTGACCCATTCATTTTTTTATTTTATTTTTTACATTTTATTCAAGTTCAACAACAACAACAACAACAATACCCAATTCCACTTTAGAATTTTATTCAAGTTCCATACAGCTTTTAATAGAATTTTGGTTTATTAGTAAGATTGGAAATAACACTTTAGAAAATAACGATGTTCAACAAATTACTGAATCTTCAAAGTGTGTTGTCATATTTATACAGTGTTTGATGGTTTAGACAATTCCAGATCCACATGTCAAGGGAACTTTCAGAGTTTTAAACTAAATGTTTTATGTGAAGCTGTAGAGAGGCATCGTGCTCTATGTTGATTGTTGGTAGCCATAGTTATGGGTCAATCAAAAGGTAATCATTCGTCTATATAAACAAATCTTACTAACGTATCAACTATTAAACCTATGTTCGAGTACTTGAAATGGTAAAAATAAGTGATTTTTTACTTTTTGATGTTGAGTTTGTAAAGCTGTCTTGATAGTTATGGGTCAATCAAAAGGTAATCACTCGTCTATATAAACAAATCTTACTAACGTATCAACTATTAAACCTATGTTCGAGTACTTGAAATGGTAAAAATAAGTGATTTTTTACTTTTTGATGTTGAGTTTGTAAAGCTGTCTTGATAGTGACTATTTTACTCGTCATGCCCACTACACTGTGATGATAGTGACGAAGCCATATATCCAACACTAAAGAGTTTTTTTGATGAATGTTAAATTTTGATTGAAGATTTTATGCCTAAAAAATTTATACAGATTTGATGGAATTATTGTATGAAGAATAAATACGTAACATAATCACAATATTAAGTCGAACATAACTTTTGTGAGTACATCACATAGGTAACTAAAGTCTTTATATCTTGGTCTCAAACTGTTAAATGATAGGAAACATGACCGAGTTTGTTAACGGGACATAATGGGTTTTATTTATATCCTGACATCTGAAATCATATACAATAAAGTAATTTGAGGTTATGTTCATTTTGGTGGTTAACGAATCCTTTCAACTTTAAGAATTTTAATCTTTCTACTTTGATTTGTGCCAATATCTGATTTATGTTTTGGACCAGGTCAAACAAGAGAGAAACTCTCTTTCTGATTGTTGTGACAAGTAAACGTAATAATTTATGAATATTTTGTTTATTATATCTATGTTCGGACACACACGCATGTATATAAAATTTAATAATAACATTTGAGTTCTAGATACTGATAATTAATAATATTTTGGTTTATCAGATTCATTTGAAGATGCATATGCAATTTCCGAAAACAAAATCTCCACTTCGTTCGTTTGTCACTAATGGTAACATCTGTATCCTTAACTGTTGTATTATTAATCTTCTTGTCAGTCATAGGTAATACAGCCTGAATTATAAATTAGTTGGTAGATATTGAAGGTTAGTAGTTATTTTGTAGTATCCACACGACACTTATAGTAAATAGTACTTTCAAACTGTTGATTCATGAAGTCACATAAATTTGAAGTGTATTAGATAATTGGCATAAGCATAGGGCTTAGAATATCAAACCATGGAAAAATATTAATACTTATTGGATCAAGTACATCGGCACTAATATATCAACCCAGTTGAAGCTAATTAGTCTTTCTAATAGAAGATTTTGAATAATCATGTAGATAACTAAATATCGTAGATATAAATATAGCTTTAGTATACAAGAGGTAATATTCATAAAAAATATGAGAACTTATAAGTTATAGTTGGACATATTCTTTTGTACTGACTCATAAAACTTTCGTAGAAATTCTGCATATGTATTTATTTATGTCGCTGGTTTTGTTATAAATGTGTCATACATGATCAATGTTTTGAAGCCTTAACTCAGCTTTTGAATTTTAGTAAGACGTTTTAGCAGAGCTGGTTACTTGGTTAGCATGGTTAGAATATTGTATGCTTTAAGTTTGCTTAAATGTTTTATCAGATGTGAAAAAATGAGTGGGTCGGGAAAATGGTAAAATGAATCTACATCAAAATAGGTATAGTTTAATAAAGAAGATTATGTCTACCCAACCAACCTATTAATTCGTCTCAAATGTGGGTAACAACTTGCTCCAGCTTATACGTTTCAATTGTTAGGCATGCTTCATACAAAAGAAAATGAATATACGTTTCAATACGAACTTAGGAAAGGCATATACATTGAAATCACAACAAATAAAAGATTGTGCATCTGACTGGAATCAAGCTTACTTGATTTTGGGCTATGTGTTTTGGAAATGTGCTTGCAAGTATACAAGTATATGGATCAAGATTGTAGTCCAATATCTAGAAACTTCATGTAATATGTAGTAGTGAAAGTGTGTAGAATGTGTGTAGAAACATCTTGTAAAATATCTAAGATAATATTTAGGTAATATCTAGATAATACTTAGAAAATATCTAGATATTAGTAGATGATGGAGAGTTCTAGACTACTACATTGAGTAGTATAAATAGAGGGCTTCACCCCTCATTTGTAATCAAGCAAAAAAGCAAAGCAATAAGCAATAAAACAAAGCTTTCAAGAACAATCAAACTTCTAAATCATCAGTCCTCTCTTCCACAAATAATATACATAACCTCCTATTTCCAACAAATTGGTATCAAGAGCTTGGTTCGACAAGATGATGGCCAACAATGTCATCACGTTTCCTCGCCTCACAAAGGATAATTATGATCGATGGAGCATCCAAATGAAGACCTTCCTAGGTGGACAAGACTTATGGGAGATTGTGGAGGAAGGCTATGAGGAACCTACAGAAAAAGGTTCTCTCAGCAAGGAGAAAAAGTTATTGAAGACCAACGATCAAAAGGCTCTTTCCATCATCCAACAAAGTGTAGATGATGGAGCTTTTGAGAAAATTGCAAGTGCAACCACCGCCAAGAAAGCATGGGAGATCTTGGAGAATTCTCACAAGGGAGTTGATAAGGTGAAAAAGGTTCGACTACAAACACTACGAGGTGAGTTCGAATCTTTAAATAAGAAAGACTCAGAATCAATCTCTGATTATTTTACAAGAGTCTTGGCGGTTGTCAATCAATTAAAAAGGAATGGTGAAACTCTAAGTGATGTAAGAGTCATTGAGAAGATTCTTAGATCATTAGATTCAAAATTCGACTATATAGTCGTAGCCATTGAAGAATCTAAAGATCTAGAATCAATGACTATCGATGAACTCATGGGTTCACTACAAGCCCATGAAGAGAGGTTTAATAAGAAAAGTAAAGAGCCTTTGGAGCAAGCTTTACAAGCAAAACTCTCTTTCAAGGAAGAGAACAGTGAAAAGACTCTTCAAACGAGTCAACGAGGTCGTGGTCAAGTACGTGGCCGAGGACGAGGACAAGGATATATCAAACGTGGAGGTTATAGTTCTTACAAAAATGAAGAAAGAAGTCAAGATTTTCACCCGACAAGAGGTCGCGGGAGAGGCTACACAAGTAGAAGGCCAAGGTATGACAATTCTCAAACCAAATGCTATAATTGTCATAAATTTGGCCACTATGCTTCGGAATGCGAGAAGTCAAACAATTACGTGCAAGAAAGAGCAAATTTTGCACAAGGAGATACTGAAGCCGTGGAAAACACTTTGTTACTAGCATGCAAAGGTGAAGATAACGGAGAATCAAATTTGTGGTATCTCAACACGGGTGCAAGCAACCATATGTGCGGTGACAAAAACATGTTTGTGGAGTTAGATGAGGTAATTAGTGGAAATATCACCTTCGGATATTCCTCTAAAGTCCCGGTTAAAGGCAAAGGTAAGATCCTCATCCGCTTGAAAAATGGAAGGCATCAATTTATCTCTAACGTGTATTATGTGCCCAATATGAAGACAAATATACTGAGTATTAGACAACTCTTAGAGAAAGGCTATGATATTCACATGATAAATCATAGTCTTTATCTGAGAGACCAAAAAGGAGGTTTGATTGCTAAGGTGCCAATGTCAATGAATAGGATGTTCTTGCTAAATATTCAACATGACATTCCAAGATGTTTAAAAGCATGTTTCAAAGATAATTCTTGGCTTTGGCACATGAGATATGGGCACTTAAATTTTGGAGGCTTAAAATTATTATCAAGTAAAGGAATGGTGAAGGGTTTGCCTCCAATTAATCATCCGGATCAAATATGTGAGGGATGCCTTCTAGGAAAGCACTTTCGAAACAGTTTTCCAACAGAAGCTTCTAGTAGAGCGAAGAAACCTCTAGAACTTATTCACACGGATGTGTGTGGACCCATAAGCCCACCGTCTTTTGGTAAAAATAGATATTTTCTTCTATTCATTGATGATTTTAGTCGAAAGACATGGGTCTATTTTCTAAAAGAGAAGTCGGAAGTTTTTGGAATGTTCAAGAAGTTTAAAGCATTTGTGGAAAATCAAAGTGGTCTCACCATAAAGGCGATGAGATTCGATCGTGGAGGAGAGTTCACATCCAAGGAATTCAAGGAATTTTGCAACAACAATGGGTTACGACGTCCTCTAACTCTTCCGTATTCACCTCAACAAAATGGTGTTGCGGAAAGAAAAAATAGGACCATTCTTGATATGGCCTGGAGTATGTTAAAGAGCAAAAGGATGCCTAAGGAGTTTTGGGCTGAGGCAGTGGACTGTGCGATCTATCTAGCAAATCGCTCGCCCACTAGAAGCGTCAAGAACAAAATGCCCATTGAAGCTTGGAGTGGAAGGAATCCCGGCATCTCACACCTTCGAGTGTTCGGAAGTGTGGCATATGCTCATGTGCCAGATCAGAAGAGGACGAAGCTCGATGATAAAAGCGAGAAACTCATATTCGTGGGCTATGACTCAAGTTCGAAGGGTTACAAGCTATACAATCCCAAGAATGGTAAAGTAATCTCAAGTCGAGACGTGATGTTCGATGAAGAAGCAACATGGGATTGGAATGTTCCCGAAGAGGAGAACTACGACTTTCTCCCTTATCCATTCGAGAGTACTGCAAAGAACGAAGAATATCTAGAAGTTCAAGAACCTTCTAGTACACCATCTCCGCACTCTCCACGTACTCCAACCACTACACCTAATGAAGTGACACCAACATCAGGAGGAGAATCAAGTAGGCTACAACATCACACAAGGAGCATTGAGGAGTTGTATGAGGTAACACAGCCTATGGAGGATCTATCATTGTTCTGCCTTCTTGTCGATTGTGAGCCAATAAGCTATGAAGACGCAACAAAAAGTCAAAAGTGAAAACATGCCATGGACGAGGAGATTCAAGCAATCCAGAGGAATGATACGTGAGATATTGCTACTCTACCAAGAGGGCATAAGGCTATTGGTGTAAAGTGGGTGTACAAGGCCAAGAAGAATTTCAAAGGTGAAGTTGAAAGATACAAGGCAAGGTGAGCTGGCATAGACTATGAAGAAGTATTTGCTCCCGTCGCTCGTCTAGAAACTATAAGATTAATAATCTCACTTGCGGCTCAGCATAATTGGAAGATTTATCAAATGGATGTCAAATCTGCGTTCCTTAATGGCCACTTAGAAGAAGAAGTCTATATAGAACAACCTTTGGGATACATCGTGAAAGACCAAGAGAATAAGGTGCTGAAATTGAAAAGGGCCTTATATGGGTTGAAGCAAGCGCCTCGAGCATGGAATAGCAGGATAGACAAATATTTCCAGCAAAATGACTTTACAAAATGCCCACATGAGCATGCTCTCTATACCAAAGTAAGCAAGGAAGGAGATGTTATGATTGTGTGCCTATATGTGGATGACTTGATATTCACTGGCAGTAATCCCAAAATGTTTGAGGAGTTCAAGAAAGCAATGTTTCGGGAGTTCGAGATGACCGACATTGGATTTATGGCTTACTATCTTGGGATCGAGGTAAAATAAAAGAATGAAGGAATATTCATATCCCAAGAAGGTTATGCGAATGAGGTGCTCAAGAAGTTTAAGATGAATGACTGCAAATCAATGAACACACTGGTGGATTGCAATCTCAAATTGTCAAAAGATGATGAAGGATACTTGGTGGACCCAACACAATACAAGAGTTTGGTTGGAAGTCTGAGGTACCTAACCTGCACGAGGCCAGATATTCTCTACGGAGTTGGACTAGTAAGTCGATACATGGAAGCACCTACAATAAATCACTTGAAGGCGGCCAAGAGGATACTTCGCTATATCAAAGGTACAATTGACTATGGCATGTTTTATTCGCCTTCTGATCACTTCAAGCTAGTTGGATACAGTGATAGTGATTGGGCTGGAGACATAGATGATCGTAAGAGTACGAGTGGTTTCGTGTTCTATATGGGAGATACGGCGTTCACATGGAGCTCGAAGAAGCAACCCATTGTGACTCTGTCAACGTGCGAAGCCGAGTTTCTAGCAGCAACATCGTGCACTTGTCATGCAATATGGCTCGGGAAGTTACTAAATAAGCTTAAGTTTTTTCAAAAGGAACCTACAGAGATATATGTGGATAACAAGTCTGCGATTGCTCTAGCAAAGAATCCAGTCTTCCATGATCGAAGCAAACACATCGATACAAAATACCATTACATAAGGGAGTGTGTTACAAAAAAAGAGGTGCAGATAAAGTACGCGAAGTCACTTGACCAAGTTGCTGATATTTTCACAAAGCCTCTAAAACACGAGACGTTTCAGAGATTACGGAATATGCTCGGAGTAACGAAATCAAGTTTAAGGGGGGCTGTTGGAAAATAAACTTGATTTTGGGCTATGTGTTTTGGATATGGGCTTGCAAGTATACAAGTATATGGATCAAGATTGTAGTCCAATATCTAGAAACTTCATGTAATATTTAGTAGTAAAAGTGTGTAGAATGTGTGTAGAAACATCTTGTAAAATATCTAAGATAATATTTAGGAAATATCTAGATAATACTTAGAAAATATCTAGATATTAGTAGATGATGGAGAGTTCTAGATTACTCCATTGAGTAGTATAAATAGAGGGCTTCACCCCTCATTTGTAATCAAGCAAAAAAGCAAAGCAATAAGCAATAAAACAAAGCTTTCAAGAACAATCAAACTTCTAAATCATCAATCTTCTCTTCCACAAATAATATACATAACCTCCTATTTCTAACAGCTTTAGTATACAAGAGGTAATATTCATAAAAAATATGAGAACTTATAAGTTATAGTTGGACATATTCTTTTGTACTGACTCATAAAACTTTCGTAGAAATTCTGCATATGTATTTATTTATGTCGCTGGTTTTGCTATAAATGTGTCATACATGATCAATGTTTTGAAGCCTTAACTCAGCTTTTGAATTTTAGTAAGACGTTTTAGCAGAGCTGGTTACTTGGTTAGCATGGTTAGAATATTGTATGCTTTAAGTTTGCTTAAATGTTTTATCAGATGTGGAAAAATGAGTGGGTCGGGAAAATGGTAAAATGAATCTACATCAAAATAGGTATAGTTTAATAAAGAAGATTATGTCTACCCAACCAACCTATTAATTCGTCTCAAATGTGGGTAACAACTTGCTCCAGCTTATACGTTTCAATTGTTAGGCATGCTTCATACAAAAGAAAATGAATATACGTTTCAATACGAACTTAGGAAAGGCATATACATTGAAATCACAACAAATAAAAGATTGTGCATCTGACTGGAATCAAGCTTAATATGGCCAATTGGTACGTTTAGGTTTGATGTTTTTTGACTGCTACTATCGTATACTGAAAATATTCATTTGGTACTTTGAGGTTCATTCTCTAAGCGTTACTATGATCATAATCGTTTTACAACAATCATAGTCCTTTTCTAGAAAGTGTTATATCACTGTATTTGTATTTGGTTGCAGGGAAGATGACTTAATCTGGGGGCCAAACAATCATGCTTAATTACAATAAATCATTTAATACAGTCATAATAAATTAATCTAATACACATTACATCGTTGAAAGATGTCTAAAGTTATAATGTTGATACATGCGCAACATGTAAACGGTCTACCAAAATGTTTAGAAGGCGGAATGGACAAAGAAGAACAGTGTATCTCACTAGTGCCTCATTACAATAATGTTATCTACTTCTACAATATTTGATGATTTTTACAATGTGAGCTTTTTATGCCTCTTTCTTGTACGTGTATTTAGCAATGATGAGCATAATGAGTGGGTCAGTGTGTTGGGTAAAGAGATCTGATCATATTTGTTCGTAAGTATTTCCATATTCTTCAAAACTTAAATTAAAATAAACTAACTAAATTTTCACCCTTTACTTCCATGTGAATACACATTATTTTTTTTACCAACCTATGAAATGTTTTATCACATCATTCAATTATATTACATTGATGTTTCAACTTTTACTAACATAAACTCGCGAATTCGCGGGTTATTCAAATTCAAATATGACTTCTCTTTACGAAATTAATTACGTTATATATGTATGCGAAATACACGTCTCAATAAAATGTTCTATGTAAGCTTTTATGACAAGAAAAATAGTAACTGTGATGAAAATTGGAAGATGATTGTGAGAAAATAAATGTAGTTAGTTCATTTATTCCGATCAAGTTAAGTACATCAATGTGTCTGTAAAAACAACGAGAAGTTTCTTAGTCGGAATCTGTCGGGTCATTAAACCAAATGACTTTAACATTTAAATTCACTTAATACTTAAAATATATCATTAAACTATTTCGTTTAAACAATTTTCACGGGTTATTTCACTAGTAAAAAAAAAAAAAAAAAAAAAAAAAACTAGAACTTGCCGACGGTGTGATCACACGATCAAAATAACAATCTAATCGTCATCTAAATCCAATCCTATTGTGTGCGTCTCATTCCTTAAAGCAAATCAGTCTCGATAACTATTAACATATTTTCAAATCGAGTAAAAACCTTTAATTATCACGTCTCACATGCGACTTGGGTTGTATGTGAAATTAGGGTTTTTGGTTTCAACGATTGTTGACTACAACATCCCATCCGATTGTTACGTCTCCTTTGATAAACATGCATGTAATTCTCAAATCGACTTTGTGTCTGATATTTTATCGTAGTTATATCTTTATGTCAGTCCTTCATACCGGCTTACATTCAGATTGGAAGTATTCATTTTGATGTTGGTACTATTTTATGTCATTCTTACTAATTGATTTACCTTATTGTTAATAATGCAGTTATGGAGGTACCTTCATGGATAAGAGTTATATGTATGTGTCTATCTATTCTATCTTAAAAATCAGTTGCCTTTAAGTGGTTTTTGAGGGGGTAATTGCGCCAAATACAGTTACATATTCACGCTAATAGTAGCAACATAACTTATTCTCATTTTGTTATTTGTATTTTGTGGCAATAGATGGGTGGCAAGCTGGTGGGTGAGTTCTGATTAGAAAAGAAGTAAAGGAAAGGTGGTTCTTTTAAGTTGACTAGGTACATGTTAGTTGTTTGATAACATTAACTTTTTAATAATTTTTGTGTTTAATTTACATAAGACTGATACACTCCTTTTGTAGGCAGATTGATTTTGAAGAAATAGTAGCAATTAGTTATTAGTTTGAAGAAATAGTAAGTGGCAAAATCTTAAACCCTAAGGAATATCTTAAAGAAAATAATAAGGGATATCTTGAGAGTATGTTCGATAGTAGTGAACGCCCGAGTATAACAAAGCCATGAAATTCATCACTTGAAACACTAGGGGTCTCGGGAATAAAGTTAAGGGAAGATGAGTGGGTAATTTGATCCATAAATTCCAAATCCATTTTATTGTTTTCAAATAAATGTGGATTAGTTGATTTCTTAAATGGTTTGGTGTGAGGCTTTATATGGTGAGGTAGTGTTGTTGTACGATGTTTTATTCATGTTGGTTTGAAGGTGTTATATGTTTTTATATGGATGGATGTATTTTAGGCATGTTATTCCAAGTGCATAGGTGGTGCTTTAATGTTCTAAGTTAGTAAATACTGTATTTAGGTGGAGTTTTTAGCTTGAGAAAAGGTGGTCATTTGTTTTAAAGCAATGGTAAGAGAGTAGTTGGGTTTTTTCTTGAATGTGGAATTTGCCTTGATTCGATGGATGTAGAGGTTTGATAAAGTTTTTCGAAAATAAATAGAAGAGTAACTTGAATGGTGGCGTAAAGTTTTTCGAACAATGGGTATGTTTTTTTCAAATCTAGTATATGTAAATGTTGTTCCTATCAAGTGGGAGGATATACAGAGGCGATTCTATGTTAATGGGTGTGGGGTCAAAGGACCCCACTACTTTGGAAAATTTTTACACTACGTAGTCTTCAAATTGTACAGGACATCACTAAATTTAAGTATAGGACCCCATATTTTTTAAAAATTTAAGGTTTTTTAGAGGTACATAACCACTAAAATACTCTCCAAATATAATTTTATTTGAAAAAATTTTTGGGACCCCATTGAGTTTCCATCCTGGAGTCGCCACTGAGGATATACGACGTATGTTATAGCCGCTAAATGTAAGCTTCTAAAGAAAGAACAAGATTGTGTTGGCATTGTAGGAGTTCCAAATTTATGACACAAAGAAAACTCAAGAAATTATAGATTTAGTAAATTTTGAAATCTCTAAGTTGTGTGAATTGAAAGAAAACGCAGACAGCTGCAGTTGCAGGTATGCAGGAAATTCATGTTGAAAAGTCGAACAACTTGGTTGCTGTTTGGTGATAAGTTCTTAAAGTTAATGATGAGCTTTTTATCGAGAAATATACGTGTTGTAAGGGTGCAAACCAAAGTCTCACATCGGTCATGGGATAAAACAAATGTATGTATATAAGTCTAAGGGGAAGTCCCTCTATCACCAATTGGTTTTAGAAAAGGATGAACTCTTAAGCTTATATTGCAGGACATTGTGTTTGGGCTATACGATCAGTACAAGTGGTATCAGAGCCAGGTTAGAGGCGTTGGTCGAGTTTTTGGGTTTTCTGAAGTTTTCAACCCCGTTTGTGTTAAAAAATTATTTGTAAGGTGATAATGTCCACGGAAGAGTCAGGATCATCTTCCGGAGCCATGATTATGCTCACTGCCACCAACTACACGCTGTGAAAACCTCGGATGGAAGATCTCCTCAGCTGTAAGGATTTGTTTGACTCTATTGAATTAAAGTGTACAAATCCTGATTCCGCCAAAGAGAAAGAGTGGAAGAAGTTAAATCGAAAAACTATTGGTCAGATCCGTCAATGTTGCACAAGAGACAGACTCATGCCTTTGTCACAAAGAATCGAGGGAGACAACGAATGAGTAGCAAAAGTAAATGGAGAGGCAGAAGCAAGAGCAGGGGCAGGTCTGCTGATAGTAGAAAACCAATATATAAATGCTATCATTGTGGATTAGAGGGACATATGAAGAAGAACTGCTACAGATTGAAAGAGGAACAAGATCAGAGCAGTTCACGGCCGAAGAATAAGGTTGGAGAAACATTAGTGACTATTTCTGGTGATGTCGCTTATTGTTCAACCCATGATGAGACCTGCCTTCACGTCTCACGAGAAGACACGGAATGGGTGGTAGATACTGCAGCTTCCTACCACGTGACTCCATACAACGAATACTACACAACATACAAAGCTGGTGACTTTGGAGCTGTGAAAATGGGAAATTCCAGTTCCGCTGAGATTGTCGGAATTGGAGATGTGGTGAAGACCCGTCCTAATCCATCCGGACGAAGTCCATATCGATTATAAACGATTCACAACAGTTGATTACATCGCGAGGTACTTGACCTCTATATGATACATTTTACAAACATTGCATTCGTTTTTGGAAAGGCAATCTTTCATTTCATCAAAAGTTGACGGCATGCATACCATTTTATAATATATCTAACTATAATTAACTTAATAATAATCTTGATGAACTCAACGACTCGAATGCAACGTCTTTTGAAATATGTCATGAATGACTCCAAGTAATATCTTTAAAATGAGCAATTGCACAGCGGAAGACTTCTTTCATACAAGTGTCAACCAAAAGGTTGGTGAGTTCATTAGTTTATCATAAATAATCATTTCATAATTTTAATAGACCACAAGATTTCATATTCCCAATTCTCATAAATAAACGTCTCATGCATAGAGACAAAAATATCATTCATATGGATTGAACACCTGGTAACCGACATTCACAATATACATATAAGAATATCCCCATCATTCCGGGAACCTCCTTCGGACATGATATAAATTTCGAAGTACTAAAGCATCTGGTACTTTGGATGGGGCTTGTTTGGCCCGATAGATCTATCTTTAGGATTCGTGTCAATTAGGGTGTCTGTTCCCTAATTCTTAGATTATCAGACTTAATAAAAAGGGCATATTCGATTTAATAATCCAACCATAGAATGTAGTTTCGATCACTTGTGTCTATTTCGTAAAGCATTTAAAAAAAACAGCGCATGTATTCTCAGTCCCAAAAATATATATTGCAAAAGCATTTAAAAAGAGAGTAAATGAAACTCACGCATATAAATATTGTAAAATAGTTAATAAAGCATTTGCATGTATTCTCAGCCCAAAAATGAAATGAGTAAAAAGGGATTAAATGAACTCACGCATATAAATATTGTAAAACAGTTAATAAAGCATTTATTTGAACGGCGCATGTATTCTCAGTCCCAAAAATGTAAAGAGTAAAAGGGAATCAAATGAAACTCACATAATGTATTTTGTAGTAAAAATACATATGACTAAATTGAACAATGCAGGGTTGGCCTCGGATTCACAAACCTATATCATTTGTTTATTTATTAATACACATAATTGTAATCAAATAATATATATATAAATTTATTAGTTATAGTATTTATGTGTTAAAATGTATATATGTTTCATATGTTCATTTTATATATAAAATATTAATTTTTGTTATGTTATATGTATAAAATATATATATTTTTTTATATAGAATCTTTATTAGATTTATTAATTAGTAATACCAATCATAATAATTCTTTATAATAAATAATAACTTTGATAATAATGGTAATAGTTTTTAATAATAGTAATTCTGATAAGGATATTGATAGTAAAAATCTTATAGTTGTAGTAATCATAATAATGGTAAAAGTAATAATGATGATAATATTAATAACATACTTAGGTTAGTAATAATAATAATGATTCTAATGATAATAAATTTAATAATTATAAAGTGATACTGATACTAATTTTTATGCAAATACTAATAAATTTTATTGTTTTCATAATAATGATAATATAATATTCATAATAATATTAATAACATTAATACCCAGACTAGTAATTAAATGATAACCTTATAGTTTAAATGACGACAATATTATTAGTAGCAACAATGATAATAATATTAATAATGATAATTATATTTGTAATTATAATTATGTTTGTAATAAATGATAACTAATACATATATTTTGGTAATAATAATAGTAATAATAATATCTATAATACTTGTAATAATAACACTAGTAATAATATCAATATCAATAATTATAACAATAATAATAAAAATAAAAATAAAAATAAAAGAAGTAGACTACCTTCAAGTAAATCGCCCAAAAAAATAACTGCCTCACTAGAGGCTCGAACCCAAGACCCCGTGCTATCCCGTCTCCTCCCTTAACCATTCAGTTGTGACCATTTTTCTGTATTTATAATCACCTAATAATTATTTAACCCGTTTTATTAATTATCCATCTTCTTCCTCTTATACTGCAATCGACCATAGATCAATTCAAAACTGCTAAAATTGATTTGGGACTTGTAACTGACATAGAAACAAACTTATTGAGGGTGCTCTTAATCAACAGAAACAGAAAAAAATTGGAAACAGATTTGTATCAGCAGATACGAAAAAAAACCTTTGACTCCAACTATGATTTTAAAATTGAGACCGTTTTATACCACGATTCCTACATGAAATAGATTCTAAATCATTCATACAAAGTTTCTGACTAATTAATTTTAACAGAAACGTTAAAACAAAAGCGAATTTCGTGATGAACACGAAGTTTGACTTTTTTAAATAAAACTTTGACTTTAAAATTCTCAATCAAAACGAGGAATTGAGGGTTGAGGTTTTCCAGATAGCTTAATTGGATGATTTCTAACTTAACTGCGTTTTTAGTTTTTGAAATGGAAATCGAATTCAAAGTTTTTGATAAATGGATGAATAACAGGGGTCGGCTTGTTTTTCTCAGTTTCATGTTTTTAATTTTCTCAATTTATGGAAGTTAAAAGGAATTGTAATTGATATTGGCAGTGAAAGAAAAATCGAATGAATACATTTCTACATGAATTCGATTGCAGTCGACAATGGTTAGACAGGAACAAAATAATGAGAGAAAAAAATAAATAAAATAAAACTAGATAGTGGATGATACAGATTCGTTCTCATTGTGCCTTAATTTCCACAATTAAAGACAGGAAGAACAAATCAGACATAGTTGAAAATGAGTTGTAACTGATCCTGGAATTTAATTGTACGATTATTTATTTACAAATAATATTATTAATTAGTAATTATAAATATTTTAACGACCCTGGATTTTCCAACATTTTTTTATTAATAATTATTATTATTAATACGTGTGATTAAACGAATGTATGTTATTACATTTACATGTTGCCATGATTGCTCGAACTTGACTTTAATTGCCCGAAACGTCTTTGTGACACCCGGAACTTTCACGAATAATATTTTTAAGTATTATTTACATTCATGATTAAGTTTTATTAATCATTTTAATTAACTAAGGTTGTTGGTTAATTACTTGGGCTTTGATTGGGTTTATTTATTAATTATTTGAACTTGGGCTTTGTTAGTGTAATGGACTCATGATATTGGGCTTCCAAGCCCACCCTACCTTTTAAGTGGACTTAATTAGCCCATAAGACTTGTAAGTATTACTTGTATATGGTAACTAGTTAGTTAAGGAGATAAGAATCTAGTTTGTCCATAATCCCCATGAACTAACACCAAGTATCCAACTTTTAAGACTTTTCATCCAAGTAACCAACAAACAAATCCTTCCCCTCTTATCTACCCTAGAACCATCAGCATTGGGAAGGTTAAGGGGAGAGTTTTCATTTTTTTTTTACTACATGTTCACTAATATCTTTAATTTACTCCTCACTCTTCAAAACACACACATACTTGCTTTCATTTTTCTCTCTTTTCTTTCTAAAGATTGTAAGTAACAAAAACATTTTTCTCTCTTCTTTCCTTGCCTTAAAACCGTGGCCTTTCACCCACAATCATCATCATCTTTTGTTACTTGTAGTTTGATTACTTGTTGTTGTTAGTTTGTTACATGTAACTGTTAGTTATTCTTTACTAGTTACAAGATCAAACTTACTAGTTTGATTCTTCATAATATCTTGTATTTATCAAGAACACAAGAATTAAACTTACTAGTTTATGTTCTACATATATTGTTTCAAAAGTTTGTAAGTTCATGTGTTGAAAGCATACTTGTGATTCATGAAATAAACTTTAAAGTTTACTTTCCTTAAAGATCAAGCTTAGGCTTGAATCTTTAAAGTATGCAAACCATGAACTTAATTACTTGTTTACTTAGCTATTTACTTCATTTACTTGCACTTTAATTTCATGATTTATGTTATTATTGGTCAAGTGTTACTAGTTAACCTTGATCTCATTTCTCTTGAACTAAAAGTTAACTTTAGTAGTTCAAGAACATGCAAATGAAACTTTTGAATATAACTTTGTATACTTATGCTTGATCTAGACTTTTGAGTCTTGGATCTTCAAGATCTAACTAAGAACCATGTTCTACACCTTAAGATCTTGATTAGTTAGTTTACTTTCAAGTTTGTAACTTGTTATTAGCTTTAAAGTTCATGTATGTGTTAGATCTAAGACTTTGATGTAACTTTGGTTCATCAAACTTCATACAACTCTTAAGTGAGTTGTGCTTCATGTCTTAGACTTAAACTAGGGTTATGATGGTCAAAACTTGGTAAAGATGATGTAAACACATCAATGAGTTGTACACTTGAAGCTATAGGTGAAATGTCCCGTTCTTATTGATTAAAAACGTTCCATATTAATTGATTTCGTTGCGAGGTTTTGACCTCTATATGAGACGTTTTTCAAAGACTGCATTCATTTTAAAACAAACCATAACCTTTATTTCATCAATAAAGGTTTAAAAAGCTTTACGTAGATTATCAAATAATGATAATCTAAAATATCCTGTTTACACACGACCATTACATAATGGTTTACAATACAAATATGTTACAACAAAATAAGTTTCTTGAATGCAGTTTTTACACAATATCATACAAGCATGGACTCCAAATCTCGTCCTTATTTAAGTATGCGATAGCGGAAGCTCTTAATAATCACCTGAGAATAAACATGCTTAAAACGTCAACAAAAATGTTGGTGAGTTATAGGTTTAACCTATATATATCAAATCATAATAATAGACCACAAGATTTCATATTTCAATACACATCCCATACATAGAGATAAAAATCATTCATATGGTGAACACCTGGTAACCGACATTAACAAGATGCATATATAAGAATATCCCCATCATTCCGGGACACCCTTCGGATATGATATAAATTTCGAAGTACTAAAGCATCCGGTACTTTGGATGGGGTTTGTTAAGCCCAATAGATCTATCTTTAGGATTCGCGTCAATTAGGGTGTCTGTTCCCTAATTCTTAGATTACCAGACTTAATAAAAAGGGGCATATTCGATTTCGATAATTCAACCATAGAATGTAGTTTCACGTACTTGTGTCTATTTTGTAAATCATTTATAAAACCTGCATGTATTCTCATCCCAAAAATATTAGATTTTAAAAGTGGGACTATAACTCACTTTCACAGATTTTTACTTCGTCGGGAAGTAAGATTTGCCCACTGGTTGATTCACGAACCTATAACAATATATACATATATATCAAAGTATGTTCAAAATATATTTACAACACTTTTAATATATTTTGATGTTTTAAGTTTATTAAGTCAGCTGTCCTCGTTAGTAACCTACAACTAGTTGTCCACAGTTAGATGTACAGAAATAAATCGATAAATATTATCTTGAATCAATCCACGACCCAGTGTATACGTATCTCAGTATTGATCACAACTCAAACTATATATATTTTGGAATCAACCTCAACCCTGTATAGCTAACTCCAACATTCACATATAGAGTGTCTATGGTTGTTCCGAAATATATATAGATGTGTCGACATGATAGGTCGAAACATTGTATACGTGTCTATGGTATCTCAAGATTACATAATATACAATACAAGTTGATTAAGTTATGGTTGGAATAGATTTGTTACCAATTTTCACGTAGCTAAAATGAGAAAAATTATCCAATCTTGTTTTACCCATAACTTCTTCATTTTAAATCCGTTTTGAGTGAATCAAATTGCTATGGTTTCATATTGAACTCTATTTTATGAATCTAAACAGAAAAAGTATAGGTTTATAGTCGGAAAAATAAGTTACAAGTCGTTTTTATAAAGGTAGTCATTTCAGTCGAAAGAACGACGTCTAGATGACCATTTTAGAAAACATACTTCCACTTTGAGTTTAACCATAATTTTTGGATATAGTTTCATGTTCATAATAAAAATCATTTTCTCAGAATAACAACTTTTAAATCAAAGTTTATCATAGTTTTTAATTAACTAACCCAAAATAGCCCGCGGTGTTACTACGACGGCGTAAATCCGGTTTTACGGTGTTTTTCGTGTTTCCAGGTTTTAAATCATTAAGTTAGCATATCATATAGATATAGAACATGTGTTTAGTTGATTTTAAAAGTCAAGTTAGAAGGATTAACTTTTGTTTGCGAACAAGTTTAGAATTAACTAAACTATGTTCTAGTGATTACAAGTTTAAACCTTCGAATAAGATAGCTTTATATGTATGAATCGAATGATGTTATGAACATCATTACTACCTTAAGTTCCTTGGATAAACCTACTGGAAAATAGAAAAATGGATCTAGCTTCAATGGATCCTTGGATGGCTCGAAGTTCTTGAAGCAGAATCATGACACGAAAACAAGTTCAAGTAAGATCATCACTTGAAATAAGATTGTTATAGTTATAGAAATTGAACCAAAGTTTGAATATGATTATTACCTTGTATTAGAATGATAACCTACTGTAAGAAACAAAGATTTCTTGAGGTTGGATGATCACCTTACAAGATTGGAAGTGAGCTAGCAAACTTGAAAGTATTCTTGATTTTATGAAACTAGAACTTTTGGAATTTATGAAGAACACTTAGAACTTGAAGATAGAACTTGAGAGAGATCAATTAGATGAAGAAAATTGAAGAATGAAAGTGTTTGTAGGTGTTTTTGGTCGTTGGTGTATGGATTAGATATAAAGGATATGTAATTTTGTTTTCATGTAAATAAGTCATGAATGATTACTCATATTTTTGTAATTTTATGAGATATTTCATGCTAGTTTCCAAATGATGGTTCCCACATGTATTAGGTGACTCACATGGGCTGCTAAGAGCTGATCATTGGAGTGTATATACCAATAGTACATACATCTAAAAGCTGTGTATTGTACGAGTACGAATACGGGTGCATACGAGTGGAATTGTTGATGAAACTGAACGAGGATGTAATTGTAAGCATTTTTGTTAAGTAGAAGTATTTTGATAAGTGTATTGAAGTCTTTCAAAAGTGTATAAATACATATTAAAACACTACATGTATATACATTTTAACTGAGTCGTTAAGTCATCGTTAGTCGTTACATGTAAGTGTTGTTTTGAAACCTTTAGGTTAACGATCTTGTTAAATGTTGTTAACCCAATGTTTATAATATCAAATGAGATTTTAAATTATTATATTATCATGATATTATCATGTATGAATATCTCTTAATATGATATATATATACATTAAATGTCTTTACAACGATAATCGTTACATATATGTCTCGTTTAAAAATCATTAAGTTAGTAGTCTTGTTTTTACATATGTAGTTCATTGTTAATATACTTAATGATATGTTTACTTATCATAGTATCATGTTAACTATATATATATCCATATATATGTCATCATATAGTTTTTACAAGTTTTAACGTTCGTGAATCACCGGTCAACTTGGGTGGTCAATTGTCTATATGAAACATATTTCAATTAATCAAGTCTTAACAAGTTTGATTTCTTAACATGTTGGAAACATTTAATCATGTAAATATCAATCTCAATTAATATATATAAACATGGAAAAGTTCGGGTCACTACAGTACCTACCCGTTAAATAAATTTCGTCCCGAAATTTTAAGCTGTTGAAGGTGTTGACGAATCTTCTGGAAATAGATGCGGGTATTTCTTCTTCATCTGATCTTCACGCTCCCAGGTGAACTCGGGTCCTCTACGAGCATTCCATCGAACCTTAACAATTGGTATCTTGTTTTGCTTAAGTCTTTTAACCTCACGATCCATTATTTCGACGGGTTCTTCGATGAATTGAAGTTTTTCGTTGATTTGGATTTCATCTAACGGAATAGTGAGATCTTCTTTAGAAAAACATTTCTTCAAATTCGAGACGTGGAAAGTGTTATGTACAGCCACGAGTTGTTGAGGTAACTCTAGTCGGTAAGCTACTGGTCCGACACGATCAATAATCTTGAATGGTCCAATATACCTTGGATTTAATTTCCCTCGTTTACCAAATCGAACAACGCCTTTCCAAGGTGCAACTTTAAGCATGACCATCTCTCCAATTTCAAATTCTATATCTTTTCTTTTAATGTCAGCGTAGCTCTTTTGTCGACTTTGGGCGGTTTTCAACCGTTGTTGAATTTGGATGATCTTCTCGGTAGTTTCTTGTATAATCTCCGGACCCGTAATCTGTCTATCCCCCACTTCACTCCAACAAATCGGAGACCTGCACTTTCTACCATAAAGTGCTTCAAACGGCGCCATCTCAATGCTTGAATGGTAGCTGTTGTTGTAGGAAAATTCTGCTAACGGTAGATGTCGATCCCAACTGTTTCCGAAATCAATAACACATGCTCGTAGCATGTCTTCAAGCGTTTGTATCGTCCTTTCGCTCTGCCCATCAGTTTGTGGATGATAGGCAGTACTCATGTCTAGACGAGTTCCTAATGCTTGCTGTAATGTCTGCCAGAATCTTGAAATAAATCTGCCATCCCTATCAGAGATAATAGAGATTGGTATTCCATGTCTGGAGACGACTTCCTTCAAATACATTCGTGCTAACTTCTCCATCTTGTCATCTTCTCTTATTGGCAGGAAGTGTGCTGATTTGGTGAGACGATCAACTATTACCCAAATAGTATCAAAACCACTTGCAGTCCTTGGCAATTTAGTGATGAAATTCATTGTAATGTTTTCCCATTTCCATTCCGGGATTTCGGGTTGTTGAAGTAGACCTGATGGTTTCTGATGCTCAGCTTTGACCTTAGAACATGTCAAACATTCTCCTACGTATTTTGCAACATCGGCTTTCATACCCGGCCACCAAAAATGTTTCTTGAGATCCTTGTACATCTTCCCCGTTCCAGGATGTATTGAGTATCTGGTTTTATGAGCTTCTCTAAGTACCATTTCTCTCATATCTCCAAATTTTGGTACCCAAATCCTTTCAGCCCTATACCGGGTTCCGTCTTCCCGAATATTAAGATGCTTCTCCGATCCTTTGGGTATTTCATCCTTTAAATTTCCCTCTTTTAAAACTCCTTGTTGCGCCTCCTTTATTTGAGTAGTAAGGTTATTATGAATCATTATATTCATAGATTTTACTCGAATGGGTTCTCTGTCCTTCCTGCTCAAGGCATCGGCTACCACATTTGCCTTCCCCGGGTGGTAACGAATCTCAAAGTCGTAATCATTCAACAATTCAATCCACCTACGCTGCCTCATATTCAGTTGTTTCTGATTAAATATGTGTTGAAGACTTTTGTGGTCGGTATATATAATACTTTTGACCCCATATAAGTAGTGCCTCCAAGTCTTTAATGCAAAAACAACCGCGCCTAATTCCAAATCATGCGTCGTATAATTTTGTTCGTGAATCTTCAATTGTCTAGACGCATAAGCAATCACCTTCGTTCGTTGCATTAATACACAACCGAGACCTTGCTTTGATGCGTCACAATAAATCACAAAATCATCATTCCCTTCAGGCAATGACATTATAGGTGCCGTAGTTAGCTTTTTCTTCAATAACTGAAACGCTTTCTCTTGTTCATCATTCCATTCAAATTTCTTCCCTTTATGCGTTAATGCAGTCAAGGGTTTTGCTATTCTGGAAAAGTCTTGGATGAACCTTCTGTAGTAACCAGCTAGTCCTAAAAACTGGCGTATGTGTTTCGGAGTTTTCGGGGTTTCCCACTTTTCAACAGTTTCTATCTTTGCCGGATCCACCTTAATACCTTCTTTGTTCACTATGTGACCGAGGAATTGAACTTCTTCCAACCAAAATGCACACTTTGAAAACTTAGCGTACAATTCTTCCTTCCTCAATACTTCTAACACCTTTCTCAAATGTTCACCGTGTTCTTGGTCATTCTTTGAGTAAATAAGTATGTCATCAATGAAAACAATGACAAACTTGTCAAGGTATGGTCCACACACTCGGTTCATAAGGTCCATGAACACAACTGGTGCATTAGTTAAACCAAACGGCATGACCATAAACTCGTAATGACCGTAACGTGTTCTGAAAGCAGTCTTTGGAATATCATCTTCTTTCACCCGCATTTGATGATACCCTGAACGTAAGTCAATCTTTGAATAAACAGACGAGCCTTGTAGTTGATCAAATAAGTCGTCGATTCTCGGTAGTGGGTAGCGGTTCTTGATGGTAAGTTTGTTCAACTCTCGGTAGTCGATACACAACCTGAATGTACCATCTTTCTTCTTGACAAACAAAACAGGAGCTCCCCACGGTGATGTACTTGGTCTAATGAAACCACGCTCTAAAAGTTCTTGTAATTGGCTTTGCAGTTCTTTCATCTCGCTGGGTGCGAGTCTGTAAGGAGCACGAGCTATTGGTGCAGCTCCTGGTACAAGATCTATTTGAAATTCAACGGATCGATGTGGGGGTAATCCCGGTAATTCTTTCGGAAATACATCGGGAAATTCTTTTGCAATGGGAACATCATTGATGCTCTTTTCTTCAGTTTGTACTTTCTCGACGTGTGCTAGAACAGCATAGCAACCTTTTCTTATTAGTTTTTGTGCCTTCAAATTACTAATAAGATGTAGCTTCGTGTTGCCCTTTTCTCCGTACACCATTAAGGGTTTTCCTTTTTCTCGTATAATGCGAATTGCATTTTTGTAACAAACGATCTCTGCTTTCACTTCTTTCAACCAGTCCATACCGATTATCACATCAAAACTCCCTAACTCTACTGGTATCAAATCAATCTTAAATGTTTCGCTAACCAGTTTAATTTCTCGATTCCGACATATATTATCTGCTGAAATTAATTTACCATTTGCTAATTCGAGTAAAAATTTACTATCCAAAGGCGTCAATGGACAACTTAATTTAGCACAAAAATCTCTACTCATATAGCTTCTATCCGCACCCGAATCAAATAAAACGTAAGCAGATTTATTGTCAATAAGAAACGTACCCGTAACAAGCTCCGGGTCTTCCTGTGCCTCTGCCGCATTAATATTGAAAACTCTTCCACGGCCTTGTCCATTCGTGTTCTCCTGGTTCGGGCAATTTCTAATAATGTGGCCCGGTTTTCCACATTTATAACAAACTACATTGGCATAACTTGCTCTGACACTACTTGCTCCGCCATTACTCGTTCCGACACCATTTGTTCCTTTCGTTCTATTAACCCCTGGTCCGTAGACCTCACACTTCGCCGCGCTATGACCATTTCTTTTACACTTGTTGCAAAATTTGGTGCAGAACCCCGAGTGATTCTTTTCACACCTTTGGCATAGCTGCTTCTGATTGTTGTTGTTGTTGCGGTTATTATTGTTGTTGGGATGATTGTTGTAGTTGCTGTTGTTGTTGTTGTTATTGTTGGGCCGTTTGTTGTAGTTGCGATTGATGTTGCGATTGTTGGGATAATTGCTGCGATTATTGTTGTAATTGCTGTTGTTGTTGTATTGGTGATTCTTATCACCGTTTTCCTCCCACTTTCTTTTGACTTGCTTCACATTGGCCTCTTCAGCAGTCTGTTCTTTAATTCTTTCTTCAATCTGGTTCACTAGTTTGTGAGCCATTCTACATGCCTGTTGTATGGAGGCGGGCTCGTGTGAACTTATATCTTCTTGGATTCTTTCCGGTAATCCTTTCACAAATGCGTCGATCTTCTCTTCCTCATCTTCGAATGCTCCCGGACACAATAGGCACAATTCTGTGAATCGTCTTTCGTACGTGGTAATATCAAATCCTTGGGTTCGTAACCCTCTAAGTTCTGTCTTGAGCTTATTGACCTCGGTTCTGGGACGGTACTTCTCGTTCATCAAGTGCTTGAATGCTGACCATGGTAGTGCGTATGCATCGCCTTGTCCCACTTGCTCTAGATAGGTATTCCACCATGTTAACGCAGAACCTGTGAAGGTATGCGTAGCGTACTTCACTTTGTCCTCTTCAGTACACTTACTTATGGCAAACACCGATTCGACCTTCTCGGTCCACCGTTTCAATCCGATCGGTCCTTCGATTCCATCAAATTCCAAAGGTTTGCAGGCAGTGAATTCTTTGTAGGTGCATCCTACACGATTTCCTGTACTGCTAGATCCAAGGTTATTGTTGGTATGTAGCGCAGCCTGTACTACGGCTATGTTTGAAGCTAGAAAAGTACGGAATTCCTCTTCATTCATATTCACGGTGTGTCGAGTAGTCGGTGCCATTTCCTTCAAAATAGTTAAATGGAAAAAGTTAATCATACAGAATATTAAGAGTAGTTAATAGTATTTTGTAGCATAATATGAACTCATTTATAAAAGCTTTTTCTTCATATTAGCGTTTTATAAGTTTAAATTCGGGTAGTACCTACCCGTTAAGTTCATACTTAGTAGCTAATATACAATTCAACTACTACAATTCTATATGAAAAACTGATTATAATAATATTTCGCGTTCAAACTTTTACACAATATTTTACAAACTTACAATACCGCTTATTTTACATATAGCATGAAATATAGCACACAATAAATTTGATACAAGATGGTTGTGAAGATAATTCTAGCTAGTACACAAGTCGTTCAGCAAAGGCAATAAACACACGTAATTCATACGTCCAGAAACAAGTCATGCATTCTGGTTTTACTAGGACTACTTCCCATCCTTGGTCTTGTGGAACATAACCGTTATGGCCGTTGATAAGACAGCGTGTTGTAACGTCGTCAAAGGGACGAGGGTTACGTAATGTCCAACAGTCCCGTAACAATCTAAAAACCTCATTTCTTACCCCAATTACCGACTCCGCCACTTGTGGGAACGTTTTGTTTAATAGTTGTAGCCCGATGTTCTTGTTCTCACTTTGGTGAGAAGCGAACATTACTAATCCGTAAGCATAACATGCTTCTTTATGTTGCATGTTAGCCGCTTTTTCTAAATCACAAAGTCCAATATTCGGATATATAGAGTCAAAATAATTTCTTAACCCATTGCGTAAAATAGCATTTGGGTTCCCCGCAATATATGCGTCAAAGTAAACACATCGTAACTTATTGGTTTCCCAATGTGATATCCCCCATCTTTCAAACGAAAGTCTCTTATAAACCAAGACATTCTTGGAACGTTCTTCGAATGTCTTACAAACTGATCTCGCCTTAAATAGTTATGCCGAAGAATTCTGACCGACTCTAGACAAGATTTCATCAATCATGTCTCCGGGTAGGTCTCTTAAAATATTGGGTTGTCTATCCATTTTGTGTTTTTATACTGTAAAATAGACAAGAGTTAGATTCATAAAAAAAAATACTTATTAATACAAGCAATTTTTACATATATCATAAAGCATAAGCACACTATATTACATATATTACACCACACGAATACAACTATCTTATTCCGACTCGCTTGTTTCTTCTTCTTCGGTTTTAGTTCGTTTTGCCAAGTTTCTAGGGATATATGATGTTCCCCTAATACGAGCCGTCGTGATCCACATTGGTTTAGAAAAACCTGGTGGTTTAGAGGTTCCCGGGTCATTGTTACAACTTAAGGACTTCGGGGGTTGACGATACATATAAAGTTCATCGGGGTTGGAATTAGATTTCTCTATTTTTATGCCCTTTCCCTTATTATTTTCTTTTGCCTTTTTAAATTCAGTTGGGGTAATTTCTATAACATCATCGGAATTCTCGTCGGAATCCGATTCATCGGAGAATTGGTAATCCTCCCAATATTTTGCTTCCTTGGCGGAAACACCATTGACCATAATTAACCTTGGTCGGTTGGTTGAGGATTTTCTTTTACTTAACCGTTTTATTATTTCCCCCACCGGTTCTATTTCTTCATCCGGTTCCGATTCTTCTTCCGGTTCCGATTCTTCTTCCGGTTCCGACTCTTCTTCCGGTTCCTCTTCGGGAACTTGTGAATCAGTCCACGAATCATTCCAATTTACATTTGACTCTTCATTATTATTAGGTGAGTCAATGGGACTTGTTCTAGAGGTAGACATCTATCACATAATATCAAACGCGTTAAGAGATTAATATATCACATAATATTCACATGTTAAAAATATATAGTTTCCAACAAAATTTGTTAAGCAATCATTTTTCAAGTAAACACGGTCGAAGTCCAGACTCACTAATGCATCCTAACAAACTCGATAAGACACACTAATGCAAAATTCTGGTTCTCTAAGACCAACGCTCGGATACCAACTGAAATGTCCCGTTCTTATTGATTAAAAACGTTCCATATTAATTGATTTCGTTGCGAGGTTTTGACCTCTATATGAGACGTTTTTCAAAGACTGCATTCATTTTAAAACAAACCATAACCTTTATTTCATCAATAAAGTTTTAAAAAGCTTTACGTAGATTATCAAATAATGATAATCTAAAATATCCTGTTTACACACGACCATTACATAATGGTTTACAATACAAATATGTTACAACAAAATAAGTTTCTTGAATGCAGTTTTTACACAATATCATACAAGCATGGACTCCAAATCTCGTCCTTATTTAAGTATGCGATAGCGGAAGCTCTTAATAATCACCTGAGAATAAACATGCTTAAAACGTCAACAAAAATGTTGGTGAGTTATAGGTTTAACCTATATATATCAAATCATAATAATAGACCACAAGATTTCATATTTCAATACACATCCCATACATAGAGATAAAAATCATTCATATGGTGAACACCTGGTAACCGACATTAACAAGATGCATATATAAGAATATCCCCATCATTCCGGGACACCCTTCGGATATGATATAAATTTCGAAGTACTAAAGCATCCGGTACTTTGGATGGGGTTTGTTAAGCCCAATAGATCTATCTTTAGGATTCGCGTCAATTAGGGTGTCTGTTCCCTAATTCTTAGATTACCAGACTTAATAAAAAGGGGCATATTCGATTTCGATAATTCAACCATAGAATGTAGTTTCACGTACTTGTGTCTATTTTGTAAATCATTTATAAAACCTGCATGTATTCTCATCCCAAAAATATTAGATTTTAAAAGTGGGACTATAACTCACTTTCACAGATTTTTACTTCGTCGGGAAGTAAGATTTGGCCACTGGTTGATTCACGAACCTATAACAATATATACATATATATCAAAGTATGTTCAAAATATATTTACAACACTTTTAATATATTTTGATGTTTTAAGTTTATTAAGTCAGCTGTCCTCGTTAGTAACCTACAACTAGTTGTCCACAGTTAGATGTACAGAAATAAATCGATAAATATTATCTTGAATCAATCCACGACCCAGTGTATACGTATCTCAGTATTGATCACAACTCAAACTATATATATTTTGGAATCAACCTTAACCCTGTATAGCTAACTCCAACATTCACATATAGAGTGTCTATGGTTGTTCCGAAATATATATAGATGTGTCGACATGATAGGTCGAAACATTGTATACGTGTCTATGGTATCTCAAGATTACATAATATACAATACAAGTTGATTAAGTTATGGTTGGAATAGATTTATTACCAATTTTCACGTAGCTAAAATGAGAAAAATTATCCAATCTTGTTTTACCCATAACTTCTTCATTTTAAATCCGTTTTGAGTGAATCAAATTGCTATGGTTTCATATTGAACTCTATTTTATGAATCTAAACAGAAAAAGTATAGGTTTATAGTCGGAAAAATAAGTTACAAGTCGTTTTTATAAAGGTAGTCATTTCAGTCGAAAGAACGACGTCTAGATGACCATTTTAGAAAACATACTTCCACTTTGAGTTTAACCATAATTTTTGGATATAGTTTCATGTTCATAATAAAAATCATTTTCTCAGAATAACAACTTTTAAATCAAAGTTTATCATAGTTTTTAATTAACTAACCCAAAATAGCCCGCGGTGTTACTACGACGGCGTAAATCCGGTTTTACGGTGTTTTTCGTGTTTCCAGGTTTTAAATCATTAAGTTAGCATATCATATAGATATAGAACATGTGTTTAGTTGATTTTAAAAGTCAAGTTAGAAGGATTAACTTTTGTTTGCGAACAAGTTTAGAATTAACTAAACTATGTTCTAGTGATTACAAGTTTAAACCTTCGAATAAGATAGCTTTATATGTATGAATCGAATGATATTATGAACATCATTACTACCTTAAGTTCCTTGGATAAACCTACTGGAAAAGAGAAAAATGGATCTAGCTTCAATGGATCCTTGGATGGCTCGAAGTTCTTGAAGCAGAATCATGACACGAAAACAAGTTCAAGTAAGATCATCACTTGAAATAAGATTGTTATAGTTATAGAAATTGAACCAAAGTTTGAATATGATTATTACCTTGTATTAGAATGATAACCTACTGTAAGAAACAAAGATTTCTTGAGGTTGGATGATCACCTTACAAGATTGGAAGTGAGCTAGCAAACTTGAAAGTATTCTTGATTTTATGAAACTAGAACTTTTGGAATTTATGAAGAACACTTAGAACTTGAAGATAGAACTTGAGAGAGATCAATTAGATGAAGAAAATTGAAGAATGAAAGTGTTTGTAGGTGTTTTTGGTCGTTGGTGTATGGATTAGATATAAAGGATATGTAATTTTGTTTTCATGTAAATAAGTCATGAATGATTACTCATATTTTTGTAATTTTATGAGATATTTCATGCTAGTTGCCAAATGATGGTTCCCACATGTATTAGGTGACTCACATGGGCTGCTAAGAGCTGATCATTGGAGTGTATATACCAATAGTACATACATCTAAAAGCTGTGTATTGTACGAGTACGAATACGGGTGCATACGAGTGGAATTGTTGATGAAACTGAACGAGGATGTAATTGTAAGCATTTTTGTTAAGTAGAAGTATTTTGATAAGTGTATTGAAGTCTTTCAAAAGTGTATAAATACATATTAAAACACTACATGTATATACATTTTAACTGAGTCGTTAAGTCATCGTTAGTCGTTACATGTAAGTGTTGTTTTGAAACCTTTAGGTTAACGATCTTGTTAAATGTTGTTAACCCAATGTTTATAATATCAAATGAGATTTTAAATTATTATATTATCATGATATTATCATGTATGAATATCTCTTAATATGATATATATACATTAAATGTCTTTACAACGATAATCGTTACATATATGTCTCGTTTAAAAATCATTAAGTTAGTAGTCTTGTTTTTACATATGTAGTTCATTGTTAATATACTTAATGATATGTTTACTTATCATAGTATCATTTTAACTATATATATATCCATATATATGTCATCATATAGTTTTTACAAGTTTTAACGTTCGTGAATCACCGGTCAACTTGGGTGGTCAATTGTCTATATGAAACATATTTCAATTAATCAAGTCTTAACAAGTTTGATTTCTTAACATGTTGGAAACATTTAATCATGTAAATATCAATCTCAATTAATATATATAAACATGGAAAAGTTCGGGTCACTACAATAGGCATCAAGGATGAGAACCATGATGAACATCAAACACCAAACCCACCGGAACCCATTATTTTTCTGCTTACTGTTCTCTGCCTACTGTTCTGCTGTTTCTGTAACAGACCAGTAGACCTGGGCTGTTGTGATTATGATTTTCAAATATCTCTGTTCGAGTAGATAACTTTTCATATAGGACTAGTCTTAATCCGAGTTACGGTTTAGGATTTATGGCCCTCCGATCGTCACTATGTCCTTTTAACGTTGTGCAGAAATTTCTGACCTACTCGCACTTAGACCGTCGCCACGGTCAAATGAAGATGAGTTTGCTTCTATAAATTTTACCACACTTAAAGGACTCATATACGGAGCCATGGCCACTAGTCTCACCTTAATTCAGTAAGGGTAGAGGCCGTAGTGACTGACTGAACTCAGCCTTTGTTTTAAACTACTTTCATAAACGAAACTTACTTTACGCCTTTTGTTTGATGATGAATGATGATGACCCTTAAGACCTTATTTACATAATTTTAAACCTATTCGGACGAATTACTGACTTAGTACTATTTGACTTAGGTTGAGGACTTTCGGACCGATTACTTGCACACTTTTCCCGACTCGACTTTACCGCTACTTTATCATTGTGAGTTATAGCATTCCCTTTTTACTTTAACTTATTTTGGGAACTGAGAATACATGCGGATTTTATGTTTTAAATACTAGGCACGAGTACTTAAACTTATATATGTGTGGGTTATACAACGGCATAAACATTCCCTTTAGCTCGGTAACGTTTAATCATTGGTTTTTGAACCGTGAACGCGAATCTTAGATATGGATCCATAGGGTTTGACATCCCCACACGGGCTAGTAGCGCTAGCATTTAATGAGTGTTTAATACTTCGTAGACACACGCACTTGCCAAGTGTACTTTCAGGGGGTATAAATGTTAAGTTAGTTACCAAGTGCCCACGGTTAACATATACTTTATCATACTATTTTGAAACGCTCTTTGTAGCACTGAAATCTCGTGGCCTACCTTACTTACTGTTATACTTAAACTATAGCTTACCAACCTTTGTGTTGACATTTTTAAGCATGTTTTTCTCAGGTGCTTGAGGTTAGCTTCCGCTGTGTGCTAGTCGTGCTGTAGACACCCGCTGCTTAGAGTTGTTATCGCATGAACTACTTTATTTTGCATTCAACATTAGTACTTTTGAACTATGACTTGTAACGACCGTTGTGGTCACATACACTTATTATTTGCTTCTACTTAGTGAAGCATGCTTTTGGATTGTAAAACATTCGATGTTGGTTTAGACATCACCTTATTAATGAATGCAAACTCTTTTCGAAAACGCATATAGTACTTAACCTTGTAATGATCCTGTGTTGATGATTCGTACACGATGGTTTTGTACGGGGCATCAAATTTGGTATCAGAGCATTGGTTGTAGGGAATTAGGTTGCATTAGTGAGTCTAAGACCGACCCGAGTAGGATTCACTAATAGGACTAATCTACAACTTGCTAGTTTACGTGTTTCTGCTGAACTTACTGCATGCTGCTGCTTACCTTCACTGCTATATGCCTTATGCTATTACATGATTTCACTACTGCATGCTATTACTTGCTTTCGATTGCATGCTACCTTCATACAATTTGCTGTTATTGCCATGCTACTTATTGTTATACATGATTTAAACTGTTGGCCTAATACGTGCTTGCTTTATGACTTACTGACATGGAAAATTTATTTTCCTTGTTCAGATGTCGGATGTACCACCTGCTATCGTTTTGGGCAGTTTAGACTCTTCAGCTACCCCACCTACCATCGTTACCGATCCACCGATCCTGATACGCACGAGTGACCCCGGCGCTTCATCTTCCGGGACTAGCAGCCAGCCGCCTGCACTAGTGGCTACTATTGACAGACACGTGGACCCTGCGGAGATTCCAGCTCCGTCTGCTCCCGGATCCTCGGAGTCACAGCCCCGCATCGGTGGTGTTGTGATCCCCGCGGAGTTCGGGGAAGGGCCATTCCGTAACCATATGCGCATGCCGTGCCGACGCACTCCAGATGGACGTTTAGTGTTGATTCCGCCATTCAGACACATAGAGATGTTGGCCGCCTTTTGGACTGCCAGTTCAGCCACCCGTGTCACCACCACATGATTCGGATGACTCATCATCCGCCGATTCTTCATCAGATGATTCTTCATCAGACTCCAGTGACGACGAGGACCCTGCTGATATACCTATACAGGCACCCTCCACCCCGCCGAAGAAGCGGTACCGTCCTGATGGCACTGTCATTCCAGGGGTGAATGGAGGTCGTGCTTTCACTGACGCTTTTGGTCTGCGTCGGAGGGTTACTGCCCGTAAGCGGCTTGTGCCGTACCCTACCGACCCACTCATACGTAAGGCACCTCGTTACGTGCTGACTATTTCTGGAGCTGGGACATCTGCACCCCGTTTCGTGCGGTCTGCACCACCCGCTCCACCAGCACCATCCGCTCCACCGGCCCCACCTGCACCGCCAGCACCGCCTGCCCCACCAACTCCCACTGTCGAGGAATTGACAAGGAGGTGGAAATCCTCCGAGCTCGAGTTACTGAGCTCAAGGAGCAGTTGGCTCAGGTTTTAGACATCCTACACCCACCTTCACCGTAGGACTTTTGTATTTAGATTTCGTTATGTAATCTAGTTGTAGTTTATTGTATTACTCATGTATTGTACGGACTTATCCAGATGTATGCAACTTATTATTATTAATGGAACTTTGCATTATTTAAATTCTTGCACGATGTTCTATTTACATTACTGTACGATGATTATGTGGTATTTGTACCTAGATGCGTTATTTAATAACATGTGATGTTTTGATTCCATGTTGGTTACTATATACTGTATTATTACTACTTGCATACTAGATTTTGACTTGAGTCAAAAATTTTGTTTAGAACATCATGGCTAACGGTCGATCCACACCTACTGCTGCTCAAATTGAAGAGATGATCCAAGAACGTGTAGCTGCAGCCCTAGCAGAAAGAAACCTCCAAGCTCCACCGCCACCACCACTGGTTATCCCACCCGTTCAAAATGGGTGTACTTACAAGGAATTCCAGAGCTGCAAACCACATAACTTCAGTGGAACAGAGGGACCGGTTGGTCTCACCAGATGGTTCGAGAAACTTGAATCAGTATTCCGAGTTAGCAACTGTTCGGAGGACAACAAGACCAAGTTTGCTTCGTGCACGCTATCTGACGGCGTGCTAACGTGGTGGAACACGTTAGCTCAAGCGAAAGGCATTGATGAGGCGTATGCTACGCCATGGGAGGAATTCAAAGCGACAATGATTGATGAGTATTGTCCGTGAACCGAAATACAAAAGATGGAGATGGAATTCATGCAGCTAAAGGCCGTTGGGAACGACCTTGATGGTTACAACAGGAGATTTTTGGAACTAGCTCTTATGTGTCCGACAATGGTCACCCCGGAATTTAAGCGTATGGAGAGATACTTCTGGGGACTCCCTAAGTCTATCAAAGGAAACGTCACATCGTCCAAACCACCGAATGTTCTTGAAGCAATGCGCATGGCGCATACCCTCATGAATCAGATTCTTATTGATGAGCCAGAGAAGGCTAAGTTTGAGGCTGGTAGTAGCGAAAAGCGAAAGTGGGATAATAATAATAACAACAACAACAACCACCACCACAACAACAGGGGGAGAACCTATGACCAGACCCCCGCCAAGAGGCACAACAATGGTGGAAACCCCAACCCCAACAACAACACCAACTCCAACCCGAACTACAAGGGAACCTTACCACAATGCAAGAGGTGTTACAAACACCATACTGGATATTGCAATGTTGTCTGTGAGAAGTGTCAACAGGCTGGGCATATCGGGAAAGACTGCAAGGTCACCACTTTGAATGGGAAGCCGAACCCCACAGGGCCGAGGAAGTGTTACGAATGCGGGCAGACGGGCCATTTCATAAATGCGTGCCCAAACAAGTGAAAAGACGGCGGACCACCGCGCGCTAGAGCTTTTAACGTTAATGCAAGGGACGCCCGAGAAAACCCCGACTTGGTGATAGGTATATTCAAAATCAACAATCTTTTAGCTTCTGTCTTGTTTGATACTGGTGCGGATAGGAGTTATGTATGTAGACATTTTTGCGATAAGATTAATTGGTCGTTAGTCCCGTTAAAAGAGAGTATGCTTGTCGAAGTCGCCAACGGTAAACTTGAGAAAGTTGACCATATTAGTCGTGGAGCTATTATCAACATAGCTGGTGCAGATTTCGAAATTAATTTGATACCTATCAAACTGGGAAGCTTTGACGTGATCGTTGGTATGGATTGGTTGAGCAAGATAAGGGCCGATATTATCTGTGGAGATAAAGCACTTCGCATACCACAAGGAGATGGTGAGCCACTAATCATCGATGGAGAGAGATGTACCTCGAAGTTGAACCTCATTAGTTGCATGAAAGCGCAAAAGATTATGAAGAAGGGACGTTTTGCTGTCCTAGCACATGTGAAAGCGGTAGAAACTGAGGAGAAGAGTGTGAACGACGTTCGAATTGTGAATGAATTTCCCGATGTCTTCCCAGAGGAATTGCCTGGATTACCACCGCCGAGAGCCGTAGAATTTCAGATTGATTTAGTGCCTGGAGCAGCACATGTAGCTCGCGCACCTTATAGACTCGCACCTTCCGAGATGCAAGAATTACAGAGTCAACTACAAGAACTACTTGATCGAGGATTTATTCAACCAAGTTTCTCGCCTTGGGGCGCACCTGTGTTGTTTGTGAAGAAGAAGGATGGATTCTTCCGTATGTGTATCGACTACCGTGAGCTAAAAAAATTGACAATCAAGAATCGGTATCCTCTTCCACGAATTGACGATCTTTTTGATCAACTGCAAGGATCATGTGTCTACTCAAAGATTGATCTGCGATCCGGTTATCACTAGTTGAGGGTGAAGGAAAGTGACGTGATGAAAAATGCATTTAGAACCTGTTATGGTCATTATGAGTTTCTCGTGATGCCATTCGGTTTGACAAATGCACCTGCCTTGTTCATGGACCTCATGAATCGTGTCTGCAAGCCTTACTTGGACAAGTTTGTCATCGTCTTCATAGATGATATCCTCATCTACTCTAAGAGCGAAGAAGAACATGAGCAACACCTCTGACTTGTGCTTGAACTCTTGAGACAAGAGCAACTTTATGCCAAATTCTCCAAGTGTGAATTTTGGTTGAAGGAAGTTCAATTTCTGGGTCATGTTGTGAGCGACCAGGTTATCAAAGTAGATCCCACCAAGATTGAAGCCATCAGCAAGTGGGAGACCCCCACTACTCCGACGCATATTCGCCAATTCCTAGGTCTCGCAGGTTACTACCGAAGGTTCATTGAAGGATTTTCTCTGATTGCGCGTCCTTTGACCGCGCTGACTCACAAGGGCAAGAAGTTCATTTGGGAACCCGCACACGAATCAGCATTCCAAACTTTGAAGAATAAGTTAAACTCCGCACCTATCCTATCACTTCCTGAGGGCAGTGACGACTTTGTTGTTTATTGTGATGCATCGAAGAGTGGTTTTAGTTGTGTACTGATGCAGCGATCAAAGGTTATTGCCTATGCCTCTCGCCAACTGAAGATTCACGAGCGGAACTACACTACTCATGATCTCGAACTTGGAGCCGTTGTCTTTGCGCTTAAATTGTGGAGACACTATTTGTATGGAACTAAGAGCACTATCTTCACCGATCACAAGAGTCTCCATCACATCTTTGATCAGAAGCAACTGAATATGAGACAGCGTCGATGGATCGAGATTCCAAACGACTATGACTGTGAACTCCGTTATCACCCTGGCAAGGCCAATGTTGTAGCTGACGCTTTAAGCCGAAAGGAGAGGATGACACCTCTTCGTGTTAAGGCTCTGAACATCACCATCCATTCGAACCTCAACAGCCAGATCAGAGTAGCCCAAGATGAGGCTCTCAAGGAGGAGAACATATCTCACGAACATTTGAACATACTTGTCTCTCGATTCGAGGTTAGGGAGTCTGGACTTCGATGTTATGCCGGAAGAATTTGGGTACCTCTTTATGGAGATCTACGGAACCTTATACTTGATGAAGCACACAAGTTGAGATATTCGATTCATCCTGGAGTGGGCAAAATGTACCATGACCTTAAAGAACAGTATTGGTGGCCAAATCTTAAGAAGGACGTTGCGACCTATGTTGGTAAATGTTTAACCTGCTCGAAGGTTAAAGCCGAGCATCAGAGACCTTCTGGGTTACTTCAACAGCTGGAGATCCCACAATGGAAGTGGGAAAGGATCACAATAGATTTCATTACCAAGCTACCAAAGACGGTGGGCGGATATGATACTATTTGGGTTATTGTTGACCGCCTTACCAAATCTGCAAACTTTCTAGTGATGAAGGAAACTGATACAATGGAAAGACTTGCTCATCTATACATCAAGGAGGTTATATCTCGTCATGGTGTACTGTTATCGATCATCTTAGATCGCGATCCCCGTTTTGCCTCTAGATTTTGGCGTTCTTTGCAAGAAGCCATGGGAACTCATCTTGACATGAGTACTGCTTATCATCCTCAGACTGACGGGCAAAGTGAACGAACGATTCAGACCTTGGAGGACATGTTACGTGCATGTGTCATAGATTTTGGAAAGGCTTGGGAAAGACATTTGCCACTCGCCGAATTCTCGTACAACAACAGTTATCACTCTAGCATTAATGCTGCACTTTTTGAAGCATTGTATGGCTGTAAGTGTCGATCTCCTATTTGTTGGGCTGAAGTAGGCGAAAAGCAAATCACCGGACCCGAGGTAGTCCACGAAACGACGGAGAAGATTGCTCAGATTCAAGCTAGACTTAAGACTGCCCGCGATCGTCAAAAGAGTTATGCCGATCTTAAACGTAAAGACTTTGAATTCAACGTTGGTGATCGTGTAATATTGAAGGTTTCACCTTGGAAAGGTGTGATCCGTTTTGGAAAACGTGGAAAGTTAAACCCACGATACATTGGTCCTTTTGAAATCTTGGAACATGTTGGACCCGTTGCATACCGTTTGGATCTACCAGCACAATTGAGCTCAGTTCATCCTACCTTCCATGTGTCAAACCTGAAAAAGTGTCTTGCTGCACCCGAACTTATCATACCATTGGAAGAACTTACGATTGATGACAAACTCCATTTTGTGGAGGAACCTGTTGAAATTATGGATCGTGAGATCAAAACTTTGAAACGCAACAAGATTCTGATCGTCCGAGAACGATGGAATGCCAAACGAGGACCTGAGTTTACTTGGGAGCGAGAAGATCAAATGATATCCTCACCTTTTCCCGACTCCTCCATCTACCTCAGCTTAAAATTTCGGGACGAAATTTTCTTTAACAGGTGGGTAATGTAACGACCCTGGATTTTCCAACGTTTATTTATTAATAATTATTATTATTAATACGTGTGATTAAACGAATGTATGTTATTATATTTACATGTTGCCATGATTGCCCGAACTTGACTTTAATTGCCCGAAACGTCTTTGTGACACCCGGAACTTTCACGAATAATATTTTTAAGTATTATTTACATTCATGATTAAGTTTTATTAATAATTTTAATTAACTAAGGTTGTTGGTTAATTACTTGGGCTTCGATTGGGTTTATTTATTAATTATTTGAACTTGGGCTTTGTTAGTGTAATGGACTCATGATATTGGGCTTCCAAGCCCACCCTACCTTTTAAGTGGACTTAATTAGCCCGTAAGACTTGTAAGTATTACTTGTATATGTGAAAGGACCCGTTCATATACATTATAAACGATTCACAATAGTTGATTACATCGCGAAGTATTTGACCTCTATATGATACGTTTTACAAACATTGCATTCGTTTTTAAAAGACAAACTTTCTTTACATCTAAAATTGACGGCATGCATACCATTTCGTATTACATCCAACTATAATTGACTTAATATTAATCTTGATGAACTCAACGACCCGAATACAACGTCTTTCAAAGTATGTCATGAATGACTCCAAGTAATATCCTTAAAATGAGCTAATGCACAGCGGAAGATTTCTTTAATACCTGAGAATAAACATGCTTTAAAGTGTCAACCAAAAGGTTGGTGAGTTCATTAGTTTATCATAATCAATCATTTCCGTAATAGTAATAGACCACAAGATTTCTGTTTATAAATATATGTACACTCGCAAGTGTATAAAAGTATTCTATAAGTTGTAGGCACCCGGTAACAAGCCTTAACGTTCATGTTTTACCCTCTGAAGTACACCAGATCAGGTGTGTTTAATATAACCTCGAAGTACTAAAGCATTCCATAGTCAGGATGGGGTTTGTCAGGCCCAATAGATCTATCTTTAGGATTCGCGCCTACCATACATAGACAAGTAGTTTAATGTTACCAAGCTAAGGGTATATTTCTGGTTTAAACCCACGTAGAATTAGTTTTAGTACTTGTGTCTATTTCATAAAACATTTATAAAACAGCGCATGTATTCTCGGCCCAAAAATATATATTGCAAAAGCAATTAAAAAGGGAGCAAATGAAACTCACAATACTGTATTTCGTAGCAATTATGTATATGACGGCACTGAACAAGTGCAGGGTTTGTCTTGGATTCACGAACCTATATTAAGTATATATATTTATATGTTGGTCAATATCTGTCTAACAATTTAGGTCAAGTCGTAGTGTATCACAATCCTAATGCTCGAGACCGACATGCAAAAGTCAACAAAAGTCAACTTGACCCAAAATGACTTCCAAAATCTATACATGTTTATTATATAACTTATATATAGTCGTTTTATATATTTAAATATATTTATCAGATCTCATTATACTAAATAATACAAGTCATTTATTAATAAATAAAAATTTATATTTAAATTCATATATGATAAAAATATACTTTTATATATCTCAAGTAATAAAATTTATAAAATTCACTTAATATCATAAAAATATAGTGGTATGTATTATTAATGTAATTATATTACGTGTGGTAAAAATATATTTGTACGCATATTTATTTGATTAAATAATATTGATAATAATAATAATAATAATAAAAATAATAAAATGATAGTTTTAATAAAAATATTAATTTTTAGTAATAAAGATAATTTTAGTAATAACATCAACTGATAACAATTATAATAATCGTTTTAATAATAATATTAAAATTAATAATAATTCAGTTGACCATATATTTTAATCCGTTCATCGAACCCACACGATTTCTAAATGAAAAGTTATTAATTTTTCTTTAGCTTTTCAACGACATGCATATCATATACCTTATCTCAGTAGCATATGTATCAAATTCGTGATTTATCATAAACTATTTAACGATGAAACTAAGCATACAAACATGCATAATCATATATACTCGAGCACTAGTCAAGGATACACTATTAATATATAAAAGATAAGATATGAATGCTCACGTATCAATATTGTGATTCAATATTGCAGGAAAGTTCGTAGACGCAACGAAAATGATAAACGTTAGGTTGACCTCAGAGCAATACCCTCGAACAATACCCATAACCTCCATAGCTAAAACCCATAATTTCCTTAGCTCTATCCAGTTTGAAAACTTATTTTGAAATCGTCTGAATATAACTCCGTCGTAGTATTTTATGTATACTAATAGTATCTTGAAATAATACTAAGTAAATATATATATGTAGTTCGATGAGAGAGAGTTTAGATAAATATATTTTCAAGTTTCTATGAAATAATGAAACCTATTGAATTCTATTTATAATAGATTTTTGAATTATTAAAGTGAATTATTAAAGTATGAATTATTAAAGTGAATTATTAAAGTATGAATTATTAAAGTGAATTATTAAAGTATGGATTATTAAAGTGAATTATTAAAGTATGAATTATTAAAGTGAATTATTAAAGTATGAATTATTAAAGTGAATTATTAAAGTGAATTATTAAAGTAAAAGTAAAGTAAAAGTAAAGTAAAGGTAAAGTTAAAGTATAGTAAAAGTATAAAACTATGTACGTATAATACGCGTATAAATATATTTAATATTAATTTAAATCGTTATATCATAAAACATTTTAGAAAAGTAGAATTATATATATTCATAATAGATTTCAAGTTTTTAAATTACAGTCTGTTGGTGAAGCATGGGATAAAGTCCAAAGGTTTAATAAACGTATGAAATCATCTTAATGAAAAATGTCGAGTTACTTAACTTGTCGATATCCAACATCTAAGTTATTTACACTCCACGTTCTTACTTATAGATCACTTTACCATTTTCCGAATATTGTCAAAAAGAATAGATTTCTTAAATCACAGTGGACCTCATAACATTGGCCCGTAATCATATCATAATGTATCTGATAATTCAATCATTTGATATTATCTCTTAATTCTGTCGATAAATATATCGAAACAAATACGTTCATGTAAAGTATCATATATATCAAATACTTTGTTAATGTTTTCAGTTATTATATATTATATATACATATCTATATACACATAATTGTTCGTGAATCGTCGAACACGGTCAAAGGGTAATTGATTACATGAATGTAGTTCCAAACTTTTTGAGATTCAACATTACAAATTCTGCTTATCGTGTCGGAAACATATAAAGGTTAGGTTTAAATTTGGTCAGAAATTTTCGGTTCGTCACAATATGGTAACTAGTTAGTTAAGGAGATAAGAATCTAGTTTGTCCATAATCCCCATGAACTAACACCAAGTATCCAACTTTTAAGACTTTTCATCCAAGTAACCAATAAACAAATCCTTCCCCTCTTATCCACCCTAGAACCGTCGGCATTGGGAAGGTTAAGGGGAGAGTTTTCATTTTTTTTTACTACATGTTCACTAGTATCTTTCATTTACTCCTCACTCTTCAAAACTCACACATACTTGCTTTCATTTTTCTCTCTTTTCTTTCTAAAGATTGTAAGTAACAAAAACATTTTTCTCTCTTCTTTCCTTGCCTTAAAACCATGGCCTTTCACCCACAATCATCATCATCTTTTGTTACTTGTAGTTTGATTACTTGTTGTTGTTAGTTTGTTACATGTAACTGTTAGTTATTCTTTACTAGTTACAAGATCAAACTTACTAGTTTGATTCTTCATAATATCTTGTATTTATCAAGAACACAAGAATTAAACTTACTAGTTTATGTTCTACATATATTGTTTCAAAAGTTTGTAAGTTCATGTGTTGAAAGCATACTTGTGATTCATGAAATAAACTTTAAAGTTTACTTTCCTTAAAGATCAAGCTTAGGCTTGAATCTTTAAAGTATGCAAACCATGAACTTAATTACTTGTTTACTTAGCTATTTACTTCATTTACTTGCACTTTAATTTCATGATTTATGTTATTATTGGTCAAGTGTTACTAGTTAACCTTGATCTCATTTCTCTTGAACTAAAAGTTAACTTTACTAGTTCAAGAACATGCAAATGAAACTTTTGAATATAACTTTGTATACTTATGCTTGATCTAGACTTTTGAGTCTTGGATCTTCAAGATCTAACTAAGAACCATGTTCTACACCTTAAGATCTTGATTAGTTAGTTTACTTTCAAGTTTGTAACTTGTTATTAGCTTTAAAGTTCATGTATGTGTTAGATCTAAGACTTTGATGTAACTTTAGTTCATCAAACTTCATACAACTCTTAAGTGAGTTGTGCTTCATGTCTTAGACTTAAACTAGGGTTATGATGGTCAAAACTTGGTAAAGATGATGTAAACACATCAATAAGTTGTACACTTGAAGCTATAGGCATCAAGGATGAGAACCATGATGAACATCAAACACCAAACCCACCGGAACCCATTATTTTTCTGCTTACTGTTCTCTGCCTACTGTTCTGCTGTTTCTGTAACAGACCAGTACACCTGGGCTGTTGTTATTATGATTTTCAAATATCTCTGTTCGAGTAGATAACTTTTCATATAGGACTCGTCTTAATCCGAGTTACGGTTTAGGATTTATTTCCCTCCGATCGTCACTATGTCCTTTTAACGTTGTGCAGAAATTTCTGACCTACTCGCACTTAGACTGTCGCCACGGTCAAACGAAGAAGAGTTTACTTCTGTAAATTTTACCACAATTAAAGGACTCATATACAGAGCCATGGCCACTGGTCTCACCTTAATTCAGTAAGGGTAGAGGCTGTGGTGACTGACTGAAGTCAGCCTTTGTTTTAAACTACTTTCATAAACGAAACTTACTTTACGCCTTTTGTTTGATGATGAATGATGATGACCCTTAAGACCTTATTTACATACTTTTAAACCTATTCGGACGATTTACTGACTTAGTACTATTTGACTTAGGTTGAGGACTTTCGGACCGATTACTTGCACACTTTTCCCGACTCGACTTTACCGCTACTTTATCATTGTGAGTTATAGCATTCCCTTTTTACTTTAACTTATTTTGGGAACTGAGAATACATGCGGATTTTATGTTTTACATACTAGGCACGAGTACTTAAACTTATATATGTGTGGGTTATACAGCGGCATAAACATTCCTTTAGCTCGGTAACGTTTAATCATTGGTTTTTGAACCGTGAACGCGAATCTTAGATATGGATCCATAGGGTTTGACATCCCCACTCAGGCTAGTAGCGCTAGTATTTAATGAGTGTTTAATACTTCATAGACATACACAATTGCCAAGTGTACTTTCAGGGGGTATAAACGTTAAGTTAGTTACCAAGTGCCCACGGTTAACATATACTTTATCATACTGTTTTGAAACGCTCTTTGTAGCACTGAAATCTCGTGGCCTACCTTACTTACTGTTATACTTAAACTATAGCTCACCAACCTTTGTGTTGACGTTTTTAAGCATGTTTTTCTCAGGTGCTTGAGGTTAGCTTCCACTGTGTACTAGTCGTGATGTAGACACCCGCTGCTTAGAGTTGTTATCGCATGAACTACTTTATTTTGCATTCAAACATTAGTACTTTTGAACTATGACTTGTAACGACCGTTGTGGTCACATACACTTATTATTTGCTTCTACTTAGTGAAGCATGCTTTTGGATTGTAAAACATTCGATGTTGGTTTAGACATCACTTTATTAATGAATGCAAACTCTTTTCAAAAACGCGTATAGTACTTAACCTTGTAATGATCCTGTTGTTGATGATTCGTACACGATGGTTTTGTACGGGGCATCACAAATATATAAATGATAATATTATTTATTATTGGGAATAATAAAAATATTAAAAAAAATACTGTTAATTCTTAATAAAAATAAGGATAAATGAGTAATATTAATAATAATAACAATGATAATGATTTTTAATAAGTTTCATAATACTTAATGATAATAATAACAAATATGATAATAATAATATTATTAGTGATGATAATAAATTGTATTATTTTCTTTATAATGATTTTATAATAATAATAATAATAACAACATTAATGTAACAATTTACATGTATTAGGTTATATATATATATATATATATATATATATATATATATATATATATATATATATATATATATATATATATATATATATATATATATAATATTAACATAATAATATTCCTAATTTTTGACATTAATATTAATATTTATTTTAATGAAAGTAATAATAACATTATTACAATAATAACCATATTTTAATTTGTAAGTAAGTTTAGTACATTGATATTACATAGTATTAATTTTTAATAATTATTTATTATATATAATGACATATTTTTACTTAGGATATTATGTTATTTTATAATAGAAATAGATATTGCAAATTTCTAACACATAGTATTTATATCTTATATATATTTTACAATATTCATATAATAATAATATTTATAGAATTTATATATATATATATATATATATATATATATATATATATATATATATATATATATATATATATATATATATATATATATATATATATATATATATATATAAAATAGCTTAATTACTTTGTATTTTACTTTACACTTTCAATTCAAATGATCATTTTGTATTTTATTTATTCACCTTAATGTGTACACTTATATATATATATATATATATATATATATATATACATATTATTTTACAATCAATTGTTTGTGAATCGTCAGGCATAGTCAAAGGATAATTGATTACATGATTATAGATTTCAAAACTTTCGAGACTCAACATTACAGACTTTGCTTATCTTGTCGAAATCATATAAAAATTAAGTTTAAATTTGGTCGAAAATTCCCGGGTCATCACAGTACCTACCCGTTAAAGAAATTTCGTCCCGAAATTTAAGTGAGGTCGTCATTGCTAACAATAAATATGTTTTCCTGACAAATATGAGCTGATCAAAAGAGTTTTATCATCATTGAGTAATATGGATAAAACAATTCGATTATTCGAAGAATACGAATGAAGCTATCACAAAAGATTGAGATAGAGATTTAACTTTTGACGTAGTCATGATTGAATTTAGAAAATAAGGTGTTTTTTTACTTTTGACGTTGTCTTGGTGGAATTCCAAAATTCCAGGGATTTAAAAGAAAATCTTCGAAATCTATAAGATTTGATTCTTCGGGATTTATGGAAATTAAGATCTCTATAATTAATTAAGGTGATCTGCCTCGATTACTCTGTCTGATATTTCCATTATAAATTAAGCTCTTCCATTCCATTATTCTCACCATTCCTATACTTTCTTTCTTAGTTCATACATCCAAAAGATTGTGAAAATGCTTAATCCAGTTCCGATCCTTGTCCTTATCCTTACTTTTGTAACCATCATTCTCCTTTTCCGACTTTCACTGGAGGAATCTACTTTCTTCTACTTCGCACTTAGGGTTATAGTGTTTTTAATTCTCCCGTGTCTTTATGTTGCGATAAACATTGATATATACGGTTTGTAATTTCTACGTTGTTGTTGGATTTTATATCTTCTCTTATATTTCAATGTCCCTGTTTCTGTCTCCTATAATCATTGTCACCCATAGTTAATGCTCTCTCCTATTTGCTGCGATTTATACCCCCTTTCTCTTTCGAAACTTCATGCTTTTGTTTTCTTTTCGCAAGTAATGGTACAGACTTCATAGGTATGGAGTTTTGAATTATCATAATATACAAGGTAGAAAGGAAAGGTAGTAGCACGATTTAATTTGTCAAATTACCAGAATTACTGAGGATAGAACTATCAAGAATATATTCTCTTGATAGTTCTGAAGTTAAGAAGAATGAAAGAGTTATGTAACATGGCACATGATGACGTTGTGATCTGTGAATCATCACGTTCCATTAGAAATTCAGCATGACTTACTGTAATATAATCACGTTGATCAAGTATCATTATATTATACTAAATCATGCATCAGTTCCCAACATTACTTCAATAACATTCATATTTTAAGCTCGAAAGTTTACAGAATATAGAAACTAACAGTTTTTATATGATGTAACACTGATAGCACTAAGAGATTAATGATTTCAGATAAGAATAGTTATGAAAATATCTTCAGAAATATGGAGGATATTTATTATGAAAGATACAATAATATCTTTGAATATCTAAGATCAAAGGGTGATGGAAACTATTGTCCGCAATGGTTTAGAGTAAGGAGCAAGATATTCGCTAAAGACTTCAGCAGGTATTGAATCATTTGGATTCTTTGAAGTCAAACTTATTCTTTGTGATTCGTCCACGGCTTCCTTCATAGTTTCACATAATCCGCTTTTCGGTACTAAATTTTCTATTGAGTGTTTCCAATACTCCATTCTTTATCATCAACTTTCGACGGTTAAGGTCGTGTACAGTTTTTGCTGCTGTATTCAGCTTTTTCAGAATTTGTGGTATTGATTTGTAGACTGAGTGCTTTGCAGAATTTCAGAATGGAAGATCATAATTCTAAGAGATAAATGTTATATGTTTACATATAACTGTTGATGTAGACATGCTGCAAGATTTCCAAAATACTGATTGCAAATTCTCGGTAATTAAAATGGCAATTCTCGTTATAAGATGTAAATGAGTAAATGATAGGGTTTCACTGAATATAATGATTCTTCAGAAATCAGAGATCAATGAAGTTGCTGATAAGTTTACTGCTAATGTGGTGGAATATAAAAGGTTCCCCGGTAACGATGACGAAAGGCAAACTTATAAATAAAAGTTATAATAAGGCTAATCCGACTGAAAAATTGAAGTTGCCTTGCTGGAGCTGTGACAAAATTGGCTACTCGAACAGGAGTTGCAAAATTATTTTCGGTAATAATAACGCTAAAGGAAATTAGCACAGCTACGCGTTAAATGTTTACTCAGTTTCCGAGAGTTTTCAGGTGCATAACAATACGCATCAATCTTTTCTTCCGTAGATGAAGTGCAGTTGGTTCATCCTCTCGATTTAGGTATTTTCAAGAATCATGAAAGGTTTGAACGCAGCTTGTAATCGTCAAGATTCAAATGAGGTTTAAGATGAAATTAAGTGGCAAACTTGAAGAAATGTTTAGTTTCATATGTTATAATCAATATTTTAATTTATTTTAATTGTCCAATGTTGGTAGTCCACAGTTGATAGTCCACAGTTAGCAATTCAATAATTCATATATAGTTTAATATATAATATCCGAATTAATTAATACGTATCGTGACCCGTATTCGTCTCAGACTCGATCACAACTCAAATTATATATATTATTGTAGAATCAACCTCAACCCTGTATAGAGAACTCGATCATTACTGCATATAGAGTGTCTATGGTTATTCCAAATAATATATATAAATGCGTCGATATGATATGTCAAAACCTTGTATACGTGTCCCGATATTTGAAGTGCGTAAAATAAATAACAGAAATTAAATGACGATAAATAAAGTGCGTAAAGTAAATAACAGAAATTAAATGACGATAAATAAAGTGCGTAAAGTAAATAACAGAAATTAAATGACGATAAATAAAATTGCAATAAATAAATGTAATAAAGAATTAACAGTTAGCTAGGGACAGTTAGCTAGGATTTTGTTAGCGTGGATTCTTAACAAAATTTCTCATAGTTAATTTGTTTGTTTCTAACAAATTTTATTTTGTCCAATGTTTTCTTCATTATGCCACTTGCTGGATTCTGAAAAGTCAAAATCCAAATATGAAATTGAATGAAAATGGTTATTTTGTGGTGAACAGATTCGTATATCAGTGAATGTATGTAGGATAGTAAATGATTGTTGAATCAGATTTGAAGAATGTACAGTATAACTTATTAATGTGAAATATAAATATTCCTCGGGTATTACCTACCCGTTAAAATATTTTCACCATTAACAGTTTGCACGAAAGAATTTTTAATCACAATCTTTATGAAAATATACTTACATGTATATTTTCTTCAGATGTAACCATGGATTTAATAAGTCAATATAATATTAGACTCATTTGATTTTCAATTTGAGCTAGAATAAGTAATCTCTAAAACTATTAGGATCCACATATTCTTCACAGAATATTGATGAAATTATGGATCATTACTTCATCGTTCATTGCTGTTGGTACTCCTTGGTATCTATGGTGCGTATGATGTTGATGTTCGTGGAACAGATTGTGAAATTGAGGCTTGGGATGCGGATGTTGTTGTTGGTGGTACTGTTGGTGCCGGTAATGTTGCTGAAGCTGGTACATTTTGCACCATACTTTTCAAGGGTACAACTCGGGTGCGAAGCTCGTTGACTTATTACTCCGGGATGATTGTCGGTAGGAACGGGCGAGTGAATAAGGTTTTGAATTTGAGATAGTATATAATCATGACGATATACTCTGGAAATGAGAGAGAAAATGGTGTTGCTAAGTGCTTCCGGTTCATCGCCAAGAGGGAATTTGGTGGATGGAAGGGATCACCTTCTTCTTGTCTCTAATGATTGAGTAGACTACGAACTCATCAGATGATTTGGGAATGTCTGATTGATTGATTCATTCTGGTGATGCTGCTTTCAGAGTTGGAGTGAGACTCCATATTGGAATCCAAGAGACTTGAACTAGTGGTGAGTTCCATTGCGTACGATTAAATAAAGGATTTTTCGATATGAAATGATTTTTCGGATATCGAATAATATTCTAATTACATAGAATACCTATACATAGTACAGAAGATCCCATAGATTACTAAGAAAATTAAGGAAATGTGACAGATAAAACCTACAGTAGCAGATACGCTAAGATATAGATTAGCAGATACGCTAAGATATGAATTTTGTTTATACACTATTCATGCAATCAATGCAGTAAGATGTGTCTAGACTAAGAATGATAAGCAGGTAATTTTCTAAGGATGATAAGTAGATGATTTCCGACAAAAATGATAAGCAAAAGTTTTGACATGCAAACACGGTCGAAGTCCAGACTCACTAATGCATCCTAACGACTTATCAGTTATACACACTAATGCAGACCTGGTTCACTAAGACCACCGCTCTGATACCAACTGTAATAATAGTGGGGACGCATCCCACTCAGTGCCTTCCCAGCTAACCGCCTGGTGACCACTGTGCGTACCCCAGACACTGATTTTACGGCCCGCCTCTCTGCAACGTACAGCCAACCCTAACAGGGACCGCGAGGAGTAAGAGCCAATGCTTCATCACAGGTAACACTGTGAGAACCCCCTCTACGATTAACCCGCTAATAAACGGCATTAAACCAGCTCTGATACCAACTGTGAAGACCCGTCCTAATCCATCCGGATGAAGTCCATATCGATTATAAACGATTCACAACAGTTGATTACATCGCGAGGTACTTGACCTCTATATGATACATTTTACAAACATTGCATTCGTTTTTGGAAAGGCAATCTTTCATTTCATCAAAATTTGATGGCATGCATACCATTTTATAATATATCTAACTATAATTGACTTAATAATAATCTTGATGAACTCAACGACTCGAATGCAACGTCTTTTGAAATATGTCATGAATGACTCCAAGTAATATCTTTAAAATGAGCAATTGCATAGCGGAATACTTCTTTCATACCTGAGAATAAACATGCTTTAAAGTGTCAACCAAAAGGTTGGTGAGTTCATTAGTTTATCATAAATAATCATTTCATAATTTTAATAGACCACAAGATTTCATATTCCCAATTCTCATAAATAAATGTCCCATGCATAGAGACAAAAATATCATTCATATGGATTGAACACCTGGTAACCGTCATTCACAATATGCATATAAGAATATCCCCATCATTCCGGGATCCTCCTTCGGACATGATATAAATTTTGAAGTACTAAAGCATCTGGTACTTTGGATGGGGCTTGTTTGGCCCGATAGATCCATCTTTAAGATTCGCGTCAATTAGGGTGTCTGTTCCCTAATTCTTAGATTACCAGACTTAATAAAAAGGGGCATATTTGGTTTAATAATCCAACCATAGAATGTAGTTTCGATCACTTGTGTCTATTTCGTAAAGCATTTAAAAAAAATAGCGCATGTATTCTCAGTCCCAAAAATATATATTGCAAAAGCAATTAAAAAGGGGGTAAATGAAACTCACGTATATAAATATTGTAAAACAGTTAATAAAGCATTTGCATGTATTCTCAGCCCAAAAATGAAATGAGTAAAAAGGGATTAAATGAACTCACGCATATAAATATTGTAAAACAGTTAATAAAGTATTTATTTGAACGGCGCATGTATTCTCAGTCCCAAAAATGTAAAGAGTAAATGGGAATCAAATGAAACTCACCTAATGTATTTTGTAGTAAAAATACATATGACTAAATTGAACAATGCAGGGTTGGCCTCGGATTCACGAACCTATATCATTTGTTTATTTATTAATACACATAATTGTAATCAAACAGTATATATATAAATTTATTAGTTATAGTATTTATGTGTTAAAATGTATATATGTTTCATATGTTCATTTTATATATAAAATATTAATTTTTGTTATGTTATATGTATAAAATATATATATATTTTTATATAGAATCTTTATTAGATTTATTAATTAGTAATACCAATCATAATAATTCTTTATAATAAATAATAACTTTGATAATAATGGTAATAGTTTTTAATAATAGTAATTCTGATAAGGATATTGATAGTAAAAATCTTATAGTTGTAGTAATCATAATAATGGTAAAAGTAATAATGATGATAATATTAATAACATACTTAGGTTAGTAATAATAATAATGATTCTAATGATAATAAATTTAATAATTATAAAGTGATACTGATACTAATTTTTATGCAAATACTAATAAATTTTATTGTTTTCATAATAATGATAATATAATATTCATAATAATATTAATAACATTAATACCCAGACTAGTAATTAAATGATAACCTTATAGTTTAAATGACGATAATATTATTAGTAGCAACAATGATAATAATATTAATAATGATAATTATATTTGTAATTATAATTATGTTTGTAATAAATGATAACTAATACATATATTTTGGTAATAATAATAGTAATAATAATATCTATAATACTTGTAATAATAACACTAGTAATAATATCAATATCAATAATTATAACAATAATAATAAAAATAAAAATAAAAGAAGTAGACTACCTTCAAGTAAATCGCCCAAAAAAATAACTGCTTCACTAGAGGCTCGAACCCAAGACCCCGTGCTATCCCGTCTCCTCCCTTAACCATTCAGCTGTGACCATTTTTCTGTATTTATAATCACCTAATAATTATTTAACCCGTTTTATTAATTATCCATCTTCTTCCTCTTATACTGCAATCGACCATAGATCAATTCAAAACTGCTAAAATTGATTTGGGACTTGTAACTGACATAGAAACAAACTTATTGAGGGTGCTCTTAATCAACAGAAACAGAAAAAAATTGGAAACAGATTTGTATCAGCAGATACGAAGAACACCTTTGACTCCAACTATGATTTTAAAATTGAGACCGTTTTATACCACGATTCCTACATGAAATAGATTCTAAATCATTCATACAAAGTTTCTGAATAATAAATTTTAACAGAAACGTTAAAACAAAAGCGAATTTCGTGATGAACACGAAGTTTGACTTTTTTAAATAAAACTTTGACTTTAAAATTCTCAATCAAAACGAGGAATTGAGGGTTGAGGTTTTCCAGATAGTTTAATTGGATGATTTCCAACTTAACTGCGTTTTTAGTTTTTGAAATGGAAATCGAATTTGAAGTTTTTGATAAATGGATGAATAACAGGGGTCGGCTTGTTTTTCTCAGTTTCATGTTTTTAATTTTCTCAATTTATGGAAGTTAAAAGGAATTGTAATTGATATTGGCAGTGAAAGAAAAATCGAATGAATACATTTCTACATGAATTCGATTGCAGTCGACAATGGTTAGACCGGAAAAAAATAATGAGAGAAAAAAATAAATAAAATAAAACTAGATAGTGGATGATACAGATTCGTTCTCATTGTGCCTTAATTTCCACAATTAAAGACAGGAAGTACAAATCAGACATAGTTGAAAATGAGTTGTAACTGATCCTGGAATTTAATTGTACAATTATTTATTTACAAGTAATATTATTAATTAGTAATTATAAATATATAAATGATAATATTATTTATTATTGGGAATAATAAAAATAATAAAAAAATACTGTTAATTCTTAATAAAAATAAGGATAAATGAGTAATATTAATAATAATAACAATGATAATGATTTTTAATAAGTTTCATAATACTTAATGATAATAATAACAAATATGATAATAATAATATTATTAGTGATGATAATAAATTGTATTATTTTCTTTATAATGATTTTATAATAATAATAATAACAACATTAATGTAACAATTTACATGTATTAGGTTTTATATCTATATATAATATTAACATAATAATATTCCTAATTTTTGACATTAATATTAATATTTATTTTAATGAAAGTAATAATAACATTATTACAATAATAACCATATTTTAATTTGTAAGTAAGTTTAGTACATTGATATTACATAGTATTAATTTTTAATAATTATTTATTATATATAATGACATATTTTTACTTAGGATAATATGTTATTTTATAATTGAAATAGATATTGCAAATTTCTAACACATAGTATTTATATCTTATATATATTTTACAATATTCATATAATAATAATATTTATAGAATTTACACACACACACACACATATATATATATATATATATATATATATATATATATATATATATATATATATATATATATATATATATATATATAATAGCTTAATTACTTTGTATTTTACTTTACACTTTCAATTCAAATGATCATTTTGTATTTTATTTATTCACCTTAATGTGTACACTTATATTTATATATATATATATATATATATATATATATATATATATATATATATATATATATATATATACATATTATTTTACAATCAATTGTTCGTGAATCGTCAGGCATAGTGTAACAGACTGAAACCCGGGCTAGTTGTAAGTTGTCTATTTTTGCCCTTAGGGTTTGTGCTTAGTCTTAAGTGATTTTTATTTTAATTATTTTATTAGTGTTTTATTTTAATTGTGTTGTGACCAGTTTATGACAAGGGTCTCAGAACAGGTTTGTTTATTTTAATTGGACCTCGTTTGGGTTACCTAATCTTGTGCGAAAGATTTCAGATAACTGGTAAATACCCGTGTGTGATGGGGTATTGTGTTTTAACACAAATATAAGCTAGTGACCAGCTCTTTTCTTGAGGTTTCCTGAACTTTCCTCTCACTCACACATTCACCTAACCTAAACTTCACCATTTTCATCTCAACCCTAAATCATTTAATCTCGAATTGAAGCTTGATTTTGGTGTCAAAACGTTCCTTGTGTCATTGTGATTCTAACAAGGTAAGGTTTGTAAGATTTCATGATCAAATCTGTGATTAAATGGGTTTTTAAGTTAATTTTTGTTAAAATGGGGTTTTGTGTCAAATTGGTAGAAATTGATGTTGTTTGTGTTTGAATGTTGTGGGTTTATGTTTCTAAATGTTTAGTGTAAAAGATGTAACCAGTTTTGAGGTCAAAAACGTGTCCAAAGTTGAGATTTGGTGATTTTGGGTTGAAACCCGTCACTTTGCTGCTGTTGCAGCTGATGAACTACCTTCGGCCGATGGTCGTTGACCATCGACCGACGGTGAGGACGATCGGCCGATGGACGAGACCATCGACCGATGGTGTATGATTTCTGACCAGCGGATGTAATTTTGACGATCGACCGATTGGGGGAGACCATCGACCGATGGTGTGTTGAAGATCGGCCGATGGATGGGACCATCGACCGATGGTCTTAGACAGTGAAAATTCTTACTAAGTGTGGAATTCTAGCCGTTATGCTGCCCGTTTGTATTTTGGTGTTCAGGATGTAAATTTTGAAAGTGCACAAGTGTTAAGCATGAAAATTTTAGCGGACGCAAATTTTTACTAATTTGCTATAATTCGCTGTCAGTGTGTCTAATCTTGATGGGAACACTATTCTAACTTGGTTTTTGCTGTTCTCAGGAGATAAGGACAAGGAAGAAGCTCAGAAATAATAACTGAGCAGTTGCTGGTAATTGGTGAGTGGGTCTATCTACGGATAGAGTTTAAGTAGCATATCATGCTACTGTGGTTGACTCTTTTACCATGCATAGTGTAGGAATTGCCATGATAGAATAATATCGTTTGCCTGATGTTGTATGTGAATTATGTGTACACTGTGTGAATGGCACCAGTCGGGCCTAGGGAGACTGGGGACTCGAGACCGTGCCTAGGAGAGGTTAGAGTCCGTATGAGGTCAACCGTGCCTAGGGGAGGTTGGGTCCATAGGCTACTGATTGTAGAGTATAGTGTGAATGATGCATCCCCTGCATCTGGATAACTATACTGTGAATTGAGTAGCAGGGACTATCGGTAGACTCAGGCCCGATCAGCTGGGAGTCGTGTGCTCGTACAAGCCGTCGATCCTCGTATTGTCTTTTGTATGCTAGTTGGTAGTTAGCAGGTATTGTTGATGTATATAGCTTGTGTGTGACTTAAGCTATATCTGTTAGATAGATTCCATTCACTTAGCGGTGCGCTAATCCCCCACATGTTTTCCCCCTTGCAGGTTTAGGTACTGCTAGTCGGGATGGGTGATACAGCAGATGACATGTTTGACAACCAACTCTGATGTGGACTTTTGTTTAAATAATGTTTTGTAATAACGTAACACCTGTGGTTTGTAATAAAGTAATTAACTAAGGATTTATGGTAATTATGTTGTTATCGAATAAGGGTAATTATGTAAATGAAGTCTTCCGCTGTGTATATATATATAAAAAAAAATGGCTGGTGTTACAAGTTGGTATCAGAGCATGGTTTGGCAGCAAATACGTGAGCGTACTTTGTTCCCAAACCCTGAGGCAAGTCAAACATGTCTGTGGGAGTGGGGGCTAAGTGAAAATAGGATATACGTGTGTTAGTTGTGATTGAACTAACTATTATCCACTAAGCTTTTGTGTAAGCTGTTTTGTAGCACAGGTATGTCTGATAGAAACGCAACTGGCCCATCCAACCCCGGAACATTCAGAGCACCAGAAGAGGGTGTTGAGTCTGATGATGATCAGAGTAGTTACATCCTTCAGTTAGAAAGCAAGCTAAAAGAGGCCGAGGACAAAATTAATGAGCTTGAATTGGCAAGGCATTCTGGAAATGATGATACACCACCTGGATTCCCAACCGCGCAATCCCAAACGATACCTAATGTGCACCAGAACCAGTTTCAGAATCAAATACCTAACCAATATTATATGCCACCGCAAAACACTTTTACTTACCAAAATCCCATGATGATGAATCCATACCAAATGCAAATGTTCCAACAACCTTACATGCAACCACCCAAAAGATGTACTTATAAGAACTTCCGTGATTGCAAACCCTCTGAGTTTTCTGGAAGTACTGATCCGACTGTAACTCTTAATTGGTTGCGAGAAATTGAAAGGGTATTTGAAGCATGCCAGTGTGAACCCGAGCTGAAAGTGACATATGCAAGTCGAATGTTGAAAGGTAGGGCTATGATTTGGTGGGATTCCTTGATTTCCAGTATACCGAAAGAACAAGTGAGTATGATCACATGGGAGCAGTTTCATGGGAAGGTGTGTGAACAGTATTGTAATCCTTTTGATATGAACCGAATCAAGACTGAGTTTCTTGAAATGAAGATGACACCTCAAATGACGATCGACGAGGTAGTAGAGAAGTATATGGATAAACTAAGGTTTGTACAACAGTGGGTGCCAGACGAAGCGTCTCGTATACAACATTTTGTTAATATCATTTTGCCAGAGTACCGAACTTTTGTTAGAACGGCTACGTCGTTGTCTCAAGCGGTTGTGATGGCTAAGATGGTAGAAAGTGATGTTCAGGCCGCCAGAAACAGAATGTTTGGTAATGTGCTACAACAAGGTGGGCAAGTATCTGGTCAATCAGGATGTAAATCCAAGAAGTCTAGTGGGTTTAAATCGAAGGGTAAAAGTGGTCAGAATAGTTATGGATCTGGATCAGGTAAAGGGAATTGGTGTCACACGTGTCGATCTTCTCACAGTGGTCAGTGTTCTGAGGCTACAAGAAGATGCTTAAAGTGTGGTGTTGTTGGGCATGAGTCTTCAGCATGCCCGTATCCGAATAGTGTATGTTGGAGTTGTCACAAACCAGGGCATCGTGCAATTAGTTGTCCGTCGAAGAGTGGTAGTTCCGGGGCAGGGTCAGGGTCAGGGGCGCGTTCAGCATCAGCTGGAGGGTCAACTGCCTTGAGTGGGCAGAAGAGGAAGAACCCTCCAACAGCAGAGGCTAGAGCTTTTCAGATGTCGGTGGAAAATGCTGTGGCAACCGACGAAGTAATCACCGGTATGTTTCTAATCAACTCAATACCTGCTCGCGTATTGTTTGATTGTGGTGCCAATAGGTGTTTTATGTCCCTAGATTTCTGTGCTAAGTTGAATTTACCAGCTACTGTGTTACCCAAGCCGGTTAGTGTAGAAGTAGCTGATGGTAAGACCACACCCGTCACAACCTATGTGACTGGGGTTTGTATAGAGATCGAAGGGAAGTCTTTCCCGGTGACTTGTTTAGTGTTACCTATTCCTAGCTTTGATGTAGTACTAGGAATGGATTGGTTGAGCTCGCTTAGGGCTAATATTAAGTGCGATAGGAAAATGATTACCTTTCGTTTGACCGATGGAACCCGTGTGGTGGCCCGGGGGGAGCGGGGCGGGTATAATTTTCCGTTGATAACCATGATGAGAGCGAAAAAGTCGATGGCAAAGGGTTGTGAATCATTTCTTGCATATGTGATTGATGCGAAGAAAGAAAAGAAAACAGTGGCCGATATTCCGATAGTATCAGAATTTCCCGAAGTGTTCCCAGATGAGTTACCAGGTCTGCCGCCGGTAAGGGAAGTTGAATATAAGATTGAATTGGTTCCTGGAACAACTCCAGTTGCAAAAGCTCCATACCGATTAGTGCCATCTGAAATCCGTGAAATGATGTCACAGATTCAAGAACTATTAGATCGTGGGTTTATCCGACCGAGTTCTTCACCGTGGGGTGCTCCAGTATTGTTTGTTAAAAAGAAAGATGGGTCAATGCGTATGTGTATTGATTATCGTGAATTGAACAAAAGAACAGTGAAGAATAAGTATCCGTTACCTCGAATAGATGATTTGTTCGATCAGTTACAGGGTGCTTCATTCTTTTCTAAGATAGACTTACGATCCGGATATCATCAGGTTCGTGTTGCTGAATCAGATATACCGAAAACAGCGTTCAGAACAAGGTATGGTCATTATGAATTTCTTGTCATGCCTTTTGGGTTGACGAATGCGCCAGCAGTCTTCATGGATCTAATGAATAGAGTGTGTCGTCCATTCTTAGATAAGTTTGTGATTGTGTTTATTGATGACATATTGGTGTATTCGAAAACAGAGAGTGAACATGCTGAACATCTGAGGTTGGTTTTGAACTTGTTAAAACGTGAGCAACTATTTGCAAAATTTTCAAAGTGTGAATTTTGGTTACGTGAAGTGCAGTTTTTGGGTCATGTGATTTGTACTGAGGGTATAAAAGTTGATCCGACAAAGATAGAAGCGGTAATGAATTGGAATTCTCCGAGGACTCCGACTGAGATTAAGAGTTTTCTGGGATTGGCTGGTTATTATCGCAGGTTTATCAAAGACTTCTCTAAAATAGCGGGTCCATTGACTAAGTTGACTCGTAAAGATGTAGCCTTTCGATGGACTGATGAACAGGAAAAGGCTTTTCAGATTTTGAAACAGCTACTGTGTCAGGCACCAGTGTTAGCTTTACCAGAAGGTTCAGACGACTTCGTGGTATACTGTGATGCATCATATGCTGGGTTGGGTTGTGTCTTAATGCAGAGAGATAAAGTAATCGCCTACGCCTCGCGACAGTTGAAAGTTCATGAGAAGAATTATCCAGTGCATGATCTTAAAATGGCTGCAGTAGTGTTTGCTTTGAAACTGTGGAGACATTATTTGTATGGAACTCATTGTGTTATTTGTACAGATCATAAGAGTTTGCAATATATCTTCTCACAGAAAGAATTGAATATGCGTCAGAGACGGTGGCAAGAGTTGATCAAAGATTATGATTGTGAAATTAAATATCATCCGGGTAAGGCAAATGTGGTTGCAGATGCGCTAAGTCGTAAAAAGTCAAGTGAAAATGTGAAATTCCTTCGTTTGAATATAACTTCAGATTTGATTAACAGCTTAAGAACCGTTCAGGCCTGTGCTTTGGAGGACGAACATATTAAATATGAACAAATGATCAAACGAAAAGTGGACTTAAGTGATGACTCACGTGGACTAAAGACTTTAAACAATCGTGTTTGGGTACCTAAGCTTGGAGATTTGAGGGATTTAATTATGACAGAAGCTCACAAATCCAAATTGACAGTACATCCGGGTAGTAATAAGATGTATCATGATTTGAAAGCAGTGTATTGGTGGCCGACAATGAAAACAGATATCGCTCGATATGTCGAAAAGTGTCATATTTGTGCTCAAGTGAAGGCAGAACATCAGAAACCTTATGGTTCGCTACGTCAGTTACAGATTCCAGAGTGGAAATGGGAACATATAACGATGGATTTTGTGACCAAATTACCTCGAACTCAGAAACGACATGATATGATTTGGGTAATAGTGGATCGTCTAACTAAAAGTGCTCATTTTCTTGCTACTCGTGAGACAGCTTCGTTAAGTGAGTTAGCCGATTTGTATGTGAAAGAAATAGTTAGTCGACATGGTGTGCCGTTATCGATCGTTTCAGACAGAGATTCCAGATTTGTGTCGAATTTTTGGAACAGTCTTCAACAAAATTTGGGTACACGTGTGAATTTAAGTACAGCTTATCATCCTCAGACAGATGGTCAGAGTGAAAGAACGATACAAACTTTGGAGGATATGTTAAGGGCTTGTGTGTTAGAATACGGTGGTTCGTGGGATACACATTTACCGTTGGTCGAATTCGCGTATAATAATTCATATCATTCGAGTATAGGGATGCCGCCCTATGAAATGTTGTACGGTCGTCGTTGCAGAACTCCGACTTGTTGGTTAGAAGCCGGGGAGAAACAGTTTGCAGGTCCCGAAATTGTTCAAATGACAGCCGAAAAAGTTGCAATTGCGAGAGAAAAGTTGAAAGCCGCTAGAGATAGGCAGAAAATGTATGCTGATCCGCGTAGACGTCCGGTAACCTTTAATGTGGGTGAACGAGTGTATCTGAAAGTTTCACCGTGGAAAGGGGTTATCAGATTCGGTAAACGTGGTAAGTTAGCACCGAGATTTATTGGTCCATTTCAGATCAGTGAAGTGTTGAATGATCAGGCTGTGGTGTTAGATCTTCCGCCAGAGTTAGCCGGTATTCATAATACATTTAACGTGTGTTATCTTCGAAAGTGTAAAGTCGATGATGAAACACAACTTCTTCCTTTAGAAGATTTAAGGGTCGATTTGAATAAGAAATTGGTGGAAGAGCCGGTCCGTGTAGTTGACTGAAAGGTGACTAAGTTGAGAAATAAAGAGATACCGATGGTATTGATCGAGTGGAAACACAGTTTGGGTTCTAATCTTACGTGGGAAACGGAAGAGTTGATGAGAAACCGCTATCCTTATTTGTTTGACCAAGACCAGATTCTGAGGACGGAATCTCCTTAAGGGGGGTGGATTTGTAACAGACTGAAACCCGGGCTAGTTGTAAGTTGTCTATTTTTGCCCTTAGGGTTTGTGCTTAGTCTTAAGTGATTTTTATTTTAATTATTTTATTAGTGTTTTATTTTAATTGTGTTGTGACCAGTTTGTGACAAGGGTCTCAGAACAGGTTTGTTTATTTTAATTGGACCTCGTTTGGGTTACCTAATCTTGTGCGAAAGATTTCAGATAACTGGTAAATACCCGTGTGTGATGGGGTATTGTGTTTTAACACAAATATAAGCTAGTGACCAACTCTTTTCTTGAGGTTTCCTGAACTTTCCTCTCACTCACACATTCACCTAACCTAAACTTCACCATTTTCATCTCAACCCTAAATCATTTAATCTCGAATTGAAGCTTGATTTTGGTGTCAAAACGTTCCTTGTGTCATTGTGATTCTAACAAGGTAAGGTTTGTAAGATTTCATGATCAAATCTGTGATTAAATGGGTTTTTAAGTTAATTTTTGTTAAAATGGGGTTTTGTGTCAAATTGGTAGAAATTGATGTTGTTTGTGTTTGAATGTTGTGGGTTTATGTTTCTAAATGTTTAGTGTAAAAGATGTAACCAGTTTTGAGGTCAAAAACGTGTCCAAAGTTGAGATTTGGTGATTTTGGGTTGAAACCCGTCACTTTGCTGCTGTTGCAGCTGATGAACTACCTTCGGCCGATGGTCGTTGACCATCGACCGACGGTGAGGACGATCGGCCGATGGACGAGACCATCGACCGATGGTGTATGATTTCTGACCAGCGGATGTAATTTTGACGATCGACCGATTGGGGGAGACCATCGACCGATGGTGTGTTGAAGATCGGCCGATGGATGGGACCATCGACCGATGGTCTTAGACAGTGAAAATTCTTACTAAGTGTGGAATTCTAGCCGTTATGCTGCCCGTTTGTATTTTGGTGTTCAGGATGTAAATTTTGAAAGTGCATAAGTGTTAAGCATGAAAATTTTAGCGGACGCAAATTTTTACTAATTTGCTATAATTCGCTGTCAGTGTGTCTAATCTTGATGGGAACACTATTCTAACTTGGTTTTTGCTGTTCTCAGGAGATAAGGACAAGGAAGAAGCTCAGAAATAATAACTGAGCAGTTGCTGGTAATTGGTGAGTGGGTCTATCTACGGATAGAGTTTAAGTAGCATATCATGCTACTGTGGTTGACTCTTTTACCATGCATAGTGTAGGAATTGCCATGATAGAATAATATCGTTTGCCTGATGTTGTATGTGAATTATGTGTACACTGTGTGAATGGCACCAGTCGGGCCTAGGGAGACTGGGGACTCGAGACCGTGCCTAGGAGAGGTTAGAGTCCGTATGAGGTCAACCGTGCCTAGGGGAGGTTGGGTCCATAGGCTACTGATTGTAGAGTATAGTGTGAATGATGCATCCCCTGCATCTGGATAACTATACTGTGAATTGAGTAGCAGGGACTATCGGTAGACTCAGGCCCGATCAGCTGGGAGTCGTGTGCTCGTACAAGCCGCCGATCCTCGTATTGTCTTTTGTATGCTATTTGGTAGTTAGCAGGTATTGTTGATGTATATAGCTTGTGTGTGACTTAAGCTATATCTGTTAGATAGATTCCATTCACTTAGCGGTGCGCTAATCCCCCACATGTTTTCCCCCTTGCAGGTTTAGGTACTGCTAGTCGGGATAGGTGATACAGCAGATGACATGTTTGACAACCAACTCTGATGTGGACTTTTGTTTAAATAATGTTTTGTAATAACGTAACACCTGTGGTTTGTAATAAAGTAATTAACTAAGGATTTATGGTAATTATGTTGTTATCGAATAAGGGTAATTATGTAAATGAAGTCTTCCGCTGTGTATATATATATAAAAAAAAATGGCTGGTGTTACACATAGTCAAAAGATAATTGATTACATGATTATAGATTTCAAAACTTTTGAGACTCAACATTACAGACTTTGCTTATCGTGTCAAAATCATATAAAGATTAAGTTTAAATTTGGTCGGAAATTCCCGGGTCATCACAGATGTCACAATAAAGACAAGTTCCAGGAGCACAATCACTCTGAAGGATGTCCACCATGTGTCAGATCTTCGACTGAATCTACTTTCTGGAGTAGCTCTAGACAAACAGGGCTATGATAGTCATTTCAGTAGAGGCACATGGAAATTGTCAAGAGGCGCTATGATAGTCGCTCGAGGACACATTTGTGGCACACTATACAAAACTCATGTGAAGATCTGTACAGACGGCCTTAATGTTGCATAAAAAGAGGCGTCACAAAATTTATGGCACCAGAGACTCGGTCACATGAGTGAGAAAGGGTTGTCTACCCTCATAAATAAGAAGCTTATCAATGTAGACAAGGACGCTGCACTAGATCCTTGCAATCATTGTCTGTTTGGTAAGCAGCATAGAGTCTCGTTTAATTCCTCTTCAACGAGAAAATTGGAGTTACTCAGTCTGGTACACTCTGATGTTTGTGGTCCCTTAGAGGTTGAATCAATTGGCGGCAATCGATACTTTCTGACGTTTATCGATGATACTTCTCGAAAGGTGTGGGTATATTTCTTGCGTACGAAGGACCAGGTGTTCGATTACTTCAAACAGTTCCATGTCATGGTAGAACGTGAGACAGGAAAGAAGTTAAAGTGTCTTCGATCCGACAACGGCGGTGAATACTCTTCTAGGCAGTTCGATGCCTATTGCAGATCATATGGCATCCGACATGAGAAGACAGTTCCACGTACCCCTCAACACAATGGTATAGCAGAAAGAATGAACCGAATAATCATGGAACGTGTTCAGAGCATGCTTAGTATGGCTAAGCTGCCAAAGCCATTCTGGGGAGAAGCAGTCAGAGCCGCATGTTACTTGATCAACCGATCTCCATCAATACCACTAAATTTTAAAGTTCCGGATAAACTTTGGTCTGGAAAGGATCCATCGTACTCTCACTTAAGAGTATTTGGATATTTGGCATACGCACATGTATCCAAGGAGCTCAGACAGAAGCTGGATGTAAGGACCACTTCATGCATATTCATAGGCTATGGAGATGAAGAATTTAGATACAGATTATGGGATCCAAAGGAGAAAAAGGTGATCAGAAGTAGGGACGTGGTGTTCCATGAAAGCCAGAAAATAGAAGATATTGAAAAGCCTACAATATCTCAGAAATCAAATGTTGCTGCTCAGGTGCCAGAGGCAACAACGGAATCATTCATGAGAAATGAATATACAGTGCAAGAAGAAATGCTAGAAGTAGAAGATAGTGAGGAAAATGACGGTGCTGAGCAGGGGGAGCCACAACCCCATCTGCCAAACATTCCAGCACCATCACAAGGTCAAGATGATGGTGGATCTCCTCAGTATATTCCAGAAGTTCATAAATCTGATCGAGGTCGGATTCCATCGAGTAGATATCCGGAATCCGAGTACCTTCTACTTACTGAAGATGGAGAACCAGAGAGTTTTCATGAAGCAGTATCTCATAAAGACAAAGAAAAATGGTTGCTCGCAATGCAGGATTAGATGAATTCTCTACAGAAAAATCAAACTTATGAGATTGTAGAACTTCTACGCGAGAAGAAGGCACTGAAAAATAAATGGGTGTTCAAGCTGAAAAAGGATGGCAGCGGAAAAGTGGTGAAATACAAAGCACGGCTTGTAGTCAAAGGATTCCAACAGAAGAAAGGAATTGACTTTGATGAGATATTTTCACCAGTAGTCAAGATGACTTCAATCAGAGTCATACTTGGATTGGTCGCAAGTATGAACTTGGAGCTTCAACAGATGGATGTAAAGACGGCTTTTCTTCATGGAGATTTACATGAAGAAATTTACATGGAGCAGCCAGAAGGTTTTGAGGTTTCGGATATAATCTCGTATGCAAGCTGAAGAAAAGTTTGTATTGTTTAAAGCAGGTACCTAGGCAGTGGTACAAGAAGTTTGACTCGTGCATGGTGAGTCAAGGGTACAAGAAAACTGCAGCAGATGAGTATGTCTACATTCAGAAGTTTTCTGAAGGAGATTTCGTTGCTCTTCTACTATATGTAAACGATATTTTGATCGTAGGGAAAGATGAAACGAATATCAACTAGCTGAAGAAGGAACTCTCTAAGTCTTTTGACATGAAAGACTTAGGACAGGCTCAACAAATTTTGGGAATGCAGATTACCCGAGATAGGAAGAATAGAAGGTTATGGCTATCTCAGGAGAATCCTGCGGATATGTTGACAAAGGTGGTGACTTGAGAGAAGCTAAAGTTATGCAGAGACATAACCGGAATGTGTTTTCCCTGTATACGGCTGGAGGGGGAGAATTGATAACTTCCAGCTGTAATCTAGTATCTTCTAGATGCCACTAGATGTCTCCATTCTAGCCCGCAATCTAGAAGATACTAGGTATTCAAAGTTGACGATTTTAACTATAGATATGGAGGTAGCAAAATTGAAAACTATTACGGCTAGCCACCATTTTTTTGCGTTCACACCATCCCGTTCACACTTTTCCACCTCCTCAAATTTTTCTTATAAATAGAGGTGGAAACCTTCATTTGTAAATCATTCAGAAAAGTGTAATCACACCTAGTTAGTGTGTGTGAGTTAAAGTGTAATCATAACCAAGAGTGAATACATCCTAGATAGTGGTGAGATTCCTAGTGTGTTAGTTTGAGAGTTTTTGTTTTTTTGTAAGAGTTTTGTAATACTCTGTAATCTATTCTTGTGAGTAATAGAGTTATTTTCTCTCAAATTTGTGTGTACCAACGTCCAGTCGATCCCCTCTTAATCACAACAAGTGGTATCAGAGCTAGGCTATAGCCCCGATGTGGTGGACGGCGCAGTAGGGCACACCCCTGAGCGCACGCAGTAACATGGCGCACCCCTCGGTCATAAGCAGCGATGAGTGGACCCATCTCTCGTTCGAGGGGACCCTGGCACGATGAGTTGATCTTGGAAGCCTGGTATTGAAATCTCCCTGCCCTCCCACCAGGTTGAGAGTTCCGAGTTGGCGGCGGTAAAGGTTGGATCCGGACTATCGTTGGAGGGGAGGCCTAGATGGACTTAGGTTTGAGGGGAGGTTTGTAAGGGTGCAAACCAAAGTCCCACATCGGTCATAGGATAAAACAAATGTATGTATATAAGTCTAAGGGGAAGTCCCTCTATCACCAATTAGTTTTAGAAAAGGATGGACTCTTGGGCTTATATTGCAGGACATTGTGTTTGAGCTATACGATCATTACATGTGTTAGGCATCGCTAGCCTCACGCATAAAGTTTAAAGTGTTTCTATGGCTCGCTAACTCAAAGGTATGCTCAAGTCACCTTCTCTATTTTTAGTCAGAACAACCTTGGATGGTGTTGTAAGAATGAAGTTGCTAAAGCCTGGTAAAGAAAAGTCCCATAAAATATGCTAATGAGATGCTACTGTGAAAGTGGATTGAATGTAGCCTTCATTTTCATTTTGATATCGGTAATGTTTAAACTCCATTAGACCACTTCCAACCATGACGTACTTCCTCCCCAAGACACACCGCCACATCAGCGCCACATCAGCTTTCTCTCTCCATTTATTTTTCACTTCCTCTCCATCACACACCACTACCAACCATGACATCCTCCCTCCCCATCACATGGCCCCACATTTTTTTATTAATATTTATTACTACTACTATTATTATTATTATTATTATTTTTATTATTATTATTATTATTATTATTATTATTATTATTATTATTATTATTATTATTATTATTATTATATTATTATTATTATTATTTTTAATACAAATTTTTTAAACAACACTTTTATTGATAAACAAAGATACGATTACATTTTTTTTTAAAATTACACAATTAAGCATATAAATACGAACACATAATATTAAGACTATCAATATCTTTTGTCAATCGTATCATCGCTAACCCATCCTTCCTCATCGCTACTCTCTCTTGGTGGACAATAATCGTAATCAATGAAAAGAAGATGCACTTTTATGGGTTCATTTGCTGTAATTGCTTTATTTTTAACGGCATCCCAATCTTCATCCGTATCAAGAAACTTGTATATTTTGTCATCGTCATTGTTTTTTTTTAACGGCCAAAGAATGATTTGAATTAGAAAACGCTCCTTAGCAAGACGCTAAAGGAGAAAATTACAATGGGAATAGGCGCCATGAGTTCCAATTAGAAACTCTATGACCTCTATTCTTAAGCCATCTAAAAGAAAACATAAAAATTACATCAATTAAGCTAGCTCTATCACAAAAAGGTTCGTTAAAGACGATCCCGTTCCGAAAGTGCCAAATATCCCATAAAAAGGTAGCAACAATAATCTCAATTCTAACTTTTGAAGTAGTCGCCATGTTTACATCCTCGATCCAACTTTTGAAGTCTTCCCAAGAATTAAATGAAGGCATATTACAATCGGTCCATAACTTGATCTTGTGCCAAATATCAGCAGAAAATGAACACCCGAAGAACAAGTGATTACGATCTTCGACTCCAATATTGCACACAGGACAGGTAATAGAATTAATATCCAATCCCCTAGTGGATAGATTCCAACGAAGGGGAAGATAATCATGAATGAGACGCCACAAAAAATATTAACCTTCCTAGGGATGATCTTGTTCCATACCGTTCGTATAGGAGAAGAAGGAAGCATAACTCGATCCATGTAATTACGCGCACACTTCACGGAGTATACATCATCAGGTGTGATAGAACACACCCAACGATCCTCGGCATCCGATAAACTAATATCCTGTAACTCACATTGAATGGACGAAAAAGACGAAGCATTACGACCTGTTAAAACTGAGCGACTCCAAGACCACGACCAAGATCCTGTAACCAATTTATCAGCGATCTTATGGTGTTTAAAAAGTTCCAAGTGATAGAGTCAATTAAAACGATTAGCTAAAGTGTCGCGACCCGTCCAAATGTCATTCCAAAAACTAATATTTCGACCATTACCAACTTTCTTCTTAAAAACATCGCCTGGAATAAACTCATCTGAAATCATTTTGGAGCAAGTGCCAACGATATAAGACCACATGCTGTTCCCATTAGCATTTTCTAATAATTCACCATGAATTGATTTGACAAGCTTTACCCAAAAATCATTCGGATTCGTTAGGTATCTTCAACGCCATTTGTATAACATGGCATAATTGAAAGCCTTCAAGTTCGCGACATTAAGACCACCCTTATCAAAAGAATCAAGAATCAAATTCCATTTTGCCTATGCCATTTTTTTATTAGCTTTGCTACTACCCCAAAAAAATTGTGATCTAATCGATTCAAGCTTCTTAATAATAGATTCGGGACATTTAAAGACCGACATCCAATAAATACCAAGACTTCCCATAACTGATTTAATCAATGTGAGACGACCCCCAGAAGATAATAAATTAACTTTCCATGGAGCCATTTTAGAATGAAACTTATCGATTAATGAGGACCAACTTAATTTACGCTTCATGTTCAACCCGATTGGAATACCAAGGTAAGTCGTGGGGAATGACCCACTTTGGCACACAACTTCAGCAGCAAAACTATCTACCTCGAAACTGCACACACCCATGCCAAAAATATGTGACTTTGACACGTTTATTTTCAAACCGAAAACCATATAGAAAGCATGAAGTAAACATAGAATATTATCAAGTTGTTGTCTACTCCAATCAGAAAAAATAATCACATCGTCGGTATAAAAAAAATGAGACAATCGTAAACAACGATTACCAACTTTGATGCCCCGAACAAAATCCAAATCCATAGCTCGTTGAAAAGCAATGTGGAGGCCTTCCAAAACTATGATGAATAAGAATTGGCTTAATGGATCCCCTTGTCATAAACACCTTTTAATAGAGAATTCACGAGTCGGGTTCCCATTAACTAAAACCGACGTTCTAGCCGAAAACAGGCATCCTTTAATCCAACCAATCCACCTAGTACCAAAACCTAAAGTGGTTAGCATACAAAATATACTTTCTCAATTAACGGAGTCGTAAGCTTTCTCAAAATATACTTTGAAAAGTAGAGCTTTCTGATTCTTTTTCTTGTACCATGACAAAATCTCACTTAGCATTAAAGGACCATCTAATATCTGACGACCCGCGATAAAGGCAGATTGTTCCGGAGAGATAATCTTATCAATAACTCTTGCAAGTCTATTCGTAAGCAACTTAGTAATAATCTTGTAGAAAAAACTCACAAGCGAAATAGGACGGAAATCACTAACAATAACCGGGTTACTTACTTTCGGGATGAGCGAGAAAAAGGCCGAGTTCGCACCAATTGGCATAACACTCGAAGCAAAAAAATTTCGGACATCTCTTATGATATCAGCTTGGAGAATGTCCCAGAAATGTTTGATAAATTGAAACGAATACCCATCTGGACCTGGAGCCTTGGAACTCCCACAATCCCACACTGCCTTTTTTATTTCTACCACTTCGAATTCAGTTTCAATTAAATTAGCATCATCAATAGAAAGTTTTCGAATAGGGTCAACAGGATCAAAACGAATGTTGGAGTCCACCTTTTCGAATTTAGCGCTAAAAAATCATGGAACTTATTTTTTATAGTAGAGAGATCAGTAACCCATGTACCATCAATCATAAGGCCATGTATGTGCTGTTGTTTTCTTTTACGTTTCAAGGAACAATGGAAGAATTTAGAATTCTCGTCACCTTCTACGTCCCATTTAACCCTAGACTTTTGAAGAGCATCTAGAGTAACAAACCGCATGATCTCTTCCTGCTCCTTGAACAAAGAATTACGAGATTCAATCTCAGCACTTGAAGCCGTACCAGATTCGATGATTAAGTCAAGATCATGGATATTTTGTTTTAAGTCACGTAAACGAATATATTCAGTACTTCTAGATTGGTGGATCTAACTTTTTAGAGAGTGCTTTAACATTCTAAGTTTAGCAATGACGTCTCTATTAGTACCCGAATTAATAATGTTCCATTCCTCACGAACCTTAGCCTCAAAATCATCCCTTTCAAACCATGAGTCGAATACTTTGAAATAAGTGGGACCAAAATCAATCTTGTCTTGAAAAAGCATGATAGGAGAATGATCCGAAAAACCCCTCGGAAGCACCTCACCCTTAAGGTCTTCTATAGATGACAAAATATTATTAGAAACGAAAAAATGGTCCAATTTACTAAACTTAGTTCCTTTTTTTAATCTCCAAGTATATTTGAGACCTCCAAGAATGATTTCATGAAGCGAGGATCTTTCAATGAAATCATTAAAGAAGTGAGCATCCCGGGCAGAAAAATCTGTACCAAAACGTTCACACTCTTCTCGAACCGAATTCCAATCTCCAAATAGAATGTAATCACCACTGTTCGAAGACATAAAGTTCGAAATCGAGTTCCATAAACACATTTTATCCGATAGACGTTGTGGAGCATAGACATTAACCATATACACATCCATGTTCTCACGCACCCATAACCCTTTAACAATAATGTAATGATTGTAACACCACATATTTTCTTTGACAAATGAATGAGGATCCCACATAGAAATGATACCCCCCGAAAAACCCCGCGCTAAAGAAATAGCATAATTAAATTGATTATTACCCCACATGGATTTGAGACGAAACAGTTGAAGTCGAGTCATCTTCGATTCTTGAAGAGCGAGAAATTGTACATTTTCCGTAACACATAAATCTTTGATCCATTTATGTTTTGAAGAAACTTTGGATCCGCAACTATTAATGGAGATGATCTTCATAAGGAACAGTTGTAATCTCGCACGCAACCCCCGTTGAATTTAATGTCATCTAAATTAAACTCGAGTAAATCACCAACATTTACACAATTATCGAAACCAATCCGAAGATAATCAGCAACGGAATTTCTGCCACCAAAATCATCGACAGTAAACGAGGTATGACATGATAAACCTCCTGAAGAATTCTTGTTGTAAAAACCTTTGAACTTCGTGGATCCCGATGCATGGGATACACTCTCGGGTATGTCACAGTTCTCCACAGAAGATTGCGGACATGGTTGTTTCGATTTGTCGGCCACAGGCGAATCTAACTGTATGCCTTCAAACTCTCTCAAATGATCAAAAGACCCTTCTGAATCAGCAGAAGAGGTAGAATCGACTGAGTCATGAGTAGATTTCGGTTTATTGTTATCACTATCGGTTTCAATTGTATCATTAATATCAAACAACCAAGAACGTACTTCCTGAAATCTGATATCATAATCTGCCCCTTTAACTATAATAGTTTCATCCATTCCAATCCATTTTTTGGATTGAGTTGCTATACATATATGACCAGAAGATAACGGCATTTTGCTTTTTGGCTCGAAAAAAAGGAACTTCCCAGCCAACGATGCAACCTTTTTAAAAGCGTTAGTACCCCAAGTGTAGTGACCCGAACTTTTCCATGTTTATATATATTAATTGAGATTGATATTTACATGATTAAATGTTTCCAACATGTTAAGCAATCAAACTTATTAAGACTTGATTAATTGAAATATGTTTCATATAGACAATTGACCACCCAAGTTGACCGGCGATTCACGAACGTTAAAACTTGTAAAAATGACATGACGATATATATATGGATATACATATGGTAAACATGAGATTATGATAAGTAAGTATCTCCATAAGTATATTAACAATGAGTTATATACATATAAACAAGACTACTAACTTAAGGATTTCGAAACGAGACATATATGTAACGATTATCGTTGTAACGACATTTAAATGTATATATATATCATATTAAGATATATTAATATATCATAATATCATGATAATATAATAATTTAACATCTCATTAGATATAATAAACAATGGGTTAACAACATTAATTGAGACCGTTAACTTAAAGGTTTCAAAACAACACTTACATGTAACGACTAACGATGACTTAACGACTCAGTTAAAATGTATATACATGTAGTGTATTTAGATGTATTAAAATACTTTTGGAAGACTTCAAGACATATATCAAAACACTCATACTTAATGAAAATGGTTACAGTTACTTTTCCATTCTTTTCTTTCATCAAGAATTCTAGTCGTATTCTTACCCGTATTATACACAGCTTCAAAACGTACTTACTATGAGTATATACCAATAGGAACTAGCATGGGATTCCACTCTTGATTATGTCATGTATGACTAATCAATTTTAACTTCTACCATGAGCTAGTCAACTAACTAGAACTCCTTTTAACCCCACTCACCACTCACCAATTACCACTCATCATTCACTTCATTTCACTTCCAATTCTATTTCTAATTCTCTCTCAACACACACACACTATTATGAACGTATTTTTCCAGTAGTTAATCATCATCTTCATCAAAAATCACTTCAAGAATCAAGCTATAATCATCATAGGAAGAACACTTCAAGAACACTTCAAAAATCCCTTCAAGTTTACTAATTTACTTCCAAGCTTTCTAATCCATTCCAAGTAATCATCTAAGATCAAGAAACCTTTGTTATATACAGTAGGTTATCTTTCTTATTCAAGGTAATATTCATATTCAAACTTTGATTCAATTTCTATAACTATAAACTATCTTAATTCGAGTAAAAATCTTACTTGAACTTGTTTTTGGGTCATGATCCTACTTCAAGAACTTTCAAGCCATCCAACTTGTTTTTGAAGCTAGATCATTTCTTGTCACTTCCAATAGGTTTACCTACTAAACTTGAGGTAGTAATGATGTTCATAACATCATTCGATTCATATATATAAAACTATCTTATTCGAAGGTTTAAACTCGTAATCACTAGAACATAGTTTAGTTAATTCTAAACTTGTTCGCAAACAAAAGTTAATCCTTCTAACTTGACTTTTAAAATTAACTACACACATGTTCTATATCTATATGATATGCTAACTTAATGATTTAAAACCTGGAAACACGAAAAACACCGTAAAACCGGATTTACGCCGTCGTAGTAACACCGCGGGCTGTTTTGGGTTAGTTAATTAAAAACTATGATAAACTTTGATTTAAAAGTTGTTATTCTGAGAAAATGATTTTTATTATGAACATGAAACTATATCCAAAAATTATGGTTAAACTCAAAGTGGAAGTATGTTTTCTAAAATGGTCATCTAGACGTCGTTCTTTCGACTGAAATGACTACCTTTACAAAAATGACCTGTAACTTATTTTTCCGACTATAAATCTGTACATTTTCTGTTTAGATTCATAAAATAGAGTTCAATATGAAACCATAGCAATTTGATTCACTCAAAACGGATTTAAAATGAAGAAGTTATGGGTAAAACAAGATTGGATAATTTTTCTCATTTTAGCTACGTGAAAATTGGTAACAAATCTATTCCAACCATAACTTAATCAACTTGTATTGTATATTATGTAATCTTGAGATACCATAGACACGTATAAAATGTTTCGACCTATCATGTCGACACATCTATATATATTTCGGAACAACCATAGACACTCTATATGTGAATGTTGGAGTTAGCTATACAGGGTTGAGGTTGATTCCAAAATATATATAGTTTGAGTTGTGATAAATACTGAGATACGTATACACTGGGTCGTGGATTGATTCAAGATAATATTTATCGATTTATTTCTGTACATCTAACTGTGGACAACTAGTTGTAGGTTATTAACGAGGACAGCTGACTTAATAAACTTAAAACATCAAAATATATTAAAAGTGTTGTAAATATATTTTGAACATACTTTGATATATATGTATATATTGTTATAGGTTCGTGAATCAACCAGTGGCCAAGTCTTACTTCCCGACGAAGTAAAAATCTGTGAAAGTGAGTTATAGTCCCACTTTTAAAATCTAATATTTTTGGGATGAGAATACATGCAGGTTTTATAAATGATTTACAAAATAGACACAAGTACGTGAAACTACATTCTATGGTTGAATTATCGAAATCGAATATGCCCCTTTTTATTAAGTCTGGTAATCTAAGAATTAGGGAACAGACACCCTAATTGACGCGAATCCTAAAGATAGATCTATTGGGCCTAACAAACCCCATCCAAAGTACCGAATACTTTAGTACTTCGAAATTTATATCATATCCGAAGGGTGTCCCGGAATGATGGGGATATTCTTATATATATGCATCTTGTTAATGTCGGTTACCAGGTGTTCACCATATGAATGATTTTTATCCCGATGTATGGGATGTGTATTGAAATATGAAATCTTGTGGTCTATTGTTACGATTTGATACATATAGGTTAAACCTATAACTCACCAACATTTTTGTTGACGTTTAAAGCATGTTTATTCTCAGGTGAATACTAAGAGCTTCCGCTGTTGCATACTAAAATAAGGACAAGATTTAGAGTCCATGTTTGTATGATATTGTGTAAAAACTGCATTCAAGAAACTGATTTCGATGTAACATATTTGTATTGTAAACCATTATGTAATGGTCGTTTGTAAACAGGATATTTTCGATTATCATTATTTGATAATCTACGTAAAGCTTTTAAACCTTTATTTATGAAATAAAGGTTATGGTTTGTTTTAAAAATGAATGCAGTCTTTGAAAAACGTCTCATATAGAGGTCAAAACCTCGCAACGAAATCAATTAATATGGAACGTTTTTAATCAATAAGAACGGGACATTTCAGTTGGTATCAGAGCGTTGGTCTTAGAGAACCAGAAAATTTGCATTAGTGTGTCTTATCAAGTTTGTTAGGATGCATTAGTGAGTCTGGACTTCGACCGTGTTTTCTTTAAAAATGATTGCTTAACATTTTTGTTGGAAACTATATATTTTTAACATATGAATATTATGTGATATATTAATCTCTTAACGTGTTTGATATTATGTGATAGATGTCTACCTCTGGAACAAGTCCCATTAACTCACCTAATAATAATGAAGAGTCAAATGTAAATTGGAATGATTCGTGGACTGATACACAAGTTCCCGAAGAGGAACCGGAAGAAGAGTCGGAACCGGAAGAAGAATCGGAACCGGAAGAAGAAATAGAACCGGTGGGGGAAATAATAAAACGGTTAAGTAAAAGAGAATCTTCAACCAACCGACCAAGGTTAATTATGGTCAATGGTGTTTCCGCCAAGGAAGCAAAATATTGGGAGGATTACCAATTCTCCGATGAATCGGATTCCGACGAGAATTCCGGTGATGTTATAGAAATTACCCCAACTGAATTTAAAAAGGTAAAAGAAAATAATAAGGGAAAGGGCATAAAAATAGAGAAATCTAATTCCAACCCCGATGAACTTTATATATATCGTCAACCCCCGAAGTCCTTAAGTTGTAACAATGACCCGGGAACCTCTAAACCACCAGGTTTTTCTAAACCAATGTGGACAACGACGGCTCGTATTAGGGGAACATCATATATCACTAGAAACTTGGCAAAACGAACCAAAACCGAACAAGAAGAAATGAGCGAGTCGGAATAAGATAGTTGTATTCGTGTGGTGTAATATATGTAATATAGTGTGCTTATGCTTTATGATATATGTAAAAATTGCTTGTATTAATAAGTATTTTTTTTATGAATCTAACTCTTGTCTATTTTACAGTATAAAAACACAAAATGGATAGACAACCCAATATTTTAAGAGACCTACCCAGAGACATGATTGATGAAATCTTGTCTAGAGTCGGTCAGAATTCCTCGGCACAACTATTTAAGGCGAGATCAGTTTGTAAGACATTCGAAGAATGTTCCAAGAATGCCTTGGTTTATAAAAGGCTTTCGTTCGAAAGATGGGGGATATCACATTGGGAAATCCATAAGTTACGATGTGTTTACTTTGACGCATATATTGCGGGGAACCCAAATGCTATTTTACGCAACGGGTTAAGAAATTATTTTGACTCAGTATATCCGAATATAGGACTTCGTGATTTAGAAAAAGCGGCTAACATGCAACATAAAGAAGCATGTTATGCTTACGGGTTAGTAATGTTCGCTTCTCACCAAAGTGAGAACAAGAACATCGGGCTACAACTATTAAACAAAACGTTCCCACAAGTGACGGAGTCGATAATTGGGGTAAGAAATGAGGTTTTTAGGTTATTACGAGACTGTTGGTCATTACGTAACCCTCGTCCCTTTGACGACGTTACACCACGCTGTCTTATCAACGGCCATAACGGTTATGTTCCACAAGACCAAGGATGGGAAGTAGTCCTAGTAAAACCAGAATGCATGACTTGTTTCTGGACGTATGAATTACGTGTCTTTATTGCCTTTGCTGAACGACTTGTGTACTAGCAAGAATTATCTTCACAACTATCTTGTATCAAAGTTATTGTGTGCTATATTTCATGCTTTATGTAAAATAAGCGGTATTGTAAGTTTGTAAAATATTGTATAAAAGTTTGAACGCGAAATATTATTACAATCAGTTTTTCATATAGAATTGTAGTAGTTGAATTATATATTAGCTACTAAGTATGAACTTAACGGGTAGGTACTTGATGAAGTGCGAGGTGTATATAAAATAGTTATTATTTTACTAGGAAAATACTATTAAATACGATACAATTTTACACAAGATATTTATTTATTTATAGAATGGATATACTTAAACCTTGCTACAACACTTATAGGCAGTGTACCTAATCGTACAGTAGTGTAGTTTTTAGTAAGTCCGGTTCGTTCCACAGGGAAATCTTTAAACAAAGCTCAACGCTATATTAGTTAACTTTTATAAAAATACAAATATATATATAGGTAATATTATTATTATAAAGGGGGGGTTTTTACCGTTTAATGACCGGTTTGTCGATTTTAAAACTTTAGTCGCAGTTAAAACCTAATGTAAAATATAAAATAAATACAAGACTTTAAATTAAAACGTAAAGTAAATAACGATAATGAAATTGCGAATAATAAAAATGCGATAAAATAAAATTACGATAATTAAAAGGTACGATAATTAAAAGTGCGATTAAATAAAATAACAATAAATAAAAGTGCGATAATTAGAAGTGCAATTAAATATAAAATAAAGGAAATTAAATATGAAATAAAAGAATTATGCTTATTTAAACTTCCGTAATCATGATGTTTGACGTGTTGATTTTAGTTTTATGCCCATGGGTTAATTGTCCTTTGTCCTGGATTATTCAATATGTCCGTCTGGTTTTTGTCCATAACAGTCCATCAGTCATAAATATAAATTGCAAGTGTCCTTGTCAAATTATTATTATACCCGAAGATAAATATTCCAACTAATTGGGGATTCGAATTGTAACAAGGTTTTAATACTTTGTTTAATGAATACACCAGGTTATCGACTGCGTGTAAACCAAGGTTTTACTACTTTGTTAACAATTACACCAATTACCCTTGAATGTAATTTCACCCCTGTTTTAATTATTCTAGTGGCTATTAATCCATTCCCGTGTCCGGTTAAATGAACGATTATTCGTACATATAAATACCCCGCCCATCGTGTCCGATCGAGTTTATATGGTAATTTATAGGGACGCCCAATTGTAAATCTTTATATTAACATTAACAAACTTTCATTTAGTTAAACAAATATAAAGCCCATTAATAGCCCATAGTCTAGTTTCCACAAGTGTCGTTCTTTTGTCCAAACCCCAATTATGGTACAAAGCCCAATTACCCAATTTTAATAATTAACCTAACATCATGATTACTTCGTTTTAAACAAGCATAATAATAACTTAGCTACGAGACATTAATATAAAAAGGTTGAACATAACTTACAATGATTAAAAATAGCGTAGCGTTACACGGACAGAATTTCGACTTACACCCTTACAACATTCGCTAACATACCCTTATTATTAGAATTATAATTAAAATTAAAATATAAATTATAAATATAAATATATATTACTTCGTATGAATGAGAAGAAAAAAAATGATGATTTTGATCAGAATTCGGGTTGATTTATAGCCAGACTTGATTTTTGGGGCTCCGCGACTCGCGGCCAAATACCCTTAAAACTCCGCGAGTCGCGGAGAGGTATTTACAGTTTACACCCTTGGAGTTTCATGCTGCCGACGTTTTTAAATATATATATATAATTAATATAATTAATTATATATTATATTATATTTATATATATAGTTAACTTGTAATTTTTAGTCCGTTGCGTCGAGCGTTAAGAATTGACTCTGGTCCCGGTTCCGGATTTTCGAACGTCCTCGCGTACAATTTAATATCTTGTTCTTTGCGTTTTGAATCTTGTACTCTTGTGATTTTGAGACGTTTCTTATCAATAATTGGAACCTTTTTGATTGTCTTTTGTTCTTTTGAGCTTTTTGGTCGTTTGCGTCTTCAAATCGTCGAATCTGTCTTTTGTCTTCACCTTTTATTATTTAAACGAATATCACTTGTAAATAGAACAATTGCAACTAAAAGCTTGTCTTTCTTGAGGAATAATGCTATGAAATATATGTTCGTTTTTAGCATTATCAAATATTCCCACACTTGAGCGTTGCTTGTCCTCAAGCAATATTGTCTTGAAATACTAGAATCACTTCTTTATTCTTCACACTTTGTACATCAGTGATTTCTATACGGCGGTATAAACAATGGTAGTAACGATATGGTTTACAGTCCCACATGACTATAAAAATTTAGATCCATTAAGGAAATTGGATCTTTATGAAAACATTTGATCTTTTGAAAATTAAATCTAGTTTTTTTTTTTTTTTTTTTTTTTACCCTAGATAAGTTTTCCGGAATAACCCTTTACCGGTGTTTGCAAAATATTTTTGTGGGTTTGGTGGGTTTCAGATTTGAAAATTTTAGCTCAAAACTTGCGGTTTTGTGTCACCCACTTGCTAACCTTGTATTTGGAAAGCAACACGTCCAGTTTACTTGTTCCGTATATTACCTTTCGGTAAACTACCGTCCGGTTGTAAAGGAAAGCGTTGAACAAGCAACTGTTAAGGCAATGTCCCGTGACATGCTTTTGATTATGGTCTATAACGTGTCGGACGCAATTACTATCCTTGGTAGGAGCAATAGTAAAGCTCACCCTTATAATTTTTCGGTCTGGCACAAGGTCCTGTCTTTGACCATGCTATGCAACCACCGTTCTTACGGTTGACACCCGATTTGGTTCAGGTGACCTAATGAATTCCAGGTGAATTCCTAGGATTTTACGTTCAATGGTAATGGACGCATTGAAAATAGGGTTTTCAGAAAACAAATCGGTTTATAATTTTGATCAAAATATTTTCTCGTTTAAGCTCGAGTTTAGATATCATCGAATTCCATGAGTTTGTAATTCTCAATCTTTAAGGTCAATCTCTAGGATTGAGTAATATCAGTCTTAAAAGCTGATTTTTAATCTTTAAGGAGATTATCCTTTCTGGGGATCTGATTCATTAGTCTTATCCAGCTAATTTGCACGGTGCCTCCCCATTGTACGAGATAAATCCTTCTCATGGTTAGGATAAATCTGACCACTTGGCGACCCTGTTTAATGCTGAGGTCCGTGGATTTCCTGCTGATTTTAGTGATGACTTTTCTAGATTTTTCGTCAACCTACAGCTGGTCTGAACGACAACTTCATGACCTAAATCAAGAAGCGCGTGTCTTTTTCGGAAGACTTTACTTCCTTTTAATGATGGAATTGATTCATCGTGTAGATCCATCTCTTCTTTTCTTTCATCGGGTAAAACAGTTTAGTTTAGTCCAAAGCAAAAGTATTTTCAGTTATTTGTTACAAATATATGTGACATATGTTTAAAATAACTTGGTAAATTTTCCCACACTTGGCTTTTTATTTTTCTTTTTATCGTCCTCTATTCCATTTTAAATGAATTTTAACATTTTAGTTTGTTTCTCAATTTATGTCCTTTCCGAGGTAACAATAATTTCGGTGTTAAAACCTAGTTTTATCGTTCATAAATATGTATAAACATGATTTTAATTCATTTAATTGAAAATTTTGAAAAAATTTTACTAGAATTGGGTAGTCAGTATATAAGACTAGGGCTGTTCTTTTTTTATCAGAGAGCACTAGATTCTAATACAACTACTGCTTTACTAGTATTTTTAATGGTAACCAAGTGTTTAATATAAAAATTTTAAAATCCGAAAGAATTTAATCCCTTCCCACACTTAAGATCTTGCAATGCCCTCATTTGCAAGAAATCAGTAACAATTTAAATTATTGAGGGTGATTTGTGTGAAAATGATTAAATTTTTACCAAAGTTTCCAAATATATTGGCGTTTGTTTGCTGAATGATAAATGGTGCACGTCATTTGTTCATTCCGTCTTGTTGTTATTTCACATATATTTTGCATCATTGTCGTCAAAATTACTTGCTTTTGCTGAACTTAATGCCAGTCTTTGAAAATGCGTTGTTTTACCCTGTTATGTACATAAGATAAATTGCAAACATATATACATATTTTTGAAGTTTGGTATATTACCCCACATTCAAAAATTATTAAAATCTAAGAATAAAAGTTAGATAATTATAAAAATGATTACAATATTAACAAAAGTATTAAATATATCAATAATTACAAATTACAAAATAATAATAAAAAAAAATAAGTAAACTAAGGATGATATTGGTACCAATAGGGGTTCCACGCATAACCATAAGTGCTATAGAATGCTTCGGCAGGGTCATACGTAGGATATGGTGGATGCATCTCTATCGACCAAGGAGGGAAGACGGGTTTCGGAGTAGGAATATAGTTTCTACCTATATGTTGGCAATGCGCTATGATCTGGTTCTGATGAACTTGCCAATCTTCAAATGCTCTCTGTCTAGCATTTTCGTATTCCTGAGAAGCTATAAACCTATGCATTTCTTGCATCTCATTCCCCCCTCCTACATTACCTTGTTCCTGGTTTCTCTCTACCTGTGGATGTCTACCATTGTATCGTACTGCGGCGTTATTTCGCCGCTTCAACACTTTCGCACCATGGTATACATTTAAACCTATAGTGTCGCGGGGTTCCGGCTCTTCTACTAATAATCCCCCCCGACTTATATCCACACCGAGATATTCACCAATCAAAGTAATAAAAATACCACCTCCTATTATGCTATGTGGACGCATCCCTCGAACCATAGCTGATAAATAATAACCCACACAATATGGTATACTTACAGCGCTGTGTGGGTCTCGAATACACATATGGTAAAACAAATCTTGTTCATTTACCTTTTCTTTGTTTTTACCCCTTTGTGTAATCGAATTAGCTAAAAACCTATGTATTACTCTTAATTCGGCTCTATCTATATCCAAATAAGAGTAGTTTCCCCCTTTGAAACGGTGGTGGCTTGTCATTTGACTCCACACACCGTGTGTATCAAAATTCTCATCTATTTTCCTACCGTTTAGTATCAATCCTCTACAATCGGCAGACGCTAATTCCTCAGGCGTATATATACGTAAAGCCTGAGCCATGTCCAGTAAAGACATGTGGCGCATCGAACCGCCTAACAAAAATCTAATAAAAGAACGATCGGTTAAACTAGCTACCCGATCATTCAACTCTATACTACATAACAACTCTTCACACCATACTTTATATACAGGTCTGCGTATGGTGAATAAACATATCCAGTCATTAAAAGAAGAATTACCATACCTCTGTACCAGTAATTCCCTAATTGGCCCGGCCAATTCTACAGCTTCCAAGGGTCCCCATTCTATGACCCTCGGTACCTCAACAACCTTAGAGTGAAGAGTATGCAAACCCCGTTGATATTTTGGATAATCTATCCAAAGTCTGTCAAATCGCAGGTTCGGGTGCAACTGTTCCAAGTGCATATCTGAAAAGGTCATGACTGGATGAGGTACATCCTGCTTGTAGTAGTTATCTACCTCCTGTTGTTCCAAGTTCTCAGCAGGAGCATGGCGGGCTTGGGATGAAGATTCACCCCTTTCATTCTGCAAAACACATCAAACACAAATTTTGTGCATCCAAATATGCATTAGTGTCAGCAAAATCATCAATCAAAATAATTACAATGACATTATCAATTTATATCAAACTTAAGCTCATTTTCACATTTTTATCAAATCTACACTTTTTCAAATAAGCATATACGAAAATTTTCGCCAAGTTCATAAGCATTCAACTCAAATAACATGTCAAAATAATCATTACTAGCAAATAAACAAGTCTCAAATGGCATTATCTTTCAAAAATCAAGTTCATGAATTTTGGACTTGAAAAAGTCCACTTTAATTCTCAAAATCATGTTTAGGCTCAAAGTTTGGATCTTTTAACTACCTAGACATGTTACACTACTCAATTTAGCAATAATTCATGACAAAAATCGGCCATAACCTGTTTATATCAAAAAGCCCCAAATTGCTCAAGAACACAAACCCTAGATTATTCAAAATTTGAAGTTTAAGGCTTCTAATCATGTTAAACAGCATCAATCTAGGTTATACAAGCATAATACATAAACAATTTAAGTCTAATTACACTAAAAAGCATCAAAATCAAATTGGGGAAAAATAGCTCAAGAACACTAAAATTCGAATTAAATGGTGTTTAGGTGTAGAAATTTACCGTTTTTCTTGAGTAGTTCTTAGATATCATCCTTCTCAACATGATTTTAGCAAAAAATTTGGTGATTAACGGTTAAAAATTGAGATTTTTGGGGGTGATTTTCGGGTTTTTTCGAGGTGTTTTCGCAGTATTTTTGCTGTGTTTTTGTTTGTGGGAGTGAACTTGATCGTGCAGCTAGTTTTATTTTTTTTTCTGTAATTTTGTCCCTCCGCGAGTCGCGGAGGTTTTCACTTAAAACTCCGCGAGTCGCGGAGTTACTTTTTTTTTTTTTTTTTTTTTTTTTTTTTTAATCTTTAACTTATAAAACAATTAAGAAATTAATTTTAAAATTTTGTTTCCCTTGTTATTTAGGACGAGGTCGTTTCGGATCGATGTCCTAGTCCGTCCCTCGACAAAATTTTAAAATTTGTCTTTTTGTAGCGATTGTTTTAAAAGCTAAGATTTTTGGGTTTTTTAATGTTTTTGGCATACTTTAAATCAATAAGATTAAAAATAATGATAATAAAAGTTCTCGTCCCTCCCTCGGGTAAAGCAATTTCGGTTCAAAGACCTAGTCTTCAACTTACGACGAATTTTAAAAATCATATTCTTAACTTAATGAGATAAAGTAAATTTTTGTTTTTAAATTCACACAACTTAAATATAAAATTCAAAATTAAAATTAAAAATTCACACCAAACTCAAAATTTAAAATGCATAAAATTAAAATTTCATATTTTTTTAAAAATTAAAAATTCACACCAAACTTAATTTAAAAATTCATAAATTCATACCAAACTTATATTAATTTTTCAAATATTTACAATTTTAAAAATATTGTTTTTACAAAGTTTACAATATTAATTTAAGATTTAAATATTAAGATTAAAAATATGGTAAAAAAAAAATCTTTTTGTCTTTTTATCCCACTTTAATCAGTCAAATATTATCAAAAATATGCGCCCCTCTTTTCGGTAAAGTAATTTCGGTTCCAAGACCTAATTTAACTCATGACGAATTTTTGAAATATTTTGGGTTGATTGATTAAAGATATTTATACCTTAAGAATAAACGTTAAATTTCGCAGTGATGTAATAAATTTTTGAATGATATCAATAATTTCGGTCGCCAAACCTAATTTTATTTAATACCAATTTAATACTTTTTAGCGAACAAATTAGCGTTTATTATCAAAAGGTTAAAAATAAAAATAAAAATAAAAACTGTACAGACATACCTGTGAAATAGATTTCTTAGTTATATGATCTATTATATTCATAAGATAGTCGGTTTAATTGGTTTTCCATGGCTGCATAGGCGTAACCTCGAGCATTCATTGTCTTTTCTTCTAAACATATGAACGGTCCATCTCTGCATAAAGTAACAAATTCGGTATTTGAATAGGTTTGATTATTTGAACATTTACCTCCATGTGACCATTTTCCGCATTTGTGACATTTTTCTAGGTGTCGTGCTCTTCTTTTCGCTGCGGATTTTGATTTTCCTTTACCAAATTGTAACTTATTATCTTCGCATCTGGATCCTTTTCTAACTCCGTCCATTCTTTCTCTGATTACTGATACTATTTCACTCGGTAGTATGTCATTATTTCTTTTAGTGATCAAAGCGTGTAGCATTAGACCATGGTTTAATTCACAGGCAGTCTTCATTTCGTAAAAACCTAAAAAAATAAAAATTCAGAATGGGGGGAGAAGACTAGTTCTTTAGGGTCTGCTAGGGAAAGACCATACGTGTTCCATTTTCGAGAACTACACGAAAACAGACAATCTAACTCTAACAGAAATACATATTATCCTTTAAAGACTTGATTCTCCCCACACTTAGTTAGCTGTGGTGTCGAAATTGTGATTAACTTCGTTGTCGACTTCCATCGGACCATGTATGTAATGTTTAACTCTGTGACCATTAACTTTAAATTCAATCCCATTTGAATTTATTAATTCTATCGTTCCGTATGGGAAAACTCTTTTGACTATGAATGGTCCAGACCATCTTGATTTCAATTTTCCAGGAAATAGCTTGAATCGTGAATTGAAAAGAAGAACTCTGTCTCCTTCTTTAAATTCTTTTGAACTTCTGATTCTTTTATCATGCCATTTCTTCGTTCTTTCTTTATAGATTAACGAATTTTCGTATGCTTCATGTCTTAATTCTTCTAATTCGTTTAGTTGACTTAATCGTAGACGTCCGGCTTCATGTAAATCAAGATTACATGTTTTCAAAGCCCAAAATGCTTTGTGTTCAATTTCTACTGGAAGATGACATGCTTTTCCATAAACAAGTCTAAAAGGTGTGGTTCCAATTGGAGTTTTGTAGGCTGTTCTAAAAGCCCAGAGTGCATCCTCCAATTTAATGGACCATTCCTTCGGATTTGATCCTACGGTTTTCTCAAGAATACGTTTTAAAGCTCGGTTTGTATTTTCAACTTGTCCACTTGTTTGTGGATGATATGCGGTGGAGATTTTATGAGTTACTCCATATCTTTTAAGAACTTTCTCAAGTTGATTATTACAGAAATGAGTACCCCGATCACTTATTAAAGCTTTCGGTGTTCCAAACCTTGCAAAAAGACGTTTTAAAAAGTTGACTACAACTCGTGCATCGTTAGTTGGGAGAGCTTGTGCTTCCGCCCATTTAGATACATAATCAATGGCTACGAGTATATATAGATTATTATGAGATTTTGGAAATGGACCCATAAAGTCAATACCCCAAATGTCAAATACTTCACATACTTGGATGACATTTTGTGGCATTTCATCACGTTGACTTATTCTTCTGGCCCTTTGACATGCATCACAGGATTTGCAAAGAAGGTGTGCGTCTTTGTAAATTGTAGGCCAATAGAATCCAGCTTCATAAACTTTTCTTGCTGTTAGTTGAGGCCCATAATGCCCTCCTGTTGGTCCTGTGTGACAATGGTTTAAAATTTTACTAGCTTCATCTCCAAATACACATCTGCGTATTATTCCATCGGGACAACTTTTAAACAGATGTGGATCTTCCCAGAAATAGTGTTTTATATCACTGAAGAATTTCTTTCGTCTTTGGTACGATAATCCTTTTTCAAGGAATCCACAAACTAAGTAGTTTGCATAATCTGCAAACCATGGGATTTCTTTATAATCTATCTTCAATAGATATTCATCAGGAAAGTTGTCTTGTATGGCTGATTCATTCAGAACTTCTAATTTGGGATTTTCAAGACGAGAAAGATGATCAGCGGCGAGATTTTCTGCTCCTTTTTTATCTCGGATTTCAATATCAAACTCTTGTAAGAGTAAGATCCAACGGATTAATCTTGGTTTAGCATCTTGTTTTGAAAATAGGTATCTAAGAGCAGAATGGTCGGTATAGACCACCGTTTTTGCTAGAACGAGATATGATCGAAATTTGTCAAAAGCAAAGACAATAGCAAGGAGTTCTTTTTCAGTAGTTGTATAGTTCGTTTGTGCTCCTTGTAATGTCTTACTAGCATAATATATAGGTTGAAATCGTTTTTCAATCCTTTGTCCTAAAACGGCTCCCATTGCAAAATCACTTGCATCGCACATTAGTTCAAATGGTAGATTCCAATTTGGTGTTATCATGATCGGTGCATTAGTGAGTTTTTCTTTAAGAATATTAAAAGATTTGATACATTCATCTGAAAAGATGAATGGCGCATCCTTTTCTAGGAGTTTATTCATAGGAGTGGCAATTTTAGAAAAATCTTTTATGAAACGTCGGTAAAAACCGGCATGCCCTAGAAAACTCCTAACTCCTCTAACATTGGAGGGATGTGGAAGTTTAGCAATTACATCTACTTTAGCTCTATCCACTTCAATTCCTTCTTTTGAAATTTTATGTCCAAGAACGATGCCTTCTTTAACCATGAAATGGCATTTCTCCCAATTAAGTACTAGATTTGATTTTTCGCATCTAATTAGCATTCGTTCCAGATTTACTAGACATGATTTAAATGTATCACCGAAGACTGAAAAGTCATCCATGAATACTTCCATGCATTCTTCTATCATGTCATGAAAAATCGCCATCATGCACCTTTGAAAGGTTGCAGGGGCGTTACAAAGTCCAAATGGCATGCGTTTGTAAGCAAAAGTACCATAAGGGCACGTGAATGTGGTTTTCTCTTGATCTTCGGGTGCTATTGGAATTTGAAAATATCCGGAAAATCCATCTAGAAAACAATAGTAACTATTTCCGGCTAATCTTTCCAACATTTGATCTATGAAAGGTAAGGGAAAGTGATCTTTTCTGGTGGCGTCATTTAATTTTCTATAATCAATACATACACGCCATCCTGTTACAGTCCTAGTAGGAATAAGCTCATTTTTCTCATTTGTAATGACAGTCATACCACCCTTCTTAGGTACGCATTGAACTGGGCTTACCCATGGACTATCAGAAATTGGATATATCAAACCTGCATCTAGCAGTTTAATAATCTCTTTCTTAACTACATCTTGCATATTAGGATTCAGTCTTCGTTGGCGTTGCACATACGTTTTATGACCTTCTTCCATAAGGATTTTATGTGTGCAATACGAAGGACTTATTCCTTTAATATCATGAATCTTCCATGCAATGGCTGGTTTATGAGCTTTCAACACAGAAATGAGTTGTGATTTCTCATTTTCAGTAAGAGAAGACGATATTATTACAGGTAATTCAGATTCACCATGTAAATAAGCGTATTCCAAATGGTTTGGAAGTGGCTTTAACTCTAATTTCGGAGGTTCTTCTATCGATGATTTATATCGATATCTGTCTTCTTCTTTTAGCATTTGAATTTCTTCTGTTGTTGGTTCATATCCATTAGCTATAAGTGTAGCTAACATTTCGGCTTCATCAATTGGTTCATTTCCTTCTCCTAAAGAACATTCTCCTGTTCCTTGTAATTCTGGAAATTCTTCTAATAATTCTGCATGTGCATCTATAGTTTGAATATAATAACATGTATCATCTGCAGATTGTGGTTGTTGCATGGCTCTATCCACTGAAAAGGTAACACTTTCATCCTCTATACTTAGGGTCAGTTTCTTACCGAACACGTCTATCATTGCTTTAGCCGTGTTTAAGAATGGTCTTCCTAATATGAGAGGAACTTGAGAATCTTCTTCCATGTCCAAAACAACAAAATCTACTGGAAATACTAAAGTACCAACTTTAACTAGCATGTTCTCCATTATCCCTCTAGGATATTTTATTGATCTATCGGCTAGTTGTATGCTTATTCTGGTTGGTTTCAATTCTCCAAGGTCTAGTTTAGCGTATAGTGAATACGGCATTAGATTTATACTAGCACCTAAGTCTGCCAATGCTTCTATTGAACTAAGACTACCCAGAAAACATGGAATTGTGAAACTTCCTGGATCAGATAGTTTTTCTGGTATCTTATTCAACAGCACTGCTGAACAATTAGCATTCATAGTAACAGCCGAGAGTTCTTCCATTTTCTTTCTATTCGTGATTAGATCTTTCAAGAATTTAGCATACCTTGGCATTCCTGAAATTACGTCAATGAAAGGAAGATTTACATTTATCTGTTTAAACATATCCAAGAATTTGGATTGCTCGGCTTCAAGTTTTTCTTTCTTCATTTTACTCGGATAAGGAAGTGGTGGTTGATATGGTTTAACATAAGGTTTATCCTTAACTGTGTTATCTTCATCAACCTTTTCAACTACCGGTTCTTTTTCCTTATCTTGATCAGGTTGTGGTTCTTGTGGAGTAGGAATAGTTTCATCAGAAGTTACAGGTCTTTCAGGTGGTTTAAGTGTTGTACCACTTCTTGTGGTAATAGCTTTAGCTGTTTCATTCCGGGGGTTAGCGTTTGTATCGCTCGGTAGACTTCCCGGTTTTCTTTCACCTATTAACCTTGCTAGGTTACTTACTTCTTGTTCCAGATTTTGAATAGAAGCTTGTTGATTTCTAAATGCTTGAGCATTTTGTTCATTGGTTTGTTTTTGAGATGTGAAAAACTGCGTTTGAGTTTCAACTAGCTTCGTCATCATATCTTCTAAATTCGGCTTTTTATCATCGGTTTGTTGTGGTGGTTTGTTCTGAAAATTCGGTCTTTGCTGATTATAAGTATTATTGGATACTTGTTGATTGCTAGGACCTTGTTGGTTGTTGTATGGAATATTTCGGTTATAATTCGGGTTTTGATTGTAAATCGGTTTTGGCGGTTGATAATTATTCTGATAATTATTTCCAGGCCTTTGGTTTATATATGAAATATTCTCTCTTTGTTCCATTGTTAATTCAATACTGAGACAATCTTTTGTCAAATGTGGTCCTCCACACTGCTCACAACTAATTCGTATAGCATGAATATCTTTAGTCATCTTTTCCATTCGTCTCTCGAAAGCATCTATCTTTGCCGAAATGGAATCTAAGTCATGGCTAGAATCGGCTCTAGCTGCTTTAGATGATCTAATGATATCTTTTTCTTGGTGCCACTCATGTGAGTGGGAAGCAGTGTTATCAATAATTTTGTAAGCATCAGTTTCGGTTTTCTTCATAATCGAACCACCAGCTGCTATATCTATGTCTTTCCTTGTAGTGATGTCGCATCCTTGGTAGAATATTTGTACTATTTGACAGGTGTCTAAACCATGTTGCGGACATCCTCTTAATAACTTTCCATATCTTGTCCATGCCTCATATAGAGTTTCATTTGGCTTTTGTGTGAACGTAACAATTTCTGCTTGAAGTCTTACGGCTTTAGATGCAGGAAAAAATTGTTTAAGAAATTTATCAATTAAAACGTCCCATGTATCGATCGCCCCTTCAGGTAACGATTCCAACCAATCTTTGGCTTCTCCCTTTAAAGTCCAGGGAAATAACATGAGATATATCTGTTCATCCTCCACTTCTCGTATTTTAAATAGTGTGCAGATCCTATTAAAGGTACGTAGATGTTCATTTGGATCTTCCTTCGGCGCACCACTAAATTGGCATTGATTAGTCACCATGTGTAGAATTTGTCCTTTGATTTCATAATCTGGCGCATTAATGTCTGGATGAGTAATTGCGTGACCTTGGCCAGTGCGTTTAGCTCTCATTCGGTCTTCCATACTTAAAGGTTCCAGATTCTCCATAATTGAATTTGTTGAATCGGTATCACTAGATGATTCTGATTTAATAGTTCGTTCCTCAACAATCTCTGTTTGAATGATTGGTGGTTCCGGAGGAAAGTTTAATGGTTCAGGATCTACGAACCGTTCCTGAATATTTTCCGGATTCTCAATTGTGAGGTTGGGTTCAAAAAATGGATTATCGGAAATTTGGACTGAAGTACTTGGTCGACTGGATGACGATTCTAAAGAAAAATCAACGGCGGTTATATTTGTTAAACGATGTCTTGATCGAGTTACAGGTGGTGAACGTACAAAAGGTGGTGAACGTCTTGCTCGGTGCATTCACTGAATATCCTATTAGTTTTAAAAAGGAAAGAAAAATTATAATAAGTTATCCAATTAATAGACTTTTCTGATTTTGCCCACGTTTCGAATAGCCAAAAGATGCAGCAGAGGGGCAGGATTCGTTTGGTCTCAATATAATTGAGGACTGTTTGGCTCCAATAACCCGGTCCACGTACAAATCCAACTATTACTACGAACCAGAAAATTTTGATGTCTATCAATTTAACCACTCAAAATAAATTTTCGTAATTTTAAGAAATTTAGATAAGAAGTAGAATAAAAATCTATGTCCTAAAAACTAGAATAGCGAGAAATAAGAAAGAAAAAGAGTTTGTCGAAAAAGGTCGAAAAAGAAAAATGGTTGAAAAATAAAAGGTGACGGAAAAATAAAAGAAACTTATAAAAACTTAAAAATACTTAACTAATTTAACCTTATTACTACAACTAACTTAAAATTATAATCGCAAATTGAAATTACTAATTGGAATGATAATTGATACATAGTAAAAGGTCTAAAAATATTAAAGCTTACAAGGAAAAACTAAATCCCAAATGGAAATAACTTAAAAAGAAACTAAAACTTAAAAAGGCGTCGCAAAATTCTAAAGCACCTAAATCTTAGTCTAAAGAAAAAGCACTTAAGGAATTCTACGGCAAAGCCTAAAAATCTAGGAGTAAAAATAACTATAGCTAAAACTAAGTTTAAAATTAAATATGAGCTAAAAATACAAAAGTTACGCTACAACGATTAAAAAGGTACAAAATATAAAAATATACAAAAAATTGTAAAAAGTACAATTTTTATAAAAATATTATTTTATATTATTTATTTTACTAAACTATTAATTTTACAATTTAATAAAAACTTAATTAATACTAAATACATAAATATAAAGTAAAAAGTAAAAATAAAACTAAAATTAATAATAATAATAATATTTAGGTTTTAATAATAATAATAATTAAAAATAACCCGTGATTAGGGTTTTTGTCCGTGTGTCAGAGGGTCTCCGCGAGTCGCGGCAAATAAAGAGGAAAACCCCGCAAGTCGCGGGGTTCAGGAATTCAGTTGACAGCTTTGTCTTTTTACGCGTTTTTCTTTTTATTTTTTTTTTCTTTTTATTTTGTTTTCTGTTTTTTTAATTAAATAAAAGATATTAAAATTAAAACTTATATTTTTATAAACTAAAATAAAAATAAAGAAACTTATAAAACTTAAATATTTAACAAAATCTTAAAAATGCTTATATTTTTGTTTTTTATATTTTTGAATAATTAAAACGTATTTCTACAAAAGCAAATTTTTAATAAAAGTAACTAAAAATCTTGTTTTTTTTTTTTTTTTTTTGCATTAGCGTTGCGCTTCCGGCTTTTAAGATGTTCCCCGGCAGCGGCGCCAAAAATTACTTGATGAAGTGCGAGGTGTATATAAAATAGTTATTATTTTACTAGGAAAATACTATTAAATACGATACAATTTTACACAAGATATTTATTTATTTATAGAATGGATATACTTAAACCTTGCTACAACACTTATAGGCAGTGTACCTAATCGTACAGTAGTGTAGTTTTTAGTAAGTCCGGTTCGTTCCACAGGGAAATCTTTAAACAAAGCTCAACGCTATATTAGTTAACTTTTATAAAAATACAAATATATATATAGGTAATATTATTATTATAAAGGGGGGGTTTTTACCGTTTAATGACCGGTTTGTCGATTTTAAAACTTTAGTCGCAGTTAAAACCTAATGTAAAATATAAAATAAATACAAGACTTTAAATTAAAACGTAAAGTAAATAACGATAATGAAATTGAGAATAATAAAAATGCGATAAAATAAAATTACGATAATTAAAAGGTACGATAATTAAAAGTGCGATTAAATAAAATAACAATAAATAAAAGTGCGATAATTAGAAGTGCAATTAAATATAAAATAAAGGAAATTAAATATGAAATAAAAGAATTATGCTTATTTAAACTTCCGTAATCATGATGTTTGACGTGTTGATTTTAGTTTTATGCCCATGGGTTAATTGTCCTTTGTCCTGGATTATTCAATATGTCCGTCTGGTTTTTGTCCATAACAGTCCATCAGTCATAAATATAAATTGCAAGTGTCCTTGTCAAATTATTATTATACCCGAAGATAAATATTCCAACTAATTGGGGATTCGAATTGTAACAAGGTTTTAATACTTTGTTTAATGAATACACCAGGTTATCGACTGCGTGTAAACCAAGGTTTTACTACTTTGTTAACAATTACACCAATTACCCTTGAATGTAATTTCACCCCTGTTTTAATTATTCTAGTGGCTATTAATCCATTCCCGTGTCCGGTTAAATGAACGATTATTCGTACATATAAATACCCCGCCCATCGTGTCCGATCGAGTTTATATGGTAATTTATAGGGACGCCCAATTGTAAATCTTTATATTAACATTAACAAACTTTCATTTAGTTAAACAAATATAAAGCCCATTAATAGCCCATAGTCTAGTTTCCACAAGTGTCGTTCTTTTGTCCAAACCCCAATTATGGTACAAAGCCCAATTACCCAATTTTAATAATTAACCTAACATCATGATTACTTCGTTTTAAACAAGCATAATAATAACTTAGCTACGAGACATTAATATAAAAAGGTTGAACATAACTTACAATGATTAAAAATAGCGTAGCGTTACACGGACAGAATTTCGACTTACACCCTTACAACATTCGCTAACATACCCTTATTATTAGAATTATAATTAAAATTAAAATATAAATTATAAATATAAATATATATTACTTCGTATGAATGAGAAGAAAAAAAATGATGATTTTGATCAGAATTCGGGTTGATTTATAGCCAGACTTGATTTTTGGGGCTCCGCGACTCGCGGCCAAATACCCTTAAAACTCCGCGAGTCGCGGAGAGGTATTTACAGTTTACACCCTTGGAGTTTCATGCTGCCGACGGTTTTAAATATATATATATAATATATATATAATTAATATAATTAATTATATATTATATTATATTTATATATATAGTTAACTTGTAATTTTTAGTCCGTTGCGTCGAGCGTTAAGAATTGACTCTGGTCCCGGTTCCGGATTTTCGAACGTCCTCGCGTACAATTTAATATCTTGTTCTTTGCGTTTTGAATCTTGTACTCTTGTGATTTTGAGACGTTTCTTATCAATAATTGGAACCTTTTTGATTGTCTTTTGTTCTTTTGAGCTTTTTGGTCGTTTGCGTCTTCAAATCGTCGAATCTGTCTTTTGTCTTCACCTTTTATTATTTAAACGAATATCACTTGTAAATAGAACAATTGCAACTAAAAGCTTGTCTTTCTTGAGGAATAATGCTATGAAATATATGTTCGTTTTTAGCATTATCAGTACTACCCGAATTTAAACTTATAAAACGCTAATATGAAGAAAAAGCTTTTATAAATGAGTTCATATTATGCTACGAAATACTATTAACTACTCTTAATATTCTGTATGATTAACTTGTTCCATTTGACTATTTTGAAGGAAATGGCACCGACTACTCGACACACTGTGAATATGAATGAAGAGGAATTCCGTACTTTTCTAGCTTCAAACATAGCCGCAGTACAGGCTGCGCTACATACCAACAATAACCTTGGATCTGGCAGTACAGGAAATCGTGTAGGATGCACCTACAAAGAATTCACTGCCTGCAAACCTTTGGAATTTGATGGAACTGAAGGACCGATCGGATTGAAACGGTGGACCGAGAAGGTCGAATCGGTGTTTGCCATAAGTAAGTGTACTGAAGAGGACAAAGTGAAGTACGCTACGCATACCTTCACATGTTCTGCGTTAACATGGTGGAATACCTATCTAGAGCAAGTGGTACAAGATGATGCGTACGCACTACCGTGGTCAGCATTCAAGCACTTGATGAACGAGAAGTACCGTCCCAGAACCGAGGTCAATAAGCTCAAGACAGAACTTAGAGGGTTACGAACCCAAGGATTTGATATTACCACGTACGAAAGACGATTCACAGAATTGTGCCTATTGTGTCCGGGAGCATTCGAAGATGAGGAAGAGAAGATCGGCGCGTTTGTGAAAGGATTACCGGAAAGAATCCAAGAAGATATAATTTCACACGAGCCCGCCTCCATACAACAGGCATGTAGAATGGCTCACAAACTAGTGAACCAGATTGAAGAAAGAATTAAAGAACAGACTGCTGAAGAGGCCAATGTGAAGCAAGTCAAAAGAAAGTGGGAGGAAAATGGTGATAAGAATCACCAATACAACAACAACAGCAATTACAACAATAATCGCAACAATTATCCCAACAATCGCAACATCAATCGCAACTACAACAAACGGCCCAACAACAACAACAACAACAACAACAACAACAACAACAACAACAACAACAACAACAACAACAACAACAACAACAACAACAACAACAACAACTACAACAATCATCCCAACAACAATAATAACCGCAACAACAACAACAATCAGAAGCAGCTATGCCAAAGGTGTGAAAAGTATCACTCGGGGTTCTGCACCAAATTTTGCAACAAGTGTAAAAGAAATGGTCATAGCGCGGTGAAGTGTGAGGTCTACGGACCAGGGGTTAATAGAACGAAAGGAACAAATGGTGTCGGAACGAGTAATGGCGGAGCAAGTAGTGTCGGAGCAAGTTATGCCAATGTAGTTTGTTATAAATGTGGAAAACCGGGCCACATTATTAGAAATTGCCCGAACCAGGAGAACACGAATGGACAAGGCCGCGGAAGAGTTTTCAATATTAATGCGGCAGAGGCACAGGAAGACCCGGAGCTTGTTACGGGTACGTTTCTTATTGACAATAAATCTGCTTATGTTTTATTTGATTCGGGTGCGGATAGAAGCTATATGAATAGAGATTTTTGTGCTAAATTAAGTTGTCCATTGACGCCTTTGGATAGTAAATTTTTACTCGAATTAGTAAATGGTAAATTAATTTCAGCAGATAATATATGTCGGAATCGAGAAATTAAACTGGTTAGCGAAACATTTAAGATTGATTTGATACCAGTAGAGTTAGGGAGTTTTGATGTGATAATCGGTATGGACTGGTTGAAAGAAGTGAAAGCAGAGATCGTTTGTTACAAAAATGCAATTCGCATTATACGAGAAAAAGGAAAACCCTTAATGGTGTACGGAGAAAAGGGCAACACGAAGCTACATATTATTAGTAATTTGAAGGCACAAAAACTAATAAGAAAAGGTTGCTATGCTGTTCTAGCACACGTCGAGAAAGTACAAACTGAAGAAAAGAGCATCAATGATGTTCCCATTGCAAAAGAATTTCCCGATGTATTTCTGAAAGAATTACCGGGATTACCCCCACAGCGATCCGTTGAATTTCAAATAGATCTTGTACCAGGAGCTGCACCAATAGCTCGTGCTCCTTACAGACTCGCACCCAGCGAGATGAAAGAACTGCAAAGCCAATTACAAGAACTTTTAGAGCGTGGTTTCATTCGACCAAGTACATCACCGTGGGGAGCTCCTGTTTTGTTTGTCAAGAAGAAAGATGGTACATTCAGGTTGTGTATCGACTACCGAGAGTTGAACAAACTTACCATCAAGAACCGCTACCCACTACCGAGAATCGATGACTTATTTGATCAACTACAAGGCTCGTCTGTTTATTCAAAGATTGACTTACGTTCCGGGTATCATCAAATGCGGGTGAAAGAAGATGATATTCCAAAGACTGCTTTCAGAACACGTTACGGTCATTACGAGTTTATGGTCATGCCGTTTGGTTTAACTAATGCACCAGCTGTGTTCATGGACCTTATGAACCGAGTGTGTGGACCATACCTTGACAAGTTTGTCATTGTTTTCATTGATGACATACTTATTTACTCAAAGAATGACCAAGAACACGGTGAACATTTGAGAAAGGTGTTAGAAGTATTGAGGAAGGAAGAATTGTACGCTAAGTTTTCAAAGTGTGCATTTTGGTTAGAAGAAGTTCAATTCCTCGGTCACATAGTGAACAAAGAAGGTATTAAGGTGGATCCGGCAAAGATAGAAACTGTTGAAAAGTGGGAAACCCCGAAAACTCCGAAACACATACGCCAGTTTTTAGGACTAGCTGGTTACTACAGAAGGTTCATCCAAGACTTTTCTAGAATAGCAAAACCCTTGACTGCGTTAACGCATAAAGGGAAGAAATTTGAATGGAATGATGAACAAGAGAAAGCGTTTCAGTTATTGAAGAAAAAGCTAACTACGGCACCTATATTGTCATTGCCTGAAGGGAATGATGATTTTGTGATTTATTGTGACGCATCAAAGCAAGGTCTCGGTTGTGTATTAATGCAACGAACGAAGGTGATTGCTTATGCGTCTAGACAATTGAAGATTCACGAACAAAATTATACGACGCATGATTTGGAATTAGGCGCGGTTGTTTTTGCATTAAAGACTTGGAGGCACTACTTATATGGGGTCAAAAGTATTATATATACCGACCACAAAAGTCTTCAACACATATTTAATCAGAAACAACTGAATATGAGGCAGCGTAGGTGGATTGAATTATTGAATGATTACGACTTTGAGATTCGTTACCACCCGGGGAAGGCAAATGTGGTAGCCGATGCCTTGAGCAGGAAGGACAGAGAACCCATTCGAGTAAAATCTATGAATATAATGATTCATAATAACCTTACTACTCAAATAAAGGAGGCGCAACAAGGAGTTTTAAAAGAGGGAAATTTAAAGGATGAAATACCCAAAGGATCGGAGAAACATCTTAATATTCGGGAAGACGGAACCCGGTATAGGGCTGAAAGGATTTGGGTACCAAAATTTGGAGATATGAGAGAAATGGTACTTAGAGAAGCTCATAAAACCAGATACTCAATACATCCTGGAACGGGGAAGATGTACAAGGATCTCAGGAAATATTTTTGGTGGCCGGGTATGAAAGCCGATGTTGCTAAATATGTAGGAGAATGTTTGACGTGTTCTAAGGTCAAAGCTGAGCATCAGAAACCATCAGGTCTACTTCAACAACCCGAAATCCCGGAATGGAAATGGGAAAATATTACCATGGATTTCATCACTAAATTGCCAAGGACTGCAAGTGGTTTTGATACTATTTGGGTAATAGTTGATCGTCTCACCAAATCAGCACATTTCCTGCCAATAAGAGAAGATGACAAGATGGAGAAGTTAGCACGACTGTATTTGAAGGAAGTCGTCTCCAGACATGGAATACCAATCTCTATTATCTCTGATAGGGATGGCAGATTTATTTCAAGATTCTGGCAGACATTACAGCAAGCATTAGGAACTCGTCTAGACATGAATACTGCCTATCATCCACAAACTGATGGGCAGAGCGAAAGGACGATACAAATGCTTGAAGACATGCTACGAGCATGTGTTATTGATTTCGGAAACAGTTGGGATCGACATCTACCATTAGCTGAATTTTCCTACAACAACAGCTACCATTCAAGCATTGAGATGGTGCCGTTTGAAGCACTTTATGGTAGAAAGTGCAGGTCTCCGATTTGTTGGAGTGAAGTGGGGGATAGACAGATTACGGGTCCAGAGATTATACAAGAAACTACCGAGAAGATCATCCAAATTCAACAACGGTTGAAAACCGCCCAAAGTCGACAAAAGAGCTACGCTGACATTAAAAGAAAAGATATAGAATTTGAAATTGGAGAGATGGTCATGCTTAAAGTTGCACCTTGGAAAGGCGTTGTTCGATTTGGTAAACGAGGGAAATTAAATCCAAGGTATATTGGACCATTCAAGATTATTGATCGTGTCGGACCAGTAGCTTACCGAATTGAGTTACCTCAACAACTCGCGACTGTACATAACAATTTCCACATCTCGAATTTGAAGAAATGTTTTGCTAAAGAAGATCTCACTATTCCGTTAGATGAAATCCAAATCAACGAAAAACTCCAATTCATCGAAAAACCCGTCGAAATAATGGATCGTGAGGTTAAAAGACTTAAGCAAAACAAGATACCAATTGTTAAGGTTCGATGGAATGCTCGTAGAGGACCCGAGTTCACCTGGGAGCGTGAAGATTAGATGAAGAAGAAATACCCGCATCTATTTCTAGAAGATTCGTCAACACCTTCAACAGCTTAAAATTTCGGGACGAAATTTATTTAACGGGTAGGTACTGTAGTGACCCGAACTTTTCCATGTTTATATATATTAATTGAGATTGATATTTACATGATTAAATGTTTCCAACATGTTAAGCAATCAAACTTGTTAAGACTTGATTAATTGAAATATGTTTCATATAGACAATTGACCACCCAAGTTGACCGGCGATTCACGAACGTTAAAACTTGTAAAAATGACATGACGATATATATATGGATATACATATGGTTAACATGAGATTATGATAAGTAAGTATCTCCATAAGTATATTAACAATGAGTTATATACATATAAACAAGACTACTAACTTAAGGATTTCGAAACGAGACATATATGTAATGATTATCGTTGTAACGACATTTAAATGTATATATATCATATTAAGATATATTAATATATCATAATATCATGATAATATAATAATTTAACATCTCATTAGATATAATAAACAATGGGTTAACAACATTAATTGAGATCGTTAACTTAAAGGTTTCAAAACAACACTTACATGTAACGACTAACGATGACTTAACGACTCAGTTAAAATGTATATACATGTAGTGTATTTAGATGTATTAAAATACTTTTGGAAGACTTCAAGACATATATCAAAACACTCATACTTAACGAAAATGGTTACAGTTACTTTTTCATTCTTTTCTTTCATCAAGAATTCTAGTCGTATTCTTACCCGTATTATACACAGCTTCAAAACGTACTTACTATGAGTATATACCAATAGGAACTAGCATGGGATTCCATTCTTGATTATGTCATGTATGACTAATCAATTTTAACTTCTACCATGAGCTAGTCAACTAACTAGAACTCCTTTTAACCCCACTCACCACTCACCAATTACCACTCATCATTTACTCCATTTCACTTCCAATTCTCTTTCTAATTCTCTCTCAACACACACACACTATTATGAACGTATTTTTCCAGTAGTTAATCATCATCTTCATCAAAAATCACTTCAAGAATCAAGCTATAATCATCATAGGAAGAACACTTCAAGAACACTTCAAAAATCCCTTCAAGTTTACTAATTTACTTCCAAGCTTTCTAATCCATTCCAAGTAATCGTCTAAGATCAAGAAACCTTTGTTATATACAGTAGGTTATCTTTCTTATTCAAGGTAATATTCATATTCAAACTTTGATTCAATTTCTATAACTATAAACTATCTTAATTCGAGTAAAAATCTTACTTGAACTTGTTTTTGTGTCATGATCCTACTTCAAGAACTTTCAAGCCATCCAAGATCCTTTGAAGCTAGATCATTTCTTGTCACTTCTAGTAGGTTTACCTACTAAACTTGAGGTAGTAATGATGTTCATAACATCATTCGATTCATATATATAAAACTATCTTATTCGAAGGTTTAAACTCGTAATCACTAGAACATAGTTTAGTTAATTATAAACTTGTTCGCAAACAAAAGTTAATCCTTCTAACTTGACTTTTAAAATTAACTACACACATGTTCTATATCTATATGATATGCTAACTTAATGATTTAAAACCTGGAAACACGAAAAACACCGTAAAACCGGATTTACGCCGTCGTAGTAACACCGCGGGCTGTTTTGGGTTAGTTAATTAAAAACTATGATAAACTTTGATTTAAAAGTTGTTATTCTGAGAAAATGATTTTTATTATGAACATGAAACTATATCCAAAAATTATGGTTAAACTCAAAGTGGAAGTATGTTTTCTAAAATGGTCATCTAGACGTCGTTCTTTCGACTGAAATGACTACCTTTACAAAAACGACTTGTAACTTATTTTTCCGACTATAAACCTATACATTTTCAGTTTAGATTCATAAAATAGAGTTCAATATGAAACCATAGCAATTTGATTCACTCAAAACGGATTTAAAATGAAGAAGTTATGGGTAAAACAAGATTGGATAATTTTTCTCATTTTAGCTACGTGAAAATTGGTAACAAATCTATTCCAACCATAACTTAATCAACTTGTATTGTATATTATGTAATCTTGAGATAGCATAGACACGTATACAATGTTTCGACCTATCATTTCGACACATCTATATATATTTCGGAACAACCATAGACACTCTATATGTGAATGTTGGAGTTAGCTATACAGGGTTGAGGTTGATTCCAAAATATATATAGTTTGAGTTGTGATCAATACTGAGATACGTATTATAACGACCCTTATTTTTCCATTCTATATTTTTCCAATATTAAAAGCCCAAACAATATAATTAAAACTTAATGATTAAACTTTAATCAACAATTGTTAAGTGTTAAGAGTTAGAAAACATATTAATTAACTTTGTACAAAAATTGACAAGTTAATAAAAGATGAAAATAATAAACTGTTAGTCGACACTCACTGCTAATTAAAATTTATGCATTTATGTAATATTATAACTAATAACCTATAAGTAATAAATAAAAAGTGACATTTATATAAATAATAAAACAATTGGGAACTAAATATATACAAGTCATGAATTAGTAAAAAGAAAATAATACTTATCATGTAGTAAATGTAAAAATAATAATAATAATAATGAGACTAAAAAAAATCTTACATCCTTATGTTGACTAAAAATAAAGTGTAAACTAGTACATCCTTATGTTGACTAATTATAAACTAGTACCACCTATTGTTGACTAAAAATTATAAAACAAAATAAAATCATTAATTAGAACATCTTTATGTTGACTAACACTCTAATACTTACACTATATAAACACCTAGTTTCTCATTCACAAATCACACCAAAATCCTCTCTCAAAAACAATCTCTCCCTCTCCCTCTCTTGTGGTATTCGGATCTTCAAGCTTGTTCTTCGTGTTCTTCAAGAATCTTCAAGGAGTTCTTCAAGATTTTCAAGGCTTTGATCTTCCATCTTCATCGTGTTCATCTTTTCTTTGTTAATTATCTTGAATCTTCAAAGGTATAACATAAACCCTAAACTATTTACATAAACTTTGATCTTTGATAATTCATATTCATATTATAAACTTGTTATTCATAAGTATATACATAAACACACCTAGATTTATATATACATATATACATGTAAAAAAAATATTTATATATATATATATATACATATATATACGAATTATATATACATATACATATTAAAACCTTAAACCCTAATTACACGTAAACTATAATTCTTAAACCCTAATTAATTAAACTCTAAACATTTATGAAACCCTAGGACATTAATTACTAAACCCTAGTTATTAATTACTACTTTAATTAACTAACCCTAATTAATGAAACCCTAATACTACTTATACTAGTACTTAACATGTATACACTATTACTATTACTAGCACCTATAACCTACTAATTATATTGTAGCACAAAAACATTTTGGGATATGTATTAGAGATGTATAGATCTTCGAACTTTCTTGACGAATGGTTTCTACGAGATTCTAGGCAGAGGGTTTGGATTTCCGATTTAAATGGTCCTATGGCTCAAGCCCCTAGATCTAAATTAGCCATTCGAAGGGAAAGGGGTGATTGGAAGCTTATCTAATACGGCAAGTATCCTAAAATGGAAACACTCATAAAAGTAGAAACTCTCTAGTCATAGAAACTTAGTAAAATAAGAAACTTTCTAAAAATAGAAACTTTATAAAAATAGTAACTTACTAGGAATAGAAACTTAGTAAAACAAACTATACTTAAACACATACTTAAACTTAAACATGGGTAAAACACTTAACTACTCTTAAATGTCAATAGGTTGACTTTCCTGCTCACTCGTTCAACTCTCTATTCCGAGGAATAACTCTCTCTACTTACTAAGGTGAATTCATAGCCCCACTCTTTATTGCTAGCAAACTTATTTAACTTATTTGGGGTGAGATACATGCTGCTTTTACTATTTACAATTTATACACAAGTACCAACTGCTAAAACTATGCTATACCCGGCTACGTCCGACTAAGTCCCTACAGTGATATTTTTAAGTGCTGCGGCATGCTTATTTATTGGGGGTAGGCCTATCGGGAGTAACGTCCCCAATACATTTGACTCAGTCTTTGTATTACTTGATAATGAAATTTAAACCGACAAGGACAGACACAACTTGTCATGGGGCAAACTTGAACGTTTAGTCTAAATATCACGCACTGGCATAACTTTTGGATCTGCGAGATCTACTTTTTGATCCTGCGGGATATCAACTTTACAATTAAATCTTGAGGTCTAAAAACAATGATAACTACTTTTGTTAAACCTATGAACTTCACTCAACCTTTTTGGTTGACACTTTAGCATGTTTTGTCTCAGGTGCTGTTTGATTCAAGCTTTCTTATCTACTACTTATGTGATGCTACTTGGACTTAGGATCAAGATATATCGCATTTATTACTTCTGCATATGAACAATTACTTTATCGTTATTTCCATTATTGTAACGACATTTCATTTTCCGCTGCGTACTCAATAAAGTTAAATTTTCTCATTTAGTATTGTTCTCGTATTATAATATGTTGGTTTATTTGATATTAGTAACGTTTCTTCCAGACCCTATTGGGAGGACGTTACACGTATACACTGGGTCGTGGATTGATTCAAAATAATATTTATCGATTTATTTCTGTACATCTAACTGTGGACAACTAGTTGTAGGTTACTAATGAGGACAGCTGACTTAATAAACTTAAAACATCAAAATATATTAAAAGTGTTGTAAATATATTTTAAACATACTTTGATATATATGTATATATTGTTATAGGTTCGTGAATCAACCAGTGGCCAAGTCTTACTTCCCGACAAAGTAAAAATCTGTGAAAGTGAGTTATAGTCCCACTTTTAAAATCTAATATTTTTGGAATGAGAATACATGCAGGTTTTATAAATGATTTACAAAATAGACACAAGTACGTGAAACTACATTCTATGGTTGAATTATCGAAATCGAATATGCCCCTTTTTATTAAGTCTGGTAATCTAAGAATTAGGGAACAGACACCCTAATTGACGCGAATCCTAAAGATAGATCTATTGGGCCTAACAAACCCCATCCAAAGTACCGGATGCTTTAGTACTTCGAAATTTATATCATATCCGAAGGGTGTCCCGAAATGATGGGGATATTCTTATATATATGCATCTTGTTAATGTCGGTTACCAGGTGTTCACTATATGAATGATTTTTATCTCTATGTATGGGATGTGTATTGAAATATGAAATCTTGTGGTCTATTGTTACGATTTGATACATATAGGTTAAACCTATAACTCACCAACATTTTTGTTGACGTTTAAAGCATGTTTATTCTCAGGTGAATACTAAGAGCTTCCGCTGTTGCATACTAAAATAAGGACAAGATTTGGAGTCCATGTTTGTATGATATTGTGTAAAAACTGCATTCAAGAAACTGATTTCGATGTAACATATTTGTATTGTAAACCATTATGTAATGGTCGTGTATAAACAGGATATTTTCGATTATCATTATTTGATAATCTACGTAAAGCTTTTAAACCTTTATTTATGAAATAAAGGTTATGGTTTGTTTTAAAAATGAATGCAGTCTTTGAAAAACGTCTCATATAGAGGTCAAAACCTCGCAACGAAATCAATTAATATGGAACGTTTTTAATCAATAAGAACGGGACATTTCACCAAGCACAAGAGGGAAAACCTGAAATTTCAATCCAAACAATGCGATCGTCTACTACAAAATTATCCGTCGCTTCCTTAACACAAGAAAATAGTTGTAGCGGATTAGCTTTACCTTTAAAAGCATCGAGACTATTATCTGATTCGAATTGGATCCATATCTAAAAGCCAGCCATGTATTGGACTTTCACGTCGATGTATCCTTCTGCTAAAATCAACCGATATATGGAGAATAATGACTCAAAACTTTTCAATTTGAGCATCAATATACGATCCTTCTTATTAAACGATACCACATCATCATCTTCAATTCTGAGCTTCTTGGTGTTATTGCTTTTGGATCCCGTACACTTTGAAGCATAGGACGCCTCATCTTGTATATCTGAAACCTTTGGAATCGAGTTTTCCTGCTTATCAGTAACAACGGGAGGTGTTTCAACAACATGTTTTGCTGCAGGGACAGCAGGCTTCGGTGATTTGGAAGCTTCGACATAAACATGGAACGATCCCATCCAAACATCAGCAAGCCTGTTTTCCATCTCAATCACATTTTTTACCCCCATAAAACGATTAAAAGCAAACCTTTTTCCGGATTTTGCTCTTTTTCTGGCGATGAAAACATCTAAAACGCATCCATAATAATCAAAAGTATTCCACAGATCATCTACGTTAGCCTGATCTGGAAAATTGGTAACGTAAAACGATTCGTTCTTTTCGATCTGATTGACGTTGATATCAATCTTTCTGTAGATCGTTTTTCTCGATTTGGGTGGATCCACACGTCTCGTTATGAGGTTCCACCCGTTTTTCAAAGGGACATTGCGAGTATTGCCAACCATGGTGAGGTGGCGTCTGGACCCGCCGATGATCACCAGGGAAGAGGAGGAAGAAGGTGGCGCCGCTGCAAGGAAAAAGTTTGTTACGATCGCCCAAGAAAGGCGGAGAAAAAGTTTTTAAAAAGTTTTTAAAAAATGTAATTGTAATTGTCATCATCATTGTAATACACGAAGTCCGAGTATTTGAAGTCCACATTTTCTTTGACAAACTTCAACAACTTCGAAAAATCCATTTCACTAACGTCAACGTTTTCGAACGTTCTTCTTTCGCCAATTTGAGTACACGATTTTCAATCATCCGAAAACTCACCGTTAAAGTAAACGTAAATAGGGACGAGAGTGGGTGCCATTTTGAGTGATTGTTTGAAGATTGTTTGATTTGGGAGTAATTTGATATATGGAAGAATGGTGTTGAGATATGGAAGATTGGAGGTGTATTTATATAGGAGGAGAAGGAAAAAAAAAAGTTGTTGTAGTGCAACGGTTAAAAAAATGCTGGACAACGGCTAATTCATTTACTTTTTGCATCCTCGACATATTATAGCTACGACCGAAACCAACACGGAAGAAAGAAAGAGAATCAAGGGCGGCCGAGGGCGGGTAGAATGCCAACGGCACCCTCGAGGGTGGGTAGAATGCCAACGGCGCCCTCAAGGGCGGCCGAGGAAGGGTGTTAGGGAGTGTAACAACCCTGATTTTTTCGTTACTTCCGTTAACCTTCCGTTAGTTTATTTAATGGCAATTATTTAACTTTTATGCGTTTACGTCTATTAAATGCATACTTGATCTTCGGAGGGTTACAATAATTAATATGGGTTGATATTAATTCAAATAAATATTTCGGATAATGAAATACGATAAAAACGATACGATTTTGATAATAGCTTTTTGAGCAACGAAACGCTCGGGTTTATTTTAATAATTAATTTTATTAATTATTAACTTTTTAAAATATTTAATTTATTGGGTTTTTAATAAATTAAGCGATTGGTTGCGTTTAACGATCGGGTTAGCGTTCCGGGCCTTCGGTACGACTAAACAACACTTAAAACGGACCACGATTACACGGAATTGCAAAACACGAGCCCGGGGATACCCCATGGGGCCCATTCGGTCGAACCACCCCCTCCCCACCCTTATTTTGTTAATTTTTGTAACTTTATGGACTTATTTGTATTTTATGATAATTAAACCCTAATATAAATTAGAGGGTAAACCTAAATTTAGCAGAACCCCTCACTTATACTCAAAATAATTGACTGCATCTCCCTCCCTGGCTCTCTTTCATGTCAACCATCACCACCATCATCATACCATTCAATTTTCACTTTTTGATAAAACCTTGAACACGAAAGTTGCAATTCTCGATCTCCTCTACGCGTTGGTGTATTTAATTTTGTGATCTAAGGTATATTTACATGAACCCTAATTCTTAAAATCTGATTTTTATAAGATTTTCATAGTTATGTTGTCAATTGCTCAAGTCTATACGCGTACGTGTTAATCGTTATCGTTATTTTGATTGTTTGATGCGCTAGGGTTTAAAAACGAATTTGTATTTGCTTGATCAGAAAAATTAAGTTTTCAAATGTTAATTATTATGTTATAATCAGATTCCTTGCGAAAAACTATTGAGTTTAGGCTTTGGATTCGCTTGATTTCGTTTCCATATGATTAAGTTATGTCAATTTGAATTATCGTTGTGTTTTTGTTGCTTGATCAGAAATCTGGTATTGATAGACAATGAATTGGCATGTGAGACTTATACCACTAGAAATATAATTTAAAAACACTCAATTTAGACTAGGATATCATGTCGTTTGCTTATGTATAACCCGAGATATGCTTGAATTAGTGTAAAAGTAGTTTTATACAGCACTTGCATGAAAATAACTTTATATGATAAAATGTGTTAACTTCTGTGATTAAATCTTTGCATATTTGAAAATTAGACAAAAAGTAATTCATCTTTCAGGTATATATCATATGCTAATTATATCTAGATCTCCGGATAATCGCGTGCGAATGTGACTAACTAAATGAGAATCGAATCTGTAAATTGCACACGGTTTTGTACTTTGTGGATTGTGTATAATGCATGAGCATGTATTCTTATGGAAAATGAAACTTAACATGATATGTGACTTATTGTTAGTTTATGTTAATCTCTGAAACCATATGCATTGGGCACAATAGAGCCGTACTTTATGTGAATTCAGATTTGAGCTGAAAACTGAATGTTCAACTTGCACGAATAAACTGTACAAATTGGCTAAACAAAAGTTGCTAGATTTTTGATATGTGTTACTATGATTTGTCCTTGAACTATGTCCACTGGTCTTGTATCAATTTCATGTTCCTAAATCCGGTTATAGCCAAAATGAAATCAGTGCGCGGTCAGAAACTGACTTGGCAAACCCCAAATGTATCCCTTCTGATTCCTGACTTTTAATTGTCGTATGATTCCCTGGCTGGACTTTTTGGAATCAATTTTAAGTATATTTATGATCTGTATTTTTTCATATTTACTTGAATTTTGTACTATGAGATGATGTGCTAAGTATGCTACGTGTTCATAAACTTTGTGCATGACGATAAACTGAAATTGTGGAAATGATCATTCATGACCTAAAACGTATTGTTTGACTTAGGTTTGACATGTTGACCAATATTTGACATGAACCTACTGATGTTGACTTTAGTTGACTACTTTGACCAAGTTTGACTTTCAGTTTGACTTCAGTTGACTTTGTTTGACTTGCATGATATAGTTGACTTTTATTTGGAAACGCGTCGAGTCGAGCAATAAGACAACGTACACTATCAAACCACACTTATTTAAGATACATATATTGACCAACCTACATACGTATACTTAGGTTGTATTACTCGGCTGTAAACCGTACAAGTTAACTGTTCACTTTTCAATCCGAGCTTTATTCAAAGGTGAGTCTACAGTCCCGCTTTTTACATGTTTTCAGGGATGAGAATACACGCTGTTATATTTACTTTTTCAAATACTTTTGTATTGACATGAGTACTACACATATGCATAATGATTTTGTTCAAAAAGCATCTAGCTTGAATACTTTTAATACCATCGGTGTAAGCACAATTTAGATGGACGGATCCATTATGTTGACAACCTCACCCGCTATAAAAACTGTGGTGCATTTACTTTAAATATTAAATACATTTGAACAAGTGTATAACATTTTACGAGGTAAGGCGGGTATAGTGGCTTCTATACTCGGGTCATTGCTAGTATTCAGGTGCTCGGTTTATGCAGACGATAGATTCTCGTGGTCAAGGAAACTAAACTATTTTTCTGATAACTGTTTTTCAGATACTATACAACGTTATTTAAAACTGTGGTTTACGAACAAATGAGATAAAACTTGACATGTTAGTGTCAACAAACTTTTGAAACAGGAAACGATGTTGTCTACAACTATAACATTAAACCTTGGTGGCCTTCCACTAATAAACATTTTCGAAATGTTATTTCTTATACATACTATATTGTTTACTTAAAACCTGTAGATTCACTCAAGATTATTGTTGATTCGTTTATTGTGTTTTATTCTCAGGTATTAATTGCTTCCGCTGTAGAATATTGCCGTTACGTAGAAGTCAAGCCAAGCACTGGGACCAGAGCTAACATTCCGTTAAAGGGATTTTTGACGGGGTGTTAAAGTTGGTATTAGAGCCTTGGTTATAGGGAACTAGGATACATTAGTGCGTCTAACCGTAGGGCGCATTAGTGAAGTCTAGTCTATAGCCGTGTGTCTTGGACGACTTTTATACACCATACCTGCACTATTTGCTTCACAATGCTACATGTAGGGCTACACATTACACCACATACATATACGCCTTATACCATTCAACATGGACTTGGACTAAATATACTATATCACGAAACACATACGTACACTCGAAGCTATATTTAACTAAATTAAGTTGACTACGCCATCTTGAACTTATGGAGTGATGTCGAATGGAAATGTGAGATAGCGTAATGTAATGACCGGGATTACATTACGGTAACTCATATAGAAGTTTCGACATCATGAAATAAGGAATTGGGGCCGAGTCAAGTAGGTTACTTGGATAGACAACGTTTAGAACACAAACCGTATAACCCCGAATGTGAGAAGAAACTTACCATGTGCAAATTGATTGTTAATATAGCTTGTAAGTAACTTGTAATCATGACACAACTCGTCACTGCTTGACACTGACCGCCACCACCGATCACTACTTGTCACTACAAAGACACTACTTGAACACACTCGTCACCTCATACCACTACTCAACACTGTTTAACGCTATAAACTACTACTCAACACCACCTTTCACTGCCAGTCACAACTGATCACTACTTCTCACTGTTGGTCGTTACTAAATACTACTTGCTGCTACCCCTTGCTACTTGCTACTACTCAATACTAATCATTACTACTTACCACTACCAAGTACTACTCGTCACCACTAACACATCCACACTTTACTACTCACTACTGTGCATCACAACTCAATTCTGACACGCCTTTAGAGGAGGATTTCCTGGTAACAGCCTGCACAATACGTAGTATGTATTGCCAACTCGATTTCCAACTTACCTATCATTCAGCAACCCGCCATTCATGATTTTGTTTCCAAACACGAGCCTACTGACTGATGACTATTATGCCTTATTGGGTGCATTAGAATACATGTGAATATACTTATGATGCGAGCATGCTACCTAACAACTTATACGTCACTACTATCATCCTTGCTTATCACAACCCATTGCTACTTATCGCTAACGCCACCACTCGTTGCAACTAGTAATGCTACTCGTTACCATATCCCTTCTCATTCTGTTCCAACGTACGTCTCTTAAGCGGCAATCATTTTCATTATACATACAAACATTACCAATCAACTTTGAACACATCGGCGCGAACTACACTTCATCTATTTTTTCGCGATGCACATACATCTGGAAGTTTACACTAACCCCTTTTCAATTAAATATCAGATTTTGTTTGAGTTGCCATTATACCTCGTTCATTTTCGTTTTCCATGAAATTCATCACGTTCTTGCTCATCGGCCATAATGTTTATATATGTTATCAACACCGGTGCTGAGAGAAGCTTTAACGCTAGAGGATTTGGTCACAACATTTATAACCCTGTACCTTCCTTAGACAATGTGTACTCTATAAAACTATTAAACTGGGAAGTTTTAACTTAGTGGTTGAAACAAACTGGTTATCTGACGATACAACCGAGGCAGCAACGACTAGAAGACTATTCGAATTTCTTTTACCGACGATAATAGCGTACGGAGAAGAGATCAGTACACCGTCATGTTACACTAATTACTCGAAGGTCCAAAAGTACATGAGATGAGAATGTCTCGCAATTCTGGCACATGTGAGTAAAGATGAGCCGACATTTAAGAGACCCTAATATTTCCCAACTATTAGGGATTGCCCTGAGGTAACACGTCCACCCCACCGTGAAGTCGAATTTCGGATTGATTTGGTGCCAGCAGCTGCACCCGTTACGCATACAATATACAGACTTGCACTTTTAGAACTACAAGAGCTTCCCATGGTGAAGAACATCAGAGTTGTAATGCTATAATTTGTGACAGGTACTAGAAGGTAGGTCACATAGCCATGAATTTCCGAGCTGGAGCTCCAGTCTTGTTTGTTAAGAAGAAGGATGGGTCGATGAGATTGTATATCGACTATAGAAAATTGAACAAGTTGACAATCAAGAATTGGTAACCGCTACCGAGGATTGATGACTTATTTGATTAGCTACAGGGATCTAGTTGTTATTCGAAGATTGATTTGAGATCCAGGTATCACCAATTGAGAGTCAAGGAAGCTGATGTCCCGAAGACAGTGTTTAGAACACGATATGGACATTAGGAGTTTACAGTGATGCCGTTTGGTTTGACGAACGCACCAGCAGTGTTCATGGATCTCATGAACCGTGTGTGTAAGCCATACCTAGATAAATTCGTCATTGTGTTTATTGATGATATATTGGTGTACTCCAAGAACAGAGAAGAGCACGAGCAGCATCTACGTACGATATTGACTATGCTTAGAGAAGAGCAGTTGTATGCAAAGTTCTCTAAGTGTGACTTTTGGTTACCAGAAGTACAATTTCTTGGCCATGTTGTAGGGACCAATGGAATACAGGTCGATCCAGCAAAGATTGAGTCGGTTAAGAATTGGGAAACTCCAAAGACGCTAACGCAGATCAGGCAATTTTTGGGTCTAGCTGGTTACTACAGAAGATTCATTGAAGGATTCTCTAAGATCGCCCGACCATTAACCGCGTTGACTCATAAGGGTAAGAAGTTTGAGTGGTCAGAACCGCAAGAGACTGCATTTCAGTTGTTGAAGGAGAAGTTGACAACTGCACCAGTATTGTCTCTACCCGAGGGAAGTGAAGATTTTGTTGTTTATTGTGATGCCTCACGTCAAGGAATGGGTTGCGTGCTTATGCAACGAAACAAGGTTATTGCTTATGGATCACGTAAGTTAAAGATTCACGAGCAGAACTACACTACGCACGACCTTGAGTTAGGAGCTATTGTCCTTGCACTTAAAATGTGGAGACACTACCTGTTTGGAACCAAGTTCACTATCTTCACTGACCATAAGAGTTTACAGCACATATTCGATCAGAAACAGCTCAACATGAGACAACGACATTGGATGGAACTACTTAACGATTATAACTGCGAACTTCAATACCATCCGGGCAAGGCGAATGTTGTGGCGGATGCCTTAAGCAGAAAGAAGCGAGAGAAACCTCTTAGGGTCAAAGCTCTTAACATAGTTGTCCGTACGAATCTCACATCACAAATCCGCAAAGCACAACAAGAAGCCATGAAACAAGAAAATGTTGATGTCGAATTTCTCAAAGGGATGGATAAGAAGTTTGACATCATGGAGGACGGAACACGGTCCTTTGCTAATCGAATTTGGGTACCAAAGTTTGGTAGATTGAGAGAACTAGTGTTGGAAGAAGCACACAAGTCGAGATACTCAATTCATCCGGGATCAGATAAGATGTACCAAGATTTGAAGGCGTTTTATTGGTGGCCAAATTTGAAAGCTAACATTGTTACCTATGTCGGGAAGTGCTTGACTTGCGCTAAAGTCAAGGCTGAACATCAGAAGCCATCAGAATTATTAACTCATCCAGAAATTCCCCAGTGGAAGTGGGAAGGTATTTCCATGGACTTCATTACGAAACTACCAAGAATGGCGGGAGGTCACGATACTATTTGGGTTATCGTGGATCGTCTCACTAAGTCCGCATACTTCTTACCGATAAGGGAAACTGATAAAATGGAGAGGTTGGCTCAGATCTATATTAAGGAAGTCGTCTCTAGGCATGGAGTGCTTATATCTATTATATCCGACCGTGACAGCAGATTTACTTCCAGGTTTTGGCAATCATTACAGAAAGCAATGGGGACCCGTTTAGATATGAGTACAGCATATCACCCCAGATGGATGGCCAGAGCGAACGAACTATTCAGACTTTTGAGGACATGTTGAGAGCGTGTGTCATTGATTTTGGAAATGGATGGGATAAGTATTTACCACTAGCTGAGTTCTCATACAATAACAGCTACCATGCGAGCATTAAGGCTGCACCTTTCGAGGCATTATATGGAAGGAAGTGTAGATCTCCCGTTTGTTGGAGTGAGTTGGGAGATAGTCAGTTGACAGGTCCTGAGATTATTCAGGAGATAACTGAGAAAGTCCTACAGATTCAGGAACGATTAAGAACGGCTCGAAGTCGTCAAAAGAGTTACATCGATGTTAGACGGAAGGACATAGAGTTCCAAGTTGGTGACAAGGTTATGCTTAAGGTATCACCTTGGAAGGGCATTGTACGATTTAGGAAACGAGGTAAACTGAGTCCTAGATATGTTGGACCGTTTGAGATAACTGAAAGAGTTGGACCGATAGCTTACAGATTAGAACTGCTACAAGCACTCAGTGGTATTCATGATGTTTTTCATGTATCCAATCTAAAGAAGTGCCTAGCCGATGATAATTTGATTATTCCTTTAGAGGAAATACGTATCGACGACAAACTTCATTTCATTGAGAAACCTGTTGAAATCTTGGGCCGTGAGGTCAAACAGTTGAAGCAAAGCAGAATTCCTATCGTAAAAGTTCGGTGGAACGCGAGAAGAGGACCAGAGTTCACGTGGGAGCGTGAAGACCAGATGAGGCTGAAATATCCGCAACTGTTTCTCGAGGAAACTACTTCAGCGGACGATCACTAAAATTTCGGGACGAAATTTTCAATAACAGATGGGTAATGTAACAACCCTGATTTTTTCGTTACTTCCGTTAACCTTCCGTTAGTTTATTTAACGGCGATTATTTAACTTTTATGCGTTTACGTGTATTAAATGCATATTTGATCTTCGGAGGGTTACAATAATTAATATGGGTTGATATTAATTCAAATAAATATTTCGGATAATGAAATACGATAAAAACGATACGATTTTGATAATAGCTTTTTGAGCAACGAAACGCTCGGGTTTATTTTAATAATTAATTTTATTAATTATTAACTTTTTAAAATATTTAATTTATTGGGTTTTTAATAAATTAAGCGATTGGTTGCGTTTAACAATCGGGTTAGCGTTTCGGGCCTTCGGTACGACTAAACGACACTTAAAATGGACCACGATTAGACGGAATTGCAAAACATGAGCCCGGGGATACCCCATGGGGCCCATTCGGCCGAACCACCCCCTCCCCACCCTTATTATGTTAATTTTTGTAACTTTAGGGATTATTTGTATTTTATGATAATTAAACCCTAATATAAATTAGAGGGTAAACCTAAATTTAACAGAACCCCTCACTTATACTCAAAATAATCAACTGCCTCTCCCTCCCTGGCTCTCTTTCATGTCGACCATCACCACCATCATCATACCATTCAATTTTCACTTTTTGATAAAACCTTGAACACGAAAGTTGCAATTCTCGATCTCCTCTACGCGTTGGTATATTTAATTTTGTGATCTAAGGTATATTTACATGAACCCTAATTCTTAAAATCTGATTTTTATAAGAGTTTCATAGTTATGTTGTCAATTGCTCAAGTCTATACGCGTACGTGTTAATCGTTATCGTTATTTTGATTGTTTGATGCTCTAGGGTTTAAAAACGAATTTGTATTTTCTTGATCAGAAAAATTAAGTTTTTCAAATGTTAATTATTATGTTATAATCAGATTTCTTGCGAAAAACTATTGATTTTAGGCTTTGGATTCGCTTGATTTCGTTTCCGTATGATTAAGTTATGTCAATTTGAATTATCGTTGTGTTTTTGTTGCTTAATCAGAAATATGGTATTGATAGACAATGAATTGGCATGTGAGACTTATACCACTTGAAATATAATTTAAAAACACTCAATTTAGACTAGAATATCATGTCGTTTGCTTATGTATAACCCAAGATATGCTTGAATTAGTGTAAAAGTAGTTTTATACAGCACTTGCATGAAAATAAATTTTTATGATAAAATGTGTTAACTTCTGTGATTAAACCTTTGCATATTTGAAAATTAGACAAAAAGTACTTCATCTTTCATGTATATATCATACGCTAATTGTTTCTAGATCTCCAGATAATCGCGTGCGAATGTGACTAACTAAATGAGAATCGAATCTGTAAATTACACACGGTTTTGTACTATGTGGATTGTGTATGTTGCATGAGCATGTATACTTATGGAAAATGAAACTTAATATGATATGTGACTTATTTTTAGTTTATGTCAATCTCTGAAACCTTATTCATTGGGCACAATAGAGCCGTACTTTATGTGAATTCTGATTTGAGCTGAAAACTGAATGTTCAACTTGCACGAATAAACTTTACAAATTGGCTAAATAAAAGTTGCTAGATTTTTTATATGTGTTACTATGATTTGTCCTTGAACTATGGCCACTGGTCTTGTATCAATTTCATGTTTCTAACTCCGGTTATAGCCAAAATGAAATCAGTGCGCGGTCAGAAACTGACTTGGCAAACCCCAAATGTATCCCTTCTGATTCATGACTTTTAATTGTCATATGAGTCCCTGGCCGGACTTTTGGGAATCGATTTTAAGTATATTTATTGTAACAACCCAACCTTATTAAAACCGGCCCATGAAAATTTTTCCTTTTAATACGCGTCAAATAATACTTTAGGTTCCATTACACAGGTTCCAAAACATATTTGTTACCAAAGTAAGTTCAACGAACTTAAAACATACATTAATAAATTAAATTCCTTAATACAATAATGCGATATTTAAACATAAACCGAGCATGGTTATTTGGGACTACGCTACCCAAATCCTAATCGAGTACAAAAGCAAGATCTCCTAAGCAACCTAGCCAAGATCTCTAGTTCCCAAGCTTACCCGAGCCGCCAAGCATGCAACCTATAAAAATGTAAACAACGAGAGGGTAAGCTAACGCTTAGTGAGTGATAACATACTACATACATATATATGCATAAAATGGACACGCCACATAAATAAACAAATACCGCATACCGGAGCATCCACGCATAAAGATAAGCTAAGCTATGCATACCGTACGATCACTAAGCAATAAGCTAAATATGCAACAACAAGCACGAGTTCACCAACGACGATGTGAACAACGCCAAGAAGCTACACCCGGAGGGTTAGCTACATCACGACAATACAATAATATATATATACATACATAAAAGGTAGCCAAACTACAAGGTTAACCCCTTAACCTCAATCATACGAACATTGGCCGAACAACCCGAGCCTTAGTAAATTCGCACAACCCGAAATTCACTTTTCCACCAATTCAACAACCGAGGTTGGCCGAACTACCCGAGCCTCAATGAATTCGAACAACTCGAAATTCATCACCTCATCAATAAGATGACCGAACAACCCGAGTCATCATGAATCCGCACTACCCGAGATTCACTTCCCAAATCAAAACCCACATCATCGGGTTATCCAAAACGCAACACAATACTAACCCTTCGCCATTGGGGTTATAACATCCACATCACAACCACGTGTGATAACGTACACACAAAACGTGTACCTCGCCAAAGGTGGTCAACCAAAACGCACAACCGTGTCAATTGGACTCATACAAAAGTCCATCAAATCCACCTATATGTGAAGTGAGTTCTATAGCCGAGAATCACTTCACCCGACCCGCACCCATCCTACACATACATATGCACATAGGATATTAACACTCACCTTGTCGCCTTGAAGAAATGCTTCTAAGTAATCCGCAACTCTTCAATGGAAAGTACCTAATCCAATACCACAAATTCAACAACACACTTAGATTGGATCTACAAACCAACCCAATTCGACACTTAGTGCAATTTCGACCCAAATGCACTTCCAAGGATAACCCGTGTCCAAACTACCCAATAATCAATAACACAAGTGATAATAGTCCTAATATGCCAATTAAACCCGAACACAAGTGTTAAACACTTATCGTTCTCAAAATCGCCCATAAACCCTAATTTTGACCCATAAGGTCAAAATCTCACCATTTACAAGTTTTGACACCAAAACATGTTTAACTCGGTTTTTCACTTCAACTTAATCCATTTTAAGTTTACAAACCTCATCGAATCGAAATTCGGTCATAATCCTCAACAAACCCTAATTTTGACTCTAGTCAAAATTAGTCAACCACGAAAACCCTAAAAGTCTCCAAAACACCAATAATCACTAATGCTAGTGATTGTACACCATTTACAAGTCTTAAACATGGTTAAATCACTAACCAACCCAAAACCCGCCTTTAACACTTATAAACCCGAATCTTGGTGTTAATCTCCAATTAACAACTAAATGGGTTCCATCTATAAATCATACAATCAAAAGCCCCAAATTTAAATGATGAACACGAAAATGAAATTCGGAGTTAGAGCTTACCACTAGTATCACCGTGTAGCTAAGAACGAGGAGAACAACCTAGTCAACTACTCCAAAGATCAAATCCCGCTTCTTCCTTTCCAAAAATCCCTTTGAAATCAAATGGGTGTTTGAGTTTTTGAGAGGAAAATGAAATGAAAAGGAAAATGAAATTAGGAAATGAAATGAATGGATGAGGTTAAAGCCTCAAATCTGGCTCAAACGTGAAATGACCAAATTGCCCTTGAACCTTATTTAAAATTACAAGAATCTGGTACCAGTTTGCCCGTATCGCTGCGCCGCGACATTTGCCTAGTTCTGGGATCATTTTTTGTCAAGCTTCTGATCTGGATTCCAGTTAAATGCCGCGCCGCGGCCTCCTTTGTCGTGCCGCGACGTTCAACGTGGTCTGACTCATTTCCTTGCATACAAGACTTTAACACTATAAAATGCCCCGAACCCTTCTTACATCTAACGTACATACCCAATACATCTATAAATCATATACGGGGAAAACGGGGTGTTATAACTCTCCCCCACTTAAATTCGATCACGTCCTCGTGATCCTAGTCAAGAACCCAAACGGACCCACACTCAATGGTCCTCGAACATGTGTTTCAAACCGACTTCTACCACAATTTCACTAACCTGAAGGTTAATCCAAGGACTAATTACATATTTGCTCGCATTCTGAGACGTACCATACACGCAACAACCGAAGTCTACAACGATCCCTTAGACGATTCTCCTCAAAGAGTTACCCTTAACAACTAAATCGTCACCCGTGCTTTATCACATTCCACAATTCCGAGCACTAGCACTAACTCAATCCCTCAAATCGGGAAAAACTCAACAAATTTCGTACCGAGATTTCAACTCCTAGCGTACCGTACCAAGTACATGGCTAGTAACAACCACAAACCAAGACAAGGTCAACCATCAAACTGAAGAAGACCGAAATAAAGCGAATCCTTATGGATTACACTTAATACTAAACATCCCTTGTAGTGCGTAATACGACCAATACGCTACTACCATAACATCATAATCCAACGGTTAAAACCGATAGCGCCCAAAACGATCATGGCAAAGCTAGATCCCAAGGTGTACAAAATCGACTATCGTCACACCCGTAACAACACGTGAGCGAAACACTGCTATCGCATCACTAATCATACCACATGGTCCTCACGACCCCACCATAGGCGTATAAAAACACCCGATAGTTCCTACAACATGGTCCTTACGACCCCACCATTGGTGCATAAAACAACCAATAGATCAGAACACAACATGGCCAAAACAACCCGAGCCTAAACACATATGGAGGATGGTCGAAACAACCCGAACCTTAGTGAATTCGCACAACCCGAAATTCACCAACCCAATCCATATTTCCCACAACAAAATGACCGCACAACCCGAGTCATTGTGAGTACGCGCAAACCGATACTCGCTACCACCACATAGTATAACCGAGGATGGCCGTACAACCCGAGCCTTAGTGAATCCGAACTACCCGACATTCACTACCTCAAACTATGAGTCCAACCAACAGGGACAATCGTACTACCCGAAATATTGTGAATACGAACAACCCGTTATTCACGTCCCACAACACAACTCAAGAATGGTACTCTCATTTCTCACCGGTACTCGCATTTCCCGATAATGTTATGCCATGCCGACGTAACACTACTCCCTTGATGAAGTCAGCGGACCCCGAAGGTCATGCTCCACCAATCTCAACACCAGATGAAGTCAGCGGACCCCGAAAGTCATGCTTCACCGATATAACACCACGCTCATGATGAAGTCAGCGGACCCCAAAAGTCATGCTCCACCAATTACGTACTCCCATGATGAAGTCAGCGGACCCTAAAGGTCATGCTCCACCAATCAATAACCATGATGAAGTCAGCGGACCCTAAAGGTCATGCTTCACCAATCAACGCCCTTTTGTCCTCGAACAACGAGTAGCGTAACATCGCGCTCTGCTACACTATAGTGAACCCTAACGGATACCACTAACCATCCACACAATCGAGCAAGAACCACCTATATCAAACATAGGCACAAAAACAATGATTCTTTAGAAGAGAATCCGACACACACCTCCCTTAACCGAAGGATTTCACCTTGCTCGCCATACACGTCCATTATCTCTCAATCGAGATTTACCGCATTACCATCGGAGTCGAACACCACGCTAGTAGGTATGAAAGAGGCACCTAATGTCGCGTCAAGTAGACTCCTTTACCAACATACATCGAGATCAAACTCTCGATCTTTTTCGGGTTCCAATTCACCCGATGAACCTCATGGTTCATCAACTTCAACACGAAGGCGAACATGCTCTTAACAATTGAACACCAAAGCCCATTCCCAAGGCTTGGTAGAAACATTTCCCAATACTAAGGAATGCATGGTTGCATGAAGTCTTATGCCTTTCGTCTAAAAATCAAACATCACCATAGGGTACTTCCATTAGGAACGTCACCCATAACAACACTATGCACAACACAATGCTTTTAAAAATCCGAACTTAAATGCCACATAAATAAATATTCAAATGACATATTTATTAAAACGAAACGTACCTCAACGTCTCCTTGCGGCATTCACCGCCGCCAACTCGGGACAATCCGGCTTGCGATGCCCCTCCTTATGACAATAGGAGCACATCCCGTCATCACTTCTCGGCATTGTGCACTCCCACAACTTGTGGCCCCTAACACTACAATTGAAACATCTAGGTGCACGAGAATCCACCGTGCCTTTTCCCACATTACCCGTACTCGCACTTGAACCCTTATTTTTCTTACCCGGGGCGCCGTATGAATCAACCCTCCTCTTACTTGAAGTTTCACACATCTTTGATCGCGTATACGACTCGAAACCTCTAGCCAAGTTGAATAATTCTGCAAACGAATTTGCTTGACCCAAACTAATTTTACTTTTCAAGTCATCATTCATGGTCCGATAGAAATCCCCCATTAACAAACGATCATTCCCCAAATACTCCGGGCAAAAACGAGCCTTCGCCATAAAGGTCGTCTTGAGAGTATTCAAATCCATAGATCCTTGTCGCAAATTTCGCAACTCATTATGCAATTCCCACAAATCGGCCGAAGTCCGGAACTCCTCGAAGAATTCCTCCTTAAACTCGTTCCACGATAAGGCCATAAACGTTTCGCCACCAACAAGATCGATCTTACCATCCAACCAATCCCTTGCCCTGCCCCGCAACAGACTAGTAGCGAGTCTCGTCTTTTTCTCGGGAGGGCAATCAATAGTACGAAAACACCCTTCGACATCCGAAATCCAAGTTGTGCTCACCAAAGGATCCGGTTTCCCGTCGTACATCGGGGGTTTACTCCTCATGAAGCTCTTATGACAATGCTCCATTTCACCGCTACTTTGAAGTTCGGAATACTTCCTATCCATTTCTTTTCGAAACGCGCTCATTTGCTCCGCAACGGCGGCCGCAACTCTAGCGTTAAACTCCAAATCGTTCATCTCGACCCCGTTTCCCGTTGCCATTCTAAGGAATGCAAAGCGATTAGATCACGAACGTATAAAATACACACTCCACACCGGTCCATCTTGCTAAACACTCATCGTACATCACTTGTTAGACAAGAATTGCACCCGTAATAAGGTTTGCAAGTCCTTATTACGCACACATGCCGTATCCACTTGTTAGTACAATGACCGTCTCGCTCGATGATATAAACAAACACAAACAAAATTCTACGCGATATAAACACACGCGAGAATTATCATCACAACACAATAACATATTAATAATATCCGCATTACTAATATAAACGTTAGTCCACCTACAAACAAGGCACTAACTACAACTCATTCTGACCCGTAATCCTACAAGTCCCGCAACAATTTAGCACACACACAAAAGTCTAAGTCTAGGCACCTATCTCAAGTCACCTAAATCCCTTAGACCATGCTCTGATACCACTTGTAACAACCTAACCAGTATTAAAACCGGCCCATGAAAATTTTTCCTTTTAATATACGTCAAATAATACTTTAGGTTCCATTACACAGGTTCCAAAACATATTTGTTACCAAAGTAAGTTCAACGAACTTAAAACACACATTAATAAATTAAATTCCTTAATACAATAATGCGATATTTAAACATAAACCAAGCATGGTGATTTGGGACTACGCTACCCAAATCCTAATCGAGTACAAAAGCAAGATCTCCTAAGCAACCTAGCCAAGATCTCTAGTTCCCAAGCTTACCCGAGCCGGCAAGCATGCAACCTATAAAAATGTAAACAACGAGAGGGTAAGCTAATGCTTAGTGAGTGATAACATACTACATACATATATATACATAAAATGGACACGCCACATAAATAAACAAATACCGCATACCGGAGCATCCACGCATAAAGATAAGCTAAGCTATGCATACCGTACGATCACTAAGCAATAAGCTAAATATGCAACAACAAGCACGAGTTCACCAACGACGATGTGAACAATGCCAAGAAGCTACACCCGGAGGGTTAGCTACATCACGACAATACAACAATATATATATATATATACATACATAAAAGGTAGCCGAACTACAAGGTTAACCCCTTAACCTCAATCATATGAACATTGGTCGAACAACCCAAGCCTTAGTAAATTCGCACAACTCGAAATTCACTTTTCCACCAATTCAACAACCGAGGTTGGTCGAACTACCCGAGTCTCAATGAATTCGAACAACCCGAAATTCATCACCTCATCAATAAGATGACCGAACAACCCGAGTCATCATGAATCCACACTACCCGAGATTCACTTCCTAAATCAAAACCCACATCATCGGGTTATCCAAAACGCAACACAATACTAACCCTTCACCATTGGGGTTATAACATCCACATCACAACCACGTGTGATAACGTACACACAAAACGTGCACCTAGCCAAAGGTGGTCAACCAAAACGCACGACCGTGCCAATTGGACTCATACAAAAGTCCATCAAATTCACCTATATGTGAAGTGAGCTCTATAGCCGAGAATCACTTCACCCGACCCGCACCCATCCTACACATACATATGCACATAGGATATTAACACTCACCTTGTCGCCTTGAAGAAATGCTTCCAAGTAATCCGCAACTCGTCAATGGAAAGTACCTAATCCATTATCACAAATTCAACAACACACTTTGATTGGATCTACAAACCAACCCAATTCGACACTTAGTGTAATTTCGACCCAAATGCACTTCCAAGGACAACCCGTGCCCAAACTACCCAATAATCACTAACACAAGTGATAATGGTCCTAATATGCCAATTAAACCCGAACACAAGTGTTAAACACTTATCATTCTCAAAATCGCCCATAAACCCTAATTTTGACCCATAAGGTCAAAATCTCACCATTTACAAGTTTTGACACCAAAACATGTTTAACTCGGTTTTTCACTTCAACTTAATCCATTTTAAGTTTACAAACCTCATCGAATCGAAATTCGGGTCATAATCCTCAACAAACCCTAATTTTGACTCTAGTCAAAATTAGTCAACCACGAAAACCCTAAAAGTCTCCAAAACACCAATAATCACTAATGCTAGTGATTGTACACCATTTACAAGTCTTAAATATGGTTAAATCATTAACCAACCTAAAACCCGCCTTTAACACTTATAAACCCGAATCTTGGTGTTAATCTCCAATTAACAACTAAATGGGTTCCATCTATAAATCATACAATCAAAAGTCCCAAATTTGAATGATGAACACGAAAATGAAATTCGTAGTTAGAGCTTACCACTAGTATCACCGTGTAGCTAAGAACGAGGAGAACAACCTAGTCAACTATGCCAAAGATCAAATCCCGCTTCTTCCTTTCCAAAAATCCCTTTGAAATCAAATGGGTGTCTGAGTTTTTGAGAGGAAAATGAAATGAAAAGGAAAATGAAATTAGGAAATGAAATGAATGGATGAGGTTAAAGCCTCAAATCTGGCTCAAATGTGAAATGACCAAATTGCCCTTGAACCTTATTTAAAATTACAAGAATCTGGTACCAGTTTGCCCGTATCGCCGCGCCGCGGCCTTAAATGTCGCGCCGCGACATTTGCCTAGTTCTGGGATCATTTTTTGTCAAGCTTCTAATCTGGATTCCAGTTAAATGTCGCGCCGCGGCCTCCTTTGTCGCGCCGCGACGTTCAACGTGGTCTGACTCATTTCCTTGCATACAAGACCTTAACACTAGAAAATGCCCCGAACCCTTCTTACAGCTATCGTACATACCCAATACATCTATAAATCATATACAGGGAAAACGGGGTGTTACATTTATGATTTGGAGTTTGTCATATTTACTTGAATTTTGTACTATGAGATGATGTGCTAAGTATGCTACGTGTTCATAAACTTTGTGCATGACGATAAACTGAAATTGTGGAAATGATCATTCATGACCTAAAACGTATTGTTTGACTTAGGTTTGACATGTTGACCAATATTTGACATGAACCTACTGATGTTGACTTGAGTTGACTACTTTGACCAAGTTTGACTTTTGGTTTGACTTCGGTTGACTTTGTTTGACTTGCATGATATAGTTGACTTTTATTTGGAAATGCGTCGAGTCGAGCAATAAGACAACGTACACTATGAAACCATACTTATTTAAGATACATATATTGACCAACCTACATACGTATACTTAGGTTGCATTACTCGGCTGTAAACCGTACAAGTTAACTGTTCACTTTTCAATCCGAGCTTTATTCAAAGGTGAGTCTACAGTCCCGCTTTTTACATGTTTTCAGGGATGAGAATACACGCTGTTATATTTACATTTTCAAATACTTTTGTATTGACATGAGTACTACACATATGCATAATGAGTTTGTTCAAAAAGCCTCTAGCTTGAATACTTTTAATACCATCGGTGTAAGCACAATTTAGATGGACGGATCCGTTAGGTTGACAACGTCACCCGCTATAAAAACGGTGGTGCATTTACTTTGAATATTAAATACATTTGAACAAGTGTATAACATTTTACGAGGTAAGGCGGGGATAGTGGCTTCTATACTCGGGTCATTGCTAGTATTCAGGTGCTCGATTTATGCAGACGATAGAATCTCGTGGTCAAGGAAACTAAACTATTTTTCTGATAACTGTTTTTCAGATACTATACAACGTTATTTAAAATTGTGGTTTACGAACAAATGAGATAAAACTTGACATGTCAGTCTGACATTTAACCTGACAATTACCTGCCACGTGTTAATTCTCAAATTAATCAAATTAATCTGAATTAATCTAACAAAATGACAAGTGGCGCTGTTTAAATGAATGATTAAAATAAAACCCATTTCCCTTTCATTCTTTTACGGCACATCAAACCTTCACTCTCTCTCTCTCTTTAAAAGTTCTAAACCCTATATCCTCTAACCATGGATTATGCCTTCATGTCACCGTATTAGGCAGCGCCACTACCGCCAATAAATCCGTAACATTTTTCTCATCAAAACCGTACAAACTTTATATATTAAGATCAGATTCTTCGAATTCGCCGTAAACATCTCCGATGACTGGAATTAATTGGAAGAAGGCAACGTATTCCGTATCTATTCGATTGAAAAAGAACCCATCATTTTGATGGCTAAAAAATTGGCGGTTTGTGGTGGTTGTAACCACTACAGTTTCGATGGCACTTCGCCGGTGGTCAAGCTCGACCAAATCTTGAGCAATGTGAAAGTGGATCTCGATCATATACCAAGCACAATCGCAGGTTTGATATTCAAATTTTGATTTCAGATCTGTTGAACAACTTTTTAGATTGCGTTTTCATTTTCGATTTTGGATATGATATTAATTTGTATTTGTATTGTATATTTTTAATATTAATTCACTTATATGTATTAATCATTTATAACACAATTATATGTTATGAAGATCAGTACCCTCTTTTTGATATATTTAAATTGCAATGGAATTGATATATTTTTGGCGATCTTGGAACCCAATATAATTTGTGATATTTATAATTAATTAAGATAATTATATTGTATTGGATGTGTTGAGCCTCTATTCTGTTCTTTTCTTTATGCTTAAACCTTTAGTGAATTGGACTGTGTAAAAATTAATATTTATAAATTGGGTTAATAATTATAAAGTTGGGTTAATAGTGTTTCGAGTCTGCAAGATTCAAGATTTGGTCTTTTTACTGTTGAGGTTATATTTTGATCTCCGAAAAATCTAACAATCCACACCAAAATAAAATAAAATGGGAAGAATGCTTCTTTTATAACAATTTTCTAACTTTCATTTCTAACTTTCTAAACAAATGTGACCCTGTATAGGTTCATAAAGGAAGCATATAGTTGACAACCTTACTAATCGAGTTTACAAGTTAATACTAGATTAGCTTTGCATGTTACATCTACTATTCTGTAGTACTACACTTGAATCCTATCCAATAGTTTCAACCATTCTTGTCACTTCTCAAAAAAACTTAGTGTTTAAAGTTTCATTTTAATGTTAAGTGATGAACAATGGTGTTGTTGTGATGAACAGTTGCTTTAGAATGTGTTGAATCTATAATTATCGAACTTTGTAGGATCTTCGCAAGTTTGGATACAATGGTGAAGCCACCACGAAGAGCAATCTATCAGGTACTTAATTTTACTTATTTACACATTATCATCAGTTACATACAAGTGGAGCTAATTGTCTTGCATATTAGGTAATTACTACACTTTAACCCATGCTTTACATACACTTATTATGGGACACACTACCTGACTTAACTGGCTGTAGCATTCGTAATTTGAGAGTAGTTGGTATTGCTAAGTACCCACTTTTATTCCATCATACTACATGTTATACGAATATGAATTTGGGTTTTTAATATTCTTGATAATTCTTTATTCGTTTCTATCTTTGTTGTAGACATCATTTGATTTTTTATGTACGGATGTACCTGAATATCAAATAGTTTTGATTTTAGTTGATATATGTCCACTGTTGATTTCTTATGACATTTGTTAATTCATTATGTAAACAGGTTCCCATCATCTAGATATATTCCTCGCGTTTGATGTTTGAGAAACATAATCAGTTGTATTATGTACAAGCGGAACCATGTCGTTTGAACCCTATCCTTCAGTCGACGCTCCATGTAGGTAATTGGGATTTTATTTATACTGTTATTATTTTTCATTATCATTTATTCCAAAAGTTGTACGTCTGCCTATAGTATTCATTTGTGGTATGGTTTCATGTTTTTTCATCGATTGTTTATTCCCTTTCGTTCATCCTTTCTCTTATGAAATCAAAAACTACGGGATAGCTACACCGCAATCTAAAAGACATAGGGTTTAGGTAGTTAGTAGTTACTAAAGAATGGGATCAGTGAGAATTGTTGATAACGAATGCTAAGATGCAACTTGCAGAAAGTCAAGTAAAGAATATTATCAAGACGTATACTCTGCTTGTTGTTCTTGAAATTCAGAATACCTTTCTGGCGCAAACAGGAACCTTCATGGAAGGTATTTGTTTAAACTACTTATTTAAAGGTATATTGGGTAACTGGTCAAAATGAGTAAGATCTATATGGAATTTGACAACTTTATTTCAAGGTGTTTTTGTATCGTAATTATATTTGGGTAGTTCTGAAAGCTAATGTTTCAACTCAATATAAGATTGCAAATCTGAGATGAGATTACAATAATGGAGTAGAGCATCATGCTATTTGTATTTTGAATTTGCAAGAATTTGAAAAGATTTTATCAGCTTGTGTGACATAGGTACATCCTTGCTTAATTTACATTTTAATCACATTAGCATGAACTGGAAATAGTGTTTATCATCCTATGATATGAATACATGTTGAATAACAATGGAAAATATAAGTAAATAATAGTAGGATTAAAATTTTGAGCCATGATTGATCTGGTGGTTACCACAATTTTTGGAACAAAGATCTGCATTGGTAACAAGATATTGATAATTTAACAATCAATCTATCTGTTGACTATTACTAACTATATTGTTTTATGTGGAATCAGTATGTAACACGCGAAATGCAACTGCACATTTTACACCAGTTCTACAATTATATTCTGTTGCAAACCTTGACCAGATGACACATTTTTTTGCAATTCCTTTTTCCAACCTTGAACGTGCTGTTACAGTTTGACATTGTGTTATTCGTTAATAATTATTAATTTTTTATATATGTCATGTTGAAAATTGTGATCACTTGATGACAGTATCTATCAACGATTGAATATTCAATAGTAAGTGCATTCATTCATAGTGGTTAGAATAAATTTTTTTGTTTTTGGTAATCTTGGTTAAAATACAGAGAATATCACTAACGGAGATTTTCGAGATTGTAATTTTAACAACCTGTTTGTCAATATGAATGCTATGATATCCAAAAAGTTACTCATATATGGGGTTTAAAAGAGGAACCAAAGAAGAAAAAACCAAATTTGTACGTGTCGTCTGGCTGGACTAAGTTTGTCAAATCAAATGGATATAGTGCTGGTGAAGAATGTCTCATTAGATACCGAAGAAGCAAACTTTTGTTTGTTATGTTACAAGACAGAAGACACAAGGTTGTTGTTTTAGGTAGATTCTTTATCTCCATGTTAATAATTAGCAATTTTATATATATATGGAGGATAAACAATAAACATGTCAGATTTAGTAGCCTTAACCTTTGTGTGTTTGTGTAAAAAACAATGTTTCAGTTATCCAACTTTTGGTCATGTAATTACCCGTTACATACTAAAAGTGATGCTTAGATGTGTAGTTTCAGTTCATTCGGATCGTAGTTTTGAGTTTGCGTCTACACTATAATCGATCCCTCAAATTTGACTCAATTTACACAACAACCCCTCAATTTTACACTTTTCCAGGGGTAGAAAGTGTACACATATAATTTTATTAAAATAAAAAAAATCAAGTCCCCCGAATATATAATGGGCCCTATCTTCTCGTTCGGTGCGAGTTAAATTTTTTCGAGCCCACCGTTCAACTCGAAAAAGTCTCACGAACCCAACAGGACTAACTATACGCGAAACGGACACTTTTTAAAAAACGCTTAACACAACGACATCCCGTATTTCTTTGTTCGCTGCAAGTTAAATTTTTCCGACAACACCGTTACACTCGAAATTTTTTTATGAACAAAATGAAACTTACTACGTTCGAAACAAACATTTTTTAAAAAATGCTTAAGACAACGACATCTAAAACGGCGCTTAAGACATGAGCCGTTTTTCCCTCTGTAAATACACAACGCTACGATAAATATGAATACACAGGCCGAAAGCCCCCGCCGCATCGAGCGGGCTGAATCCGGACTAGTTACATATAAATTTGCTAATGTTGGCATGTGATTTTTGTTTTGCTAATGTCGGAATTAGTAGCTTTATTCTATGTGCTATGTGTAAAGCAAAAAAAATTAACCATATTATGGTTATTTCATCCGCAAGAATACTCGTGATACTCTCTTTATTATATTGTTAATTGATATAACATGTATGTTTTCAGTTTGTTTGATTAAGAGTTGTCGTGCAACGCACGGGCTCTTAAAGGCTAGTTCTTTATATATTTAATTTCTGTTTTTTTTGCCAAAAAAAAAGAAGTTATTATTTTTTTCGCTTTTTTTGAAAAAAAAATTTCAAATATTAAGATCACATGAAAATATGAACGTTTAAAAAAGACACTTTGTGATGATGTCATTATTTTGGTGGAAAACGTTCGAAGTCTTAACTTATAACATTCATCATGAGTAATGTTATCCGTCGAGCGTTTTTTTAGAGTTTATAACTTAGGGTTTAGAAATTAAAGTTTAGAGTTTAGAAATTAGGGTTTAGGGTTTAGAAATCGGGGTGTAGGCTTTAGATTGAATTTTTAACACGAACAGTTTAGGGTTTAGGGACTAAACTCAAAACTCTAAACCCTAAATTCTAAATCGGACTAAATTTAAAAAAAAAAAAAAAAACACTCCAAGAATAACATTTATCACTAGGGATAGAAATGAATCAGATATGAACCGGGTGAGGCCGTATCCATATTCATATCCATTTAGTTTTTTGTTCATCCATATCCATATTTATTTAATTTTAGTTCATCCATCCATATCCATATTCAATGAATTAATCGGGTTAATGAATATCCATTGAATAATTAAAAAATGTTATAATATTACCTAATATGTGATTAGAATAAAAAAGTAATATAAAAAATTTATATATAATGTGGCATAGTTAAAATCTATCCATAATAACGTGTAATCTTTTTCAAAGTTATAACACAATTTGTTAAACTTAATATTAAACGTATACTATGACAAAGTAAATGTGTAATCTATATATTTATTTGATTATATATACGTGTTTTATTGTAATATTTTTATGGTTAATTCATTATATAATTGAAATAAAATATATGTGTAATTGTAATTGCATTTATTATAGTAAATGTGTTTGCATATATCTATATTTATGTATTTATAAATGAATTTGGGGTGTATATGGATATATCCATGGATGAATTTTTTTTCCATCTATATCCATATTCGTACTCATTTAGGTTCATCCATATCCATAGATTTAGGTTCATCCATATCTATATCTATTTATATCATCCATATCCATCATGAATCGGGTGAATATCCGCTGGATCGGGTGGTAATTGTCATCTCTAGTCATCACGATGAATGTTATCAGAAATAACATTACTCATGATGTATGTTATCAGTTATTTCTTCGAGGGTTTTCTCGCTAAAATAATAACATTCATTACAAAGTGTTTTTTTTTTATGTTCATATTTTCACCTAATCTTATTGTTTGTGAAAGGAATTTTTTAAAAAAATGAAGAAAAAAAAATTACTTCCCCTTCTCCTAAAAAAGTACTTTTCTCTTGATTAGTCTCATATATATATATATATATATATATATATATATATATATATATATATATATATATATATATATATATATATATATATATATGGGCATGATAAATGGGGAAGTAACCAATCGGGGGGAAGCAAAATATTTTTTTTCGTTTTTTTTGAAAAAAAAATTTCCGCATCAAGATCACACGAAAAAATGAACACTTAGAAGAGACACTTCGTGATGAATGCTATTATTTATGCGGGAAAACGATCGACAAAAATAACATTCAAGATAATATTGTTCGTGAAGAATATGAACGTTTTTTTTTCATGTTTTGTGAAGTAAAATTTAGCCCGATTTAGGGTTTAGGGTTTAGGGTTTGGTGTTTTGGGTTTATGGTTAGGGTTTAGGGTTTGGTGTTTTGGGTTTATTCCATAAACCCAAAACACCAAACCCTAAACCCTAAACCCTAAACTCTAAACCGTTCGTGTTAAAAACTCAATCTAAATCTTAAATCTAAACCCTAAACCCTAAATTTCTAAACCCTAATATCTAAACCCTATAAACCCTAATATCTAAACCCCAATAGCTAAAACCTCAACAAACGCTCGAAAAACACGATAATTGTTATATATTACTTCTTCGAGCGTTTTCCCGCCAAAATAAAAACATTTATCACAAAGTGTCTCTACTAAATGTTCATATTTTCATCCCATCTATAATGTTCGTGAACAAGGTTTTTTCAAAAAACGAAAAAAAAAAGTTTTTGCTTCCCCCCGCTTCTCCCCGATTGGTTACTTCCCTCTTGATCCTACCACTATATATATATATATATATATATATATATATATATATATATATATATATATATACACACACACACACACATATATAGCCAAAAATTCAAACGAGAACCATAAAAAAGGAAGGCGAGAACTGCGAGAACTTTTGATTTATAAAGATTTTCACATGTAACTAGATAGAATCACATATAAACCTTGATGAAGAGTATGAATGAACATAAAATAGTTGAAAAACACATATATTTTACCTATATATATAAATATATAGTTTGTCATTCACATGTGTATATTTGTTTCCGAACATGTGAATAGTTTCATATAATTAACAATTTAACATTTAATTTGAGCTAATGAACATATGTTTGTTAATGATATGTTCATTAATTAACATTTGCATGTAATTTGTGACATTTAAACGCATAAAAACTATTAAATTAAATAGTTCTCGCAGTTCTCACCTTTTTAGTGGTTCTCGTTTGAACCTGCCCATATATATATATATATATATATATATATATATATATATATATATATATATATATATATATATATATCTATATATAAGCAGGATCAATGGAGAAGTAACCAATCGAGGGAAGCGGGGGGAAGCAAAGTTTTTTTTTTTCGTTTTTTGGGAATTTTTTTCGGCATCAAGATCACACGAAAATATGAACATTTAGAAAAGACACTTCGTGATGAATGTTATTATTTAGGCGGGAAAACGATCGACAAAAATAACATTCAAGATAATATTATTAGTGAAGAATATGAACGTTTTTTTTTTCATTTTTGTGAAGTAAAATTTAGCCCGATTTAGAGTTTTGGGTTTAGGGTTTAGGGTTTATGGTTTGGTGTTTATTCCATAAACCCAAAACACCAAACCCTAAACCCTAAACTCTAAACCGTTCGTGTTAAAAACTCAATCTAAATCCTAAATCTAAACCCTAAACCCTAAATTTCTAAACCCTAATATCTAAACCCTATAAACCCTAATATCTAAACCCTAATATGAAGCGACCCTTCCTAATCCATAAGGACGAATACGATTACATATGATTCCATTGCGAGGTATTTGACCTCTATATGATGAAAGGACCCGTCCTAATCCATCTGGATGAATACATTACATTTGGTTACATCGCGAGGTACTTGACCTCTATATGATACATTTTACAAACATTGCATTCGTTTTTAAAAGACAAACTTTCATTACATCGACAGTTGACAGCATGTATACCATTTCATAATATATCCAAGTATAATTGAGTTAATAATAATCTTGATGAACTCAAAGACTCGAATGCAACGTCTTTTGAAATATGTCATGAATGACTCCAAGTAATATCTCTAAAATGAGCAAATGCACAGCGGAAGATTTCTTTCATACCTGAGAATAAACATGCTTTAAAGTGTCAACCAAAAGGTTGGTGAGTTCATTAGTTTAACATAAATAATCATTTTAATAGACCACAAGATTTTCATTTCTCATAAATATACGTCCCATGCATAGAGACGAAAATAATCATTCATATGGTGAACACCTGGTAACCGACATTAACAAGATGCATATAAGAATATCTCATATCATTCCGGGAAATCCTTCGGACATGATAAAAACAACATCGAAGTACTAAAGCATCCGGTACTTTGGATGGGGTTCATTAGACCCAATAGATCTATCTTTAGGATTCGCGTCAATTAGTAGATCGGTTTACTAATTCTTACTTTACCAAGAAAAAGGGGCATATTCGGCTTCGATCATTCACCCATATAATGTAGTTTCAATTACCTGTGTCTATTTTGTAAAACATTTATAAAAAATTGCGCATGTATTCTCAGCCCAAAAATATAAAGGGTAAAAAGGCAAATGAAACTCACCTAATGTATTTTGTAGTAAAAATACATACGACGACATTGAACAAGTATAGGGTTGGCCTCGGATTCACGAACCTATATCATTTGTATATATATATATATATATATATATATATATATATATATATATATATATATATATATATATATATATATATATATATATATATATATATATATATATATATATATATATTAAAACGTATATTTGTAATCGAATAAATTTATATATTATTATTAGTGATGTAATTGTTATTTTTAATAATCTATACGTTTCATTATTTATCTTTATATCTTTATTTTATATATAGTAATATTAATATAGTTAAGTTATGTATATTAAATATATCTTTTATATGAAGATCATTTGTTTATGAAATTAATAATTATATTAATACTAGTATTAGTAATGATATTGATACTATATGATAATAATGATAAAAGTGATAATAATAATGTTAATGAAAATTATGATATTAATAATGATAATAATACTAAGTTTTATAAAGATAATTATGATAACAATAATTATAAGACTTCTAATAATTCCTTTAAAAAATACTTTAATTAGAATTTTAATCGTTTCCATATTAATATTTATATCTATAATTTCTATATTTGTTATCTTATCGATATTATTAAAACCTGTATATTCATAGTTATAATAATTATAACCTTCGTGTTAAATTTCTATACTAATGTCTACAGCTTCTTATAACATTAATTGGTAACTATAATCATAATTTTTACATGTATTCATATAATTCATAATTATTTTCCATAATTTTACCATATTAACTTTTATTATAAATTTTGTCATATCAATGTTATTAACATACTCAATTCATAATAATGACAATTTTATTATTAATGATGATATCAATAATTATTCTATTTACTAATAATACTAGTAATAATAATATTACAATAATAATACTAATAATAATAATAATAATATCATAGGTTATATTAGTGATGATAATGATACTAGTCATATAGTTAATAATAATATCTAACATATTAATAACAATAATAATAATAATAATAATAATAATAATAATAATAATAATAATAATAATAATAATAATAATAATAATAATAATAATAATAATAATAATAATAATAAAAAGAAACTACCTCACAAGGAATAGGCTTCAAAAACAAATAACAGCCCATGCCCGGGCTCGAACCCGTGACCTCTCGCCCACACACTAACACCCTTAACCATGGAACCGTTTCTGTTTTTCTTGAATTATGTTACACCCGAATATATATAACCCGCAATATTGTGTCATCTTCTTCACAAACTACTAACATCGAACATAATCAAAATCATAACAACAATCACTAGCGATTTGAATTTAGGACTTAAAAATCCAACACTGAAACTATAGTTTGTGATTAGTTGTATATAAAAAAAATAAATAACAAAAAAATTAACCCAAGATGCTACTGCCGTCGCTAGCTTTTTACAAGAAAAAAAAATTGATTTCACATTTTATAAAGAATTGGACAATTGTTACAATACGAAGCTAGTTTCAAATCACTCCTATAATCTATTGAAATCGTCAATTTAACTGAAAACATAATAGATAACACGAATTTAATTGAAGAACTTTAGTTGACTTTTCAAAATCAAAACTTTGACTCTCAAATTAGAATTCGATATAATGATTTGGAGTTTGATATTTTGCAGTTAGTTTACATGAATGATTTCTAACAACACTACATTATTACTTTTTGCAATTGAGTTCGAATTCTAGTTTTTGAGTCTTGAACCAAGAACACTATAAACTCAAATCTTGATTATGAAATTAAGACTGTTTTAGCTAATAATTATTACATGAAATATGTTTGAAATCGATTCTAGAAACTTTCTGTATAACGACTCTCATTTTTCCATACTACATTTCTCATATTTCCATTCAATACTTTTCCTTATTAAATGCCCAATAAAATAGTTAAACTTAATAAGTAAACTTTAATCGATAAAGGTTAGACGTTAAGAATTATAAAATACGATAATTAACTTTGTACATTAATTGACAAGTTAATAAAAATAATAAGTTAATAAACTTTTGTGAGTAAATAAATAACTAAAAAGACTTGTGTAATTAAAATGAATAGACTTGAATAATTAAGGGTTATTAAGCTAAATTAAAGTACAAGGACTTAAGTGAAAATATTAAAACCCTTGCTCATAAAACCCTAGCCAATTTGGAAGGGTAAAATTACCCATATACCCCTCTAAATTTCGGCCCATGCATCCCTTCCTAACCTTTTTTCCAAGCTAACTTGTTCCCTAAGTAATTCCTTATAAAACCCTAATTCTAGAATGCTCCTATCCTCCCTATAAATAGACCCCTAGGCTAAACCATTCCATGTACCAAATCATAATTACATCCCTCACTCAAAAATCTCTCTCCCCCTCTCCAATTTTTGGCCAAAACCGAAAATCCCCCACCACCATCGAAATCCTTAGGGTTTCCAAGAAATCTTCAAGTGTTCTTCGCGTTCTTCGTGTTCTTCAAGAATCTTCAAGGTGTTCTTCAAGATATTCAAGGCTTTGATCTTCCATCTTCATCAAGTTCTTCTTTTCTTTGTTAGTCTTCTTGAATATTCAAAGGTATAAACATAAAACCCTAATCTATTTTCTTAATTCTTTGATCTTTGTTTTAATCTATATTCACATAAAATCATAAACACATAAACATAAGAACAAACCTAGATCTATATATGTAAAAAAAAAAATATGAATATATGTATGTATGTATAATGTCGAATAAAAAAAAGGGAAAACTTTGATCTTAAAACCCTAGGTTGTTACATGGAAGATTGTTAGTGTTTAATTAAGGAAACAAAATAATTATATATACATATACATATAAATCGATACATATATATGTATATTAGTAAAAAAAAATTTTTTTGTATACATATATATATATATATATATATATACACGATTACATATGCATATACATACTAAAACCTTAAACCCTAATTATACCTAAACTATACTACTTTAATCAAACCCTAGTTTCATTAAAAACCTAATTAATTACTAAACCCTAATTCATTAAACCTAACCCTAATTAATTAATACCACTTTAATTATTAAACCCTAATCATTACCTAATCATTACTACATTAAATAAAACCCTAATTTACTAAACCCTAATTTATGAAACCCTAGGACAATAATTACTAAACCCTAGTTAATTAAATACCACTTTAAATAACTAACTCTAATTAATGAAACCCTAATACTACTATTAACATATATACACTATTACTATTACTAGCACCTATAACCTACTACTTATATTATAACACTTAAGAACGTTTTGGGATATGTATTAGAGATGTATAGATCTTCGAACTTTCTTGACGAATGGTTCTACGAGACTCTAGGCAGAGGGTTTGGACTTCCGATTTAAAGGGTCCTATGGCTCAAGCCCCTAGATCTCAAATGGCCATTCGAAGAGAAAGGGGTGATTGGAAGCTGATCTAATACGACAAGTATCCTAAAATGGAAAACACTCTTTAAGTAGAAACTTTCTAAGTATAGAAACTTACTAGGGACAGAAATTTAGTGAAACAAACTATACATAAACACGTACTTAAACTCAAACATGGGTAAAACACTTAACTACTCTTAAATGTCAATAGGTTGACTTTCCTGCTCACTCGTTCAACTCTCTATTCCTAGGAATAACTCTCTCTCTACTTACTAAGGTGAATTCATAGCCCCTCTTTATTGCTAGCAAATTTACTTACTTACTTTTAGGGTGAGACACATGCTGTTTTTACTTTTTACACTTTAGATACAAGTACCAAACTACTTAAACTATGCTATACCCGGTTATGTCCGACTAAGTCCCTACAGTGATATTTTTAAGTGCTGCGGCATGCTTATTTATTAGGGGTAGGCCTATCGGGAGTAACGTCCCCGATACATTTGACTAAGTCTTTGTATTACTTGATAATGAAATTTAACCGACAAGGAGAACTAACTTGTCATGGGGCAAACAACGTTTAGTCTAAATATCACGCATTGGCATAAACTTTCGATCTTGCGAGATCAACTTTACAAACTAAATATTGTGGTCTAAAACAACGGTCAAACTTTTGTTAAACCTATGAACTTCACTCAACCTTTTTGGTTGACACTTTAGCATGTTTTATCTCAGGTGCTGTTTGATTCGAGCTTACCTATCTACTGCTTATGTGATGCTACTTGGACATAGGATCAAGAGATTATCGCATATTTTACTTTTGCATTTGAACAATTATTTATTTTCGTTGTAACGACATTTCATTTTTTCGCTGCGTACTCATTCAAGTTAATTTAATCATTTAGTTTATTCTCGTTTATATAATATGTTGGTATATTTTGATATTAAGTCACATTTCACCCAGGCCCTAACTGGGGGTGTGATATTTTGGATCTTCAATTGATCCTAAAACATAAAAAACAAACTCGAATTTTATCAAGAACCAATCTGTTGACTTTTTGAACTTAATGTTTGACTTCAAAATTTGAAATAGATAGAAAGAATTAGAAGTTGGAAACTTACATATAGTTTAAACGAAGGATTTCTAGTAACCCTGCATTATTGGATTTTGTTAATTCATTCGAAATTGATCTAATGATAATTTTAACCAAGAACAGGGAGTACTCGCTTTCTTTTATAAATTTTCTGTTTTAATTCCTTAGTTAATTACGGAGTATATAATGTAATATTGCTGTTGTTAGTCGTGATTGAAAGATGGGTAACAAATAGACAGAAACAAAAATTTAGCATAGTGTTGATAGGTGTTTGTAACAAACTCGTACACCTTTCTTGATTTTTATAATTAATATTAATAAATAAATAAAAATACTAGTAATATTAATACTGATTAATAATCATATTAAAAAATACTAAGTAATAATAATAGAAATACTAATAATAATAGTAGCCCTAATATTAATAATGATAATATTAATAATAAGAATCATATTTATTCTAATAATAATAATTCTAACATTAATAAAAATTATGATAACAATGATAACAATAATAATAATCATAATATTTATAATCCTTAATAATAATTATACTAACAATAATTATAATACAAATACTTAATAATAACAATAATAATAACTGATAATATTTAAGTTACAATTATAATATATATACATAAAACTAATATTGATATTGATACTAGTATTAATAATGAAAGTAATAATAAGTTTATTATAACAATTATTTTCTTAACTTATATATAAATTATTAATTATGTAATATTTAATAATTATATATATAGTAACTTATAGTGAGTATTATATTATTATATATATTACAATATACCTATTATAATAATTATCTATAGAAATTATTTATTTATATATAAATTCATTTTAAGTACAACTTAATTATTTTATATCTTATTTTACGTCTTTAATTTTTAATGTTTAACTTATATTTTAAAATTTCAAATATTGTATATACTTACATATTTATTTACAAACAATGGTTCGTGAATCGTCCGGAATAGTTAAAGGGTAAATGAATGCATAACAACAGTTCAAAATTTTAAGATTCAAATAAATAGACTTTGCTCATCATGTCAAAACCATATAAAATTAAGTTTAAATTTGGTCGGAAATTTTCGGGTCGTCGTATATGATACATTTTACAAACTATGCATTCGTTTTTAAAAGACAAACTTTCATTACATCGAAAGTTGACGACATGCATACCATTTCATAATATATCCAACTATAATTGACTTAATAATAATCTTGATGAACTCAACGACTCGAATGCAACGTCTTTTGAAATATGTCATGAATGACTCCAAGTAATATCTCTAAAATGAGCAAATATACAGCGGAAGATTTCTTTCGTACCTGAGAATAAACATGCTTTCAAGTGTCAACCAAAAGGTCTGTGAGTTCATTAGTTTATCATAAATAATCATTTCATAATTTTAATAGACCACAAGATTTCATAATTCCATTTCTCATAAACATACGTCCCATGCATAGAGACAAAAATCATTCATATGGTGAACACCTGGTAATCGACCTTAACAAGATGCATATAGAATATCCCCATCATTCCGGGACTCCCTTCGAACATGATAAATTCGAAGTACTAAAGCATTCGGTACTTTGGATGGGGCTTGTTGGGCCCAATAGATCTATCTTTAGGATTCGCGTCAATTAGGGTGTCTGTTCCCTAATTCTTAGATTGCCAGACTAAAAAGGGGCATATTCGGTTTAATAATTCAACCATAGAATGTAGTTTCAATTACTTGTGTCTATTTCGTAAAACAGTTATAAAAGCAGCCCATGTATTCTCAGTCCCAAAAATATATATTGCAAAATCATTTAAAAAGGGAGCAAATGAAACTCACAATACGATATTTTATAGTAAAAATATGCACACGACGATACTGAACAATGCAGGGTTGGCCTTGGATTCACGAACCTATATCATTTGTGTATTCATTAATATATAATCGTAATTGAATGAATATATATATATATATATATATATATATATATATATATATATATATATATATATATATATATATATATATATATATATATATAGATTCATTGGTTACACCATTTTTATATTAATAACATGTATTTATAATTTGTATATCCGTTCAAAATAATTAATATTTTTATAGTTATTATTATATATGTATATCTGCTTAGTATTATATTATAAATACCTAAATTGTTATATATCAATATTTCTAAAATAATTTGTTAATATAGTTAATATATACTTATAATCTTAACAACTTCGTTAAAACTTTTATTTTCATAGTTATAATTATTTTGTATAATAATACTTACATTAATCTAGTTAATATAAATAACAATGATAATAATATACTTAATGATAATACTAATAGTTATAGCATGATACCAATACTAATATTTATAAAATGATAATAATTGGTATTATTTTCATAATGATAATACTAATAATAATCATAATCATAATAATGATAATAATACTAAAATGATAAATTACTAATAATAATAATAATAGTAATAATACTTATAATGATAATAGTAATTGTTATAACACTTGTAACTATGATAATAATAATAATTATTCTAATTCTTATAATAACAATAATAATAACAACAACAATAATAATCATAATATTAATCATAATAATAATAAAAATAATAATAATAATAATAATAATAATAATAATAATAATAATAATAATAATAATAATAATAATAATAATAATAATAATAATAATAATAATAATAATAAAGATAGTAAACTACCTCAAGCATAAAGCTTTTTTTATAAAAAAAAAAACGCCCCGAGTCGGGCTCGAACCCATGACATCCTGGATACCCGCTAACACCCCTCACCACTCTACTGCAATCTATTTATCTGATTATAACCTATTTCAAATTTAGTTAACCCGATTTATTTGTATCATATTTCTTCTCTTCTTCCTCTTTCACGTTAAACCCAAATTCAAAATTCATAACAATTTAATAGTTTCATTAATTTTTAAGAGTTGCAAATAATACAGAAACATATAGAAATTTATTAGATTAATTAAAACAACAAAATATTTTTTAAAAAAATGCTGTATCAGAATGTAAAGCTCGATAAAATACCAATTTTCAAAGTCGAAGATTAAATGTGTTTTAGACCAAAATCAAAGCATGAAAAAGATTCTAAATCCTTATTAAAAACTTTCTGTAACCTTAATTGAATCTAAAACATCAACTTGAATTCGAATTTGATGATGAACAAAAAGTTTGACTTTTTGAAATAACAGTTTGACTCGAAAATTCGATTTTGTTTTGAAGAATTGGAAATTGAGACTTTGCAGATAGTTTAAATGGAAGATTCCTAACGTAACTGCATTATTAGATTTTAAAATCATTTTCGAATTCGAAGTGTTTGATAAAAAGTGTAAGAACAGAGGTAGTGACGGATGTTCTTCAGTATTTCCTTTTTAAATCGATCAATTTGAAACTGATATATGAATGTATAAGTTATAGTTGATGTTAGAAGGTCGAAGAAATTCATTAACACTGGAATGGTTCGTTTTATATCTCAATGCAAGTGTCAATTAAATAAAACAACAAGGACAGACGAAAAAGTTAAAAAAAAATTAAAGGTGGAATGCGATTTCTAACAGTTTTTGTAATCTAACAAGATATTATTCGATTTCTACTAGTCACGCAATATTTTAGGGAGCAAAGAATGAAATTTTGATATTGACATCAACTGATTCCGCGTAATTTTATCTTTATGGATTATATTTTTTAATATTAATAATTAATAATTATAATTATATTAATAATAATATAAATACTAATAATAATGATAATAACATGACATTGATAATAATAATAAGAGTAATAATAAAATTATGACAATAATAAAGATTTTAGTAAGTTTAATAATTAATAATGATAATGATGAAAATGATAATAATAACATTATTAATGGTACTAATAATAATAATAATATTAGTTATAATATTATTAATATTTATTAATGATAATAATAACTATAAAAATTTATAACAATAACATTATTATTAATACTAATAATACTAATTTATAATAAAACTAATAATAACATAACAAATTACATGTATCAAGTTTTACGCTTATACTTTTAATGATGCTAATAATAACTATAACAACAATTAATGTATTAACGATATTTTAACTTATAATTTAATATATTATAATTATTAATTATATCTTTTTATAATATATATTTTATGTTAATATATATATATATATATTTAATATTTAATATTTATTAATTACAATATGTTAATAATTATAAATAGAAATTATATATAGATTCATAATAATATGTATGTATTTATATATACATATATATATATATATATATATATATATATATATATATATATATATATATATATATTCATTTTAATATTAACTTATTTTTTTTTTACATTTTTAATCCTATTGAATTTGTATTTTATGATTTCAAGTTATTATGTATTCTTATATTTATATTTATACATTACAATATATATATATATATATAATAATAATAACAATTTATTAATAATAATACTACTAATAATGATAATAATATTAATATAACAATTATATTCAAACTTGTTACTTAAGTTTAATATATTTTTATTTATTATAACATATTTACCACTTGTATAATTTATTGAATCTTTAGTATTTCTTAATCATATATATATATATATATATATATATATATATATATATATATATATATATATATATATATATATATATATATATATATATATATATATATATATATATATATATATATATATATATATATATATATATAATCTAGTTACACATATAAGTTTACATAATTATTTACATCTAATTGTTCGTGAATCGTTGGGATTAGTCAAAGGTCAAATGTATATATGAAAACAGTTCAAAGTTTTTGAGATTCAGTTTAACATACTTTGCTTATTGTGTCGGAAACCTATAAAGATTAAGTTTAAATTTGGTCGGAAATTTCTGGGTCGTCACATAATAGCTAAAACCTCAACATACGCTCGAAAAACACGATAATTGTTATATATTACTTCTTCGAGCGTTTTCCCGCCAATATAATAACGTTCATCACGAAGTGTCTTTTCTAAATGTTCTTATTTTCATCCAATCTATAATGTTCGTGAACAAAGATTTTTCAAAAAAAGGAAAAAAAAAAATTGCTTCCCCCCGCTTTCCCCCGATTGGTTACTTCCCTCTTGATCCTACCACTATATATATATATATATATATATATATATATATATATATATATATATATATAGTGGTAGGATAAATAGGGAAGTAACCAATCGGGGGGAAGCAAAAACTTTTTTTTTTTCATTTTTTGAAAAAACTTTGTTCACGAACATTATAGATGGGATAAAAATATGAACATTTAGTAGAGACACTTTGTGATAAATGTTTTTATTTTGGCGAAAAAATGCTCGAAGAAGTAATATATAACAATTATCGTGTTTTTCGAGCGTATGTTGAGGTTTTAGCTATTGGGATTTAGATATTAGGGTTTAGATATTAGGGTTTATAGGGTTTAGATATTAGGGTTTAGAAATTTAGGGTTTAAGGTTTAGATTTAGGGTTTAGATTTAGGATTTAGATTGAGTTTTTAACACGAACGGTTTAGAGTTTAGGGTTTAGGGTTTGGTGTTTTGGGTTTATGGAATAAACCCAAAACACCAAACCCTAAACCCTAAACTCTAAATCGGGCTAAATTTTACTTCACAAAACATGAAAAAAACGTTCATATTCTTCACGAACAATATTATCTTGAATGTTATTTTTGTCGATCGTTTTTCCGCCTAAATAATAACATTCATCACGAAGTGTCTCTTCTAAATGTTCATATTTTCGTGTGATCTTGATGCCGGAAAAAAAATTCTAAAAAAAACAAAAAAAAATAAAAATTTTGCTTCCCTCGATTGGTTACTTCCCCATTGATCCTGACCCTATATATATATATATATATATATATATATATATATATATATATATATATATAGGGTCAGGATCAATGGGGAAGTAACCATTCGGGGGGAAGCAAAAACTTTTTTTTTTGTTTTTTGAAAAAACTTTGTTCACGAACATTATAGATGAGATAGAAATATGAACATTTAGTAGAGACACTTTGTGATAAATGTTTTTATTTTGGCGGAAAAACGCTCGAAGAAGCAATATATAATAATTATCGTGTTTTTCGAGAGTATTTTGAGATTTTAGCTATTGTGGTTTAGATATTAGGGTTTAGATATTAGGGTTTATAGGGTTTAGATATTAGGGTTTAAAAATTTAGGGTTTAGGGTTTAGATTTAGGGTTTAGATTTAGGATTTAGATTGAGTTTTTAACACGGACGGTTTAGAGTTTAGGGTTTAGGGTTTGGTGTTTTGGGTTTATGGAATAAACTCAAAACACCAAACCCTAAACCCTAAACCCTAAACTCTAAATCGGGCTAAATTTTACTTCACAAAACATGAAAAAAAAATGTTCACATTCTTCACGAACAATATTATCTTGAATGTTATTTTTGTCGATCGTTTTCCCGCCTAAATAATAACATTCATCACGAAGTGTCTCTTCTAAATGTTCATATTTTTGTGTGATCTTGATGCCGGGAAAAAAAATTCAAAAAAAACGAAAAAAAAAATTTTGCTTCCCCCCGATTGGTTACTTCCCCATTGATCCTGCCTATATATATATATATATATATATATATATTATTATTCTATAATCTAAAATTAAATGAAATATTGTGCCAACTAAGTGAGGGTAATAATACTTTCACTTATTCTTTTTGTGAATTCTCTCATCATCGTATTTGTATTGTAAAAATAATTCTGCATTTTTAAAATGAATCTATTAAATTTGTAAAGTGAATATATCTACGCCCACTAATAACGAATAGTGATGACAATAGATCGGATATAAATCGGGTGCGCCTATATTGATATCTATATCCATATCCATATTCATTTAAATATAATTTATAATTCATTTAAATATAATCCATATCCGTATCTTAGCTAATTCGAGACTTATAAATAAGTATAAGTAAATCCTACGTGGCGACCACCAATCTTGTCTGCCCAAGTACTTCTACACAACGTACCAGTAGTTGACTTTTCAACTCTGACCCTTCGTGACTCCAAGAGACGCTTTTACATGCCACGTCAACCAACCACACCTCCCACGTGGAGTGCATATCTTTCACGAGCATCCCGCCAGCTTATCACCTCCCAATCCCTTTTCTTATGTTTTTAAATAAATATAAATAAATAAAACTAATATAATAAAATATTAATTTAATATTAATAAAAGAAAATTTCAAAATATATTACTCGATTCATCCTGATTTTCTAGTTAATTACATTATCCCAAATTAATTGTAAACATTTATATATAAATAAGAATAAAGACGGTGGCGATTCTAGGATGGAAACCCAATGGGTTCCCAATATTTTTTTTTTAAGCTAATTATATTTGAAAGATAATTTAGTGGTTGTTTACCTCCAAAAAACCATAAACTTTCAAAATATATGGGGTCCTGAAGTTAAATTTAGTGGTGTCCTGTACAATTTGAAGAATACATTGTATAAAAAATCTCCGAAGTAGTGGGGTCATAGGACCCCACACCACAAAGCTTAGAGTCGCCATTGAATAAATAGATAAAAATATTATACTCGAAAATATATGCATATGTACACATCTAAGATAAAAAGGAGAAACTAAAATAAGAGGTACAACTATAACATTATACTCTTAAATAGACATATACATCTAACTAAACGTTAACTCAAAACGAGCTCAATTATGTCAGATACCACAAAACACAAACCAAAAGATCATAACACAAACTCAAAACTAACTCAATTATGTCAACTACCACAAAACAGAAACTCACGTAACAAAATACAATAACTCAAGATCAAAACTAACCAAAAGATCATAACACAATAACAAACACAATAACAGCACCATGCGCATCAAACACATTCAAAATCCAACTAACCAGCTTTGGACGGGTGATTTTATTTCTCTCGTTCGGACGAAAAATTATTCCGCCAACCTTGTCAATGTGTACTCCCTTACCTTTTCTAGAATTGAAATTGAAGGAGTTGACATCGGCTACATTACCGTTGAGAACCTTACCCGAAATACATGGTAGAATCACTCTAATATCCGCTAGTTATTTCATTTCGAGATTAGAGATGTCAAAATTTTAAAAAACACATAAATATTTAGTTTCCCTAAGTAAGTTCTAAATATATATATTATCATCCATTAAAAATCCAAACAAGAAGGAAGAAACGATTAATTAATCGAACATGTTGGCCAAGTAGGCAATTAACGAGATATACATACGGACCTCCGCATCACGAATTTATGATTATTTATATTCCCAATTATTTTTTAATCATTTGTTTATTTAATTTAATTTTTATTAGACCTTATTAGGGCAACTAAATATCTTAGCTGAAAGTTGAAAATTTATACTAGTAATCGAAGTTGATGACTGAAGTTTATAATTCATGTTAGAAATTGTAACGTCTTTTTAATAATAAATTATAATTATAATTGCATAAAACTAATGCATGCATTAGTTATTATGTTACTAAATATTTTCTATCATCATTTACGCATAAATTATTTTCTTATTCTAAACGTGTATGATAAAAAAAAGTCTAATATTGTATTCACGATTATTTATTTTATATTGTGTACTACTCCTATACGGTAATAATATCTTTGTCCCATGTTAACTAGCTGCATTTATTATTTATTATATAAACCTTGTTATGTGCGTGTGAGGGAGAAAAATAGACAGAGAGAAAAAAAGCATGATTCGCAGCGGGAAAAAGTTGCATTAAAATTGCGGTAATCACGATTGATTTTGTTAAATCTTAGTTAATTAGGAAATCTGGTTGGTATATATAAGTATATAGATAGAATAGATATAGATATTTTATTATAGAAATATAGGAGTATATTTTAAAAATATAGGAGATTAGGAGTATAATTTTGAATCCGGTGATGGTGATGATGGAAATTAGTAACGAAAGTTGTAATACTAGCAACAGAAGTAGCGTTGAATCGTCGTCACCGTTGAAAACGATTAACAGTAACAACGGTTACAGGCAGCAGATGAAAAAGTTAGAGGTTTATAATGAGGTTCTTCACCGACTTAAAGCTTCTAACATTCAAGAGGCTAATCAACCTGGATTTGATTATCAACTTTTGGCTCATTTCAATCGTCTTCCTACCAGGTATTTTACATATTTGATAAAAAAAAAAAAAAAAAAAAAAAAGCCCTTAGATACAAATATGATTTGAGTACTTATTGGATTAGATGTGTGATTTTGTTTTTGTATGTCTGTAATTCAGGCGTGTAAACTGATAACTGTTGAATATTTAATTTATTATTTGAAATGATTTTGATTTTATTTGCTATTTCGTTAAAATCAATCTCTTAGGTTGAACGTAATTATCACTCGTATTATTATTTTGATTTTTTTACAATTGAATTCTATCCTGATTAAGAACAATACATACAAACTAAGTAGAAGATATACTGTAATATGATATTGCAGTTTATACAGTATATAGACATACATTAATACGAATATTTTTAATGCAGTTAACTAATGTAGGTGAAATATTGTAATTGTTGTATTGAAGGTATGCACTAGATGTAAATGTGGAAAGGGCTGAAGATGTGCTAATGCATAAACGATTACTGCATCTAGCGCATGATCCTGCTAATAGGCCTGCATTTGAGGTTCGACTAGTGCAGGTAATTAGCTCAAATACACCTTCAATTCCAGCTAAATTATATGTATTTGTAACAATCCGATATGAACATTCTTTGATATTATTTATAGGTTCTATTAATTACAGTACTTATTTATGGTTTACTAGTCAAATTTAGCCTTTTCATTGTTCATTAATAGGGACGTTTGGTCCACCTAACCTTTTTCTTATCGGCCTGTTCTGGAAATCAGATATTATTATGGATTCGTTGATAAAGAAAGCATAATAATCTATTTGATTTACAGAAATATTATAATAAATTTTAGTGACTATGACTACATTATCATTATTTTGACTCTAAATATTAGTAGATCACTACACTGGGGAAAAAATGCTTCTCCTTACTTTATGCAAGCTTGGTCCCAATTTAAGCTACCACTTTATACTTTTATAAGTTGATAACTATTACATGTTAATTTACTAATTTAGTACCTCTAAAGTAGTAAATTGTATAGTTTTATAAGAGCTTGGTCTCTTCGTTATTACTCGTATATGTGAATGTTCTATTTGTGCTTTCCGTATTTTGATGATTTAGTATATCTGAATTATTATATGCAGGTTTCTTCAACAACTGATGGTAGCTCTGATGATATAGATAATTTCACAACCCAGAGGTAACATTTGAGTTGTAGAATCAAAGTTATTCACCAATAATTTATTTCTTTAAATCTACAAAGTTTATTGAAGATGCAATTCAACTGCTTTCTTGTTTATTTAGATATTATTTATTGTACCTTTAGTTTTGTTAACTAACTATTAGTTTATGACAGCATTCATCTGCCACCTGCCTTCGGCTCATCACCTAATCTCGAAGCCCTTGCACTTGAAGCAAATGAGCCCCGTGTTCGAAATGGTGATAGTGCTGTAAATAGTTATCCAACTACTGCCAGGTATATATTTGGATAAAAATATGGTACTTGCTTTTTTCTTTGACATGAGATACATTAGACCATCATAATGGATGCAATAGCATATGCATGCATTTTCGTGCTGCTTTTTATTGTATTTTAATCACGCCATTCAAACTTAATACATTATCATGGCATATTATTTTCTTTTAATAGTATAGCATGTAACACTCTTTTATGTCTTAAACTCTTACCAGGCCCATGCACGAAATCACATTTTCAACAGATGACAAACCAAAGCTTCTGAGTCAGGTGCTTATTCGTTGTTTTAAAAGATCAATTATGAATTTTATAACCTGCCTCTTCGATTTACATCTTCTTGTTCTTATGGCTCTCTTTTAAAAATGAGGTACTACATGCCATATGCAAAGTAACTTCTGAAAGTTTTCTTGTTGTTTGACATATTAAATTTTCCATTTCATACGATAGAATCTGTTAAGTCATTTACATCTTTATTACCTTTCTTTTGAGTAGTTTTTGGCAGCTCATAGATTAAAACATGATCTAATTTTCCAGTTGACAGCCTTACTGGCTGAAGTAGGACTGAACATCCAGGAAGCACATGCTTTTTCCACAGTCGATCGATACTCATTAGATGTCTTCCTTGTTGATGGCTGGCCATATGAGGTAGTATCAAATTGTACCTTTTCACCTGTATATATGGAGCAATGATGTTTTGTCAATTTGTTCTTTTTTAACGGAGAATTTTCAGGAGACCGAGCAGCTGCGAAGTGCACTGGAAAGAGAACTTTTAAAACTCGAGGTATAGTAGTTACTATTGTGTCTGATGACTATTCTTTTTAACTTCATTGATATGACATTCAGTTTTGAGATAACTTATTCAAGTACAAACTTCTTAGTGCTACTATTCTGTTATGACACCACCCTCAAAATGTTAACTACATTGCAGAACCAGTCTTGCTCAGTTCAAAGGTCATTGTCTGCAATAAGTGAGCTGGAGCAAACAAGCACATCGTGCCAACCTAATCACCTAACAATACCTAATGATGGTACGGATGTATGGGAAATTGATTCTCGGTTTCTGATACTCGACCGGAAAGTTGCATCTGGGTCATATGGTGATCTGTAAGTATTTATAACTACTGGTCACTGGAGTATTAGTCTGTTAACTTGTCCTATTCAAGGATTTTGCATTAAGGTTATATAAATCTGAACTTTTACTGTGTGATTGTTGATCTAGATATAAAGGTACGTATCGTAGTCAAGAAGTGGCTATCAAGATTCTTAAAACTGAGCGTGTAAACACAGATTTGCAAAAAGAATTTGCGCAGGAAGTTTATATCTTGAGGTTAGTCAATAATCACTTGTACATTTTCTCATAGACATGGTATGATACTAGTTTACATATATTATCTCCAGTTAACTCAGTTCCACAAATTTTCTTTTTAAATTTTATTATTGCTCCGTAAATGTGATCTTTATATCTTTTTATTCCGTGTCCTGGTTATGTACAGGAAAGTCAGGCATAAGAATGTTGTGCAGTTCATAGGAGCATGTACCAAGCCTCCAAGTTTGTGTATTGTTACAGGTAATACCATGATCTCAAACGACCGAACAAACTTACGAGTGAAAATTAAACGTAAACACAATGATAGGCAAACCAATCGGCTTTGCTAAACTTTATTAATCAAATATCAAAAACTCAAAGAAACAATAAGTTAGGGTTCTTTATATAGAGGACTAAACATAACTAGATAAGGAAACAAATAAATGGATTAAAAATCCTTATTCAAAACAATCTTCCTTCCTCATGCACTCCAAGAATTCGTGTCAAACTAACCTATTCCTTTCTTGAACCTTCTAGAACCATCCACCATATATGCATCATCCTCACCTTCTTCAAAAAGACTCGTCCTCGAGTCTACAACATCATTGACTGAGATTAACGAGCTAGGTTTAGCACGAACAATCGCAATCTTGATTAGATCATCTTGATTCGGTAAGGACTTGTGAAATTAACATCAGAAGGCTTGTAACAAAGGTTGAACATCACATATTTATTGAAGGCTTCACTTGATATGCTCCATTTAACAGGCTCAGGTTTTTGATACAGACAATTCTTGTCTGATACTGTTTAGAATAAGCTTCCATGCTCTTTTTGTAGCTGTCGAAAGCTCTTCCAACTCAAGCAGTTGCTTCAGGACTTACTTCCACAAAAAGGTAGCCTCGTCCTCTGGTTTTTATCGGGTGTCCAGAAGCGCGGAAGTGAGGTTAACACCGTCCGCTTGTAACTCTTCTTCCTCACCATCCGTATCATAAATGGGTTTGGTATTTTCATCCACCATAGGTTCGGGAATGTATTCCAGATTAAAAATTTGATCAACCGAATCAAAAAAAGTCATCCGATTGAGCCTAACTTGAAAATTCAGGATTTTCAAGCCTCGTCTCTATATTACGTAAGACATATTTCATGTAATCCAACTCTTGAATCCTACGATTCAGTCTCTCGATCTTAGCATAACGAGGATCACTATCACTGTCTCTTTTGGAGAATCTGTGACTCGTACCCTAGTAATACTGCCCGGAAGCATTAAGAAAATCATCACCACTGCCTCTTACAGCGAATCTGTGAACCATCTAGAACCATCCACCGTATATGCAACAACATGGGTTGGTTGACTCCGACACTTGTTGCTCAAAGAGTATTAATTATCATTAATCATTTACAAAAAAAATCAACCGTTTTATTTATCTCTCTCATCATCTCATCCATTCATCATACTTTATTAAGTGTAATAAATTATAGCTTAGGTTGATTTTCAGTCATATAATAATCATTTCTCTTATTAGTTACATATTTTAATATTTTAATTACAAACTGTAATATTAGTGAAATAATAAATTTCATATGTACATTTTGCTCCTTTGACCCATCCAAAATTAAACTTGACCCAAAAGAACAAACATTTTGTATGTAAGTGTCAAAATGGCCACTTCTATAGATATGTAATGAACAGGTACTTAGTCACAGGAAAACTGCAAAATGGAACTCCATTTTGTTATGTTCCGTGAAAACTTAAACATTACCTCTTTTGGAAGGTTATCAAGGTAGAGATATGATATTTCTATCACTTCATTGCCATTATTACAAATTGATCGTGGTCCAAAACAATACTTTATTTTCTCATAATAGGCGTTATAAAAAAAATAGTCGAATACGTTCATAGAACCATGTGTCGAGTCAAACTTTAATTCTCAAGTGGCAGTGGCAGCATTTTTTTTTTTTTTTTAATTGTGCATATTTCACGTCCATTAGTTCTAATCGGTCTAATTAGATATACTTTTGTGATTACCAGAGTTCATGAGCGGGGGGAGTGTATATGACTATTTGCACAAACAGAAGGGTAGTTTTAAGCTTCCAACGTTACTCAAGGTCTCAATTGATATTTCAAAGGGTATGAATTACCTGCACCAGAATAACATTATACACAGGGACCTCAAGGCAGCTAATCTTTTAATGGACGAACATGAAGTAAGATTGTTAGTCTTTCTATAGTTCTGACTTTTATATCTTGGCTATCACATCTTCATTTTTCTAATGTAATATAAAGGCAAAGATAATATCATCATAAATGAATCCTAGCAAAAAGCTAGAAGTTACACCACACTAGAGATCACCGAACAAACTCGAACCTAAACAAATGACACGTAGCCCAAATGATAAAAGATAATAATAAACATTTAAGCATATGCTATTTAAATAAAAAATTTTAGCTAAATATATATGTGTAATTATGGTTTCAGGTTGTGAAGGTAGCTGACTTTGGCGTTGCAAGAGTGAAGGCTCAAACTGGTGTTATGACAGCAGAAACAGGGACATATCGTTGGATGGCTCCCGAGGTATGTTAAAATTTCTCGAAAAGATGCTAAATTTATGATATATGATTCATGAGTTATAAATAGCTGTATGGTTCTTGAACATTTCTACATTGGCATATATAAAAGTTGCGCCTTTAAGGTCAATTCTGTGATAAAGTCAAAGTCTCACATGTCTTTTTGTATTGAAGGTTATTGAACACAAGCCCTATGATCACAAGGCTGATGTTTTCAGTTTTGGGATTGTATTATGGGAGTTACTAACAGGAAAGGTACATTATGTTTAAGTATTTTCTGGTAATGAGGCATATATATTTTTTGCTTTATATTAATTTGAACTTATATACTGTTCTTGTATGCTTGTTTGTAAAGGTACCATACGAATACTTAACGCCCCTACAGGCAGCTGTTGGCGTGGTACAAAAGGTGAGGGATCAATCATTACTCATAGTATTATATATTTTCCCCCATTAAAATTGTAACATATCGGTCTACGTATAATCTTATAGAGTTCAAAAAAAAAAAAAAAAAAAATATGAAATATAATATCAAATCCTTTTATCTAGACAATATTGCGTTAGTTGATTCGTATTGGCCATAATGGGCAAATAGTCAAATTGAATATTTCATTTTTTTGGAACATACTAAAAATAAATACATTAATTCTTGTTTTTATAATTTTATGCCAAATAAATGAATTTTATTATTAGTTAGGTTACAACTAAAATTTGACACATGACCCATTTCTTGTTTTCAGGGTTTAAGGCCTACTATCCCAAAAAATACTCCACCGAAACTTGCTGAATTGCTTGATAAATGCTGGCAACAAGACCCGAGTTTGAGACCAGACTTTTCAGAAATTATTGAAACTCTAAAGCAGATAGCTAAGGAGGTATGCACACTATCTATCATTTTAAAACACATAAATATAAGATACCGTTTTTTTGTTCGTAACCTTTTAAGATTTAAAAGGCTTTCTAAGTTAACCATCCAAATACCTTCAATAGATCCACAACATCAACCACTCTTTTACAAAAAGGCCAATTTTGGTTAAACTTTTTATCTCAAACGGGTCAAATGGGTTAGTTAAATCAATGAAATTTGTAAAAGTTAAAGACTCAGTTGGATTGTAACTTGTAAGTTGGTTAAAGTTTGTTCAATTGATTACAGACATTTTACATATTCAACCCAAACATTTTCTGCCTCTTTAGCCTTTACCCACCCAATGCATCTTTGCCATTTCTATTGTTGTATGGTACTAACATTTTCTTATGTTTGATGGAATCACAAAATTAATATTTTAATATTGTAAATTAATTAATTAAAACGAATGGGTCTTAAAGATCTTGTTATGGCATTTTTCACGTGCATAAGTTGCGTGACATGGACACTGGTTTTTGTTATTTTTAGGTTGGAGAGGAAGTAGTAGATGATCGAAAAAAGGATAAAGGATTCCTATCCGTGCTTAGACGAGGGCATCAATGAAAACCAAACAATAATCGTTTATTTTATAACATTTTCGGTCCACACTTTTTTTTTTTCTAACAACCATAGTTGCCTTACGCTGGTGTCGTGTACATTATTGTATTTTATATCAAAATGGACTGAAATAGTAAATTATTGATTATATAGAATTATACTTGAAGTTTAACATTGTTTCTGATTTGTTAAAATCTGGGATTATGCCTACAAGTAGCAGCCCTTATTCTGGACCAGTTATTATGCCTACAATTCAACGGTTATGTGTCATGGCTAAACTAATGGTTTATAAAATAGATATAAATAATGGTTTTGCTTTCTCATTACAACATTCTTTTTATATATCTGAAAACCAAAATCAAACCTTTTGATGTGAAGAAGATCATTTTCAGAAGGGTTTGAATCCAGAGCAATATCAATTTTTTGAATTGTATATTGCTCTGGATTTCTCCATTCTAATCTATCATCAATCATAATTTACAAATTCCATAATAAACAATCTTTTGATTGTTTATTATTGGAAAGTTTTATCATGAGTTTGTTATTATTTTTTTAAATTTTAATAAAAAGGTAATTCAATGGACAATCCTACAACAATGAAGAAACCAATGGAACAATCCGGTACTAGGAACCAAAGCGAAGTCATTGTAAAAATCGATAATCGTGAAAAAGAAAATGGAGGTCCCACAATGTTGCGTAGCCCCAGCTACGAGTTCTGGAAGGATGAAAATGATAACACACAAAATCTTTCGAATTCGAATTATGATTCTCCTGTTAGAGGTGTAATTAGCGAATGTGTCAATAATAGTCGAGTTTCGGATTCTAAACTGTCGTTTGAAAACAGCGATATACATGATCATGAAAAGTATGAAGACGAATCATCATCAGATGAAGATTATAAAGAAGATGAACAACGATTATTGAACCAACAACGACAAAGACGAGTACCAAGCAATTTGAGTTACTACGCTCCTGATAATGACGAGGTTTTAAAATGTACGTCGTTTCAGAGGAGAGCAAGTTTAGTACGCACCAAAACGACACAATCAAGATTATTTGATCCACCGGATGTTTCTTACGCTAAACCTAGTGGCCAGACGCCAGGTGTATTTACACGAGGCTCTGCAAGGATTGAAAATGACGATGAAGATGAATCTTTGTTTGATGATGATAATCCTGATGATTTGAAGAACGATAAAGTTAATGCATTAACGATTATTCAATGGATTAGTCTTGTTTTGATCCTGGCGTCGTTGATTTCCACTGCTAGGTTTCTTAAATGGAAACAAACGTCGTTTAGGGGACTTTATTTATGGCAATGGGAGCTTTTAATCCTTGTGTTAATATGTGGAAGATTGGTTTCGGGTTGGTGTGTTAGGATTGCTGTTTTCTTCATCGAACGAAATTTTCTCTTGAGAAAACGAGTTTTATATTTTGTGTATGGCGTTAAGACCCCGGTCAAGAACTGTATCTGGTTATGTTGGGTTTTAATCGCTTGGAATTCGATATTTAATGAGACGGTTGAAGCGTTACATATACCTTTGCTTGAAGTTATAAACAAGTTCATGGTGTGTATGCTTGTTGCGACATCGTTATGGTTAATCAAGACTCTTATAGTTAAAGTTCTCGCATCGTCGTTTCATGTGAATAAATTCTTTGATCGGATTCAAGATGCTTTGTTTAATCAATATGTTATCGAGACGCTTTCAGGGCCTCCATTGGTTGAGATTGGCGGTTATTCGTTTAAAGAAAAAGGTAGTGCGAGAATAGGGAGTGGAAGGATTCAACGAAATTTGGGGGGTTCGGATAAATATGATGGAGGGATTAGTATTGATCATTTGCATAGGTTGAACCATGAGAACGTGTCGGCTTGGAACATGAAAAGATTGATGAAAATCATTCGTCATGGATCGTTGACAACATTGGATGAACATTTACATGGTACATATTATGATGAAACAGGGACAGAAATTCGAAGTGAAATCGAAGCAAAACGTGCTGCTAGGAACATCTTCTTGAATGTTACTAGGCGTCGATCCAAGTAAGCTCAATCTTGAATACATTACATTGACATTCTACAACTACAAAAATTGAAAAAGATTCATCTTACAAATGAGAGTTGAGGGTTTTTCAGGTTCATCTATTTGGATGATTTAATGAGGTTTTTGAGAGAAGATGAAGCTATAAAGACACTCTCTTTGTTGGCAGCATCACCTGAAGATGAAAGAGTAGGAAAAAGAGCCTTAAAGAATTGGGTGGTAAGGTTTTTCAAGTTTTGATACATTAAGGTGTTTGTTTTTTTAAAATGTTTTTGTCTAGCTAAAGATTTGTGGACCATGTCTATAGAGAATATGTGGCCTAAAGTCTGTATGTATGCTGAATAGCGAAAATTGTTTGTTTTTATGTCTGCAAAATAACTTAATTCTATCTGCAGCCTTAGAAACATATTTTTAAATCTTCGAGTTTGTGGACAGAATAAGACATTATTTTATCTTAAGTCTCAGAAAAGCAAACAGTCTAAAGTAAAAACGTCTACGAATGCACATACATAAGACATAATAAGATCTACAATCTAGAAAACAAACAACACCAAAATCAAAAAAAAAAAAATCAAAAAAAAAAAAAAAAAAAGGTTATTTCTAACGACATGTCTTTAAGGTGCATAAAAGTATTGTACATAACGGTTATATGTTGACTTTAAAGTGATGATTATTAATTTGTGCAACACTTTTATGCACTGTAAAGATAGTCGGTTGTCGTTAGAAGAATCTAAATAACAATTGCATAATAAATTGATTCTTTGTAAATGATATAGTAACATAACATTTTATGTTATTTTTGCCAGTATAATATGGTCACTTACAGTTGCTTGATATGCATGCTACATTTTTTTTCAGGTTAATGTTTTCCGAGAACGAAAAGCACTTGCGTTGACACTAAATGATACGAAAACCGCAGTGAACAAACTACATCGAATGGTGAATGTGTTAGTCGCACTTATCATTTTAATCATTTGCCTTGTGATCCTAAACATTGCGACTACTCAAGTTTTAGTTCTTATAAGCTCGCAACTTGTCTTGGTAGCCTTTATATTCGGTAACACTTGTAAAACAATATTCGAGTCCATCATCTTTTTGTTTGTGTTGCACCCTTTTGATGTTGGGGATCGTTGTGAGGTCGACGGAATTCAGGTATAACTAACTATTTTCCTAATATAAATATAACATTTGTGCACATTTTGTAACTGCATTTGCTTTTTATCAGATGATGGTTGAAGAAATGAATATTCTGAACACGATTTTTCTAAGAGGGGACAATCAGAAGGTTTACTATCCTAATAGCACTCTTTTGATGAGATCCATCGTCAACTTCTATCGAAGTCCCGATATGGCAGACACAGTTGACTTTTTAATCCCCGTTAATACACCGGGAGAAAAAATCACAATTATCAAACAAAGAATAGTCAAGTAAGTATTCGTCTATTTGGGTTTTCCGGTTATATGTTATATTAATAAACGGGTCCATGGGTAAAAAAATGTACATTAAAGTTTTAAGGAAACGACTCAAAGCATTTACTCAAAGAGGACGAATTTCGGATAGATGCTATGTCTACTAAAACGTTCTAATTATTAGTGGTGTTTGTTTTAATGATTCAAAGTTTATGGTCTAAATATTTTTAATTTTTAATTTTTTTTGAAAGACAAACTCACACATTCCATAACACAAATTAACCACAGAATATATATCCAAATTGTCCTAAGCAGGACTCGAACCTTCAACGTTGGGAGGGCTATGTCGATACTGCTAGGCCAATGACCCTTTGGTTATGAATTAAATATTTGTCTTTATTGATGTTATGCAGCTATGTAGAGAACAACAAGGATCATTGGTACTCGAATCCCATCGTGGTACCAATGGATATGTTCGATCTAAACACACAAAAGTTATCAGTTTGGGTGCAACACAAAATTAACTATCAAGATATAACAGAAAGGTCAGTGAGAAGGGGCAAGGTTATGGAAGAGATGATTCGAATATTTAGAGAACTTGATATTGAATACCAAGCATGTCCACTTGATGTCAACATTCGAAGCATGCCTATGCAAGTTACTCCTACTCGCCTTCCTCCGACGTGGGGACAATCTAATTGAACGAGAACTTGAGACCAACATCACAATTGTTAGCAAAATGTACATGAACTCGTTCATGAATCATGAAGCCGAGAGTGTAAATACTAAGGATTATACGAAGCGACCGAAGAGAAAATATTTGTTTGGCTCTTAAACTATTCTAGTCCAAAAATTGGACTCGATAACAAATTGTTTGGTTCGGGGAATTAGTATGAGCATTTTCAAATGTTGATTGGTAGATGAGGTTTAATGTAAATTAATTAAAGATGGAATGCTTGTGCAGTCAAGAATATGGTGTAAATTACTCCTATTTACACATCAATTGATCCATTGTTCATTTACCTTAATTTTTCTTCTTCTTGCAATCTTTCTCTAGTTAATTAAGGGTGCGTTTGAAAAAACTGAATGATTAAGTGTTGAATGGTTCATAATCTGATGATATAAAGGTTCTGAATGAATTCGGTTCTGAATGACAATAACTTATTTGATAATCATACAAACCAAAAGAGCGGAATAAAAATGACAATGAAAGTAAATACAATTATAACAAGCTAATAAAGAATATCCCAAGTAATAGCTGCACAAAAAAGCATAAAACAAAAACAGTAAACATGACGGTCGAGAGAACGTCAAAGTTATCGCAACAATTGAATGATTAAGTGCCGAATGGTTCATAACTTGATTTATTCAAAGGTTCTAAATGAACTCGATTTTGAATGACAATAACTTGTTTGATAATCATACAAGCCGAAAGAGTAGAATGCAAATAACAATGAAAGTTAAAACAAACCTAACAAGATAACAAAGAATATCCTAAGTAATAGCTGCACTTAAAAGCATAAAATACAAAAACAGTAAACATGACTGTCGAGAGAACGTAAAACGCGATGCAACAAATGAATGACTAAGCGCATAATGGTTCATAATTAGAATGATTCAAATATTTTGAATAAACTCGATTTTGAATGACAATAACCTATTTGATAATCATACAAGCCAAACAAGGTGGAATGCAAATGACAATGAAAGTAAATTCAAGCCTAACAAGCTAACAAAGAATATTATAAGAGCATGAGGAGTAGGGTGTGTCCCCTCACTGTTACCTCTTCTGTCGCCAAATAGCCACACCTCACTCTTGTTTCAACTTATGTCACGTGCTCCTTTGCGGAGCTTTCGTCATCCATGCGACTAAGGTTTCAAGAGGTTTAAAACTGACACACCTCCCATTTCTCACTATTTCAAACACACCTCTGTGTCACAAGTGACATGGTAACTAACCTTGGTCACCACTCTCAGGGCTCTAAACAAAAAAAGTAAACACGACAGTCAAGAGAACCAACGGCGGAGGATTATAAAGGGACGGGGTGCCATAGTCCCCCCAACTAATTTTGTCCTTACTAGCAATTTTATGGTTTTAGGGACTAAATATGTTAATTCATACTCTTTGTAACAACCTAACCCGAAAAATCGACACAACATTTTTTTTTTTTTTTAAAAAACAAGACAGACTGGCCTGACAGGCTTAGCCGGCGGCGTGGTCAGCCCAGCCGCGGTGCGGCTTAACTCAAATTTCAAATGGTCAAAACCATTAAACCCTCGACATCCAAAACACCTCTTAGCCCGTGGGGCGCCCGTAAGGGCCGCGGCGCGGCTCACCTCTGTTGCTGATTCCTACTTAACAAAAATTACACAAGTGCCAATTTCCGCAAATACGAGAACCAACATTTCAAAAGGCTTCACGCCACATCAATAAGCAAAGTTTACAAGGTTTAAGACTCCCGTTCAAATATTTGACCACCGAGCATCATCCGCTCATTACAATTCAAAATATAAGTTTCGACCGACAAATTTAAATACCAAACCTAAACCCGAGCATGGTGTTTGGGGTTAAACTACCCAAAACTAGGTCGAACTTCAAAATCAAAACTCTAGCATAAACAATAAGGAGCCCGCTAGTCCAAGCAAATACCCTTGCCTTTATCCACGCCGGAGCTTGCAATCACTTACACAATACCTCATACAAGCTAGCAATTCAACAACCATGCAAACATCATGCATAAACTACTATCCGCAAATCACAATAAGTTAGCAAGACCAATAGCATATAGTTCACAATTTAATATGCTAATACAAAATTCACACATAACCATGGTTAACCAATCGTACAAGGGAACGGTGTAGAGACCCGTCCTAATCCATCCGGACGAAGTCCATATCGATTACAAACGATTCACAACAGTTGATTACATCGCGAGGTAATTGATCTCTATATGATAAATTTTACAAACATTGCATTCGTTTTTAAAAGACAAACTTTCGTTACATCGACAGTTGACAGGCATGTAAAGCATTTCATAATATATCCAAATATAATTGACTTAATAATAATCTTGATGAACTCAATGACTCGAATGCAACATCTTTTGAAATATGTCATGAATGACTCCAAGTAATATCTCTAATATGAGCAAATGCACAGCGGAAGATTTCTTTCGTACCTGAGAATAAACATGCTTTAAAGTGTCAACCAAAAGGTTGGTGAGTTCATTAGTTTGTCATAAAGAATCATTTCATAATTTTAATAGACCACAAGATTTCATACTTCCATTTCTCATAATCATACGTCCCATGCATAGAGACAAAAATATCATTCATATGGATTGAACACCTGGTAACCGACATTCACAATATGCATATAAGAATATCCCCATCATTCCGGGATCCTCCTTCGGACATGATATAAATTTTGAAGTACTAAAGCATCCGGTACTTTGGATGGGGCTTGTTGGGCCCGATAGATCTATCTTTAGATTTCGCGTCAATTAGGGTGTCTGTTCCCTAATTCTTAGATTACCAGACTTAATAAAAAGGGGCATATTCGATTTCGATAATTTAACCATATAATGTATTTTCGATTACTTGTGTCTATTTCGTAAAACATTTATAAAACAGCGCATGTATTCTCAGTCCCAAAATATATATTGCAAAAGCATTTAAAAAGGGAGCAAATGAAACTCACACATATAAATATTGTAAAACAGTTAATAAAGCATTTGCATGTATTCTCAGCCCAAAAATGTAATGATGTAAAAAGGGATTAAATGAAACTCACTATACTGTATTTTGTAGTAAAAATACATATGACGGCATTGAACAAGTGTATGGTTGGCCTCAGATTCACGAACCTATATTAAGTATATATATATTAAAACATATACTCGTAATCAAACAAATTTATATATTATGTCTTAAGTTATATATCTTATATATTTAATTTGTATGTATATTTTTAAAATAGCTAACATTTATATAGTTTTATATACATATGATTAATATTATATTAAAAATCAATAAGTTGTTATATATAAATATTTATGTAAATAATCCTAATATATAATTATAGGATAGTTGTAATAATTATACTCTATAGAAAATATTTATTTGTTATAGTAATTTTGTTAACATGAAAGTAATAATGATAATAATATTGATACTAATAATAATCTAAATGATAATTTTAGTAATAATGATAACTTTAATAAAATGATAATCCTTAATATTCATGATACTTTTAATAAAAATAATAATGATAGTAATAATAGTAATAATAATAGCTATAATATCTATAATAATAATAATACTTTTACTAACAATGATAATAAGGATGATATTAATAATAATAATAATAATAATGCTTATAATAATGATAATAATGGTGCTATTAATAATAATAATAACTAATACTTAATACTTAATAATACTAATACTAATAATAATAATAGTAATAATAATGATAACAATAATAATAAGAGTAATAATAATACTACCTCACAAGAAAAAGCTCCAAAAAGAAATGCCTATGCCAAGGCTCGAACCCAAGACCTCTCGTTTCCCTAACCCAAACGTCCCTAACCATTGAGCCATCTGCTATTTTTATGATTTAACGTACCCCTTAAATTCATTTAACTCGTTTTGTGTTTCTAGTCCAATATCATTCCAACCAAAGCTTGGACCAATCAGTAATCACGGCCCAATACCTAAACCTAAAAGAATTCGGCCCAACAGTAACATCATAAGCCCGTTAACCCAACTTGATCCAAAAACAGTTGCTTGATTTTGATGGAATTCGAAAGTCAGGTGACAAAACAAGGAAAGAAAAAAAAAATCACACAATCTCTCATTACTTTCGTCATCTTTAATCTTTTCGAAAACACATAAATCATAATCTTAACTTTATCAGTCATCATCATAATCGTGATATCATCTCATCATCAATGTTAACTTCATCATCAATAATATATCACTGTTTATCTTCTTCCTTAATTGTATCATCAGCAACTTCACTTTATCATTACCATCATCATTCGTTCGCTAGTATATAAGAAAATAGAAACATAAATCGTACTGCAGCAGTGGTAGCTCACGATGGTGTTGGTGTAATTTGTAGGCTGAAACAGAAACATCAAACGGCAGCAGTAACAGTGACTTCATTGGTGGTTTGCGGTGGTTGTATGTTCGAAAGAAAAACAGAAACATAAGGTGTGCAGTAGCAGGAATAGTGTAACCGTAGCGTAGTAGTAAAAAACAATTGGGTGTTCCATGGTTGTGGTGTTTTGGGTGAATGAAATAGAAACATGAGACGGGTAAGTAGCAGTGGAAATTGCAGCAGCAGTGATTCACGATGGAGGTTTCGAGTGATGAAGTGATGGGTGTATTTGGGTTGTAACAGACACAAGACAAGAATGATATGTGATGGTGATTCAACGGAAGAGAGAGATAGAAGAGAGAGATGGGTGATGTCGGCGGGTATACGGTTGAAGATGGTGAAGGTTAACGGTTCAATGGATCTGAAATCTGGGTTGCCATTAAACCTATAGCTAGATCACTCTCTAAGTTCGTCGGATAGTAAGGCGAGATTATCCATCGGGTTTACCACCATGTCTTCTGCCAAAGAAACCGATGAAGAATTGACAATATATGGATCTAGATTTGGAATTTAATCTTAATCTTGGTAGTGAAAAGAAAAACACCCGTTAAGAAAAAGGTTACCACCTTTAATAATACTATATATAAAATTGTGTATCAGAAAGGATAAGGAAGAAGAAGTAAACGTGCCAAGAATCAAGTGGGTTGTTAATGTGTCAACAGACAAGTAGGAGAAAGGAAGAAGGAGTGATGTGCCCATATGTATGTAGTCTATATATGTCTATATTATATATATATATATATATATATATATATATATATATATATATATATATATATATATATATATATATATATATATATATATATATATCTTAACTAATTAATATAAGTGTGTTAGTGGATGAGTAGAGAACGAAAACAGTGAGACAAATTTCAATTAAAATTAGTTTAGAATTTGGATTACTCATTTATTTGGTCACTTTCCACATCTCTGAATATATAGATGATGTAGTCTTGTAGACAACATAAATATAGCTAATAAATATAATAATAATAAGTTAATCCTACTCATGAGAAGAACGCGCAGGGATTAGTCAAAAGTTCGGCCAATCATTCAATTTAAAAGAATAGTTAGCAGCCGGGTGATGATTTATTTACTATTTCTTTTACGGGCTCGATTTCGTGCTCCGTTGTTAGTGGCGGATAAAAATCTTCTGAAAAAATCCCATAATTTTAAATTAAATAGCTTTCTTTATTCTAATCATTATGGTATTAAACTTGGTCATTAACTGTTTAAAATTATTTAAATAAAAATTTAATTAATTTTTAGCTCCCATCCCCAAGTAAAATATGATAAATGTAAAAATTAACAAATAGCTCCTAAATATACTTTTAATAAGCTTATAATTTATATAACTCATTTTCGGATCACTGTTTATTTTAAAATCATATAAGTTTGAATTTAACTTGCTTAATATCGATCGGAACATCACATGAGTATTACAATCATTTAATATATATTTTTAGCATACTTTATTTATATATAGTTATGTTGTAAATAATAATTATTATAATATCATATTTTTATTTTATTTTACATAATTCGTTCTAATAATAACAACATAAAATATTATATTCCAATTACCATTTATATACACACATATCTATTTTCAATTAATTGTTCGTGAATCGTCGAGAATGGTCGAAGGTCAATTGAATATATGAAACAGTTCAAAAATTTTGAGACTCAACATTACAGACTTTGCTTATCGTATTGGAAACATATAAAGATTAAGTTTAAATTTGATCGGAAATTTCCGGGTTGTCACAGTACCTACCCGTTAAAGAAATTTCGTCCCGAAATTTGATTGGGATGGTCATAGCTGACAATAAGTAGTTTTTCATGACACATATGAGTTGATAAATAGAGTTTTATCATCATTGAGTAATATGGATAAAACAACTCGATTATGTAAAAAGTACGAGTGAAGCTATCACAAAAAAAATTGAAATGAGAAAGGTAAGTTTCGTCATATCTTTTGACGTAGATGGGTTGATTTTCGGAGTTCAAGAGATTTGGAGAAAATCTTCGTAATAAGATTTGATTCTTCGGTAATTAAGGAAATTAGGATCCGCTTTAAATGCGATCATCTGTTTTGATTGCTCTGTCGGATATTTTACTATAAATCCACCCCCTTCGTTTCCTTACAAATCACACCTTCTATTCTTTCTCCCTCAACTCATACTTTAAAGCATTCATCACTATGCTCCATCCAGTTCTGATTCTTGATATACTCCTAACATTCATATCTGTCATTCTTCTCTTTCATCTGCCACCGGAAGAATCTATTTACCTCTACTATACTCTTGGTTTTATAGTGTTTTTGGTTCTCCCGTGTCTTTATATTGCTATATGCATCGATATATATGGTTTGTAATTTCTGGGTTGTTGTTGGGTTTTATATCTTCTCTTATATTTTGATGTCTCCGCTTCTGTCTTTCTATAATCATTGACATCCACAGTTAATGCTCTCTCTTATTTGCTGTGATTTATACTCCCATTTCTATTCCGGAGCTTCATTCTTTTGTTTTCTCTTCCCGACTTTAAGTCAAGCGGATAATGGTCCAGAATTCATAGGTATGGATTTTCGACTGAACATACGTAAGGTTCTAAGTGAGATTGTGATAGCACGATCTTGATTGATTAAATTACCAGAATCACTGAGAATGGAACTATCAAGAATATAATTTCTTGATACATTCAGAGATTAAACAGAATGAAAGAGTTGTGTAACATGGCACATGATGACGTTATGATCTGTGAATCATCACATTCCATTAGAAACTCAGCATGACTTACTGTAATATAATCACGTTGATCAAGTGTCATTATATTATACTAACTCATGCATCAATTTCCAACACTACTTCAAAATCATTCATAATTCAAACTCAAATTTTAAAGAAATTTAGAAACTAAGTAGTTTCCTTTATGATGTAATATAGATAGCAGGAAGAGATAAATAATTTCGGACAAGAATATTTATGAAAATATCCTCAGAAATATCGAAGATATTTATGATGATATTTTGGAATTTCTAAGTTCGATGGTTGATGGAGAAAGATTTTTCGCAAGATTTTAACATGAGTACGGAGCAAGATATTCGTTGAAGGTTTCATCGGATCCAGAATTACTTGGATTCTTTGAACATATGGTATGTTACTTGTATTTGGCCTTGGTCTCCTTCATGGTTTGCTCAATATGTTTTTCAGTACCAAATTTTTTTATCGAGCGTTCCTAACACTCCCTTTTTTATCATCAAACTTTTGGCCGTTTAGACCATCTACAATTCTTCTGTTTCCTCTGCATTTAATGCTATGATATCTGAATCATCGGTTATCAATCCGAGGTGGTTTCAGGAGAATTGTGTTTTTAGATGATTAAACACTGATGGTAATATGGTGGAATATAAAAGGTTCCCCAGTAACAATAAAAGAGCACGCATATATATCAAGGTTATAATAAGGTTGTTTCGAATGAAAAGTCGAAGTTGACTTGCTGGAGCTGTGACAAAATTGGCTACTTTGAAAAGGGATCGCAAAGTTATTTTTGCTAATAAATGCCAAAGGATCTGACGCGGCTACATGTTAAACTTTTACTCAGTTGCTGAGAGTTTCTCAGGTGCAATACTATATGCATAAATATTTCCTTACGTAGATGAAGTGCGGTTGGTTCATCCTATCGATTGAGGTGTTTTCAAGAATTATGAAAGTTTGAATGCAGATTGGAATCGTCAAGGTACAATTAAGGTTTAAGATGAAATCAAGTGGCAACCTGAAGAATTGTTTAGTTTCATATATTATAATCAATATTTTAATTCATTTTAATTGTCCAAGGTTGGTAGTCATCAGTTGATAGTCCACAGTTGACAGTCCAATAATTCATATATAGTGTAATATATATAATATTCGAATTAATTAATACGTGTCGTGACCCGTATACGTCTCAGACTCGATCACAACTCAAAGTATATATATTATTGTAGAATCAACCTCAACCCTGTATAGAGAACTCGATCATTACTGCATATAGAGTGTTTATGGTGATTCCAAATAATATATATAGATGCGTCGATATGATATGTCAAAACCTTGTATACGTGTCCCGATATTTAATGTGCGTAAAATAAATAACAGAAAATAAATGACGATAAATAAAGTGCGTAAAGTAAATAACACAAATTAAACGATGATAAATAAAATTGCGAGAATGTAAATTGCGATAATTAAATTGCGATAAATAAAATGTAATACGGAATTAACAGTTAGCTAGGAACAGTTAGCTGAAAACAGTTAGCGTGGATTCTTAACAAAATTTTTCATATTGTTAATTAGTCTGTTTCTAATCAATTTTTATTGTGTCCATTATTTCTTCATTATGCCACTTGTGGGATTCTGATAGGTCAAAATCCAAATATGAAATTGAATGAAAATGGTTATTCTGCGGTGAACGGATACGTATAATGGTAGTTGTAAGTAGGATAGTAAATAACTGTTGAATCAGATTCGAAGAGTGTACAGTTTAATTTATTAATGTGAAATCTAAATATTCCTCGGGTATTACCTACCCGTTAAAATATTTTCACAATTAACACTTTGTACGAAAGAATTTTTAATTACAATCTTTATGAAAACGTATATACATATACATTTTCTTCAGATGTAATCATGGATTCATTGAGTTAATACGATATTCAACTCATTTGGTTTACCGTTAGAACTAGAATACATAATCTCTAAAACATTTAGAGATCACTTAATCGTCATGAAGAACGAAGATAATCGATGTAGAACGATACGTAGAACGATGATTATACTCGAGGTACAGAATGAGATGTTGAGGCATGGATTGTTGACGGTACTGATGCTGTTACTGATGGTACTGTTGGTGCCGATGATGTTGCTGAAGCTGGTACATTTTTCACTACATTTTCCATATTGATTACTTGAGCGCGAAGCTCGTTGACTTCTTCTATGTTTCCGGGATAATTGTCGGTCAGAACGAGTGGATGAATAAGGTTTAGAATTTTGGATAGAATATAATCGTTTCGAGATACTCTGGAAATGAGGCTAAAATGGTGTTTCGAATAGGTTCGTCGGTAAGTGTTTCAGGTTCTTCGCCAAGAGGTGAATTCGGTTGACGGAAAGGATCACCTTCTTCTTGTCTCCAATGATTAAGTAGACTACGAACCCATCAAATGAATTGGTTGATTCATTCTGGTGACTCTGCTTTCGGAGCTTAGTTGAAACTCCATATCGAAATAGATGTCGGAATCCAAGGAATTTGAATTGATTGGGGGATTCATCTCGTACGATCAGATGAAGGATTTTCGATAAGAAATAGATTATAGGATGTAGATTAGTATCCTGCAATACATAATTTACATGTACATATATAATACTAAAATCTCATAAGTTACGGAGGAATCTACGGAACCTGTCAGGCAAATATAACAATAACAGATACGCTAAGATATGAATTAGCAGATACGCTAAGATATGAATTAGCAGATGAACTAAGATATGAATTTTTGGTCTTTACACTATTCATGCAGTCAATGCAGTAAAACGTGTCTAGACTAAGAATGATAAGCAGGTAATTTCCTAAGGATGATAAGCAGATGATTTCCGAATAGAAAATGATAAGCAAAACTTTTGACATGCAGACACGGTCGAAGTCCAGACTCATTAATGCATCCTAACGACTATCAGTTAGGCATGCTAATGCAAGACCTGGTTCGCTAAGACCACCGCTCTGATACCAACTGTAGAGACCCGTCCTAATCCATCCGGACGAAGTCCATATCGATTACAAACGATTCACAACAGTTGATTACATCGCGAGGTAATTGATCTCTATATGATAAATTTTACAAACATTTCATTCGTTTTTAAAAGACAAACTTTCGTTACATCGACAGTTGACAGGCATGTAAAGCATTTCATAATATATCCAAATATAATTGACTTAATAATAATCTTGATCAACTCAATGACTCGAATGCAACATCTTTTGAAATATGTCATGAATGACTCCAAGTAATATCTCTAATATGAGCAAATGCACAGCGGAAGATTTCTTTCGTACCTGAGAATAAACATGCTTTAAAGTGTCAACCAAAAGGTTGGTGAGTTCATTAGTTTGTCATAAAGAATCATTTCATAATTTTAATAGACCACAAGATTTCATACTTCCATTTCTCATAATCATACGTCCCATGCATAGAGACAAAAATATCATTCATATGGATTGAACACCTGGTAACCGACATTCACAATATGCATATAAGAATATCCCCATCATTCCGGGATCCTCCTTCGGACATGATATAAATTTTGAAGTACTAAAGCATCCGGTACTTTGGATGGGGCTTGTTGGGCCCGATAGATCTATCTTTAGATTTCGCGTCAATTAGGGTGTCTGTTCCCTAATTCTTAGATTACCAGACTTAATAAAAAGGGGCATATTCGATTTCGATAATTTAACCATATAATGTATTTTCGATTACTTGTGTCTATTTCGTAAAACATTTATAAAACAGCGCATGTATTCTCAGTCCCAAAATATATATTGCAAAAGCATTTAAAAAGGGAGCAAATGAAACTCACACATATAAATATTGTAAAACAGTTAATAAAGCATTTGCATGTATTCTCAGCCCAAAAATGTAATGATGTAAAAAGGGATTAAATGAAACTCACTATACTGTATTTTGTAGTAAAAATACATATGACGGCATTGAACAAGTGTATGGTTGGCCTCAGATTCACGAACCTATATTAAGTATATATATATTAAAACATATACTCGTAATCAAACAAATTTATATATTATGTCTTAAGTTATATATCTTATATATTTAATTTGTATGTATATTTTTAAAATAGCTAACATTTATATAGTTTTATATACATATGATTAATATTATATTAAAAATCAATAAGTTGTTATATATAAATATTTATGTAAATAATCCTAATATATAATTATAGGATAGTTGTAATAATTATACTCTATAGAAAATATTTATTTGTTATAGTAATTTTGTTAACATGAAAGTAATAATGATAATAATATTGATACTAATAATAATCTAAATGATAATTTTAGTAATAATGATAACTTTAATAAAATGATAATCCTTAATATTCATGATACTTTTAATAAAAATAATAATGATAGTAATAATAGTAATAATAATAGCTATAATATCTATAATAATAATAATACTTTTACTAACAATGATAATAAGGATGATATTAATAATAATAATAATAATAATAATGCTTATAATAATGATAATAATGGTGCTATTAATAATAATAATAACTAATACTTAATACTTAATAATACTAATACTAATAATAATAATAGTAATAATAATGATAACAATAATAATAAGAGTAATAATAATACTACCTCACAAGAAAAAGCTCCAAAAAGAAATGCCTATGCCAAGGCTCGAACCCAAGACCTCTCGTTTCCCTAACCCAAACGTCCCTAACCATTGAGCCATCTGCTATTTTTATGATTTAACGTACCCCTTAAATTCATTTAACTCGTTTTGTGTTTCTAGTCCAATATCATTCCAACCAAAGCTTGGACCAATCAGTAATCACGGCCCAATACCTAAACCTAAAAGAATTCGGCCCAACAGTAACATCATAAGCCCGTTAACCCAACTTGATCCAAAAACAGTTGCTTGATTTTGATGGAATTCGAAAGTCAGGTGACAAAACAAGGAAAGAAAAAAAAAATCACACAATCTCTCATTACTTTCGTCATCTTTAATCTTTTCGAAAACACATAAATCATAATCTTAACTTTATCAGTCATCATCATAATCGTGATATCATCTCATCATCAACGTTAACTTCATCATCAATAATATATCACTGTTTATCTTCTTCCTTAATTGTATCATCAGCAACTTCACTTTATCATTACCATCATCATTCGTTCGCTAGTATATAAGAAAATAGAAACATAAATCGTACTGCAGCAGTGGTAGCTCACGATGGTGTTGGTGTAATTTGTAGGCTGAAACAGAAACATCAAACGGCAGCAGTAACAGTGACTTCATTGGTGGTTTGCGGTGGTTGTATGTTCGAAAGAAAAACAGAAACATAAGGTGTGCAGTAGCAGGAATAGTGTAACCGTAGAGTAGTAGTAAAAAACAATTGGGTGTTCCATGGTTGTGGTGTTTTGGGTGAATGAAATAGAAACATGAGACGGGTAAGTAGCAGTGGAAATTACAGCAGCAGTGATTCACGATGGAGGTTTCGAGTGATGAAGTGATGGGTGTATTTGGGTTGTAACAGACACAAGAGAAGAATGATATGTGATGGTGATTCAACGGAAGAGAGAGATAGAAGAGAGAGATGGGTGATGTCGGCGGGTATACGGTTGAAGATGGTGAAGGTTAACGGTTCAATGGATCTGAAATCTGGGTTGCCATTAAACCTATAGCTAGATCACTCTCTAAGTTCGTCGGATAGTAAGGCGAGATTATCCATCGGGTTTACCACCATGTCTTCTGCCAAAGAAACCGATGAAGAATTGACAATATATGGATCTAGATTTGGAATTTAATCTTAATCTTGGTAGTGAAAAGAAAAACACCCGTTAAGAAAAAGGTTACCACCTTTAATAATACTATATATAAAATTGTGTATCAGAAAGGATAAGGAAGAAGAAGTAAACGTGCCAAGAATCAAGTGGGTTGTTAATGTGTCAACAGACAAGTAGGAGAAAGGAAGAAGGAGTGATGTGCCCATATGTATGTAGTCTATATATGTCTATATTATATATATATATATATATATATATATATATATATATATATATATATATATATATATATATATATATATATATATATATATATATATATATATATATATATATATATATATCTTAACTAATTAATATAAGTGTGTTAGTGGATGAGTAGAGAACGAAAACAGTGAGACAAATTTCAATTAAAATTAGTTTAGAATTTGGATTACTCATTTATTTGGTCACTTTCCACATCTCTGAATATATAGATGATGTAGTCTTGTAGACAACATAAATATAGCTAATAAATATAATAATAATAAGTTAATCCTACTCATGAGAAGAACGCGCAGGGATTAGTCAAAAGTTCGGCCAATCATTCAATTTAAAAGAATAGTTAGCAGCCGGGTGATGATTTATTTACTATTTCTTTTACGGGCTCGATTTCGTGCTCCGTTGTTAGTGGCGGATAAAAATCTTCTGAAAAAATCCCATAATTTTAAATTAAATAGCTTTCTTTATTCTAATCATTATGGTATTAAACTTGGTCATTAACTGTTTAAAATTATTTAAATAAAAATTTAATTAATTTTTAGCTCCCATCCCCAAGTAAAATATGATAAATGTAAAAATTAACAAATAGCTCCTAAATATACTTTTAATAAGCTTATAATTTATATAACTCATTTTCGGATCACTGTTTATTTTAAAATCATATAAGTTTGAATTTAACTTGCTTAATATCGATCGGAACATCACATGAGTATTACAATCATTTAATATATATTTTTAGCATACTTTATTTATATATAGTTATGTTGTAAATAATAATTATTATAATATCATATTTTTATTTTATTTTACATAATTCGTTCTAATAATAACAACATAAAATATTATATTCCAATTACCATTTATATACACACATATCTATTTTCAATTAATTGTTCGTGAATCATCGAGAATGGTCGAAGGTCAATTGAATATATGAAACAGTTCAAAAATTTTGAGACTCAATATTACAGACTTTGCTTATCGTATCGGAAACATATAAAGATTAAGTTTAAATTTGATCGGAAATTTCCGGGTTGTCACAAACGGTGCTCGCGAAAGACCGTCGGAGTTCGTAACATCCATTAGTGTACTTAACACCGCGTAATTACTAATCCCCCGGGTGATGTCTTAACACCGCGACTAACTCACCCCCATGACAATGTGGTGTCTTAAACACCGCGACTAACCCACATGTCAATCAAACCCATGAGTGGCGTCTTAAACACCGCGACTATCCCACTTGTTACGTAGAATGTGGTGTCTTAAACACCACGACTATTCCACATTTCACGCTACACAAATAAATACATTATATACGTACACGCATAATTATTCCACTCACCTTAATTCAAACGAATGTAAGCAAATAAGCTCTTCACCCTTCAATGAGATCACCTATTACATTAACATAAAATCAACACTTGTCCGAATAGGGCTTCCGACCCGCCCAAAAGGACACCTAGTGCAAATGTTCATCATTTGCACTTACAACCCCAAACATAGGGCTAAATCACCAATTATCGCTAAGTTAGTGACCAAGGCATTAAAGCACCCGACTACACACTACTAGGTCATTTAAACTCATTTGACCCATTTAAAGGTCAACACACCCATTTGGGTCACCCTTAACCCGAATAACACCCACCTATCTAATATCAAAGTGTGCTAGTGATTAACTTAACCATTTAAGACTCATAAACACCAATTATCTTATTAAAACCCTAGGTTAGTCATTCTTGAGTCTTTACGACTCAATCTTACCCAAAAACCCCCAAAACCACCAACAATGGGTTTTGTGTTCATCACTAACCCAAAACCCTAACCCTTAAACAATTAAAGTAAGGAAATCAAGGTTAAGACTTACCACCACAATCAAAATGTAGCTAGAGACTAGATGAACAACTTTAATACATGCACTTTGACCAGTATCAAGCTTCTTCCTCTTAGATTTGAGCTTTCTCTCTCCCCAAATGGGTCTCTCTCTAGAATTAAAGTGGAAGAGATAGAGTGGTTGAAAATGGAGTAATGACACTCCTAGATCTGATCTTGTGCTTTAAATTCGTCCACAATGCAAAAATACCAAATTGCCCTTCTTATAATTAAATAAAAAGTAATAATTTCTGTCAGGGCCTAGCCGCACCGCGGCCCAAAACTGAAACTGAAGGTCGCCAGCTATTTTAATATATACAAATGTACGAACCGATTCCGGGTCTTACAACTCTCCCCCACTTGATTCGGATTGCGTCCTCGCAATCCAAGCCGCATGACAAGCAGGAAGATACACCAAGACAAACTCTTCGGATTCTCATGTAAACTCGGAACCTATACTACGACGCCATTGAACTTTAAAAGTTCTCACCTCCTTGTTTCTCAACACTTTCACCTTCTCATCAAGAATGGCTACCGGCTCTGCAACATACTCTAACTTGTTGTGTGACGCCCCGTACAAAACCATCGTGTACGGATCATCAACAACAGGATCATCACAAGGTCCAACACTATATGCTGTTTGAAAACTAATTTGCGTTCAATAAAAGATAACGTTTTACAAAAGATAGCGTGCATCCTACGAATAGGAGCATAAACATAATTATTTGACCCTAAGGTCGTTACAAAGCCATTGTTTGAAATTAACATAAACTGCGAATGCAAAAGAAAAGTTCCATGATTGAGATATCTCTAGTAATGCAGCGGATAACTAATACAGCAGGTCCTTAACAGCAATTCAATAATAGCATGACAACAAGTCTAACAGCGGAAGCAATAAACCTCTAGGCACCTGAGAAATACACGCTTAAAAAGTCAACACGAATGTTGGTGAGCTATAGTTTAAGTTGTAACAGTAACGTAAGGTAGGCCACGAGATTTCAGTATAACGAATAGTATGAAAAGTATATGTATAACCGTGGGCACCCGGTAACTAGACTTAACGTTTATAACCCCCTGAAAGTACACTTGGCGAGTGCGTATGTTCACGAAGTATTAAACACCCGTTAAATGCTAGCGCGACTAGCTCGAGTGGGGATGTCAAACCCTATGGATCCATATCTAAGATTCGCGTTCACCGGTTCAAAAACCAATGACTAAACGTTACCGTGCTAAGGGGAATGTTTATGCCGTTGTATAACCCACACACATATAAAGTTTAAGTACTCGTGCCTAACATGTAAAACGTAAAAAGCGCATGTATTCTCTGTAGTGACCCGAACTTTTCCATGTTTATATATATATTAAATGAAATTGTTATTTACATGATTAAGTGTTTCTAACATGTTAAGCAATCAAACTTGTTAAGACTTGATTAATTGAAATAGGTTTCATATAGACAATTGACCACCCAAGTTGACCGGTGATTCACGAACGTTAAAACTTGTAAAAACTATATGATGACATATATATGGATATATATATATATATATATATATATATATATATATATATATATATATATATATATATATATAATTAACATGATATTATGATAAGTAAACATATCATTAAGTATATTAACAATGAACTACATATGTAAAAACAAGACTACTAACATAATGATTTTGAAACGAGACATATATGTAACGATTATCGTTGTAACGACATTTAATGTATATATATCATATTAAGAGATATTCATACATCATAATATCATGATAATATAATAATTTAAAATCTCATTTGATATTATAAACATTGGGTTAACAACACTTAACAAGATCGTTAACCTAAAGGTTTCAAAACAACACTTACATGTAACGACTAACGATGACTTAACGACTCAGTTAAAATGTATATACATGTAGTGTTTTAATATGTATTCATACACTTTTGAAATACTTCAAGACACTTATCAAAATACTTCTACTTAATAAAAATGCTTACAATTACATCCTCGTTCAGTTTCATCAACAATTCTACTCGTATGCACCCGTATTCGTACTCGTACAATACACAGCTTTTAGATGTATGTACTATTGATATATACATTCCAATGATCAGCTCTTAGCAGCCCATGTGAGTCACCTAACACATGTGGGAACCATCATTTGGCAAATAGCATGAAATATCTCATAAAATTACAAAAATATGAGTAATCATTCATGACTTATTTACATGAAAATAAAATTACATATCCTTTATATCTAATCCATACACCAACGACCAAAAACACATACAAACACTTTCATTCTTCAATTTTATTCATTTAATTGATCTCTCTCAAGTTCTATCTTCAAGTTCTAAGTGTTCTTCATAAATTCTACAAGTTCTAGTTTCATAAAATCAAGAATACTTCCAAGTTTGCTAGCTCACTTCCAATCTTGTAAGGTGATCATCCAACCTCAAGAAATTTTTGTTTCTTACAGTAGGTTATCATTCTAATACAACGTAATAATCATATTCAAACTTTGGTTCAATTTCTATAACTATAACAATCTTATTTCAAGTGATAATCTTACTTGAACTTGTTTTCGTGTCATGATTCTGCTTCAAGAACTTCGAGCCATCCAAGGATCCGTTGAAGCTAGATCCATTTTTCTTTTTTCCAGTAGGTTTATCTAAGGAACTTAAGGTATTAATGATGTTCATAACATCATTCGATTCATACATATAAAGCTATCTTATTCGAAGGTTTAAACTTGTAATCACTAGAACATAGTTTAGTTAATTCTAAACTTGTTCGCAAACAAAAGTTAATCCTTCTAACTTGACTTTTAAAATCAACTAAACACATGTTCTATATCTATATGATATGCTAACTTAATGATTTTAAAACCTGGAAACACGAAAAACACCATAAAACCGGATTTACGCCGTCGTAGTAACACCGCGGGCTGTTTTGGGTTAGTTAATTAAAAACTATGATAAACTTTGATTTAAAAGTTGTTATTCTGAGAAAATGATTTTTATTATGAACATGAAACTATATCCAAAAATTATGGTTAAACTCAAAGTGGAAGTATGCTTTCTAAAATGGTCATCTAGACGTCGTTCTTTCGACTGAAATGACTACCTTTACAAAAATGACTTGTAACTTATTTTTCTGACTATAAACCTATACGTTTTCTGTTTAGATTCATAAAATAGAGTTCAATATGAAACCATAGCAATTTGATTCACTCAAAACGGATTTAAAATGAAGAAGTTATGGGTAAAACAAGATTGGATAAGTTTTCTCATTTTAGCTACGTGAAAATTGGTAACAAATCTATTCCAACCATAACTTAATCAACTTGTATTGTATATTATGTAATCTTGAGATACCATAGACACGTATACAATGTTTCGACCTATGATGTCGACACATCTATATATATTTTGGAACAACCATAGACACTCTATATGTGAATGTTGGAGTTAGCTATACAGGGTTGAGGTTGATTCCAAAATATATATAGTTTGAGTTGTGATCAATACTGAGATACGTATACACTGGGTCGTGGATTGATTCAAGATAATATTTATCGATTTATTTCTGTACATCTAACTATGGACAACTAGTTGTAGGTTACTAACGAGGACAGCTGACTTAATAAACTTAAAACATCAAAATATATTAAAAGTGTTGTAAATATATTTTGAACATACTTTGATATATACGTATATATTGTTATAGGTTCGTGAATCAACCAGTGGCCAAGTCTTACTTCCCGACGAAGTAAAAATCTGTGAAAGTGAGTTATAGTCCCACTTTTAAAATCTAATATTTTTGGGATGAGAATACGTGCAGGTTTTATAAATAATTTACAAAATAGACACAAGTACGTGAAACTACATTCTATGGTTGAATTATCGAAATCGAATATGCCCCTTTTTATTAAGTCTGGTAATCTAAGAATTAGGGAACAGACACCCTAATTGACGCGAATCCTAAAGATAGATCTATTGGGCCTAACAAACCCCATCCAAAGTACCGGATGCTTTAGTACTTCGAAATTTATATCATATCCGAAGGGTGTCCAGGAATGATGGGGATATTCTTATATATGTATCTTGTTAATGTCGGTTACCAGGTGTTCACCATATGAATGATTTTTATCTCTATGTATGGGATGTGTATTGAAATATGAAATCTTGTGGTCTATTGTTACGATTTGATATATATAGGTTAAACCTATAACTCACCAACATTTTTGTTGACGTTTAAAGCATGTTTATTCTCAGGTGAATACTAAGAGCTTCCGCTGTTGCATACTAAAATAAGGACAAGATTTGGAGTCCATGTTTGTATGATATTGTGTAAAAACTGCATTCAAGAAACTGATTTCGATGTAACATATTTGTATTGTAAACCATTATGTAATGGTCGTGTGTAAACAAGATATTTTAGATTATCATTATTTGATAATCTACGTAAAGCTTTTTAAACCTTTATTTATGAAATAAAGGTTATGGTTTGTTTTAAAAATGAATGCAGTCTTTGAAAAATGTCTCATATAGAGGTCAAAACCTCGCAATGAAATCAATTAATATGGAACGTTTTTAATCAATAAGAACGGGACATTTCATTCTCAGTCCCAAAATAGTTAAAGTAAAAAGGGATGCTATAACTCACAGTGATAAAAGCGGTAAAGTCGGTAATGAAAGTACGCAAGTAGTAAGTCGGTCCGAAAGGTCGTCAACATAAATCAAAGGTTACTAGGTCAGTAGGTTGTCCTTATAAGTTCTAATAGTGCATAAAATAAGTTTAAGTGTCATCATCATCATCATCATTCATCATCATAAAAACTAAGTAAGTTCGACGAGAATAGAGATCGAAACAATAGGCTGACTTCGGTCAGCTGCTATGACCTCTACGTAAATCAAAAAGACGCATAGGCAGTGGCTATGGATCCGTATATGAGTCCCCTAACCGCTGACCAGTTTTCAGAACCTAAATCGTCTTCGTTTGACCGTGGCGACGGTTTAAGTGCGAGTAGGTCAGAAATTTCAGCACAACGTTAATAGGGTGTAGTGACTCTCGGAGGGCCATAAATCCTAAACCGTAACTCGGATTAAGACGAGGCCTCAATGGAAAATCATCTACTCGAACCGAAATAACTGAAAATAAACTTTTCAGTAGCCCAGGTGGCCTGATCAGATACGAAAATCAGTGGACAAGTGCTCCGGTGGGGTTCTTGGTGCTTGATGCTCATCACGGTTCTCATCCTTGATGCTTGTAGCTTCAAGTGTACAACTCGTTGATGGGTTAGCATCACTTTGACTAAGATTCCACCATCAATACACAACATGTTAAGACCAAGTAAGAACACAACTCATTTATGAGTCTTAGATGGATGATGAACCAAGGTTACATCATATCCTTAGTCTTAACACAATTACAAGTCACATTTACAACTAAAGCTACAAACTTTACATCAATTAAACAAGTATGAGCACAATCTAAGTCAAATAAGGTGATGGAACCCTAAGCTAGAGAGCTTGGATCCTTTTCACATAAGTTACAAGGTTGCAAAGCTAGAAAGCTTGAACCTTTGATGTTCTTGAAGATCTTGAAGCATAAAGCTTGAATCTTTAAGTTACATGAAGATAACTGATAATGCTAAAATTGAACATATATTTCATAGCATTATCCCTCAAGAAAGACAAGCTTTTAGTTGCAATTGTTCTATTTACAAGTGATATTCGTTTAAATAATAAGAGGTGAAGACAAAAGACAGATTCGACGAATTGAAGACGCAAACGACCAAAAAGCTCAAAAGTACAAAGTACAATCAAAGTGGTTCTAATTATTGATAAGAAACGTCTCAAAATTACAAGAGTACAAGAAGTAAAACGCAAAATATAAGATATTAAATTGTACGCAAGGACGTTCAAAAATCCGGAACCGGGACCAAAGTCAACTCTCAACGCTCGACGCAACGGACTGAAAATTACAAGTCAACTATGCTTATAAATATAATATAATATATATATATATAATTATAATAAAATTATATATATATATTATATATTATAAAAATCCGGCGGCTATACTGTTGCAAAGCTGAAAGACAGCTGAAACCGACGGCCATGCGATCGCATGGCCTGGAGGAAGAAATCCCATGCGATCGCATGGCAAGCTGGGACAGGCCTCACCTAAAATCTCGCATGTTTTGGACGTAAAAAACACACCTTTTTCTAATTTCTTTCTCTTATCTAATGTACCAAGTATCACTCTAATTAGTAATCTCAATTTGTAATTTTAATTTTAAGTTAGTGATAATAATAAGGTTGGGTTAGTCGAATGTTTTAAGGTCTTGTAAGTCGGAACTCTGTCCGTATAACGCTACGATATTAATACCCACTGTAAGTTATGTTTATGTTATTTTCATTAATGTCTCGTAGCTAAGTTATTATTATGCTTATCTAAGCCGAAGTAATCATGATGTTGGGCTAAAATATTTAAAATTGGGTAATTGGGCTTTGTACCATAATTGGGGTTTGGATAAAAGAACGACACTTGTGGAAATTAGACTATGGGCTATTAATGGGCTTTATATTTATTTAATTAAGTGATAGTTTGTTAATTTAATATGAAGATTTACAATTGGACGTACCTATAAATAACAACATACACTCGATCGGACACGATGGGCGGGATATTTATATGTACGAATAATCGTTCATTTAACCGGACACGGGAATGGATTAATAGTCTATGGAATTATTAAAACATGGGTGAAATTATGTACAAGGACACTTGGCATAATTGATAACAAAGTATTAAAACCTTGGATTACACGAGTCGATATCCTGGTGTAATTATTAAACAAAGTATTAAGACCTTGTTACAGTTTAAGTCCCCAATTAGTTGGAATATTTGACTTCGGATATAAGGATAATTTGACGAGGACACTCGCACTTTATATTTATGACTGATGGACTGTTATGGACAAAAACCAGACGGGCATATTAAATAATCCAGGACAAAGGACAATTAACCCATGGGAATAAACTAAAATCAACACGTCAAACATCATGATTATGGAAGTTTAAATAAGCATAATTCTTTTATTTTCATATTTAATTGCACTTCTAATTATCGCACTTTTATTTATTGTCATTGTATTTAATTGCACTTTTAATTATCGTACTTTTTAATTATCGCACTTTTATTTATCGCAATTTCATTATCGTTATTTATTTTACGCTTTAAATTAAGTCTTTTATTTATCTAATATTTTACATTAGGTTTTAACTGCGACTAAAGTTTTAAAAATCGACAAACCGGTCATTAAACGGTAAAAATCCCCTTTTTATAATAATATTACTTATATATATATATATATATATATATATATATATATATATATATATATATATATATATATATATATATATATATTTTATAAATTAAAACTAATATAGCGTTAAGCTTGTTTAAGTGTATCCCTGTGGAACGAACCAGACTTACTAAAAACTACACTACTGTACGATTAGGTACACTTCCTATAAGTGTTGTAGCAAGGTTTAGGTATATCCATTCTATAAATAAATAAATATCTTGTGTAAAATTGTATCATATTTAATAGTATTTCGTTATAAAAATAATACTATTTCCTAGTACACCTCGCACACATCAAGTATTTTGGCGCCGCTGCCGGGGAACTTTCTTGCTTAAAACGTCGGAAGCACAACGCTATATATAAAAAAAGATTTTTATTAATTTTTAAGTTTACTTTTATAAAAATACGCATTTGTAAAAATATGTTTTAAATAATATATTCAAAAATATAAAAAGAAAAACAAAATTTAAGTATTTTTAAGAGTTTGTTAAATATATAAGTTCTATAAAGTTTCTTTATCTTTATTTTTTTTTTAAAAATATATAAGTTTTATTTATAAATATAAAATAGAAAATTAAAACAGAAAAAAATAATAATAATAAAAACACTCGAGGCCCGTACTGTAGCAGCCCAATATCAGGCTCGAAACTCTAGCTCATGCGATCGCATGAGCCCGAAGGCAAAACTTCATGCGATCGCATGAAGCTGTCTGACACGCCACAGTAAACCCTAAAACAGCATTAATTACGGAGTATATTATAAATATTTATTATTATAACCCTAATTAGGGTTTAAGTTATTTAATTAATATTAGTTTTAGTTTTTAGTTATTAATTTGTATTTTAAGTTTAATTAGTTTAATTAAATTACAAAATTAATAGTTTTATAAAATAAATAATATAAAAATAATATTTTTTATAAAAATTGTACTTTTTATAACTTTAAGTATATTTTTATATTTTGTATCTTTTTATTTGTTTTAGCATAATATTTGTATTTTTCGCTCGTATTTAATTCTAAGATATAGTTTTTGCCATAGTTATTTTTATTTCTAGATTTTTAAGATTTGCCGTAAAATCCCTTAAGTGCTTTTTCTTTAGACTAAGATTTAGGTGCTTTAGAATTTTGCGACGCCGTTTTTAAATTTTAGTACCTTTCTAAGTTATTGCCATTTGGGATACAATTTTTCTTTTAAGATTTAATATTTTTAGACGCAACTTTTAATTCTTAGTTTTTAATTCCTTTTTAAGTTTCGACGCGCTACTTTCTTAATTTTATTTTTCGACGCCTATTATTTTTCGACCTTTTCGACACGCTCTTTTTCTTTCTTGTTTCTCGACATTCTAGTTTTAGGACTTAGATTTTTTTTTCTATTTCTTCTCTAAAATTTCTTTAAATTACGAAAAATTGTTTTAAGTGGTTAAATTGATAGACATCAAAATTTTCTGGTTCGTAGTAATAGTTGGATTTGTACGTGGACCGGGTTATTGGAGCCAAACAGTACTCAATTATATTGAGACCAAACGAATCCTGCCCCTCTGCTGCATCTTTTGGCTATTCGAAACGTGGGCAAAATCAAAAAAGTCTATTAATTGGATAACTTATATAATTTTTCTTTCTTTTTAAAAACTAATAGGATATTTAGTGAATGCACCGAGCAAAACGTTCACCACCTATTGTACGTTCACCACCTGTAACCAGATCAAGACATCTAGCAAATATTGTCGCCGTTGATTTTTCTTTAGAATCGTTATCAAGTCGACCAAGTACTCCAATTCAAATTTTCGATAATCCATTTTTTGAACCCGACCTCACAATTGAGAATCCGGAGAATATTCAGGGACAATTCATAGATCCTGAACCACTAAATTTTCCTCCGGAACCATCAATCATTCAAACAGAGATTGTTGAGGAACCTACCATTAAATCAGAATCCTATAGTGATTCAGATTCAGCAAATTCAATCATGGAAAATCTGGAACCTCTAAGTATGGAAGACCGAATGAGAGCTAAATGCACTGGCCAAGGTCACGCAATTACTCAACCTGACATTAATGCGCCAGATTATGAAATCAAAGGACAAATTCTACACATGGTGACTAATCAATGCCAATTTAGTGGTGCGCCGAAGGAAGATCCAAATGAACATCTTCGCACCTTTAATAGGATCTGTACACTATTTAAATTAAGAGAAGTTGAGGATAAACAGATATATCTCATGTTATTTCCCTGGACTTTAAAGGGAGAAGCCAAAGATTGGTTAGAATCGTTACCTGAAGGGGCGATTGATACATGGGATGTTTTAGTTGAAAAATTTCTTAAACAATTCTTTCCGGCATCTAAAGCCGTAAGACTTCAAGTAGAAATTGTTACGTTCACGCAAAAACCAACTGAAACTCTATATGAAGCGTGGACAAGATTTGGAAAGTTATTGAGGGGATGTCCGCAACATGGTTTAGACACTTGTCAAATAGTACAAGTAATCTAACAAGGATGCGACATTACTACAAGAAAAAGCATCGATATAGCAGCTGGTGGTTCCATTATGAAGAAAACCGCAACCGATGCTTACAAAATTATTGATAACACTGCTTCCCACTCACATGAGTGGCATCAAGAAAAAGATATCGTTAGATCATCTAAAGCAACTAGAGCCGATTCTAGCCATGACTTAGATTCCATTTCCGCAAAGATAGATGCTGTCGAGAGACGAATGGAAAAGATGACTAAAGATATTCACTCAATACGAATTAGTTGTGAGCAGTGTGGAGGACCACATTTGACAAAAGATTGTCTCAGTATTGAACTAACAATGGAACAAAGAGAGAATGTTTCATACATAAACCAAAGGCCAGGAAATAATTATCAGAATAATTATCAACCGCCAAGACCAATCTACAATCAGAATTATAATCGAAATGTTCCATACAACAACCAACAAGGTCCAAGCAATCAACAAGTATCCAATAATACTTACAATCAGCAAAAACCTAATTTTCAAAATAAACCACCACAAACCGATGATAAAAAGCCGAATTTAGAAGATATGATGACGAAGCTAGTTGAATCTCAAACTTAGTTTTTCACATCTCAGAAACAAACCAATGAACAAAATGCTCAAGCATTTAGAAATCAACAAGCTTCTATTCAAAATTTGGAACAAGAAGTGAGCAACCTAGCAAGGTTAATAGGTGAAAGAAAACCGGGAAGTCTACCAAGTGATACAAATTCTAACCCCCGGAATGAAACAGCTAAAGCCATTACCACAAGAAGTGGTATTACACTTAAACCACCTGAAATACCTGTAATTTCTGATGAAGCTATTCCTACTCCACAAGAACCACAACCTGAACAAGATAAGGAAACAGAACCGGTAGTTGAAAAGGCTAATGAAGATAACACATTTAAGGCTAAACCTTATATTAAACCATACCAACCACCACTTCCTTACCCACGTAAAATGAGAAAAGAGAGACTTGAAGCCGAGCAATCCAAATTTTTAGATATGTTTAAACAGATAAATGTCAATCTTCCTTTCATTGATGTAATTTCAGGAATGCCTAGATATGCTAAATTCTTGAAAGATCTAATCACAAATAGAAAGAAAATGGAAGAACTCTCGGCTGTTACTATGAATGCTAATTGTTCTGCAGTGCTGTTGAATAAGATACCAAAAAAATTATCAGATCCAGGAAGTTTCACAATTCCATGTTTTCTAGGTAGTCTTAGTTCAATAGAAGCATTGACAGACTTAGGTGCTAGTATAAATTTAATGCCGTATTCACTATACGCTAAACTAGACCTTGGAGAATTGAAACCAACACGAATAAGCATACAACTAGCAGATCGATCAGTAAAATATTCTAGAGGGATAATGGAGAACATGCTAGTTAAAGTTGGTACTTTAGTATTTCCAGTAGATTTTGTTATTCTAGACATGGAAGAAGATTCTCGAGTTCCTCTCATATTAGGAAGACCATTCTTAAACACGGCTAAAGCAATAATAGACGTGTTTGGTAAGAAACTGACCCTAAGTATAGAGGACGAGAGTGTTACCTTTTCAGTGGATAGAGCTATGCAACAACCGCAATCTGCAGATGATACATGTTATTATATTCAAACTATAGAATCACATGCAGAATTGTTAGAAGAATTTCCAGAATTACAAGGAACAGGAGAATGTTCTTTAGGAGAAGGAACTGAACCAATTGATGAAACTGAAATGTTAGCTACACTTATGGCTAATGGATATGAACTAACAACAGAAGAAATTCAAATGCTAAAAGAGGAAGATAGATATCGATCCAAATCATCGATAGAAGAACCACCGACATTAGAGTTAAAGCCACTTTCAAACCATTTGGAATATGCTTATTTACATGGTGAATCTGAATTACCTGTAATAATATAGTCTTCTCTTACTGAAAATGAAAAATCACAACTCATTTCTGTGCTAAAAGCTCATAAACCAGCCATTGCATGGAAAATTCATGATATTAAAGGAATAAGTCCTTCGTATTGCACACATAAAATCCTTATGGAAGAAGGTCATAAAACATATGTGCAACGCCAAAGAAGACTAAATCCTAATATGCAAGATGTTGTTAAGAAAGAAATTATTAAACTGCTAGATGCAAGTTTAATTTATCCAATCTCTGATAGTCCATGGGTAAGCCCAGTTCAATGCGTACCTAAGAAGGGTGGCATGACTGTCATCACAAATGAGAAAAATGAGCTTATTCCTACTAGGACTGTAACAGGATGGCGTGTTTGTATTGATTATAGAAAATTAAATGACGCCACCAGAAAAGATCACTTTCCCTTACCTTTCATTGATCAAATGTTGGAAAGATTAGCCGGAAATAGTTACTATTGTTTTCTTGATGGTTTTTCCGGATATTTTCAAATTCCAATGGCACCCGAGGACCAAGAGAAAACCACATTTACGTGCCCTTATGGTACTTTTGCTTACAAACGCATGCCATTTGGACTTTGCAACGCCCCTGCAACATTTCAAAGGTACATGATGGCGATTTTTCACGACATGATAGAAGAATGCATGGAAGTTTTCATGGATGACTTTTCAGTCTTCGGTGATACATTTGAATCATGTCTAGTTAATCTTGAACGAATGCTTATTTGATACGAACAATCAAATCTAGTACTTAATTGGGAGAAATGCCATTTCATGGTTAAAGAAGGCATCGTTCTTGGACATAAAATTTCAAAGGAAGGAATTGAAGTGGATAGAGCTAAAGTAGATGTAATTGCTAAACTTCCACATCCCACCAATGTTAGAGGAGTTAGGAGTTTTCTAGGGCATGCCGGTTTTTACCGACGTTTTATAAAAGATTTTTCTAAAATTGCCACTCCTATGAATAAACTCCTAGAAAAGGATGCTCCATTCATCTTTTCAGATGAATGCATCAAATCTTTTAATATTCTTAAAGAGAAACTCACTAATGCGCCGATCATGATAACTCCAAATTGGAATCTACCATTTGAACTAATGTCCGATGCAAGTGATTTTGCAATGGGAGCCGTTTTAGGACAAAGGATTGAAAAACGATTTCAACCAATTTATTATGCTAGTAATACGTTACAAGGAGCACAAACGAACTATACAACTACTAAAAAAGAACTCCTTGCTATTGTCTTTGCTTTTGACAAATTTCGTTCATATCTCGTTCTAGCTAAAACGGTGGTCTATACCGACCATTCTGCTCTTAGATACCTATTTTCGAAACAAGATGTCAAACCAAGATTAATCCGTTGGATCTTACTCTTACAAGAGTTTGATATTGAAATCCGAGATAAAAAAGGAGCAGAAAATCTCGCCGCTGATCATCTTTCTCATCTTGAAAATCCTGAATTAGAAGTTCTAAATGAATCGGCCATACAAGACAACTTTCCTGATGAATATCTATTGAAGATAGATTATAATGAAATTCCATGGTTTGCAGACTATGCAAACTATTTAGTATGTGGATTCCTTGAAAAAGGATTATCGTACCAAAAACGAAAGAAATTCTTTAGTGATATAAAACACTATTTCTGGGAAGATCCACATTTGTTTAAAAGTTGTCCCGATGGAATACTACGCCGATGTGTATTCGGAGATGAAGCTAGTCAAATCTTAAACCATTGTCACACAGGACCAACAGGAGGGCATTATGGGCCTCAACTTACAGCAAGAAAAGTTTACGATGCTGGATTCTATTGGCCTACAATTTTCAAAGACGCACACCTTCTTTGCAAATCCTGTGATGCTTGTCAAAGGGCCGGAAAAATAAGTCAACGTGATGAAATGCCACAAAATGTCATTCAAGTATGTGAAGTATTTGACATTTGGGGTATTGACTTTATGGGTCCATTTCCAAAATCTCATAATAATCTCTACATTCTCGTTGCCATTGATTATGTATCTTAATGGGCGGAAGCACAAGCTCTCTCGACTAACGATGCATGAGTTGTAGTCAACTTTTTATAACGTCTTTTTGCAAGGTTTGGAACACCGAAAGCTTTAATAAGTGATCGGGGTACTCATTTTTGTAATAATCAACTTGAGAAAGTTCTCAAAAGATATGGAGTAACTCATAAAATCTCCACTGCATATCATCCACAAACAAGTGGACAAGTTGAAAATACCAACCGAGCTTTAAAACGTATTCTAGAAAAAACTGTAGGAATAAATCCGAAGGAATGGTCCATTAAATTGGAGGATGCACTCTGGGCTTTTAGAACAGCCTATAAAACTCCAATTGGAACCACACCTTTTAAACTCGTTTACGGAAAAGCATGTCATCTTCCAGTAGAAATTGAACACAAAGCATTTTGGGCTTTGAAGACATGTAATCTTGATCTACATGAAGCCGGAAGTCTACGTTTAAGTCAACTAAATGAATTAGAAGAATTAAGACAAGAAGCATACGAAAATTCGTTAATCTATAAGGAAAGAATGAAGAAATAGCATGATAAAAGAATCAGAAGTTCAAAAGAATTTAAAGAAGGAGATATAGTTCTTCTTTTCAATTCACGATTCAAGCTATTTCCTGGAAAATTGAAATTAAGATGGTGTGGACCATTCATAGTCAAAAGAGTTTTCCCATACGGAATAGTAGAATTAATAAATTCAAATGGGATTGAATTTAAGGTTAATGGTTACAGAGTTAAACATTACATAGATAGTCCGATTGAAGTCGACAACGAAGTAAATCACAATTTCAACACCACAGCTAACTAAGTGTGGGGAGAATCAAGTCTTTAAAGGATAATATGAATTTCTGTTAGAGTTAGATGTTCCGTTTTCGTGTAGTTTTCGAGAATGGAATCCAAATGGTCTTTCCCTAGCAGACCCTAAAGAACTAGTCTTCTCCCCCCATTCTGAATTTTTATTTTTTTTAGGTTTTACGAGATGAAGACTTCCTGTGAACTAAACCATGGTCTAATGCTACACGCTTTGATCACTAAACGTAATAAATAATGACACCCTTTCAAGTGAACTAGTATCATTAATCAGAGGCAAATTGGACGGAGTAAGAAAAGAATCCATGAACGAAAATAATAAGTTACAATTTGGTAAAGGAAAATCAAAATCCGCAGTGAAAAGGAGAGCTCGACACCTTGAAATATGTCACAAATGCGGAAAATAGTCACACGAAGGAAAATGTTCAAATAATCAAACCTATTCAAATACCGAATTTGTTACTCTATGCAGAGACGGACCGTTTATATGTTTAGAAGAAAAAACATTGAATGCTCGAGGTTACGCCTATGTAGCTATGGAAAACCAATTAGTCCGACTATCTTATGAATGGGCTAAAGCATATCACTAAGAATACTATCTCACAGGTAAGCATGTATAGCTTTCATTTTTATTTTTATTTTTAACCTTTTGATAATAAACGCTAAATTGTTCGCTATAAAGTATTAAATTGGTATTCAATAAAATTAGGTCTTGCGACCGAAATTATTGATATCATACAAAAATTTACTACATCACTGCGAAATTTACCGTTTATTCTTAAGGTATAAATATCTTTAATCAATCAACCCAAAATATTTCAAAAATTCATCATGAGTTAAACTAGGTTATGAAACCGAAATTACTTTACCGAAAAGAGGGGCGTATGTTTTTGATAATATTTGATTGATTAAAGTGGGATAAAAGACCAAAAAGATTTTTAATTTTATTTTTTTACTTTGTTTTTAAAATTAATATTAAATTAATATTGTAAACCTTTTAAATTTAATATTTTTAAAATTGTAAATATTTGAAAAATTAATATTTTTAATATAAGTTTGATGTATAAAAAAAATTATAATTTAAGTTTGGTGTGAATTTTTAATATGAATTTTTAATTTTATGCATTTTATATTTAAGTTTGGTGTGAATTTAAAAACAAAAATTTACTTTATTTCGTTAAGTTAAAATTTTGGTTTTTAAAATTCGTCGTGAGTTGAAGACTAGGTCGTTGAACCGAAATTGCTTTACCCAAGGGAGGGCCGAGAACTTTTATTATCATTATTTTTAATCTTATTGAACTAAAGTATGCCAAAAACATTTAAAAACCCAAAAATCTTTACTTTTAAAACCGCGATTTAAATTGACAAATTTTAAAATTTTATCGAGGGATGGACTAGGACAACGATCCGACACGCCCTCATCCTAAAAAGAAACAAACTTTTAAAATTTTATTAATTTTTTGTTTTATGAAGTATAAGATTTTTATATTAAAAAAAAAAAAAAACTAAAGTCACTGTACCCGGACTCCATGCGATCGCATGGAGTTTGGCCTTTGCAGCCATGCGATCGCATGGCCCTGGATTTTTGGCCAGAAATAAATAGACCAGCGAGTCTGTTCTTCACACAAAACATACACATATACATGAACATACACCCCAAAACCTCTCAATTTTCATCAAATTTTCATCAAATTTTCACCAAATTCAACCAAATTTCTCGCTACAATCCGCTCTAAACATGAATTTGATAAGGAGTTTATCAAAAAGGGTAACAATTTCACCCCTAAATCTCTTTAAATTTAATTTTTAGTGTTCTTGAGCTATATTTTTTCTAATTTGATTTTGTTAATTTTTAGTGTAATTAGAGTTAAATTGTTAGTATTTTATGCATGTATAACCTAGATTGATGCTATTTAACATGATTTGAAGCAAAAAACTTCAAAATTTTTAGAAATCTAGGGTTTGTGTTGTTGAGCAATTTGGGGCTTTTTGATATAAATAGGTTATGGCCGATTTTTGTCTTGAATTATTGCTAAATTGAGTAGTGTAACATGTTTAGGTAGTTAAATGATCCAAACTTTGATTCTAAACATGATTTTTGGAGATTAAAGTAGACTTTTTAAGTCTAAAATTCCTGAACTTGATTAATTTGATATAATTGCCATTTGAGACTTGTTTAATTATTAGTAAAGGTTGTTTTAACATGTTATTTGAGTTAAATACTTATGAACTTTGTCTACATTTTCATATGTGCTTATTTGAAAAAGTGTAGAATTGTAAAAATTGTGAAAATGCGTATAAGTTTAAGTTTGATTTAACATGTTATTGTGGTTAATTTAAGCTGTTATTTTGCTAACACTAATGCATATTTGGATGCACAAATTTTGTGTTTAATGTGTTTTGCAGAGAGCCGATACTGGAGGTTCATCATCATCATCATCTAGACGACCTGCTCCAGCTCCAGAACCAGAACCAGAAATGAACCCGAACAAGTACCACAACAGGAACCACAACATCAGCCTGATCAACATGTACCTTATTATGATCAGCTACAGTTTGTTAATGAATTCATAGTATTTTCGATGCATCCGCCTGTAGAATACCCAACGATTCCTGAACACACGTTGCATCCTAATCTGAGATTCGATAGACGATGGAGAGATTACCCGGCATATCAAAGTAATAAATTCAAATTAATAACAAAAGATGTAGAGGTGCCTAGGGTAATTGATTGGGATCCTTTGGAAAGGGTCCAACTTGCTGACCGTGTTAGGGAGCATTTGATCCAAAGGTATGGCAGTTCTTCTTTTACTGATTGGGAATTCTTATTCACCATTCGTAGACCTGTATATAAGGAATGGTGTGTTGAGCTGATGAGTACTATAGCATTAAATGTAGATGTAGATAGATTAGATGATAGAAGTTTTCTTAGGTTTATACTTGGCGCTAAAATGTACAGGATGTCCATGCTGGACATGGCTAGGGCATTACAGATATATACGCCCGCTGAATTACTACTACCCGATTGTATGAGTTTGATTTATCGTGGTGAAAGGGTAGATAGGAATTTTGACGTGAACGCCGTCTGGAGGCGTATGTCAGATTATAATGTTTTTGGGTGGGGAGGAACACATACCTACTTACATATTAACAAAGCCGAGCTTCGTATAATTCATAGATTTTTTGCTAACTCGATTACACAGAGAGGTCACAATAAGGAAAAATTGACCTTACATGATTTATTTTACCTAAAGTGTATTCGAGACCCAAGAGGCTTTGTTAATATCCCCTACTGTGTTGGTTTTTATTTACCTAAGATGGTTGAAGGAATACAGGAAGGGGGGATAATTGGAGGAGGTATTTTTATTACTCTCATTGGAGAGTATTTAGGTGTAGATAAGGACCAAGGGGGTCCACTTATGGAATGTAGGGAACAGGTTGAGCTTTTAGGATTGAAGGTTTATGCGGGTGCTAAGGTATTGAAGAGTAGACGCAACCAGGCAATACCCTATGTAGGTAGCCACCTCAGGAGCCCTACATCCTGACCTGACCCGCTTACTATCCTCAACACCAGCCCCAGATGAGACCACCTTATACTCTCTACGACCCTAACCAGGCATACCAGTACACCTATCACCAACCATGGAACCCGGACGATGACATGAACTGGAACCCCTATCCATGATTGATTTAGTTCCGGTTGGTAATTTATATGATTTTTAATTTTTATTATTTCGGTTTATTTATGTTTAAACACATTATATTTTGATACATTAATGTATTGTTTAATATTTTTATTATTTGGTACTAGTATTTCATATTTGATTTGAAAGTGGGATTTTAAGTCACATTTCAAATTGCCATGCTTGTTTATATTTGTATGTATGTATATTGTCAATTGTACAAAACAGGGTAAAACAGCGCATTTTCAAAGACTGGCATTAAGTTCAGCAAAAGCTAGTACTTTTGACGACAAAATGAAAAACAAATATGATGTAACAACAAGACGGAATGAACAAATGATGTGCACCATTTATCATTCAACAAACAAACGCCAATATGTTTGGAAACCTTGGTAAAATTTAATCATTTTTCTACGCTAATCACCCTCAATAATTTAAATTGTTACTGATTTCTTGCAAATGAGGGCATTGCAAGATCTTAAAGTGTGGGAAGGGGTTAAATTCTTTCGGATTTTTAAAATTTTAAACTTATACACTTGGTTACCATTAGAAATACTAGTAAAGCAGTAGTTGTATTAGAATCTAGTGCTCTCTGATAATAAAGAACAGCCCTAGTCTTATATACTGACTACCCAATTCTAGTAAAAATTTTCAAAATTTTCAATTAAATGAACTCAAAATCATGTTTATACATATTTATGAACGATAAAACTAGGTGTTAAACACCGAAATTATTATTACCTCAGAAAGGACATAAATTGATAAACAAACCAAAATGTTAGAATTCATTTAAAATGGAATAGAGGACAATAAAAAGGCAAAGAAAGGAAAATAAAAGCCAAGTGTAGGAAAACTTTACCAAGTTATTTAAAACATAAGTCACATATTTTTGTAACAAATAACTAAAGATACTTTTGCTTTAAACTAATCTAAACAGTTTTACCCAATTTACTGTAATACATTTGAAAGAAAGATGGATCTACATGATGAATCAATTCCATCATTAAAAGGAAGTAAAGTCTTCCGAAAAAGAAACGCACTTCTTGATTTAGGTCAGGAAGTTGTCGTCCAGACCAGCTGTAGGTTGACGAAAAATCTAGAAAAGTCATCACTAAAATCAGCAGGAAATCCACGGACCTCAGCATCAAACAGGGTCACCAAGTGATCAGACTTATCCTAACCATGAGAGGATCTATCTTGTAAAATGGGGAGTACGCCGTGCAAATTAGCTGGATAAGACTAATGAATCAGACCCCCAGAAAGGATAATCTCCTTAAAGATTAAAAATTAGCTGTTAAAAACTGATATTACTCAATCCTTGAGATTGACCTTAAAGATTGAGAATTACAAACTCATGGAATTCAATGATATCTAAACTCGAGGTTGAACGAGAAAATATTTTGATCAAAATTACAAACCGATTTGTTTTCTGAAAACCCATTTTCAATGCGTTCATTACCATTGAACGTAAAATCCTAAGAATTCACCTGGAATTCATTAGGTCACCTGAACCAAATCGGGTGTCAACCGTAAGAACGGTGGTTGAATAGCATGGTCAAAGACAGGACCTTGTGCCAGACCGGAAAATTATAAGGGTGAGCTTTACTATTTCTCCTACCAAGGATAGTAATTGCATCCGACACGTTATAGACCATAATTAAAAGCATGTCAGGGGACATTGCCTTAACAGTTGCTTGTTCAACGCTTTCCTTTACAACCGGACGGTAGTTTATCGAAAGGTAATATACGGAGCAAGTATACTGGACGTGTTGCTTTCCTAATACAAGGTTAGCAAGTGGGTGACACAAAATCGCAAGTTTTGAGCTAAAATTTTCAAATATGAAACCCACCAAACCCACAAAAACAATTTGCAAACACCGGTGAAGGGTTATTCCGAAAAACTTATCTAGGGTAAAAGCTAGATTTAATTTTCAAAAGATCAAATATTTTCATAAAGATCCAATTTCCTTAATGGATCTAAATTTTCATAGTCATGTGGGACTGTAAACCACAACGTTACTACCATTGCTTATACCGCCGTATAGAAATCACTGATGTACAAAGTGTGAAGAATAAAGAAGTGATTCTAGTATTTTTTTTATTTCAAGACTATATTGCTTGAGGACAAGCAATGCTCAAGTGTGGGAATATTTGATAATGCTAAAAACGAACATATATAAGCATTATCCCTCAAGAAAGACAAGCTTTTAGTTGCAATTGTTCTATTTACAAGTGATATTCGTTTAAATAATAAGAGGTGAAGATAAAAGACAGATTCGACGAATTAAAGACGCAAACGACCAAAAAGCTCAAAAGTACAAAGTACAATCAAAGTGGTTCCAATTATTGATAAGAAACGTCTCAAAATTACAAGAGTACAAGAAGCAAAACTCAAAATACAAGATATTAAATTGTACGCAAGGACGTTCAAAAATCCGGAACCGGGACCAAAGTCAACTCTCAACGCTCGATGCAACAGACTGAAAATTACAAGTCAACTATGCCTATAAATATAATATAATATATATAATTATAATAAAATTATATATATATTATATATTATAAAAATCCGGCGGCTATACTGTTGCAAAGCTGAAAGACAGCTGGAACCGACGGCCATGTGATCGCATGGCCTGGAGGAAGAAATCCCATGCGATCGCATGGCAAGCTGGGACAGGCCTCACCTATAAATCTCGCATGTTTTGGACGTAAAAAACACAACTTTTTCTAATTTCTTTCTCTTATCTAATGTACCAAGTATCACTCCAATTAGTAATCTCAATTTGTAATTTTAATTTTAAGTGAGTGATAATAATAAGGTTGGGTTAGTCGAATGTTTTAAGGTCTTGTAAGTCGGAACTCTTTCCGTATAACGCTACGCTATTAATACCCACTGTAAGTTATGTTTATGTTATTTTCATTAATGTCTCGTAGCTAAGTTATTATTATGCTTATCTAAGCCGAAGTAATCATGATGTTGGGCTAAAATATTTAAAATTGGGTAATTGGGCTTTGTACCATAATTGGGGTTTGGACAAAAGAACGACACTTGTGGAAATTAGACTATGGGCTATTAATGGGCTTTATATTTATTTAATTAAATGATAGTTTGTTAATTTAATATGAAGATTTACAATTGGACGTACCTATAAATAACCACATACACTCGATCGGACACGATGGGCGGGATATTTATATGTACGAATAATCATTCATTTAACCGGACACGGGAATAGATTAATAGTCTATGGAATTATTAAAACAGGGGTGAAATTATGTACAAGGACACTTGGCATAATTGATAACAAAGTATTAAAACCTTGGATTACACGCAGTCGATATCCTGGTGTAATTATTAAACAAAGTATTAAGACCTTGTTACAGTTTAAGTCCCCAATTAGTTATAATATTTGACTTCGGATATAAGGATAATTTGACGAGGACACTCGCACTTTATATTTATGACTGATGGACTGTTATGAACAAAAACCAGACTGGCATATTAAATAATCCAGGACAAAGGACAATTAACCCATGGGAATAAACTAAAATCAACACGTCAAACATCATGATTATGGAAGTTTAAATAAGCATAATTATTTTATTTTCATATTTAATTGCACTTCTAATTATCGCACTTTTATTTATTGTCATTGTATTTAATTGCACTTTTAATTATCGTACTTTTTAATTATCGCACTTTTATTTATCGCAATTTCATTATCGTTATTTATTTTACGCTTTAAATTAAGTATTTTATTTATCTAATATTTTACATTAGGTTTTAACTGTGACTAAAGTTTTAAAAATCGACAAACCGGTCATTAAACGGTAAAAATCCCCTTTTTATAATAATAATATTACTTATATATATATTTATTTTTTTTATAAATTAAAACTAATATAGCGTTAAGCTTGTTTAAGTGTATCCCTATGGAACGAACCGGACTTACTAAAAACTACACTACTGTACGATTAGGTACACTACCTATAAGTGTTGTAGCAAGGTTTAGGTATATCCATTCTATAAATAAATAAATATCTTGTGTAAAATTGTATCATATTTAATAGTATTTCGTTATAAAAATAATACTATTTCCTAGTACACCTCGCACACATCAATAACAAACACAAGTTTGAATCTTTTTAACAAAATAACAAGATCATAAGTTAGAAAACTTAGATTCAATCAAAAAGATATTAAGATTCAAGCTAGAAAGCTTGAATCTTGATTGTTCTTGAAGATCTTGAAGCATAAAGCTTGGATCTTGAAGATACATGAAGATTACAAACAAAAGTTTGAATCTTTATCACAAAATAACAAGATTAAAGCATAAAAGAAGTAGATCTACAAAGTTGGTGAAGATTCAAAGCTAGAAAGCTTGAATCTTCCATGTTCTTGAAGGATTCATGCTTGAATCAACAAGATATTATCAAGATCAAAGTTAAAGAACTTGATCTCCATATAATGATGATGATATGCCACGAAATAGAAAAGAAAAAGAAGAAGAAAAGTAAACTTACAAGAAATACTAGAAAAGAAGGAAAGAAGAGAGCAAGTGTGTGTGAAAATCAAAATGAGAGCAAGTGTTGAATGAGAGGAAAATGGCTAGTATTTATAGGCAGAATTTGACAAGAATTGGTGACATGGAAGGCCTCATGGTTGTGATTTTCAAGGGAGAGGGGAGGGAACACCATTTTGCTTTTTGGTTAGTGGTTGTCTAAAGTGTGTACTTATGCCTAGGATCCCATGTAACATTATGGATAATCCTTATCCAAATGCTAGTATGACTCATCTAATTAAATGGGCATTTATTTTATTTATTATGGGTCACTAGTAAATAATACTTGGGCTAATTAATTGGGTCACTAGCTAGTGTAGGGTGGGCTTAAGTCCAACAAGGTAGAAAGTCCAACAAGACTAACTATTGTGCATAATTAATTTACTACACGTAATTAAGCATCCAAAAACCCAGGTAATTATTATTATAAAATAATAATTAATATTTCGCAGTAATAATATTCCGATTACGACAAAAGTTAAACGTGCGCGCAGTTCGCGGTTTATTCGAAACGTCAAATAACACTAACGGTTATAAAGGCATCCGGTGATCAAGTTAAGTATCCTACGTATTCTAAGGCACATTTTAACATATAAATGGAAGTAAACCATGTATATCAAGTTTCCAGAGTATAAAGTAACACAGTACGCACAAAAATGCAGTTTCGCTAAAATACAAAGCATAAAAGCAAGTCGAAAAAGTCGGGTCGTTACATTACCCACCTGTTAATGGAAATTTCGTCCCGAAATTTAAGGAGTGACTAAAAATGGTACCGTATTTAAATAAGAAGTAGCGTATCAAAGTTCCAAAAGATCCGTGGGCTAAAAAGTGAGCTATTTACCTTGAAAGGTACTCGGGCGTATAAAAGTAAGAATAGGTATATGCTATTAATTAAGTCTCTTGTCCTAAGAGATCAACAAATTGATTTCTTTTTTGGTTAACATGAGTATGTTGTCTGAATATATCCACAAAAGGAAAGATGATGTTTTTAGCCTTACAGGCATCTTTAGTAAGCTGGATGCATGAAATACATCATGAATGTTACTAAACTCATCAAAAACATTGAGCGCCTATGTTGCAATACAAAGCTGACAGGTAGGATGGAAAACATGGTGATCATAACCATGCGATTTGATGTCTGGATAGTGTTAGCCACGGATTTTACTAACCCCTTGATTTCGGAAGGAGACCATAGGCATAAAGAACTCGATATTTAAGAATGTTTCATTTGACTATATGAATTGAAACTTTTGCTGAAAGTGAATAATCGGACTTATATGCAATGCAAGCCATAATTATCTATAGTACCTTCAAGACGGTCTGAACGAACAATGAAGGATATCACCCAGTTTACCATACTGCAGGTGAACTTATCCTTAGATGGAACGAAAGAACAGTTCCATAATATAACTTTATCCTTTCAGTTACATGTTGAAGTTAGGGTTAACATTAACTAGAACAACATATAGTTGCAACCAACGAAGGAAGGAATGTGTAGAGTAACCATATCCGTATTACAGACGTTTTAAGCAGTCCCTTCCAAGAGGATAACAAGATTCATAGATTCCTAAAGTATGTTATTTACATTTCTGAAAGAGAATCGCACGAAAGGTGTGATCTTTGAACCAGGGTGAACTCTTCAAGCGGTTTGTTCTGAATTTATCCTTATACTTAAGGAGATGCGCGGCCAAGAAGATACGTGGACCCTTGGTCGTAAAGAACGGTTTACTCTAAGTGAAAAGAATCTCAAAACGATTCCTTGTACCTCAACCTACTGATTCATAGAGATGATGTTTACGAGGATGTTGCGATTAGCTGTGAAATATTGAGAATAGAAACCCACCTAGTGCCCTTCCTACAATGGGGTGACCATTGAGTCTACCTCAGAAAACTGATTTATCGGCCCGCGATTTTGCCATGTTTAACCTTAAAAGGAACATTTTTCGAGTACAAAGACTTCCTAACAAATTTTTATAAATCTGCCACCCAAAGTGGCTCAAGTGTTTTAACAAGGATTTTAATAGTAAGCTTCATCCCTAACGGAGGGAGAGAAGAAGTGGGATCCCTACATGGTGTAGTCAACCGAGGAAGTTTTGAAAAACCTTTAAACGTTTGATGAGACAACATAAATGGAACGAAGTTCTTGGTAAATTTAGAAGTATGTATAATGAGTACCATTTGAACAAAATTATTTGACTTAAAACAACTCAATAAAGGAGCGATTTTTAATCATCTTGAAGGTATAACTTAGTATGTACTAACCCAAAATAAGTAAGGGTAAATTTATACATATATGATTTTATAAATCGCGTAAGTGATAGAAAAGTTTTTAGTACTTTCATCTGTCCATAAATCTCGTGAGGACCGCACAAATAAGCAACGTGTAAATCAACGTGTAAAATTTTTGATAAACATAGTTTTTCGTATTTCAGAGGTTACGAGTTGAAAAAGGTCGAGTGAAAAATCTTTGAATCATCGGTTGACATGTTACTAGGTAATGAAAACTAATGAATTAAATGTAGTTTTGATGATTATCCGAACTTAAGTCTTTGGCCCAAAAATGTTTACGTGCGAAGCCGTTGGTAAAAAGTGAGGTATGAAGGATAGAGCATGAGGATGAGAAGTTAATCGCTTCTTGACTTTGCAAAATGCCAAACAGGTTATGGCCAATTTTAAAGTCGGAGTACTGATGATGTTAATATCGCTAGACGAGAATATCTTGGAATAAGTCAGGACTTAGAGTTATGTAAGAAAGAACATCGCTCCAACGGGTGTGGCAAATAAGATCCCTAGGGTAACGCAATAATTTTGAATGGTTTAAGTGTTAGTGGATGCCCAAAGGCTCTGTATGACGTGGTAGTAAGTGCCTTCATCACGTACATACACACATGAATCTCTCAATTTCGACAGTTGTCTGTCTTCATGATGACTTGGATACGAATAAGCAACTAAAAATTTTATATAATGAGCAACAAAAATTTTATAGAAATTGTTTAAGGTGACAATGTAAGAAAAGAAACGAAGTTCTTAGTAAACTAGGGTTACGTACAACCCGTACCATTCAAAGAAAAAATATCTTTTGAACAAAAGATTTGATTTGTAAAAGTGAAAGTAAAATTTCATATGTATTTGCCAAAAATAAGTAATCATTTACTTTATTTTATATAACATATATGATTTCAAAAAAATTTGCACGAATGACAAACAAAATAAATTTACTTTTATAAAACCTTGGGAGGATCGCACAGTAAAATAGTGTGTGAAAAATTTTGGCAGCAAAAATTTTCATATTTCGGAGGTTACAAGTTGGAAAAAGATCGAGTAAAAGATTTTTTTTTTTTGAAAATTTTGGGTGACATTTGAGCATCAATATCACGAGGTAATGAAAACTATTGAATTTAAATATGGTTGATGACTATTAGTAGGGCATAAGTCCTTTGACCAAAAATGCTTAAGTGTAAAGTTGTTGCTTATAAGTGAGATACGAAAGGGAGAGTATGAGGGTGGGAATTAACTACCCATTGATTTTGGAAATCTCGAACTGGTATGACTAATATCAACGTAAGAAGGGTGATGATGTGATTATCATTTATTAAGAATTCTCTCGGAATAAGTTAGGATTCAGTGTCGCATAAGAATGAGCATTAAATACGATTCTTGGGTAGTATAGAATTTGAATTACTGAAGTGACGGGATACAGTTTCCTTTATGTATCGTTGTCTATTGTATCGGTTTCTTTCATGGTTAGAAAGTGAGCAGAATTGGTGAGGCGGTCAACAATAACCTAGATAGTGTCATAATTGCCTATTGTTTTCGGTAGTTTCAGGATGAAATCCATCGTTATCCCTTCCCATTTCCATTGTGGGATCTCGGGTTGTTGAAGTAACCCAGATGGCTTTTGGCTCACCATTCTCGCGAGGTATACGAATAATCTTCTTACTATAAATAACTTTCATTTTCATCCTTGAAAGTCAGTCCGTTCCAACTATTTCCTCAAAGCTTCCTAACTCGATGAGTATTAGGTTAATCTTAAGGTCCATTCCAACCAAATCTTATTATACTGCCGTGAAAATTTTTATCAACCTTCTCAAATAACATCTGCTTGTGCGCAGGTAACTAATCCTTTCCAACTACTACTATAAAACTTCCAAGTTTTGTTGGCATGAGATCATCTCCAAATGACCCACCTGTTAATTTTTAAGGTACTATCTTAAATTACTCCTCTATCTCTGCCAACTTACCATTAGCTTGTCCTATATAATACTTAACTCTCATGGTTGTTAATGGCTTATTAGTCATCACACTAGGATTCTTAGATATAAGGTTTCTATCACTCTAGTATTAAACAATTCCGAGACGATAAATCGTTGTGAAGAAACGTACCCTAACTAAAATCAGGATCCATGCGAGTCTCCATAGCTGAGATAACGATTGCTCTATCGTATGTGAGTCCAAAGTTTTTCATATTTGAGAACTTTTTCCTTAAGTATCCAGGGTGTCTATATCTATAACAAATTTTCGGGTTATCAATTCTGCAGTCCAGGCCCTTCTCGTACAGTATATAGACTAAGTGATTATTCCTGCCTTTATCAGACCATAATGCGTATACTCAAGTGGTTCCTACCAAAATTTCCTTTGAATCGCTTCATATTCCTTATGTAGTAACATTGGGACTTCTGCATGATTCACTTCAATATAATTACGCTGGCCTGGCGTCATTATATTGTACTAAATCGTACGTTCATTCCAATATCACTCCATATGGTCAATGTAACGTGATCACTTCCAGTTGTACTCAATTTCATCCAACAGTGCTTTATCTATGCTATCTCAAAACAATATCTACATAATTAATCTCACGATTTCTCGGTGTAGGTGCGTAAGTTCCGTAGGTCATGCACCAATGCCTAAATGTCCCGAAATTTCTTCAAAATGTTCAGCTTCAGGTAACGTCATTAGGTTCCTTTCTAGAAATTCAATCTGGGTCTCGCGTCGAGTTGTATGTGTAGCAAGTAGTAATACGATATGTCTTGAGGCGACTCCTAAGTCTTTGGGTATGGCTGAGCATCAGTAGAAGGCACTCTGACCTTGTGAAAGGAGATGTCCTCCCGACTTCCCCAATGCCTAAGAGTGTTAGGGTACTAAATCCAGAAATGTTGTCAGATCGTCGAGTAGTGGTGAAGAATAAAAGAGATAAGTGACGGCCATGAAAGCGTACGAGATACGAGCCATCTTGCGGGAACTGAACAACCTTCGAATGTTCACACGTCGTACGTGGCTATTTAGAGTGAGCTCGGGGTGCGGTTACTCCGACAAATCCTCCAATATCTCCTCCTCCGAGGATCGACTTTAGTGGGCGTGTAATCCGAGGGGTACTCCTCCTAGATTACGTGAAGAATCATTTCGATCTCCAGAACGGTGGAACGATAGTAACAGGTGGATTACAATACCAATCCTTAGGGTTAGACGTGTGGGAAAAGGGTTCAGAAAAACATCTGAACTAGGAAAGGTAAGTTTTCCAAGTCGGTACAGCGAATAGCAGGCATGAAGCAAGCACGTAATCAGACACTACAGCAACCTAGATCATCTACAGCAGTATATAGCATGGCAGTATTAACAGTACTAAACAGAAGTAACATGCAATCAAAAGCAGATAGTAGTATGCAGTAGCGAGGATAAGCAATAGCATACATCGAGTTCACATAGCAGTAAGAGTAAGCAGTAGCATGCAGCAGATCATATGGCAGTATAAGTAAGCAGTAACATGCAGCAGTAGTAAGCAGTAACAAGTAAACGAGCAAGTTGTAGATTAGTCCTATTAGTGAATCCTACTCGGGTGGGTCTAGACTCACTAATGCAACCTAATTCCCTACAACCAATGCTCTGATACCAACTGTGACGCCCCATACAAAACCATCGTGTACGGATCATCAACAACAGGATCATCACAAGGTCTAACACTATATGCTGTTTGAAAACCAATTTGCATTCAATAAAAGATAACGTTTTACAAAAGATAGCGTGCATCCTACGAATAGGAGCATAAACATAATTATTTGACCCTAAGGTCGTTACAAAGCCATTGTTTGAAATTAACATAAACTACGAATGCAAAAGAAAAGTTCCATGATTGAGACATCTCTAGTAATGCAGCGGATAACTAATACAGCAGGTCCTTAACAGCAATTCAATAACAGCATGACAACAAGTCTAACAGCGGAAGCAATAATCCTCTAGGCACCTGAGAAATACACGCTTAAAAAGTCAACACGAATGTTGGTGAACTATAGTTTAAGTTGTAACAGTAACGTAAGGTAGGCCACGAGATTTCAGTGTAACGAACAGTATGAAAAGTATATGTATAACCGTGGGCACCCGGTAACTAGACTTAATGTTTATAACCCCCTGAAAGTACACTTGGCGAGTGCGTATGTTCACGAAGTATTAAACACCCGTTAAATACTAGCGCGACTAGCCCGAGTGGGGATGTCAAACCCTATGGATCCATATCTAAGATTCGCATTCACCGGTTCAAAAACCAATGACTAAATGTTACCGTGCTAAGGGGAATGTTTATGCCGTTGTATAACCCACACACATATAAAGTTTAAGTACTCGTGCCTAACATGTAAAACGTAAAAAGTGCATGTATTCTCAGTCCCAAAATAGTTAAAGTAAAAAGCGATGCTATAACTCACAGTGATAAAAGCGGTAAAGTCGGTAATGAAAGTACGCAAGTAGTAAGTCGGTCCGAAAGGTCATCAACCTAAATCAAATGTTACTAGATCAGTAGGTTGTCCTTATAAGTTCTAATAGTGCATAAAATAAGTTTAAGTGTCATCATCATCATCATTCATCATCATAAAAACTAAGTAAGTTCGATGAGAATAGAGATCGAAACAATAAGCTGACTTCGGTCAGCTGCTACGACCTCTACGTAAATCGAAAAGATGCATAGTCAGTGGATATGGCTCCGTATATGAGTCCCCTAACCGCTGACCAATTTTCAGAACCTAACACGTCTTCGTTTGACCGTGGCGACGGTTTAAGTGCGAGTAGGTCAGAAATTTCAGCACAACGTTAATAGGGTGTAGTGACTCTCGGAGGGCCATAAATCCTAAACCGTAACTCGGATTAAGACGAGGTCTCAATGGAAAATCATCTACTCGAACCAAACTAACTGAAAATCAACTTTCCAGTAGCCCAGGTGGCCTGATCAGATACGAAAATCAGTGGACAATTGCTCCGGTGGGGTTCTTGGTGCTTGATGCTCATCACGGTTCTCATCCTTGATGCTTGTAGCTTCAAGTGTACAACTCATTGATGGGTTAGAATCACTTTGACTAAGATTCCACCATCAATACACAACATGTTAAGACCAAGTAAGAACACAACTCATTTATGAGTCTTAGATGGATGATGAACCAAGGTTACATCATATCCATAGTCTTAACACAATTACAAGTCACATTTACAACTAAAGCTACAAACTTTACATCAATCAAACAAGTATGAGCACAATCTAAGTCAAATGAGGTGATGGAACCCTAAGCTAAAGAGCTTGGATCCTTTTCACACAAGTTACAAGGTTGCAAAGCTAGAAAGCTTGAACCTTTGATGTTCTTGAAGATCTTGAAGCATAAATCTTGGATCTTTAAGTTACATGAAGATAACAAACACAAGTTTGAATCTTCTTAACAAAATAACAAGATCATAAGTTAGAAAACTTAGATTCAATCAAAAAGATATGAAGATTCAAGCTAGAAAGCTTGAATCTTGATTGTTCTTGAAGATCTTGAAGCATAAAGCTTGGATCTTGAAGATAATGAAGATTACAAACAAAAGTTTGAATCTTTATCACAAAATAACAAGATTAAAGCATAAAAGAAGTAGATCTACAAAGTTGGTGAAGATTCAAAGCTAGAAAGCTTGAATCTTCCATGTTCTTGAAGGATTCATGCTTGAATCAACAATATATAATCAAGATCAAAGTTAAAGAACTTGATCTCCATATAATGATGATGATATGCCACGAAATAGAAAAGAAAAAGAAGAAGAAAAGTAAACTTACAAGAAATACTAGAAAAGAAGGAAAGAAGAGAGCAAGTGTGTGTAAAAATCAAAATGAGAGCAAGTGTTGAATGAGAGGAAAATGGCTAGTATTTATAGGCAAAATTTGACAAGGATTGGTGACATGGAAGGCCTCATGGCCGTGATTTTCAAGGGGGAGGGGAGGGGACACCATTTTGCTTTTTGATTAGTGGTTGTCTAAAGTGTATACTTATGCTAGGATCCCATGTAACATTATGGATAATCCTTATCCAAATGCTAGTATGACTCATCTAGTTAAATGGGCATTTATTTTATTTATTATGGGTCAGTATTAAATAATAATTGGGCTAATTAATTGGGCCACTAGCTAGTGTAGGGTGGGCTTAAGTCCAACAAGGTAGAAAGTCCAACAAGACTAACTATTGTGCATAATTAGTTTACTACGCGTAATTAAGCATCCAAAAACCCAGGTAATTATTATTATAAAATAATAATTAATATTTCGCAGTCATAATATTCCGATTACAACAAAAGTTAAACGTGCGCGCAGTTCGCGGTTTATTCGAAACGTCAAATAACACTAACGGTTATAAAGGCATCCGGTGATCAAGTTAAGTATCCTATGTACTCTAAGGCACGTTTTAACATATAAATGGAAGTAAACCACGTATATCAAGTTTCCAGAGTATAAAGTAACACAGTACGCACAAAAATGCAGTTTCGCTAAAATACAAAGCATAAAAGCAAGTAGAAAAAGTCGGGTCGTTACATGTTGTTTAGCTCGATCTCGTCTAATGGCACCCATGAAGAATCATCCGCAAGACACTTACGGAGATGGGAAACATGAATTGTATTATGGATCCCCGCAAGCTCTTCGGGTAATTCCAAACGATATGCAACTTCACCAATACGAGCTAAAATTTTAAATGGCCCAAGGAACCGAGGAGCTAACTATCCCCGTTTTCAAAACGGAATAACACCTTTCCATGGCGAAAATTTAAGCATCACCATGTCACCTTCTTGAAACTCAATCGGTCGTCTTCGTTTATCGACATAAGATTTTTGTCTATCTTGCGCCACCTTAAGTCAAACCCGAATCATCTCAATCTTACTATTCGTCTCTAAAACCAAATCGGTACTCCCGATTTCTCTTTGACCCACTTCACCCCAACAAATAGGAGTTCGACACCTACGTCCATAAAGCATTTCATAAGGTGGCATTCCGATACTAGCATGATAGCGATTGTTGTATGAGAATTTCACCAAAGGTAAGTGCTCATCCCAACTACCAACGAAATCAATAATACACGCCCGTAACATATCCTCCAATGTTTGATTCGTACGTTCGGTTTGACTTTCCGTTTGAGGATGGTACGCCGTGCTCATTCTCAATTGCGTACCCATATCTTCATGAAACTTATTCCAAAACCGAGACGTGAAACGAGTGTCTCGATCCGAAATAATAGATATAGGAACCCCATGTCTCGATATCACCTCCTTGATAAACAACTTTGACAAAGCCTCCGACGATATCGTTTCCCGCATGTGAAGGAACAAAGCACTTTTCGTCAATCGATCAACTATCACCCAAATCGAATCAAATTGAGTTCTCGCCGTCTTTGGTAACTTTGTAATGAAATCCATAGTAATGTGCTCCCATTTCCATTTCGGGACTTCCAACAGTTGTAGCTTACCGTGTGGCTTCTGGTGTTCGGATTTAACTTGAAAACACGTGACGCATTGTTCAACATACTTAACAACATCACGTTTCATGCCCAGCCACCAATACTCTTTCTTCAAATCATAATACATCTTCGTCGCGCCTGGATGAATGGAATACTTTGACTTATGCGCTTCATCAAGTAGCACTTGTCAGAAATCTCCCATTCTAGGCACCCACACTCGCCCTTGAAAGGACAACAAACCATGCGGGCCTAAGGTAATAAACTCCATTTGGCCCACGATTCCTTCCTCATGTTTGTTGTTAACAAAAGCTTCAATTTGAACCTCACCGAGCTTCACAAGAAAATCGTTAGTAATAATCATGAGTAACGATCCTACTTGTATCACCGGATGTTGACTTTTTCGACTTAACGCATCCGCAACCACATTCGCCTTGCCCGGATGATATAAGATTTCACAATCATAGTCTTTTGCCACGTCCATCCATCTACGTTGATGATAATTCAAATCCCGTTGATCAAAAAGGTGTTTCAAACTCTTATGATCCGAATAAATCATACACTTAACACCATACAAGTAGTGGCGCCAAATTTTTAACGCATGCACAACCGCCACCAATTCAAGATAATGAGTCGGGTATTTCGTTTCGTGTTCCTTCAATTATCGAGAGGCATAAGCGATGACTTTACCTCTTTGCATTAGAACACAGCCGAGCCCATTTAAAGAAGCATCACAATACACCGTCATGTCTTCTACACCTTCCGGCAACACTAAAATCGGAGCTTGACACAACTTCCCCTTTAACAATTGGAAAGTGATCTCTTGCTCATTTTTCAAATTAAATCTAGCGTTCTTTCTCGTCAACTTCGTCAATGGAGAAGCGATCTTAGAAAAGTCTTGGATAAACCGTCGATAATAACCGGCCAATCCGAGAAAACTTCGAATTTTCGTAGGCGTAGTCGGTCGCCCCCAACTCTTTACCGTCTCAATCTTCCCCGGGTCTACTTGAATGTCATCTTTGTTCACAATATGGCCAAGGAATTGAACTTCCCTTAGCCAAAATTCACATTTGGAGAATTTTGCATACAACTTATCCTTCCGCAACGTCTTCAACACACCACGTAAATGATGTTCATGCTCCTTCATACTCTTAGAATAGACAAGTATGTCGTCAATGAACACTATTTCTGACTTGTCCAACATAGGTTGGCACACTCGGTTCATAAGATCCATGAATGCCGTCGTTGCATTCGTAAGACCAAAGGGCATAACTACAAACTCAAAATGCCCATAACGCGTTCGAAAAGCCGTTTTCTCAATATCTTCCTCACGTACCCGCACTTGGTTATAGCCGGACCGTAAGTCAATCTTAGAAAAGTAGGTTGCACCTTTGAGTTGGTCAAACAAATCGTCAATCCGAGGTAATGGATAACGATTCTTGATCGTCACTTTGTTCAACTCCCGATAATCGATGTACATCCTCATACTACAATCTTTCTTTTTCACAAATAAAACCGGAGCTCCCCAAGGCGAAGCACTCAGTCGAATGAAACCATTTTCAAGCAACTCTTGGGTTTGATTTAACAACTCTTGCATTTCCGTCAGCGATAAACGATAAGGAGTTTTAGCAATGGAAGTAGCTCCCGGAACCAACTCAATGCGAAATTCAACTTGTCTTTCCGCCAGAACACCCGGTAACTCATTCGCAAAAACGTCTTCAAATTCATTAACCACCGGAATTTCACGAATGGATGGTGGCTCATCACGAGTATCAACTACATGGGCGAGAAAAACCATACCACCACTCTTAAGAAAACGCCGCGCCCGTGCATAAGTGCATAATGGTACGAGTCTTCTTCGCTTATCGCCATGAATAATCAACTCTCCCCCACTTGGGGTCTTGACACGAATAAACTTTCATGGCATGGAATATCAGCTCTATAACGATCGAGCCAATCCATACTAACAACAATATCAAACTCACCCAAAGTCATCAGAATTAGATCAATTTTAAACGTTTCGGTACCAAACACAACATTACAATCCTTACACACATCAACCCCTAGCACCGTCTTGCCATCCGCTATTTCGACTTCTACCGGATGACTTAACTTAGCTAGCGGTTTGTTAAGCTTAGACACAAATTGAGGCGACACAAAATACAAATTAGCACCGCTATCAAATAATATCCTTGCCGGATTAGAGTTAACCATGAAAGTACCTAAGACAACTTCATTGGATTGCTTGGCCTCATCATTGGTCATTAAGTAATTTCGCCCCCTAGCCGTACCCGCCGCTTTCTCCAACTTCTTAACATGATCATCCCGCAACTCGGGACACTCCGTCCTTTGGTGCCCTTCTTTACCACAATTAAAAAAAGTGAGTTTGGTTGTAGAAGATGCTTTTGTGCAATCAAGGGCCATATGCCCCTTTCGTCCACAATTGTGACAAGAGTAAGGAAAAACTCCGGAAGCACCTTTCTTCACACTACCAACACTCTCGATTGCACCTTTACTCTTCTTGTTCGAATGGCTAGTAGCTTCGAACTTCCTTTTGCCAAAAGTAAAGCCACTCTTTCTCAGGACGAGCAACTCAAAACCCTTAGCCATATCGAACATCTTATCAAAAGACTTCACCGAGTTTACGCTAATCTTTTCTTGATAGTTGTTGTTCAGGGTTTGATAGAAATCTTCCTTAAACATTTTATCATTCCCGACATACTCCGAGCAAAATTGGGTCTTTGACAAGAAAATGGATTTGAGAGTGTTCAAATACATCGACCCTTGCCTCAAGGCACGCAACTCATCCTTAAGTCTAGTAAGATCGGCCGAAGTTCGGTACTTTTTGAAAAATTCCTCCTTGAATTCATCCCAAGTGAATTCCATGCATTGCTCTTCACCATAAAGTTGGATTTTCGCGTCCCACCACAATTTAGCATCGCCCCTTAACATGCTACAACCATACCTCGTCTTTTTATCGAGAGGGCATTCACAAGTACGAAAATCGCCCTCCATATCTGAGATCCAACGGGCACTCTTAAGTGGGTCCCGTTCGCCTTCAAAGGTGGGAGGTTGAGAATCCTTGAAATTCTTATAAAAGAAGTCCCTCCTTCCAAAATTGTCTTCATGTAAAACAATCTTAATTTGTTCCTTAACTAGGTCGACCACTTGCTCGTCGATTGAATCTAGGAACATCTTTCTAACGTCTTCGAGAAACTCCGTCTTTTGACGTTTAAAGATGGCCTCAACCTTAGCCGTGAACTCGGCGTCCTCACTCGTACCTTCGTCATGATTTTCGGGTCCGTTTCTCGTCTTCATACTATAAAACGGAAATAGGTTAAACAATGAAACGAAATCACAAGACATAAAATTCATATACACCTCACCGTCCCATCTTACTCAACAATCGTCGTACGTCGCTTGTTTGACACGATTTGAACCCGTAACAATGGTAGCTAATCATTGTTACGTGAGCACGTCGCATTAACTTGCTAGTACAACGTCTATCTCGCTTGATGATTGCAAACACAACACAAAACGATTAGCGCATAGTTAGTTCACCTAAACCTAGGCACTAACCACCCCCGGTCCGACCCGTCTCCTACAAGTCCCGCATAAAGCGCATACACAATAAAGTCTAAGTCTAGGCACCTATCTCAAGTCGCCTAAATCCCTTAGACCATGCTCTGATACCACTTGTAACAACCCAACCTGAAAATCGACACAAAATATTTTTTTTAAAACAAGACAGACTGGCCTGACAGGCTTAGCCCGCGGCGCGGCTTAACTCAAATTTCAAATGGTCAGAACCATTAAACCCTCAACATCCAAAACACCTCTTAGCCCGCGGCATGCCCGTAAGGGCCCCAACGCGGCTCACCTCTGTTGCTGATTCCTACTTAACAAAAATTACACAAGTGCCAATTTCCGCAAATATGAGAACCAACATTTCAAAAGGCTTCACGCCACATCAATAAGCAAAGTTTACAAGTTTTAAGACTCCCATTCATATATTTGACCACCGAGCATCATCCGCTCATTACAATTCAAAATATAAGTTTCAACCGACAAATTTAAATACCAAACATAAACCCAAGCATGGTGTTTGGGGTTAAACTACCCAAAACTAGGTCGAACTTCAAAAGCAAAACTCTAGCATAAACAATAAGGAGCCTGCCAATCCAAGAAAATACCCTTGCCTTTATCCACATCGGAGCTTTCAATCACTTACACAATACCGCATACAAACTAGCAATTCAACAACCATGCAAACATCATGCATAAACTACTATCCGCAAATCACAATAAGCTAGCGGGACCAATAGCATATAGTTCACAATTTAATATGCTAATACAAAATTCACACACAACCATGGCTAACCAATCGTACAAGGGAACGGTGCTCGCGAAAGACCATCGGAGTTCGTAACATCCATTAGTGTACTTAACACCGCGTAATCACTAATCCCCCGGGTGATGTCTTACCACCGCGACTAACTCACCCCCATGACAATGTGGTGTCTTAAACACCGTTACTAACCCGCATGTCAATCAAACCCATGAGTGGCGTCTTAAACACCGCGACTATCCCACTCGTTACGTAGAATGTGGTGTTTTAAACACCGCGACTATTCCACATTTCACGCTACACAAATAAATACATTATATACATACACGCATAATTATTCCACTCACCTTAATTCAAACGAAGGTAAGCAAATAAGCTCTTCACCCGTCAATGAGATCACCTATTACATTAACATAAAATCAACACTTGTCCAAATAGGGCTTCCAACCCGCTCAAAAGGATACCTAGTACAAATGTTCATCATTTGCACTTACAACCCCAAACATAGGGCTAAATCACCAATTATCGCTAAGTTAGTAACCAAGGAATTAAAGCACCCGACTACACGCTACTAGGTCATTTAAACTCATTTGACCCATTTAAAGGTCAACACACCCATTTGGGTCACCCTTAACCCGAATAACACCCACCTACCTAATATCAAAGTGTGTTAGTGATTAACTTAACCATTTAAGACTCATAAACACCAATTATCACATTAAAACCCTAGGTTAGTCATTCTTGAGTCCTTACGACTCAATCTTACCCAAAAACTCCCAAAACCACCAACAATGGGTTTTGTGTTCATCACTAACCCAAAACCCTAACCCTTAAATAATTAAAGTAAGGAAATCAAGGTTAAGACTTACCACCACAATCAAAATGTAGCTAGAGACTAGATGAACAACTTTAATACGTGCACTTTGACCCGTATCAAGCTTCTTCCTCTTAGATTTGAGCTTTCTCTCTCCCAAAATAGGTCTCTCTCTCTAGAATTAAAGTGGAAGAGATAGAGTGGTTGAAAACGGAGTAATGACACTCCTAGATCTGATCTTGTGCTTTAAATTCGTCCACAATGCGAAAATACCAAATTGCCCTTCTTATAATTAAATAAAAAGTAATAATTTCCGTCAGGGCCTAGCCGCGCCGCGGGCCAATTGGCCGCACCGCGGTCCAAAACTGAAACTGAAGGTCGCCAGCTGTTTTAATATATACAAATGTACGAACCGATTCCGGGTCTTACACTCTTGGCCCAACCAAATCAAAATTTGGTCGTCTAGCATACGGTTTTTCAACCGTGATTCTTAAATGTTAAATACAAATTATATTAAATATGTTATTAAATTACAAACCCTTTGTTACAGCCTCTTCTAGTCAGCCGTGAACTCTAAAGAAATAAAGAGGAAAACATACTTTGGACTAAACCACTTTTTCATTCATATAAATAAACCAATAGCTACTTACATTTTATATATCTGATCGAACGGTTACTACCAACTTTAAATAACTACTACTAAAATTAAAGTTCTAATAACAAAACATGATATGTAAATGATGTCATGCATATGCAAACGTGAGATTAGGCTTTGATCGAATACACAACTCACATGTACAACAATTATTCTTCAACTGGCTACTTGACAATCTTCTAGAACTTGGGGGCTGATTCTAATTGATAATCAATGTTGATTGAGTATCCATAACTAGACTCGTATAAATACTTACCGGTTGAAAATCAAATTTGATTTTCTTCAAAGAACAATTGCCATACTTCTATCTCACTATTCTGACACTTTTATTTTGTGAAGCTAAATGAAGAAATGGATATTTCCATGAACTTTGGATCAACTTTCAAAGTAGACCACATTAATAGTATTTTTTTGCAGCTTTTATTTAAAAGAATCTACCCCAGAAGGTAGCAAGTTATGATCACCAACAAACTCTTGATGTGAAAATTCACACATGGTAGCAGCTTGTACACATGGTTTGTCGATGTCAATGTCGAGGCTAATATGCTCGGGTGTCTCAAGTTTGGGTAATGAGGTCACAAAGTTGCTTGGTGGTTTGGAGTGGTCAGGTTTAAACATGGTGGTATCATCTGTTTTGTTGAGTGTAATGACCGAACTCGTCATTATATCGACCCGAATTTTTTTTCTTTTATACAACGCATTAATATTAATAACACAACACCACAATTTATGTTTTCAAAACACTTCCGATACTCGACAATTTTAAATAACTTTACAATATAAGTTTAAGTGTCAAAATGGACAAAACAACCCAAGACCCGTTTAACATAACCAAAGACACTTTAGACCCAAGCGTTTAACTTCCAACATAAGACTGAGAATGGTGATTGGGAATGCACTACCCAATCCTAAGTCAAATCCAAAGCAAAGTCTTCTAAAGCATCACGCGGTAGTCCACTATTACCCGTACTTACCCTTGAAATGTCCCGTTCATATTGATTATAAACGTTCCATATTAATTGATTTCGTTGCGAGGTTTTGACCACTATATGAGACGTTTTTCAAAGACTGCATTCGTTTTTAAAACAAACCATAACCTTTATTTTATCGACAAGGTTAAAAAGACACCACCTAGATTATCCAGAAATGATAATCTAAAAATATCACACTTATACACTACCAATACATATTGGTTTACAATATTAATATGTTACAACAAAATAAATCTCGAATGCAGTTTTAAACAATATTATACAAGCATGCTGACACCAAATCTTGTCCATATATTAGCATGCAACAGCGGAAGCTCTTAATAATCACCTGAGAATAAGCATGCTTTAAACGTCAACAAAAATGTTGATGAGTTATAGGTTTAACCTATATATTTATCAAATCAACCTATATATTTATCAAATCATAATAATAGACCACAAGATTTCATATTTCAACATACATCCCATACATAGAGATAAAAATCATTCATATGGTGAATACCTGGTAACCGACATTAACAAGATGCATATAAGAATATCCCATATCATTCCGGGAAATCCTTCGGACATGATAAAAACGAATTCGAAGTACTAAAGCATCCGGTACTTTGGATGGGGTTCGTTAGGCCCAATAGATCTATCTTTAGGATTCGCGTCAATTAGTAGATCGGTTTACTAATTCTTAGGCTACCAAGCAAAAGGAGCATATTCGGCTTCGATCATTCACCAATATAATGTAGTTTCATTTACTTGTGTCTATTTCGTAAAACATTTATAAAATTGCATGTATTCTCATCCCAAAATATTAGATTTTAAAAGTGGGACTATAACTCAATTTCACATATTTTTACTTCGTCGGGAAGTAAGACTTGGCCACTGGTCGATTCACGAACCTATAACAAATATGTACATATATATCAAAGTATGTTCAAAATATATTTACAACATTTTTAATACGTTTTAATGTTTTAAGTTTATTAAGTCAGCTGTCCTCGTTAGTAACCTACAACTAGTTGCCCACAGTTAGATGTATAGAAATAAATCGATATATATTATCTTGAATCAATCCACGACCCAGTGTATACACGTCTCAGGCTAGATCACAACTCAAAGTATATATATTTTTGGAATCAACCTCAACCCTGTATAGCTAACTCAAACATTACTGCATATAGAGTGTCTATGGTTGTTCCAAATAATATATATACATGGGTCGATATGATATGTTAAAACATTTGTATACGTATCTATGGTATCCTAAGATTACATAATATATTAGAATACATGTATAATACAATATGAGTTAGCTAGGATATGATTAATATAGATTTGTTACCAATTTTCACGTATCTACAACAAGCAAAATTATCCAATCTTGTTTTACCCACAACTTCTTCGTTTTAAATCCGTTTTGAGTGATTCAAGTTGCTATGGTTTCATATTGAACTAAGTTTATGAATCTAAACAGAAAGAGTATAAATTTATAGTCAAAAATACATGTTACAAGTCGTTTTTGTAAAGGTAGTCATTTCAGTCGAAAGAACGACGTCTAGATGACCATTTTGGAAAACATACTTCCACTTTGAGTTTAACCATGATTTTTGGATATAGTTTCATGTTCATAAGAAAAATCATTTTCCTAGATGAACAAATTTTAAATCAAAGTTTATCATAGTTTTTAATTAACTAACCCAAAACAGCCCGCGGTGTTACTACGACGGCGTATATCCGGTTTTACGGTGTTTTTAGTGTTTTCAGGTTTTAAATCATTAAGTTAGCATATCAAATAGATATAGAAAATTGATAGTGCTAAAAACAAACATATATTTCATAGCATTATCCCTCAAGAAAGACAAGCTTTTAGTTGCAATTGTTCTATTTACAAGTGATATTCGTTTAAATAATAAAAGGTGAAGGCAAAAAACAGATTCGACGAATTGAAGACGCAAACGATCAAAAAGCTAAAAAGTACAAAGTACAATCAAAGTGGTTCAAATTATTGATGAGAAACGTCTCGAAATTACAAGAGTACAAGACGCAAAATGCAAAATACAAGATATTAAATTGTACGCAAGGACGTTCGAAAATCCGGAACCGGGACCAGAGTCAACTCTCAACGCTCGACGCAACGGACTAAACATTACAAGTAAACTATGCACATGAATATAATATAATATTTAAATAATTCTTAAAATTATTTATATATTATATATTATATTTAAAACCGTCGGCAAAGCTAGGAAACAAATCATGTGAGCTGGAAAAAGTGGCCATGCGATCGCATGGCCTGAAGGCCTAAATCCCATGCGATCGCATGGCAGTAGGTAGCAGGCCACCTTTATAAATTTCGCGTGTTTTGGCTCAGTTTTAGATATATCTTTCCCTCTATCTCACTCGTATAATATATATATATATATATATATATATATATATATATATATATATATTATAATTTTAATTTTAATTTTAAAATTCTAATAATAAGGGTATGCTAGCGAATGTTGTAAGGGTGTAAGTCAAAATTCTGTCCGTGTAACGCTACGCTATTTTTAATCATTGTAAGTTATGTTCAACCTTTTTAATTTAATGTCTCGTAGCTAAGTTATTATGCTTATTTAAGACGAAGTAATCATGATGTTGGGCTAAAATATTAAAATTGGGTAATTGGGCTTTGTACCATAATTGGGGTTTAGACAAAAGAACGACACTTGTTGTAATTGGGCTTTATTTTCATATTTAATTGCACTTTTAATTATCGCACTTTTATTTACTGTCATTTTATTTAATTGCACTTCTAATTATCGTACTTTTTAATTATCGCAATTTTATTTTATCGCACTTTTATTTATCACAATTTCATTATCGTCATTTACTTTACGCTTTAAAATTTAGTTATATTTATTTTTAATATTTTACATTAGGTTTTAACTGCGACTAAAGTTTTAAAATCGACAAATCGATCATTATATGGTAAAATCCCCCTTTTATAATAATAATATTACTTATATATATATTTGTATTTTTACAATTATAAGTTAAAACTAATATAGCGTTAAGCTTGGCTAAGATCCCTGTGGAACGAACCGGACTTACTAAAAACTACACTACTGTACGATTAGGTACACTGCCTATAAGTGTTGTAGCAAGGTTTAGGTATATCCATTCTATAAATAAATAAATATCTTGTGTAAAATTGTATCGTATTTAATAGTATTTTGTAGCAATAATATAACTATTTTGTACCCCTTCGCTTTAACATCAAGTATTTTTGGCGCCGCTGCCGGGGAAAAACAACGCCGAAAGCGCAACGCTATATATATATATATAAAAAAAGATATAAAACCACTCGGCCCGATCACTGTTGCAGCCCAAGGTCTGGCCCGAATTCGCAAGCCATGCGATCGCATGGAAAATCAACTAACACCTCATGCGATCGCATGAGGTGATTTGAATGGTCTGGTAACCTAGTCCGACCAGTTTAGGGTTTAATTTTTTATTATTATTAATAAAACCCTAATTAGGGTTTAGTTTTTTATTATTTAGTTTAGTTTTATTATTTAATTTGTATTATTTAGTTTAATTAGTTTTAATAATATATAAAATTAATACTTTTATAAATAAATAATATTTTTATAAAAATTGTACTTTTTACAACTTTAAGTTTATTTTTATATTTTGTATCTTTTTATTTGTTTTAGCGTAATATTTGTATTTTTCGCTCGTATTTAGTTTTAAGTCATAGTTTTTGCCATAGTTATTTTTATTTCTAGATTTTTAGGCTTTGCCGTAAAATCCCTTAAGTGCTTTTTCTTTAGACTAAGATTTAGGTGCTTTAGAATTTTGCGATGCCGTTTTTATATTTTAGTATTTTTTTTATTGCCATTTTAGGATATAGAATTTCTTTTAAGCTTTAATATCTTTAGACGTAAGTTTTAATTTTTAGTTTTTAGACTTTTAAGTTTCGACGCGCTACTTTCTTATTTTTATTTTTCGACGCCTATTATTTTTCGATCTTTTATTTTTCGACGTTTTTCGACGCGCTATTTTTCTTTCTTATTTTTCACCGCTCTAGTTTTTAGGACATAGAATTTTCTATTTCTTATCTAAAATTTCTTTAAACTTCAACGAAGAATTATTTTAAGTGGTTAAATTGATAGACATCCAAATTTTCTGTTTCGTAGTAATAGTTGGATTTGTTAGTGGCTGAGTTGTGAGCTTCCAATTTAAAGGGTTCTGGCTCCCTGCAGCATCTATTGGCTATTCGAAACGTGGACAAAAGCAGAAAAGTCTATTTATTTGATAACTTATATAATTTTTAATTTTTATAACTAATAGGATATTCAGTGAATGCACCGAGCAAAACGTTCACCACCTTTCGTACGTTCACCACCTGTAACTCGATCAAGACATCTAGCAAATATTGTCGCCGTTGATTTTTCTTTAGAATCGTCATCCAGTCGACCAAGTACTCAAATTCAAATTTTCAATAATCCATTTTTTGAACCCGACCTCACAATTGAGAATCCGGAGAATCTTCAGGGACAATTCAGAGATCCTGAACCATTAATCTTTCCTCCAGAACCACTAATCATTCAAACAGAGATTGTAGAGGAACCAACCATTAAATCAGAATACTCTAGTGATTCAGATTCAACAAATTCAATTATGGAGAATTTGGAACCTCTAAGTATGGAAGACCGAATGCGAGCTAAACGCACTGGCCAAGGTCACACAATTACTCAACCTGGCATTAATGCGCCAGATTATGAAATCAAAGGACAAATCCTACACATGGTAACTAATCAATGCCAATTTAGTGGTGCGCCGAAGGAAGATCCAAACGAACATCTTCGTACCTTTAATAGGATCTGTACTTTATTTAAAATCCGAGAAGTTGAGGATGAACAGATATATCTCATGTTATTTCCCTGGAGTTTAAAGGGAGAAGCCAAAGATTGGTTAGAATCGTTACCTGAAGGGGCGATTGATACATGGGACGTTTTAGTTGAAAAATTTCTTAAACAATTCTTTCCGGCATCTAAAGCCGTGAGACTTCAAGGAGAAATAGTTACGTTCACACAAAAGCCAAATGAAACTCTTTATGAGGCGTGGACAAGATTTGGAAAGTTATTGAGAGGATGTCCGCAACATGGTTTAGACACCTGTCAAATAGTACAAATATTCTACCAAGGATGCGACATCACTACAAGAAAAGACATCGATATAGCAGCTGGTGGTTCCATTATGAAGAAAACCGCAACTGATGCTTACAAAATTATTGATAACACTGCTTCCCACTCACATGAGTGGCACCAAGAAAAAGATATCGTTAGATCATCTAAAGCAGTTAGAGCTGATTCTAGCCATGACTTAGATTCCATTTCCGCAAAGATAGATGTTGTCGAGAGACGAATGGAAAAGATGACTAAGGATATACACTCAATACGAATTAGTTGTGAGCAGTGTGGAGGACCACATTTGACAAAAGATTGTCTCAATATTGAACTAACAATGGAACAAAGAGAGAATATTTCATACATAAACCAAATGCCTGAAAATAATTATCAGAATAATTATCAACCGCCAAGACTAATCTACAATCAAAACCAGAATTATAACCGAAATGTTCCATACAACAACTAACAAGGTCCTAGCAATAAACAAGTATCCAATAATACTTACAACCAGCAAAGACCTATTTTTCAAAACACACCACCACAAACCGATGATAAAAAGCCAAATTTAGAAGATATGATTTCAAAGCTAGTTGAATCTCAAACTCAATTTTTCACATCTCAGAAACAAACCAATGAACAAAATGCTCAAGCATTTAGAAATCAACAAGTTTCTATTCAAAATCTTGAATAAGAAGTAAGTAACCTAGCAAGGTTGATAGGTGAAAGAAAACCGGGAAGTCTACCTAGTGATACAAATGCTAACCCCCAGAATGAAACAGCTAAAGCCATTATCACAAGAAGTGGTATTACACTTAAACCACCTGAAATACCTGTAATTTCTGATGAAGCTATTCCTACTCCACAAGAACCACAACCTGATCAAGAAAAGGAAACAGAACCGGTAGTTGAAAAGGTTAATGAAGATAACACAGTTAAGGCTAAACCTTATGTTAAACCATACCAACCACCACTTCCTTACCCGAGTAAAATGAGAAAAGAGAGACTTGAAGCCGAGCAATCCAAATTTTTGGATATGTTTAAACAAATAAATGTCAATCTTCCTTTCATTGATGTGATTTCAGGAATGCCTAGATATGCTAAATTTCTGAAAGATCTAATCACAAATAGAAAGAAAATGGAAGAACTCTCGGCTGTTACTATGAATGCAAATTGTTCTGCAGTGCTGTTGAATAAGATACCAAAAAAATTATCAGATCCAGGAAGTTTCACAATTCCATGTTTTCTGGGTAGTCTTAGTTCAATAGAAGCATTGGCAGATTTAGGTGCTAGTATAAATTTAATGTCGTATTCACTATACGCTAAACTAGACCTTGGAGAATTGAAACTAACACGAATAAGCATACAACTAGCCGATCGATCCGTAAAATATCCTAGAGGGATAATGGAGAACATGCTAGTTAAAGTTGGTACTTTAGTATTTCCAGTAGATTTTGTTATTCTGGACATGGAAGAAGACTCTCGAGTTCCTCTCATATTAGGAAGACCATTCTTAAACACGGCCAAAGCAATAATAGACGTGTTCGGTAAGAAACTGACCCTAAGTATAGAGGACGAGAGTGTTACCTTTTCAGTTGATAGAGCAATGCAACAACCGCAATCTGCAGATGATACATGTTATTATATTCAAACTATAGATTCACATGCAGAATTGTTAGAAGAATTTCCAGAACTACAAGGAACGGGAGAATGTTCTTTAGGAGAAGGAACTGAACCAATTGATGAAACTGAAATGTTAGCTACACTTATGGCTAATGGATATGAACCAATAACAGAAGAAATTCAAATGCTAAAAGAAGAAGACAGATATCGATATAAATCATCGATAGAAGAACCACCGATATTAGAGTTAAAGCCACTTCCAAACCATTTGAAATATGCTTATTTACATGGCGAATCTGAATTACCTGTAATAATATCGTCTTCTCTTACTGAAAATGAAGAATCTCAACTCATTTCTGTGCTAAAAGCTCATAAACCAGCTATTGCATGGAAGATTCATGATATTAAAGGAATAAGTCCTTCGTATTGCACACATAAAATCCTTATGGAAGAAGGTCATAAAACGTATGTGCAACGCCAACGAAGACTAAATCCTAATATGCAAGATGTTGTTAAGAAAGAAATTATTAAACTACTTGATGCAGGTTTAATTTATCCAATCTCTGATAGTCCATGGGTAAGCCCAGTTTAATACGTACCTAAGAAGGGTGGCATGACTGTCATCACAAATGAGAAAAATGAGCTTATTCCTACTAGGACTGTAACAGGATGGCGTGTTTGTATTGATTATAGAAAATTAAATGACTCCACCAGAAAAGATCACTTTTCCTTACCTTTCATTGATCAAATGTTGAAAAGATTAGCCAGAAATAGTTACTATTATTTTCTTGATGGTTTTTCCAGATATTTTCAAATTCCAATAGCACCCGAGGACCAAGAGAAAACCACATTCATGTGCCCTTATGGTACTTTTACTTATAAACGCATGCCATTTGGACTTTGCAATGCCCCTGCAACCTTTCAAAGGTGCATGATGGCAATTTTTCATGACATGATAGAGGAATGCATGGAAGTTTTCATGGATGACTTTTCAGTCTTCGGTGATACATTTGAATTATGTCTAGTCAATCTTGAACGAATGCTTATTAGATGCGAACAATCAAATCTAGTTCTTAATTGGGAGAAATGCCATTTCATGGTTAGAGAAGGCATCGTTCTTGGTCATAAAATTTCAAAGGAAGGAATTGAAGTGGATAGATCTAAAGTAGATGTAATTGCTAAACTTCTACATCCTACCAATGTTAGAGGAGTTAGGAGTTTTCTAGGGCATGCCGGTTTTTACCGACGTTTCATAAAAGATTTTTCTAAAATTGCCACTCCTATGAATAAACTCCTAGAAAAGGATGCTCCATTCATCTTTTCAGATGAATGTATCAAATCTTTTAATATTCTTAAAGAAAAACTCGCTAATGCGCCGATCATGATAACTCCAAATTGGAATCTACCGTTTGAACTAATGTGCGATGCAAGTGATTTTGCAATGGGAGCCGTTTTAGGACAAAGGATTGAAAAAAGATTTCAACCTATATATTATGCTAGTAAGACGTTACAAGAAGCACAAACGAATTATACAACTACTGAAAAAGAACTCATTGCTATTGTCTTTGCTTTTGACAAATTTCGTTCATATCTCGTTCTAGCTAAAACGGTGGTCTATACCGACCATTCTGCTCTTAGATACCTTTTCTCGAAACAAGATGCCAAACCACGATTAATCCGTTGGATCTTACTCTTACAAGAGTTCGATATTGAAATCCGAGATAAAAAGGGAGCAGAAAATCCCGAATTAGAAGTTCTAAATGAATCAGCCATACAAGACAACTTTCCTGATGAATATCTCTTGAAAATCGATTATAATGAAATTCTATGGTTTGCAGACTATGCAAACTACTTAGTATGTGGATTCCTTGAAAAAGGGTTGTCGTATCAAAAACGAAAGAAATTCTTTAGTGATATAAAACACTATTTCTGGGAAGATCCACATTTGTTTAAAAGTTGTCCCGGTGGAATAATACGCCGACGTGTATTCGGAGATGAAGCCAGTCAAATCTTAAACCATTGTCACACAGGACCAACAGGAGGGCATTATGGGCCTCAACTCACAGCAAGAAAAGTTTACGATGCTGGATTCTATTGGCCTACAATTTTCAAAGACGCACACCTTCTTTGCAAATCCTGTGATGCTTGTCAAAGGGCCGGAAAAATAAGTCAACGTGATGAAATGCCACAAAATGTTATTCAAGTATGTGAAGTATTTGACATTTGGGGTATTGAATTTATGGGTTCATTTCCAAAATCTCATAATAATCTCTACATTAGCACAAGCTCTCCCGACTAATGATGCACGAGTTGTAGTCAACTTTTTAAAACGTCTTTTTGCAAGGTTTGGAACACCGAAAGCTTTAATAAGTGATCGGGGTACTCATTTTTGTAATAATCAACTTGAGAAAGTTCTCAAAAGATATGGAGTAACTCATAAAATCTCCACCGCTTATCATCCACAAACAAGTGGACAAGTTGAAAATACCAACCGAGCTTTAAAACGTATTTTAGAGAAAACCGTAGGATCAAATTCGAAGGAATGGTCCATGAAATTGGAGGATGCACTCTGGGCTTTTAGAAGAGCCTACAAAACTCCAATTGGAACCACACCTTTTAGACTCGTTTACGGAAAAGCATGTCATCTTCCAGTAGAAACTGAACACAACGCATTTTGGGCTTTGAAGACATGTAATCTTGATTTACATGAAGCCGGACGTCTACGGTTAAGTCAATTAAATGAATTAGAAGAATTAAGGCATGAAGCATAAAAAAATTTGTTAATCTATAAGGAAAAAACGAAGAAATGGCATGATAAAAGAATCAGAAGTTCAAAAGAATTTAAGGAAGGAGACAAGGTTCTTCTTTTCAATTCACGATTCAAGCTATTTTCTGGAAAATGAAATCAAGATGGTCTGGACCATTCATAGTCAAAAGAGTTTTCCCGTATGGAACAGTAGAATTAATAAATTCAAATGGGATTGAATTTAAAGTTAATGGTCACAGAGTTAAACATTACATAGATAATCCAATGGAAGTTGAAGATGAAGTTAATCACAATTTCGATACCACGGCTAACTAAGTGTGGTAAAATTCGAGTCTTTAAAGGGTAATATGTATTTCTGTTAGAGTTAGATATTCTGTTTTCGTGTAGTTCTCGAGAATGGAATCCGAATGGTCTTTCCCTAGCAGACCCTAAAGAACTAGTCTTCTCTCCCCATTCTGAATTTTTATTTTTTTAGGTTTTACGAGATGAAGAATTCCTGTGAACTAAACCATGGTCTAATGCTACACGCTTTGATCACTAAACGTAATAATGACACACTCCCGAGTGACCTGGTATCAGTAATAAGAGCCAAATTGGACGGAGTAAGAAAAGAACTCAGGAACGAACATAATATGTTACTTTTTGGTAAAGGAAAATCAAAATCCGCAGCGAAAAGAAGAGCACGACACCTTGAAAGATGTCACAAATGCGGAAAATGGTCACACGAAGGAAAATGCTCGACGAATCAAACATATTCAAATACCGAATTTGTTACTTTATGCAGAGATGGACCGTTCATATGTTTCGAAGAAAAATTGTTGAATGCTCGAGGTTATGCCTATGTAGCTATGGAAAACCAATTAGTCTGACTATCTTATGAGTGGGCTAAAGCAGGTCACTGAGAATTCTATCTCACAGGTAAGTATGTACAGTTTTTATTTTTATTTTATTGCTTTTAACCTTTTGATAATAAACGCAAAATTGTTCGCTATAAAGTATTAAATTGATACTCAATAAAATTAGGTTTTGCGACCGAAATTATTGATATCATACAAAAATTTATTACATCACTGCGAAATTTACCGTTTATTCTTAAGGTATAAATATCTTTAATCAATCAACCCAAAATATTTCAGAAATTCGTCAGGAGTAAAACTAGGTAATATAGCCGAAATTACTTTACCGAAAAGAGGGGCGTATATTTTTGATAATATTTGATTAATTAAAGTGGGATAAAAGACCAAAAAGATTTTTATTTTTTATTTTTACTTTATTTTTAAAATTAATATATTAATATTAAATTATTATTATAAACTTTTTAAAATCAATATATTTAAGTTTGTAAATATTTGAAAAATTAATATGTTTAAAATAAGTTTGTATGTTTAAAAACAAAATTTTTAATATAAAGTTTGTATAATAATATGAATTTTTAATTTTATGCATTTTAAATTTAAGTTTGGTGTGAATTTAAAAACAAAAATTTACTTTATCTCGTTAAGTTAAAAATTAATTTGTAAAATTCGTCGTGAGTTGAAAATTAGGTCGTTGAACCGAAATTGCTCTACCCAAGGGAGGGACGAGAACCTTTATTATCATTATTTTTAATCTTATTGAATTAAAGTATGCCAAAAACATTTTAAAAAAAACCAAAAATCTATACTCTTAAAACCGCGCTTAAAAAATGACAAATTTTAAAATTTTGTCGAGGGACGGACTAGGACAACGATCCGAAACGCCTTCATCCTAAAAAGAAACAAAATTTTAATTTTTAATTAATTATATGTTTCATTAGTATAAGGTTTTTATAAAAAAAAAAAAAAAAGCAAAATGTTATTGTACCCGAACCCCATGCGATCGCATGAGATTTAGCCTTCAGATCCATGCGATCGCATGGAGCTGGATTTCAGGCCAGAAATAAAAACCCAGCGAGCTGTGCTCTGTATCACCACAACACACACACAAACACACGAACCTACTCCCAAATCACCTCTAAAATTCGCAATTTTTCACCATAATTCGTCAAATTTCTCGCTCTAATCATGAAATTGTTCAGAAGCTTTTCAAAGAAGGTAAAAATTTCACCCCTAAACCTCTTTAAATTTGATTTTTAGTGTTCTTGAGCTATATTTTTCCTAATTTGATTTTGTTAATTTTTATTGTAATTAGAGTTAAATTGTTAGTATATTATGCATGTATAACCTATATTGATGCTATTTAACATGATTTGAAGCCAAAAACTTTAAAATTTTTAGAAATCTAGGGTTTGTGTTCTTGAGCAATTTGGGACTTTTTGATATAAACAGGTTATGGCCGATTTTTATCATGAATTATTGCTAAATTAAGTAGTGTAACATGTTTAGGTAGCTAAATGATCCAAACTTTGATCATAAACATGATTTTTGAGAATTAAAGTGGACTTTTTAAGTACAAAATTCATGAACTTGATTAATTTGATATAATTGCCATTTGAAACTTGTTTAATTGCTAGTAATGACTATTTTGACATGTTATTTGAGTTAAATGCTTATGAACTTTGTATACATTTTCATATATGCTTATTTGAAAAGGTGTAGAATTGTTAAAATTGTGAAAATGTGTATAAGTTTAATTTTGATTTAACATGTTATTGTAATTGTGTTAATTTGTTATTTTGCTAACACTAATGCATATTTGGATGCACAAATTTTGTGTTTAATGTGTTTTGCAGAGATTTACAGATACTGATGGTGCAACATCATCATCCAGGCAACCTGCTCCAGAACCTGAACCAGAAATGCAATATGAACCTGAACCGGAACAACAACAGGAACCACAACAACAACCTGATCAACACGTACCTTATTATGATCCGCTACAATTTGTTGATGCCTTTATAGTATTTCCGATGCATTCACCAGTAGAATACCCAACGTTTCCTGAAAACACGTTGCATCCTAATCTAAGATTTGATAGAAGCTGGAGAGATTACCCAACATATAAAAGTAACAAATTCAAACTGATACCGAAAAATGTAGAAGTGCTAAGGGTAATCGATTGGGATCCTTTGGAAAGGGTCCAACTAGCTAACTCAGTTAGGGAGCATCTGATCCAAAGGTATGACAGCTCTTCTTTTCACGATTGGGAATGTTTATTCATCATTCGTAGACCTGTATATAAGGAATAGTGTATTGAGCTTTTGAGTACTATTTCGTTAAATGCGGATGTAGATAGATTAGATGATAGAAGTTTTCTTAGATTTATACTTGGTCGTAGGATGTACAGGATGTCCATGCTGGACATGGCCAGGGCTTTGCAGATATATACTCCTGGTGAATTACTACTACCCGATTGTATGAATTTGATTTATCCTGGTGAAAGGGTAGATAGGAATTTTGACGTGAACGCCGTCTGGAGGCGTATGTCAAACTATAATGTTTTTACACTGGGAGGAAAACACTCCTACTTACATATTAACAAAGCCGAGCTTCATATAATTCATAGATTTCTGGCTAACTCGATTACACAGAGAGGTCACAACAAGGAGAAAATGACCTTACATGATTCATTTTACCTAAAGTGTATTCGAGACCCAAGAAGCTTTGTTAATATCCCTTACTGTGTTGGTTTTAATTTTTCTAAGATGGTGGAAGGAATACAGGAACGGGGGATAATAGGAGGAGGTATTTTTGTTACTCTTATTGGAGAGTATTTAGGTATAGATAGGGACCAAGGGGGTTCATTTTTGGAATGTAGGGAACAGGTTGAGCCTTTAGGATTGAAGGTCTATCAGGGTGCTAAGGTATTAAAGAACAGACGCAACCAGGCAATACCCTATGAAGGTAGTCATCCTCAGGTAGAGAGAGTTTCAGATGAGGAAATGGAGGAAGCGGATGACATTAGGGATGTCATTAGGGAGGCTATGACTGACGTCTACCAGCGTGTAGATAAGGTAGATATGACAAACGGGGAGAGATTTAGTCGGATGGAGCAGTGGCAAGCCCGGAATGATTACGAGCATTCCAAGCAACGACAGCATGATAGATGGGACTATCATCAGCGACAGATTATGAGCCGGCTGTCACCTCAGGATCACTACGTTCCAACCCGACCCGCTTACTATCCTCCACACCAGCCCGAGATGAGACCACCATATACTCTCTACGACCCTAACCAGGCCTATCAGTACACCTATCACCAACCATGGAACCCGGACGACGACATGAACTGGAACCCCTATCCAGATTGACATAGTTCCAGTTGGTGATTTTTATGATTTTTATCTTTTTATTATTTTTAATTATTTATGTTTAAACACATTATATTTTGATACTTTTATGTAAGTTTAATATTGTTATTATGTTGTAATAATATTTCATATTTGATTTGAAAGTGGTATTTTAAGTTCCATTTCAAATTACCATGCATGTTATTATTTGTATGTATGTATATTGTCAATTGTACACAACAGGGTAAAACAGCGCATTTTCAAAGACTGGCATTAAGTTCAGCAAAAGCTACTAGTTTTGACGACAAAACGAATGTGATGTAACAACAAGACGGAATGAACAAATGATGTGCACCATTTATCATTCAACAAACAAACGCCAATATGTTTGGAAACTTTGGTAAAATTTAATCATTTTTCTACGCTAATCACCCTCAATAATTTAAATTGTTACTGATTTCTTGCAAATGAGGGCATTGCAAGATCTTAAGTGTGGGAATGGGTTAAATTCTTTCGGATTTTTAAAATTTTTAACTTATACACTTGGTTACCGTTAAAAATACTAGTAACGCATTAGTTGTATTAGAATCTAGTGCTCTCTGATAATAAAGAACAACCCTAGTCTTATATACTGACTACCCAATTCTAGTAAAATTTTTCAAAATTTTCAATTAAATGAATTCAAAATCATGTTTATACATATTTATGAACGATAAAACTAGGTGTTAACACCGAAATTATTGTTACCTCGGAAAGGACATAAATTGAGAAACAACCCAAAATGTTAGAATTCATTTAAAATAGAATAGAGGACAATAAAAAGGCAAAGAAAGGAAAATAAAAGCCAAGTGTCAGAAAATTTACCAAGTTATTTAAAACATATATCACATGTTTTTGTACAAATAATTGAAGAAACTTTTGTTTTGGACAAAATTAACCATTTTACTTGGTAAATTGATATATATTTGAAAGAAAGATGGATCTACACGATGAATCAATTCCATCATTAAAAGGAAGTAAAGTCTTCCGAAAAAGATACGCGCTTCTTGATTTAGGTCAGGAAGTTGTCGTCCAGACCAGCTGTAGGTTGACGAAAAATCTAGAAAATTCATCACTAAAATCAGCAGGAAATCCACGGACCTCAACATCAAACAGGGTTGCCAAGTGGTCAGACTTATCCTAACCATGAGAGGATTTGTCTCGTAAAATGGGGAGGACGCTGTGCAAATTAGCTTGATAAGACTAATGAATCAGGTCCCCAGAAAGGATAATCTCCTTAAAAGATCAAAAATCAGCTTTTAAGACTGATATTACTCAATCCTAGAGATTGACCTTAAAGATTGAGAATTGCAAACTCATGAAATTCGATGATATCTAAACTCGAGCTTGAACGAGAAAATATTTTGATCAAATTACAAACCGATTTGTTTTCTGAAAACCCATTTTTAATGCGTTCATTACCATTGAACGTAAAAACCTAGGAATTCAACTGGAATTCATTAGGTCACCTGAACCAAATCGGGTGTCAACCGTAAGAACGGTGATTGCATATCATGGTCGAAGACAGGACCTTGTGCCAGACCGAAAAATCATAAGGGTGAGCTTTACTATTGCTCCTACCAAGGATAGTAATTGCATCCGACACGTTATAGACCATAATTAAAAGCATGTCAGGGGACAATGCCTTAACAGTTGCTTGTTCAACGCTTTCCTTTACAACCAGACGGTAGTTTACCGAAAGGTAATATACGGAGCAAGTAAACTGGACGTGTTGCTTTCCCAATACAAGGTTAGCAAGTGGATGACACAAAACCATAAGTTTTGAGCTAAAATTTTCAAATCTAAACCCCACACAACCCACAAAAACATTTTGCACCACCGGTGAAGGGTTATTCCGGAAAACTTATCTAGGGTAAAAACTAGATTGAATTTTCAAAAGATCAAATGTTTTCATAAAGATCCAATTTCCTAAAGGATCTAAATTTTTATAGTCATGTGGGACTGTAAACCACATCATTACTACCATTGTTCATACCGCCGTATAGAAATCACTGATGTACAAAGTGTGAAGAATAAAGAAGTGATTCTAGTATTTTTATTTCAAGACTATATTGCTTGAGGACAAGCAAAGTCAAGTGTGGGAATATTTGATAATGCTAAAAACGAACATATATTTCATAGCATTATCTCTCAAGAAAGAGAAGCTTTTAGTTGTAATTGTTCTATTTACAAGTGATATTCGTTTAAATAATAAAAGGTGAAGACAAAAGACAGATTCGACGAATTGAAGACGCAAACGACTAAAAAGTACAAAGTACAATCAAAGTGGTTCAAATTATTGATGAGAAACGTCTCGAAATTACAAGAGTACAAGACGCAAAACGCAAAATACAAGATATTAAATTGTACGCAAAGACGTTCGAAAATCCGGAACCGGGACCAGAGTCAACTCTCAACGCTCGACGCAACGAACTAAAAATTACAAGTTAACTATGCACATGAATATAATATAATATTTAAATAATTCTTAAAATTATTTATATATTATATATTATATTTAAAACCGTCGGCAAAGCTAGGAAACAAATCATGTGAGCTGGAAAAAGTGGCCATGCGATCACATGGCCTGAAGGCCTAAATCCTATGCGATCGCATGGCAGTAGGTAGCAGGCCACCTCTATAAATTTCGCGTGTTTTGGCTCAGTTTTAGATATATCTTTCTCTCTATCTCACTCGTATAATATATATATATATATATATATATATATATATATATATATATATATATATATTATAATTTTAATTTTAATTATAAAATTCTAATAATAAGGGTATGCTAGCGAATGTTGTAAGGGTGTAAGTCGAAATTCTGTCCGTGTAACGCTACGCTATTTTTAATCATTGTAAGTTATGTTCAACCTTTTTAATTTAATGTCTCGTAGCTAAGTTATTATGCTTATTTAAGATGAAGTAATCATGATGTTGGGCTAAAATATTAAAATTGGGTAATTGGGCTTTGTACCATAATTGGGGTTTGGACAAAAGAACGACACTTGTGGAAATTAGACTATGGGCTATTAATGGGCTTTATATTTGTTTAATTAAATGATAGTTTGTTAATTTAATATAAAGATTTACAATTGGACGTACCTATAAATAACCATATACACTCGATCGGACACGATGGGGCGATATTTATAAATACTAATAATTGTTCATTTAACCGGACACGGGAATGGATTAATAGTTAATAGACTTATTAAAACAGGGGTGGATTATGTACAAGGACACTTGGCGTAATTGTTAACAAAGTATTAAAACCTTGGGTTACACGCAGTCGATATCCTGGTGTAATTATTAAACAAAGTATTAAGACCTTGTTACAGTTTAAGTCCCCAATTAGTTGGAATATTTGACTTCAGATATAAGGATAATTTGACGAGGACACTCGCACTTTATATTTATGACTGATGGACTTTTATGGACAAAAATCAGACGGACATATTAAATAATCCAGGACAAAGGACAATTAACCCATGGGAATAAACTAAAATCAACACGTCAAACATCATGATTACGGAAGTTTAAATAAGCATAATTCCTTTATTTTCATATTTAATTGCACTTTTAATTATCGCACTTTTATTTACTGTCATTTTATTTAATTGCACTTTTAATTATCCTACTTTTTAATTATCGCAATTTTATTTTATCGCACTTTTATTTATCACAATTTCATTATCGTCATTTACTTTACGCTTTAAAATTTAGTTATATTTATTTTTAATATTTTACATTAGGTTTTAACTGCGACTAAAGTTTTAAAATCGACAAATCGGTCATTAAACGGTAAAATCCCCCTTTTATAATAATAATATTACTTATATATATATATATATATATATATATATATATATATATATATATATATATATATATATTTGTATTTTTACAATTATAAGTTAAAACTAATATAGCGTTAAGCTTGGCTAAGATCCCTGTGGAACGAACCGGACTTACTAAAAACTACACTACTGTACGATTAGGTACACTGCCTATAAGTGTTGTAGCAAGGTTTAGGTATATCCATTCTATAAATAAATAAATATCTTGTGTAAAATTGTATCGTATTTAATAGTATTTTGTAGCAAAAATATAACTATTTTGTACCCCTTCGTTTTAACATCAAACATGTGTTTAGTTGATTTTAAAAGTCAAGTTAGAAGGATTAACTTTTGTTTGCGAACAAGTTTAGAATTAACTAAACTATGTTCTAGTGATTACAAGTTTAAACCTTCGAATAAGGTAGTTTTATATATATGAATCGAATGATGTTATGAACATCATTACTACCTCAGGTTTTGTAGATAAACCTACTGGAAATGAGAAAAATAGATCTAGCTTCAAAGGATCCTTGGATGGCTTGAAAGTTCTTGAAGCAAAATCATGACACGAACAAGTTCAAGTAAGATTTCCACTCAAAATAAGATTGTTAAAGTTATAGAAATTGAATCAAAGTTGGAATATGAGTATTACCTTATATTAGAAATATATCTTACTGTAAATAAGAAAGATTTCTTGAGGGTGGATGATCACTCAAAGTGGATTTGTAAGATTGGAAGTAAGCTAGCAAACTTGGAAGTGTTGTTGGTGTGTTCTTGAGTAGTTGTTTTATAACTTGGTTTATGTATGGATTTATGAACTAGATTGAGCTAGATTTTATTGAAGGTGATGAAGAACACTTAGAACAATAAGAGAGTAATTGAGACAGAGTAATTTGATTCAAGAAAATTGCAAAGTGAATGTGTTTGTGAGCTCCCATCTTCACGTGAACTTAGGCATCCCATATAGGCTCCATTAGTTTGTTGTTTTGTTAGATATTTCTTGCTAGATGTTAAATGATGGTTCCCACATGTGTTAGGTGACTCACAAGGGCTGCTAAGAGATGATCATTGAAGTGTATATACCAATAGTAAATATATTTAGAAGCTGGGTATTGTACGAGTACGAATACGGGTGCATACGAGTAGAATTGTTGATGAAAATGAATGAGTATGTAATTGTAAGCATTTTTGTTAAGTAGAAGTACTTTGATAAGTTTCTTGAAGTCTTTCAAAAGTGTATGAATACATATTAAAACACTACATGTATATACATTTTAACTGAGTCGTTAAGTCATCGTTAGTCGTTACATGTAAATGTTGTTTTGAAACCTTTAAGTTAATGATCGTGTTAAATGTTGTTAACTCATTGTTTATTATGTCTAATGAGATGTTAAATTATTACATTATCATGATATTATGATGTATTAATATATCTTAATATGATATATATACATTTAAATGTCGTTACAACGATAATCGTTACATATATGCCTCGTTTCGAAATCCTTAAGTTAGTAGTCTTGTTTTTGCATATGTAGTTCATTGTTAATATACTTAATGATATGTTTACTTATCATTTATAATGTTTATATATAGTGTATCAATATCTTAAAATGATTCATATGTAATTAGTAAGACGTTGTTATAACGATAATCGTTATATCTATCGTTTTCAAGTTTCTTAATTCAATAGTCTCATTTTTAAGTATATAACTTATTGTTAAAATACTTAATGAGGTACATACTTATCATAATATCATGTTAACTATATATATATATATATATATATATATATATATATATATATATATATATATATATATATATATATATATATATATATATATATATATATATATATCCATATATATGTCATCATATAGTTTTTACAAGTTTTAACGTTCGTGAATCGCCGGTCAACTTGGGTGGTCAATTGTCTATATAAAACCTATTTCAATTAATCAAGTCTTAACAGGTTTGATTGCTTAACATGTTGGAAACACTTAATCATGTAAATATCAATTTCATTTAATATATATAAACATGGAAAAGTTCGGGTCACTACAGTACCTACCCGTTAAATAAATTTCGTCCCGAAATTTTAAGCAGTTGGAGGTGTTGACGTATCTTCTGGAAATAAGTGCGGGTATTTCTTCTTCATCTGATCTTCTCATTCCCAGGTGAACTCAGGTCCTCTACGAGCATTCCATCGAACCTTAACAATTGGTATCTTGTTTTGCTTAAGTCTTTTAACCTCACTATCCATTATTTCGACGGGTTCTTCGATGAATTGAAGTTTTTCGTTGATTTGGATTTTGTTTAACGGAATAGTGAGATCTTCTTTAGCAAAACATTTCTTCAAATTCGAGACGTGGAAAGTGTTATGTACAGTCGCGAGTTGTTGAGGTAACTCAAGTCGGTAAGCTATTGGTCCGACACGATCAATAATCTTGAATGGTCCAATATACCTTAGATTTAATTTCCCTCGTTTACCAAATCGAACAACGCCTTTCCAAGGTGCAACTTTAAGCATGACCATCTCTCCAATTTCAAATTCTATATCTTTTCTTTTAATGTCAGCGTTGCTCTTTTGTCGACTTTGGGCGGTTTTCAACCGTTGTTGAATTTGGATGATCTTCTCGGTAGTTTCTTGTATTATCTCCGGGCCCGTAATCTGTCTATCCGCCACTTCACTCCAACAAATTGGAGACCTGAACTTTCTACCATAAAGTGCTTCAAACGGTGCCATCTCAATGCTTGAATGGTAGCTGTTGTTGTAGGAAAAAATTCTGCTAACGGAAGGTGTCGATCCCAACTGTTTCCGAAATCAATAACACATTCTCGTAGCATGTCTTCAAGCGTTTGTATCGTCCTTTCGCTCTGCCCATCAGTTTGTGGGATATGCAGTACTCATGTCTAGACGAGTTCCTAATGCTTGCTGTAATGTCTGCCAGAATCATGAAATAAATTTGCCATCCCTATCAGAGATAATAGAGATTAGTATTCCATGTCTGGAGATGACTTCTTTCAAATACAGTCGTGCTAACTTCTCCATCTTGTCATCTTCTCTTATTGGCAGGAAGTGTGCTGATTTGGTGAGACGATCAACTATTACCCAAATAGTATCAAAACCACTTGCAGTCCTTGGCAATTTAGTGATGAAATCCATGGTAATGTTTTCCCATTTCCATTCTGGGATTTCCGGTTGTTGAAGTAGACCTGATGGTTTCTGATGCTCCGCTTTGATCTTAGAACACGTCAAACATTCTCCTACGTATTTAGCAACATCAGCTTTCATACCCGGTCACCAAAAATGTTTCTTGAGATCTTTGTACATCTTCCCCGTTTCAGGATGTATTGAGTATCTGGTTTTATGAGCTTCTCTAAGTACCATTTCTCTCATATCTCCAAATTTTGGTACCCAAATCCTTTCAGCCCTATACCGGGTTCTGTCTTCCCGAATATTAAGATGTTTCTCCGATCCTTTGGGTATTTCATCCTTTAAATTTCCCTCTATTAAAACTCCTTATTGTGCCTCCTTTATTTGAGTAGTAAGGTTAGTGTGAATCATTATATTCATAGCTTTTACTCGAATGGGTTCTCTGTCCTTTCTGCTCAAGGTGTTGGCTACCACATTTGCCTTCTCCGGGTGGTAACGAATCTCAAAGTTGTAATCATTTAACAATTCAATCCACCTGCGCTGCCTCATGTTCAGTTGTTTCTGATTAAATATGTGTTGAAGACTTTTGTGGTTGGTATATATAATACTTTTGACCCCATATAAGTAGTGCCTCCAAGTCTTTAATGCAAAAACAACCGCGCCTAATTCCAAATCATGCATCGTATAATTCTGCTCGTGAATCTTCAATTGTCTAGACGCATAAGCAATTACCTTCGTTCGTTGCATTAATACACAACCGAGACCTTGCTTTGAGGCGTCACAATATATTACAAAATCATCATTCCCTTCAGGTAATGACAATATAGGTGCCGTAGTTAACTTTTTCTTTAACAATTGAAACGTTTTCTCTTGTTCATCCTTCCATTCAAATTTCCTCCCTTTATGCGTTAAGGCAGTCAAGGGTTTTGCTATTCTGGAAAAGTCTTGGATGAACCTTCTGTAGTAACCAGCTAGTCCTAAAAATTGGCGTATATGCTTCGGAGTTTTCGGGGTTTTCCACTTTTCAACAGTTTCAATCTTTGTTGGATCCACCTGAATACCTTCTTTGTTCACTATGTGACCGAGGAATTGAAGTTCTTCCAACCAAAATGCACACTTTGAAAACTTAGCGTACAGTTTTTCTTTCCTTAACAACTCTAGCACTTTTCTCAAATGTTCTTCGTGCTCTTGGTCATTCTTTGAGTAAATAAGTATGTCATCGATGAAAACAATGACAAACTTGTCAAGTTATGGTCCACACACTTAGTTCATGAGGTCCATGAATATAGCTGGTGCATTAGTCAACCCAAACGGCATAACCATAAAATCGTAATGACCGTAACGCGTCCTAAAAGCAGTCTTTAGAATATCATCATCCTTCACCCGCATTTGATGATACCCAGAACGTAAATCAATCTTCAAATAAACTGACGAGCCTTGAGTTGATCAAATAAGTCGTCGATTCTCGGTAGTGGGTAGCGGTTTTTGATGGTAAGTTTGTTTAATTCTCGGTAGTCGATACACAACCTAAATGTACCATCCTTCTTCTTGACAAACAAAACAGGAGCTCCCCACGGTGATGTGCTTGGTCGAATGAAACCACGCTCTAAAAGTTCCTGTAACTGACTTTGTAATTCTTTCATTTCGCTGGGTGCGAGTCTGTATGGAGCACAAGTTATTGGTACAACTCCTGGTACAAGGTCTATTTGAAATTCAACGGATCGATGTGGGGGTAATCCCGGTAATTCTTTCGGAAATACATCGGGAAATTTTTTTGCGATGGGAACATCACTGATGTTCTTTTCTTCAGATTTAACTCCCTCGATGTGTGCTAGAATGACGTAACAACCTTTTCTTATTAGTTTTTGCGCCTTCATACTACTAATAAGATTTAATTTTGCGTTATTATTTTCTCCGTACACCATTAAAGGTTTTCCTTTTTCACGCACAATGCGAATCGCATTTTTGTAACAAACGACCTCTGCTCTCACCTTTTTCAACCAGTCCATGCCAATTATTACATCAAAACTCCCTAACTCGACTGGTACTAAATCAATTTTAAACGTTTCATCCCCCAGTTTAATTTCTCTATCCCGACATATATTATCTGCTGAAATTAATTTACCGTTTGCTAATTCGAGTAAAAATTTACTATCCAAAGGCGTCAATGGGCAACTTAATTTAGCACAAAAATATCTACTCATATAGCTTCTATCCGCACCCGAATCAAATAAAACATAAGCAGATTTATCGTCAATAAGAAACGTACCCGTAACAAGCTCCGGGTCTTCCTGTGCTTCTGCCGCATTAATATTTAAAATTCTTTCGCGGCCCTGCTCATTAGTATTCCCTTGTTTCTGGCAATTTCTAATAAGGTGGCTTGATTTTCCACATTTATAACAAACAGCGTTGGTATTACTTGCTCCGGCGCTATTTGTTCCGGCATTACTTGTTCTGACACTGTTTGTTCCTTTAGTTCTGTAAAACCTTGGTCCGTAAAACTCGCACTTTGTCGCGCTATGACCTTTTCTTTTACACCTGTTGCAAAATGTCGTGCAAAACCCCGGGTGATTTTCTTCACACCTATGACATGGCTGATTTTGGTTTTTGTTGCCGTTGTTGTTATTGAGGTTGTTGTTGGGATTGTTATTGTTGTTGAAACAGTTGTTGTAGTTGTTGTTGTTGTTGTTGGGACGTTTGTTGTAGTTATTGTTAGGATTGCGGTTATTGCTGCGATTGTTGTTGCGGTTGTTGGGATATATGTTGCGATTGTGGTTGTAATTGTTATTGTTGTTGTACTGGTGATTCTTGTCACCGTGTTCCTCCCACTTCCTCTTGAGTTGTTTCGTGTTGGCTTCTTCAGCTGACTGCTTTTTAATTCTTCCCTCAATCTGATTTATGAGTTTATGAGCCATTCGACTTGCCTTTTATATGGAAGCGGGCTCGTGTGAACTCACATCTTCTTGAATCCTTACTGGTAATCCTTTTATAAACGCGTCGATCTTCTCTTCTTCATCTTCGAACGTTCCTGGACACAATAGGCACAATTCTGTGAATTGTCGTTCATATGTGGTAATGTCGAACCCTTGTGTTCGTAACTCTCTAAGCTCTACCTTGAGCTTATTGACTTCGTTTCTAGGACGGTACTGCTCGTTCATCAATTGCTTGAATGCCGACCAAGGTAGTGCGTAAGCAGCATTTGTCCTACCTGTTCAAGATAGGTGTTCCACCACGTTAACGCAGTACCTGTGAAGGTATGCGTAGCGTACTTAACTTTGTCCTCTTCAGTACACTTACTTATGGCAAACACCGATTCGACCTTCTCGGTCCACCGATTCAATCCAATTGGTCCTTCAGTTCCATCAAATTCCAAAGGTTTGCAGGCAGTGAATTCTTTGTAGGAGCATCCTACACGATTTCTTGTGAAATTAGTTCCACTGCTAGATCCAGAGTTATTGTTATTTTGCAACGCAGCCTGTACTGCGGATATGTTTCTGCACGGAAAACACGGAAGTCTTCCTCGCTCATGTTCAAATTCTGACGAGTCGTCGGTGCCATTTCCTTCAAAAATAGCCCAAAAGAATTAAGTTAATCATATAGAATTTTAAGAGTAGTCAATAGTATTTCGTAGCATAGTATGAACTCATTTATAAAAGCTTTTTCTTCATATTAGCGTTTTATAATTTTAATTTGGGTAGTACCTACCAGTTAAGTTTATACTTAGTAGCTAATATACAATTCAGCTACTACAATTCTATATGAAAAAACTGATTATAATAAAATTTCGCGTTCAAATTTTATACAATATTTTACAAACTTACAATGCCACTATTATACATATAGGATGAAATATAGCACATAATAACTTTGCTACTCGGCAGCTATAAAGGCAATTCTAGTTAATACGCAAGTTGTTCAGCAAAAGAAATAAAGACACGTAATTCATAAGTCCAGAAACAAGTCATGCATTCCGGTTTTACTAAGACGACTTCCCATCCTTGGTCTTGTGGAAAGTAACCGTTATGACCATTGGCTAGGCAGCATGTAGTAATGTCGTCAAAAGGACGAGGGATTCGTAATGTCCAACAGCCCCGTAATAATCTAAAAACCTTGTTTCTCAACCCAACTACTGAATCCGTCACTTGTGGGAAGGTTTTATTTAAAAGTTGTAATCTGATATTCTTCTTCTCACTTTAGTAAGAAGCGAACATCACTAACCTGTAAGTATAACATGCTTCTTTATGTTGTATGTTAGAAGCTCTTTCTAACTCATGAATTCCTATGTTGGGATATGTTGAGTTAAAATAGGTTCTTAACCCGTAGCGTAAAATTGCATTTGGGTTCTCCGCATTTAACGCTTTAAAGAAAACACGGCGTAACTTATGGTCTCCCCAATGTGATATACCCCACCTATCAAAGGAAAGCCTTTTATAAACTAAGGCATTTCTGGAAAGTCTTTCAAATGTTTGACAAGTTAATTTTGCCATAACTAAATGTGTTGATGAATTCTGACCGACTCTAGACAAGATTTCCTCAATCATATCCTCTGGTAGGTCTTCTAAAATATTCGGTTGTCTACCCTTAACGTCCATTTTTTTATACTGTAAAATAGACAAGGATTAGATTCGTAAAAGATAATTAACAAACAATGTAAGAAATTTTTACATAGAATATAAAAGTACAAGCACACTACAATACATATAATACACAACATGATTACAACCCTCTAATCTGAATCACTGGTTTCTTCTTCTTTGGACTTGGTTTGTTTTCCTAATTTTCTAGGGATATATGGTGTTCCTCTAATACGAGCCATCGTTTTCCACAATGGTTTAGAAAAACCTGGTGGTTTAGAGGTTCCCGAGTTATTGTTACAATTTAGGAAATACGGATGTTGCCGATACATATAAAGTTCATCGGGGTTGAAATCAGGTTTCTCTATTTTTATACCTTTTCCCTTATTATTTTCTTTTGCTTTATTAAATTGGGTCGAGGTGATTTCTATAACATCATCAGAATCCTCATCGGGATCCGATTCATCGAAAAATTGGTATTCTTCCCAATATTTTGCTTCCTCGGCGGAAACACCATTGACCATTTTTAACTTTGGTCCGTTGGTTGAGGATTTTCTTTTATTTAATTCGATTTACTGTAGGTATCAATATTTCTTCCTCCGGAACCTCTTCTTCTTCCGGTTCCTCCTCTTCCAGTTCCTCCTCTTCTGGTTCCTCCTCTTCCAGTTCCTCCTCTTCCGGTTCCTCTTCGGGAATTTGTGAATCTTCCCAAAATATATTCGACTCTTCATTATTATTAGGTGATTCGATGGGATTTGTACTAGAGGTAGACATCTATCACACAATATCAAACACGTTAAGAGATTAATATATCACATAATATTTACATGTTAATAATATATAGTTTCCAACAAAAAATGTTAACCAATCGTTTTTGAAGAAAAACACGGTCGAAGTCCAGACTCACTAATGCATCCTAACAAACTCGGTAAGACACACTAATTCAAAAATTCTGGTTCTCTAAGACCAACGCTCGGATACCAACTGAAATGTCCCGTTCATATTGATTATAAACGTTCCATATTAATTGATTTCGTTGCGAGGTTTTGACCTCTATATGAGACGTTTTTCAAAGACTGCATTCATTTTTAAAACAAACCATAACCTTTATTTTATCGACAAGGTTAAAAAGACACCACCTAGATTATCCAGAAATGATAATCTAAAAATATCACACTTACACACTACCACTACATATTGGTTTACAATATTAATATGTTACAACAAAATAAATCTCGAATGCAGTTTTAAACAATATTATACAAGCTTGTTGACACCAAATCTTGTCCATATATTAGCATGCAAAAGCGGAAGCTCTTAATAATCACCTGAGAATAAACATGCTTTAAACGTCAACAAAAATGTTGGTGAGTTATGTAGTGACCCGAACTTTTCCATGTTTATATATATTAATTGAGATTGATATTTACATGATTAAATGTTTCCAACATGTTAAGCAATCAAACTTGTTAAGACTTGATTAATTGAAATATGTTTCATATAGACAATTGACCACCCAAGTTGACCGGCGATTCACGAACGTTAAAACTTGTAAAAATGACATGACGATATATATATGGATATAAATATGGTTAACATGAGATTATGATAAGTAAGTATCTCCATAAGTATATTAACAATGAGTTATATACATATAAACAAGACTACTAACTTAAGGATTTCGAAACGAGACATATATGTAACGATTATCGTTGTAACGACATTTAAATGTATATATATCATATTAAGATATATTAATATATCATAATATCATGATAATATAATAATTTAACATCTCATTAGATATAATAAACAATGGGTTAACAACATTAATTGAGATCGTTAACTTAAAGGTTTCAAAACAACACTTACATGTAACAACTAACGATGACTTAACGACTCAGTTAAAATGTATATACATGTAGTGTATTTAGATGTATTAAAATACTTTTGGAAGACTTCAAGACATATATCAAAACACTCATACTTAACGAAAATGGTTACAGTTACTTTTCCATTCTTTTCTTTCATCAAGAATTCTAGTCGTATTCTTACCCGTATTATACACAGCTTCAAAACGTACTTACTATGAGTATATACCAATAGGAACTAGCATGGGATTCCACTATTGATTATGTCATGTATGACTAATCAATTTTAACTTCTACCATGAGCTAGTCAACTAACTAGAACTCCTTTTAACCCCACTCACCACTCACCAATTACCATTCATCATTCACTCCATTTCACTTCCAATTCTCTTTCTAATTCTCTCTCAACACACACACACTATTATGAACGTATTTTTCCAGTAGTTAATCATCATCTTCATCAAAAATCACTTCAAGAATCAAGCTATAATCATCATAGGAAGAACACTTCAAGAACACTTCAAAAATCCCTTCAAGTTTACTAATTTACTTCCAAGCTTTCTAATCCATTCCAAGTAATCATATAAGATCAAGAAACCTTTGTTATATACAGTAGTTTATCTTTCTTATTCAAGGTAATATTCATATTCAAACTTTGATTCAATTTCTATAACTATAAACTATCTTAATTCGAGTAAAAATCTTACTTGAACTTGTTTTTGTGTCATGATCCTACTTCAAGAACTTTCAAGCCATCCAAGATCCTTTGAAGCTAGATCATTTCTTGTCACTTCCAGTAGGTTTACCTACTAAACTTGAGGTAGTAATGATGTTCATAACATCATTCGATTCATATATATAAAACTATCTTATTCGAAGGTTTAAACTCGTAATCACTAGAACATAGTTTAGTTAATTCTAAACTTGTTCGCAAACAAAAGTTAATCCTTCTAACTTGACTTTTAAAATTAACTACACACATGTTCTATATCTATATGATATGCTAACTTAATGATTTAAAACCTGAAAACACGAAAAACACCGTAAAACCGGATTTACGCCGTCGTAGTAACACCGCGGGCTGTTTTGGGTTAGTTAATTAAAAACTATGATAAACTTTGATTTAAAAGTTGTTATTCTGAGAAAATGATTTTTATTATGAACATGACACTATATCCAAAAATTATGGTTAAACTCAAAGTGGAAGTATGTTTTCTAAAATGGTCATCTAGACGTCGTTCTTTCGACTGAAATGACTACCTTTACAAAAAAGACTTGTAACTTATTTTTTCGACTATAAACCTATACTTTTTCTGTTTAGATTCATAAAATAGAGTTCAATATGAAACCATAGCAATTTGATTCACTCAAAACGGATTTAAAATGAAGAAGTTATGGGTAAAACAAGATTGGATAATTTTTCTCATTTTAGCTACGTGAAAATTGGTAACAAATCTATTCCAACCATAACTTAATCAACTTGTATTGTATATTATGTAATCTTGAGATACCATAGACATGTATACAATGTTTCGACCTATCATGTCGACACATCTATATATATTTCGGAACAACCATAGACACTCTATATGTGAATGTTGGAGTTAGCTATACAGGGTTGAGGTTGATTCCAAAATATATATAGTTTGAGTTGTGATCAATACTGAGATACGTATACACTGGGTCGTGGATTGATTCAAGATAATATTTATCGATTTATTGTGGACAACTAGTTGTAGGTTACTAACGAGGACAGCTGACTTAATAAACCTAAAACATCAAAATATATTAAAAGTGTTGTAAATATATTTTAAACATACTTTGATATATATGTATATATTGTTATAGGTTCGTGAATCAACCAGTGGCCAAGTCTTACTTCCCGACGAAGTAAAAATCTGTGAAAGTGAGTTATAGTCCCACTTTTAAAATCTAATATTTTTGGGATGAGAATACATGCAGGTTTTATAAATGATTTACAAAATAGACACAAGTACGTGAAACTACATTCTATGGTTGAATTATCGAAATCGAATATGCCCCTTTTTATTAAGTCTGGTAATCTAAGAATTTGGGAACAGACACCCTAATTGACGCGAATCCTAAAGATAGATCTATTGGGCCTAACAAACCCCATCCAATGTACCGGATGCTTTAGTACTTTGAAATTTATATCATATCCGAAGGGTGTCCCGGAATGATGGGGATATTCTTATATATATGCATCTTGTTAATGTCGGTTACCAGGTGTTCACCATATGAATAATTTTTATCTCTATGTATGGGATGTGTATTGAAATATGAAATCTTGTGGTCTATTGTTACGATTTGATACATATAGGTTAAACCTATAACTCACCAACATTTTTGTTGACGTTTAAAGCATGTTTATTCTCAGGTGAATACTAAGAGCTTCCGCTGTTGCATACTAAAATAAGGACAAGATTTGGAGTCCGTGTTTGTATGATATTGTGTAAAAACTGCATTCAAGAAACTGATTTCGATGTAACATATTTGTATTGTAAACCATTATGTAATGGTCGTGTGTAAACAGGATATTTTAGATTATCATTATTTGATAATCTATGTAAAGCTTTTTAAACCTTTATTTATGAAATAAAGGTTATGGTTTGTTTTAAAAATGAATGCAGTCTTTGAAAAACGTCTCATATAGAGGTCAAAACCTCGCAACGAAATCAATTAATATGGAACGTTTTTAATCAATAAGAACGGGACATTTCAGTTGGTATCCGAGCGTTGGTCTTAGAGAACCAGAAAATTTGCATTAGTGTGTCTTATCGAGTTTGTTAGGATGCATTAGTGAGTCTGGACTTCGACCGTGTTTTCTTTAAAAATGATTGCTTAACATTTTTGTTGGAAACTATATATTTTTAACATATGAATATTATGTGATATATTAATCTCTTAACGTGTTTGATATTATGTGATAGATGTCTACCTCTAGAACAAGTCCCATTGACTCACCTAATAATAATGAAGAGTCAAATGTAAATTGGAATGATTCGTGGACTGATTCACAAGTTCCCGAAGAGGAACCGGAAGAAGAGTCGGAACCGGAAGAAGAGTCGGAACCGGAAGAAGAATCGGAACCGGAAGAAGAAATAGAACCGGTGGGGGAAATAATAAAACGGTTAAGTAAAAGAGAATCCTCAACCAACCGACCAAGGTTAATTATGGTCAATGGTGTTTCCGCCAAGGAAGCAAAATATTGGGAGGATTACCAATTCTCCGATGAATCGGATTCCGACGAGAATTCCGATGATGTTATAGAAATTACCCCAACTGAATTTAAAAAGGCAAAAGAAAATAATAAGGGAAAAGGCATAAAAATAGAGAAATCTAATTCCAACCCCGATGAACTTTATATGTATCGTCAACCCCCGAAGTCCTTAAGTTGTAACAATGACCCGGGAACCTCTAAACCACCAGGTTTTTCTAAACCAATGTGAACAACGACGGCTCGTATTAGGGGAACATCATATATCCCTAGAAACTTGGCAAAACGAACCAAAACCGAACAAGAAGAAACGAGCGAGTCGGAATAAGATAGTTGTATTCGTGTGGTGTAATATATGTAATATAGTGTGCTTATGCTTTATGATATATGTAAAAATTGCTTGTATTAATAAGTATTTTTTTTATGAAACTAACTCTTGTCTATTTTACAGTATAAAAACACAAAATGGATAGACAACCCAATATTTTAAGAGACCTACCCGGAGACATGATTGATGAAATCTTGTCTAGAGTCGGTCAGAATTCCTTGGCACAACTATTTAAGACGAGATCAGTTTGTAAGACATTCGAAGAACATTCCAAGAATGCCTTGGTTTATAAAAGGCTTTCGCTCGAAAGATGGGGGATATCACATTGGGAAATCCATAAGTTACGATGTGTTTACTTTGACGCATATATTGCGGGGAACCCAAATGCTATTTTACGCAACGGGTTAAGAAATTATTTTGACTCAGTATATCCGAATATAGGACTTCGTGATTTAGAAAAAGCGGCTAACATGCAACATAAAGAAGCATGTTATGCTTACGGGTTAGTAATGTTCGCTTCTCACCAAAGTGAGAACAAGAACATCGGGCTACAACTATTAAACAAAACGTTCCCACAAGTGACGGAGTCAGTAATTGGGGTAAGAAATGAGGTTTTTAGGTTATTACGAGACTGTTGGTCATTACGTAACCCTCGTCCCTTTGACGATGTTACAACACGCTGTCTTATCAACGGCCATAACGGTTATGTTCCACAAGACCAAGGATGGGAAGTAGTCCCAGTAAAACCAGAATGCATGACTTGTTTCTGGACGTACGAATTACGTGTCTTTAATGCCTTTGCTGAACGACTTGTGTACTAGCTAGAATTATCTTCACAACTATCTTGTATCAAAGTTATTGTGTGCTATATTTCATGCTTTATGTAAAATAAGCGGTATTGTAAGTTTGTAAAATATTGTATAAAAGTTTGAACGCGAAATATTATTACAATCAGTTTTTCATATAGAATTGTAGTAGTTGAATTGTATATTAGCTACTAAGTATGAACTTAACGGGTAGGTACTATCCGAATTTAAACTTATAAAACGCTAATATGAAGAAAAAGCTTTTATAAATGAGTTCATATTATGCTACGAAATACTATTAACTACTCTTAATATTCTGTATGATTAACTTGTTCCATTTGACTATTTTGAAGGAAATGGCACCGACTACTCGACACACCGTGAATATGAATGAAGAGGAATTCCGTACTTTTCTAGCTTCAAACATAGCCGCAGTACTGGCTGCGCTACATACCAACAATAACCTTAGATCTGGCAGTACAGGAAATCGTGTAGGATGCACCTACAAAGAATTCACTGCCTGCAAACCTTTGGAATTTGATGGAACTGAAGGACCGATCGGATTGAAACGGTGGACCGAGAAGGTCGAATCGGTGTTTGCCATAAGTAAGTGTACTGAAGAGGACAAAGTGAAGTACGCTACGCATACCTTCACAGGTTCTGCGTTAACATGGTGGAATACCTATCTAGAGCAAGTGGGACAAGATGATGCGTACGCACTACCGTGGTCAGCATTCAAGCACTTGATGAACGAGAAGTACCGTCCCAGAACCGAGGTCAATAAGCTCAAGACAGAACTTAGAGGGTTACGAACCCAAGGATTTGATATTACCACGATTCACAGAATTGTGCCTATTGTGTCCGGGAGCATTCGAAGATGAGGAAGAGAAGATCGACGCGTTTGTGAAAGGATTACCGGAAAGAATCCAAGAAGATATAAGTTCACACGAGCCCGCCTCCATACAACAGGCATGTAGAATGGCTCACAAACTAGTGAACCAGATTGAAAAAAGAATTAAAGAACAGACTGCTGAAGAGGCCAATGTGAAGCAAGTCAAAAGAAAGTGGGAGGAAAACGGTGATAAGAATCACCAATACAACAACAACAGCAATTACAACAATAATCGCAACAATTATCCCAACAATCGCAACATCAATCGCAACTACAACAAACGGCCCAACAACAACAACAACAACAACAACAATAGTAACTACAACAATCATCCCAACAACAATAATAACTGCAACAACAACAACAACAACAATCAGAAGCAGCTATGCTAAAGGTGTGAAAAGTATCACTCGGGGTTCTGCACCAAATTTTGCAACAAGTGTAAAAGAAATGGTCATAGCGCGGTGAAGTGTGAGGTTTACGGACCAGGGGTTAATAGAACGAAAGGAACAAATGGTGTCGGAACGAGTAATGGCGGAGCAAGTAGTGTCGGAGCAAGTTATGCCAATGTAGTTTGTTATAAATGTGGAAAACCGGGCCACATTATTAGAAATTGCCCGAACCAGGAGAACACGAATGGACAAGGTCGCGGAAGAGTTTTCAATATTAATGCGGCAGAGGCACAGGAAGACCCGAAGCTTGTTACGGGTACGTTTCTTATTGACAATAAATCTGCTTACGTTTTATTTGATTCGGGTGCGGATAGAAGCTATATGAGTAGAGATTTTTGTGCTAAATTAAATTGTCCATTGACGCCTTTGGATAGTAAATTTTTACTCGAATTAGCATTTGGTAAATTAATTTCAGCAAATAATATATGTCGGAATCGAGAAATTAAACTGGTTAGCGAAACATTTAAGATTGATTTGATACCAGTAGAGTTAGGGAGTTTTGATGTTATAATCGGTATGGACTGGTTGAAAGAAGTGAAAGCATAGATCGTTTGTTACAAAAATGCAATTCGCATTATACGAGAAAAAGGAAAACCCTTAATGGTGTACGGAGAAAAGGGCAACACGAAGCTACATATTATTAGTAATTTGAAGGCACAAAAACTAATAAGAAAAGGTTGCTATGCTGTTCTAGCACATGTCGAGAAAGTACAAACTGAAGAAAAGAGCATCAATGATGTTCCCATTGCAAAAGAATTTCCCGATGTATTTCCGAAAGAATTACCGGGATTACCCCCACAGCGATCCGTTGAATTTCAAATAGATCTTGTACCAGGAGCTGCACCAATAGCTCGTGCTCCTTACAGACTCTCACCCAGCGAGATGAAAGGACTGCAAAGCCAATTACAAGAACTTTTAGAGCGTGGTTTCATTCGACCAAGCACATCATCGTGGGGTGCTCCTGTTTTGTTTGTCAAGAAGAAAGATGGTACATTCAGGTTGTGTATCGACTACCGAGAGTTGAACAAACTTACCATCAAGAACCGCTACCCACTACCGAGAATCGACGACTTATTTGATCAACTACAAGGCTCGTCTGTTTATTCAAAGATTGACTTACGTTCCGGGTATCATCAAATGCGGGTGAAAGAAGATGATATTCCAAAGACTGCTTTCAGAACACGTTACGGTCATTACGAGTTTATGGTCATGCCGTTTGGTTTAACTAATGCACCAGCTGTGTTCATGGTCCTTATGAACCGAGTGTGTGGACCATACCTTGACAAGTTTGTCATTGTTTTCATTGATGACATACTTATTTACTCAAAGAATGACCAAGAACATGGTGAACATTTGAGAAAGGTGTTAGAAGTATTGAGGAAGGAAGAATTGTACGCTAAGTTTTCAAAGTGTGCATTTTTGGTTGGAAGAAGTTCAATTCCTCGGTCACATAGTGAACAAAGAAGGTATTAAGGTGGATCTGGCAAAGATAGAAACTGTTAAAAAGTGGGAAACCCCGAAAACTCCAAAACACATACGCCAGTTTTTAGGACTAGCTGGTTACTACAGAAGGTTCATCCAAGACTTTTCCAGAATAGCAAAACCCTTGACTGCATTAACGCATAAAGGGAAGAAATTTGAATGGAATGATGAACAAGAGAAAGCGTTTCAGTTATTGAAGAAAAAGCTAACTACGGCACCTATATTGTCATTGCCTGAAGGGAATGATGATTTTGTGATTTATTGTGACGCATCAAAGCAAGGTTTCGGTTGTGTATTAATGCAACGAACGAAGGTGATTGCTTATGCGTCTAGACAATTGAAGATTCACGAACAAAATTATACGACGCATGATTTGGAATTAGGCGCGGTTGTTTTTGCATTAAAGACTTGGAGGCACTACTTATATGGGGTCAAAAGTATTATATATACCGACCACAAAAGTCTTCAACACATATTTAATCAGAAACAACTGAATATGAGGCAGCGTAGGTGGATTGAATTATTGAATGATTACGACTTTGAGATTCGTTACCACCCGGGGAAGGCAAATGTGGTAGCCGATGCCTTGAGCAGGAAGGAGAGAGAACCCATTCGAGTAAAATCTATGAATATAATGATTCATAATAACCTTACTACTCAAATAAAGGAGGCGCAACAAGGAGTTTTAAAAGAGGGAAATTTAAAGGATGAAATACCCAAAGGATCGGAGAAACATCTTAATATTCGGGAAGACGGAACCCGGTATAGGGCTGAAAGGATTTGGGTACCAAAATTTGAAGATATGAGAGAAATGGTACTTAGAGAAGCTCATAAAACCAGATACTCAATACATCCTGGAACGGGGAAGATGTACAAGGATCTCAGGAAATATTTTTGGTGACCGGGTATGAAAGCCGATGTTGCTAAATACGTAGGAGAATGTTTGACGTGTTCTAAGGTCAAAGCTGAGCATCAAAAACCATCAGGTCTACTTCAACAACCCGAAATCCCGGAATGGAAATGGGAAAACATTACCATGGATTTCATCACTAAATTGCCAAGGACTGCAAGTAGTTTTGATACTATTTGGGTAATAGTTGATCGTCTCACCAAATCAGCACATTTCCTGCCAATAAGAGAAGATGATAAGATGGAGAAGTTAGCACGACTGTATTTGAAGGAAGTCGTCTCCAGACATGGAATACCAATCTCTATTATCTCAGATAGGGATGGCAGATTTATTTCAAGATTCTGGCAGACGTTACAGCAAGCATTATGAACTCGTCTAGACATGAGTACTGCCTATCATCCACAAACTGATGGGCATAGCGAAAGGACGATACAAACGCTTGAAGACATGCTACAAGCATGTGTTATTGATTTCGAAAATAGTTGGGATCGACATCTACCATTAGCAGAATTTTCCTACAACAACAGCTACCATTCAAGCATTGAGATGGCGCCATTTGAAGCACTTTATGGTAGAAAATGCAGGTCTTCGATTTGTTGGAGTGAAGTGGGGGATAGACAGATTACGGGTCCGGAGATTATACAAGAAACTACCGAGAAGATCATCCAAATTCAACAACGGTTGAAAACCGCCCAAAGTCGACAAAAGAGTTATGCTGACATTAAAAGAAAAGATATAGAATTTGAAATTGGAGAGATGGTCATGCTTAAAGTTGCACCTTGGAAAGGCGTTGTTCGATTTGGTAAACGAGGGAAATTAAATCCAAGGTATATTGGACCATTCAAGATTATTGATCGTGTCGGACCAGTAGCTTACCGACTTGAGTTACCTCAACAACTCGCGGCTGTACATAACACTTTCCACGTCTCGAATTTGAAGAAATGTTTTACTAAAGAAGATCTCACTATTCCGTTAGATGAAATCCAAATCAACGAAAAACTCCAATTCATCGAAGAACCCGTCAAAATAATGGATCATGAGGTTAAAAGACTTAAGCAAAACAAGATACCAATTGTTAAGGTTCGATGGAATGCTCGTAGAGGACCCGAGTTCACCTGGGAGCGTGAAGATCAGATGAAGAAGAAATACCCGCATCTATTTCCAGAAGATTCGTCAACACCTTCAACAGCTTAAAATTTCAGGACGAAATTTATTTAACGGGTAGGTACTGTAGTGACCCGAACTTTTCCATGTTTATATATATTAATTGAGATTGATATTTACATGATTAAATGTTTCCAACATGTTAAGCAATCAAACTTGTTAAGACTTGATTAATTGAAATATGTTTCATATAGACAATTGACCACCCAAGTTGACCGGCGATTCACGAACGTTAAAACTTGTAAAAACGACATGACGATATATATATATATATATATATATGGATATACATATGGTTAACATGAGATTATGATAAGTAAGTATCTCCATAAGTATATTAACAATGAGTTATATACATATAAACAAGACTACTAACTTAAGGATTTCGAAACGAGACATATATGTAACGATTATCGTTGTAACGACATTTAAATGTATATATATCATATTAAGATATATTAATATATCATAATATCATGATAATATAATAATTTAACATCTCATTAGATATAATAAACAATGTGTTAACAACATTAATTGAGATCGTTAACTTAAAGGTTTCAAAACAACACTTACATGTAACGACTAACGATGACTTAACGACTCAGTTAAAATGTATATACATGTAGTGTATTTAGATGTATTAAAATACTTTTGGAAGACTTCAAGACATATATCAAAACACTCATACTTAATGAAAATGGTTACAGTTACTTTTCCATTCTTTTCTTTCATCAAGAATTCTAGTCGTATTCTTACCCGTATTATACACAGCTTCAAAACGTACTTACTATGAGTATATACCAATAGGAACTAGCATGGGATTCCACTCTTGATTATGTCATGTATGACTAATCAATTTTAACTTCTACCATGAGCTAGTCAACTAACTAGAACTCCTTTTAACCCCACTCACCACTCACCAATTACCACTCATCATTCACTCCATTTCACTTCCAATTCTCTTTCTAATTCTCTCTCAACACACACACACTATTATGAACGTATTTTTCCAGTAGTTAATCATCATCTTCATCAAAAATCACTTCAAGAATCAAGCTATAATCATCATAGGAAGAACACTTCAAGAACACTTCAAAAATCCCTTCAAGTTTACTAATTTACTTCCAAGCTTTCTAATCCATTCCAAGTAATCATCTAAGATCAAGAAACCTTTGTTATATACAGTAGGTTATCTTTCTTATTCAAGGTAATATTCATATTCAAACTTTGATTCAATTTCTATAACTATAAACTATCTTAATTCGAGTAAAAATCTTACTTGAACTTGTTTTTGTGTCATGATCCTACTTCAAGAACTTTCAAGCCATCCAAGATCCTTTGAAGCTAGATCATTTGTTGTCACTTCCAGTAGGTTTACCTACTAAACTTGAGGTAGTAACGATGTTCATAACATCATTCGATTCATATATATAAAAATATCTTATTCGAAGGTTTAAACTCGTAATCACTAGAACATAGTTTAGTTAATTCTAAACTTGTTCGCAAACAAAAGTTAATCCTTATAACTTGACTTTTAAAATTAACTACACACATGTTCTATATCTATATGATATGATAACTTAATGATTTAAAACCTGGAAACACGAAAAACACCGTAAAACCGGATTTACGCCGTCGTAGTAACACCGCGGGCTGTTTTGGGTTAGTTAATTAAAAACTATGATAAACTTTGATTTAAAAGTTGTTATTCTGAGAAAATAATTTTTATTATGAACATGAAACTATATCCAAAAATTATGGTTAAACTCAAAGTGGAAGTATGTTTTCTAAAATGGTCATCTAGACGTCGTTCTTTCGACTGAAATGACTACCTTTACAAACACGACTTGTAACTTATTTTTCCGACTATAAACCTATACTTTTTCTGTTTAGATTCATAAAATAGAGTTCAATATGAAACCATATCAATTTGATTCACTCAAAACGGATTTAAAATGAAGAAGTTATGGGTAAAACAAGATTGGATAATTTTTCTCATTTTAGCTACGTGAAAATTGGTAACAAATCTATTCCAACCATAACTTAATCAACTTGTATTGTATATTATGTAATCTTGAGATACCATAGACACGTATACAATGTTTCGACCTATCATGTCGACACATCTATATATATTTCGGAACAACCATAGACACTCTATATGTGAATGTTGGAGTTAGCTATACAGGGTTGAGGTTGATTCCAAAATATATATAGTTTGAGTTGTGATCAATACTGAGATACGTATACACTGGGTCGTGGATTGATTCAAGATAATATTTATCGATTTATTTCTGTACATCTAACTGTGGACAACTAGTTGTAGGTTACTAACGAGGACAGCTGACTTAATAAACCTAAAACATCAAAATATATTAAAAGTGTTGTAAATATATTTTAAACATACTTTGATATATATGTATATATTGTTATAGGTTCGTGAATCAACCAGTGGCCAAGTCTTACTTCCCGACGAAGTAAAAATCTGTGAAAGTGAGTTATAGTCCCACTTTTAAAATCTAATATTTTTGGGATGAGAATACATGCAGGTTTTATAAATGATTTACAAAATAGACACAAGTACGTGAAACTACATTCTATGGTTGAATTATTGAAATCGAATATGCCCCTTTTTATTAAGTCTGGTAATCTAAGAATTTGGGAACAGACACCCTAATTGACGCGAATCCTAAAGATAGATCTATTGGGCCTAACAAACCCCATCCAAAGTACCGGATGCTTTAGTACTTCGAAATTTATATCATATCCGAAGGGTGTCCCGGAATGATGGGGATATTCTTATATATATGCATCTTGTTAATGTCGGTTACCAGGTGTTCACCATATGAATGATTTTTATCTCTATGTATGGGATGTGTATTGAAATATGAAATCTTGTGGTCTATTATTACGATTTGATACATATAGGTTAAACCTATAACTCACCAACATTTTTGTTGACGTTTAAAGCATGTTTATTCTCAGGTGAATACTAAGAGCTTCTGCTGTTGCATACTAAAATAAGGACAAGATTTGGAGTCCATGTTTGTATGATATTGTGTAAAAACTGCATTCAAGAAACTGATTTCGATGTAACATATTTGTATTGTAAACCATTATGTAATGGTCGTGTGTAAACAGGATATTTTAGATTATCATTATTTGATAATCTATGTAAAGCTTTTTAAACCTTTATTTATGAAATAAAGGTTATGGTTTGTTTTAAAAATGAATGCAGTCTTTGAAAAACGTCTCATATAGAGGTCAAAACCTCGCAACGAAATCAATTAATATGGAACGTTTTTAATCAATAAGAACGGGACATTTCAAGTTATAGGTTTAACCTATATATTTATCAAATCATAATAATAGACCACAAGATTTCATATTTCAACATACATCCCATACATAGAGATAAAAAGCATTCATATGGTGAACACCTGGTAACCGACATTAACAAGATGCATATAAGAATATCCCCTATCATTCCAGGAAATCCTTCGAACATGATAAAAACGAATTCAAAGTACTAAAGCATCCGGTACTTTGGATGGGGTTCGTTAGGCCCAATAGATCTATCTTTAGGATTCACGTCAATTAGTAGATCGGTTTACTAATTCTTAGGCTACCAAGCAAAAGGGGAATATTCGGCTTCGATCATTCACTCATATAATGTAGTTTCATTTACTTGTGTCTATTTCGTAAAACATTTATAAAATTGCAGTATTCTCATCCCAAAATATTAGATTTTAAAAGTGGGACTATAACTCACTTTCACAGATTTTTACTTCGTCAGGAAGTAAGACTTGGCCACTGGTCGATTCACGAACCTATAAAAAATATGTACATATATATCAAAGTATGTTCAAAATATATTTACAACATTTTTAATACGTTTTAATGTTTTAAGTTTATTAAGTCAGCTGTCCTCGTTAGTAACCTACAACTAGTTGCCCACAGTTAGATGTACAGAAATAAATCGATATATATTATCTTGAATCAATCCACGACCCAGTGTATACACGTCTCAGGCTAGATCACAACTCAAAGTATATATATTTTTGGAATCAACCTCAACCCTGTATAGCTAACTCAAACATTACTGCATATAGAGTGTCTATGGTTGTTCCAAATAATATATATACATGGGTCGATATGATATGTCAAAACATTTGCATACGTGTCTATGGTATCCCAAGATTACATAATATATTAGAATACATGTATAATACAATATGAGTTAGCTAGGATATGATTAATATAGATTTGTTATCAATTTTCACGTAGCTACAACAAGCAAAATTATCCAATCTTGTTTTACCCATAACTTCTTCGTTTTAAATCCGTTTTGAGTGATTCAAGTTGCTATGGTTTCATATTAAACTTAAATTTATGAATCTAAATAGAAAAAGTATAAGTTTATAGTCGAAAATACAGGTTACAAGTTGTTTTTGTAAAGGTAGTCATTTCAGTCGAAAGAACGACGTCTAGATGACCATTTTGGAAAACATACTTCCACTTTGAGTTTAACCATGATTTTTGGATATAGTTTCATGTTCATAAGAAAAATCATTTTCCCAGAAGAACAACTTTTAAATCAAAGTTTATCATAGTTTTTAATTAACTAACCCAAAACAGCCCGCGGTGTTACTACGACGGCGTATATCCGGTTTTACGGTGTTTTTCGTGTTTTCAGGTTTTAAATCATTAAGTTAGCATATAATATAGATATAGAACATGTGTTTAGTTGATTTTAAAAGTCAAATTAGAAGGATTAACTTTTGTTTGCGAACAAGTTTAGAATTAACTAAACTATGTTCTAGTGATTACAAGTTTAAACCTTCGAATAAGGTAGTTTTATATATATGAATCGAATGATGTTATGAACATCATTACTACCTCAGGTTTTGTGGATAAACCTACTAGAAATGAGAAAAATATATCTAGCTTCAAAGGATCCTTGGATGGCTTGAAAGTTCTTGAAGCAAAATCATGACACGAAAACAAGTTCAAGTAAGATTTCCACTCGAAATAAGATTGTTAAAGTTATAGAAATTGAATCAAAGTTTGAATATGAGTATTACCTTATATTAGAAATATATCGTACTATAAATAAGAAAGATTTCTTGAGATTGGATGATCACTCAAAGTGGATTTGCAAGATTGGAAGTAAGCTAGCAAACTTGGAATTGTTGTTGGTGTGTTCTTGAGTAGTTGTTTTATAACTTGGTTTATGTATGAATTTATGAACTAGATTGAGCTAGATTTTGTTGAAGGTGATGAAGAACACTTAGAACACTAAGAGAGTTATTAAGAGAGAGTAATTTGATTCAAGAAAATTGCAAAGTGAATGTGTTTGTGAGCTCCCATCTTCACGTGAACTTAGGCATCCCATATAGGCTCCGTTAGTTTGTTGTTTTGTTAGATATTTCTTGCTAGATGTTAAATGATGGTTCCCACATGTGTTAGGTGACTCACAAGGGCTGCTAAGAGCTGATCATTGAAGTGTATATACCAATAGTAAATACATTTAGAAGCTGGGTATTGTACGAGTACGAATACGGGTGCATACGAGTAGAATTGTTGATGAAAATGAATGAGTATGTAATTGAAAGCATTTTTGTTAAGTAGAAGTATTTTGATAAGTGTCTTGAAGTCTTTCAAAAGTGTATGAATACATATTAAAACACTACATGTATATACATTTTAACTGAGTCGTTAAGTCATCGTTAGTCGTTACATGTAAATGTTGTTTTGAAACCTTTAAGTTAACGATCTTGTTAAATGTTGTTAACTCATTATTTATTATGTCTAATGAGATGTTAAATTGTTACATTATCATGATATTATGATGTATTAATATATTTAATATGATATATACACATTTAAATGTCGTTACAACGATAATCGCTACATATATGCTTCGTTTCGAAATCCTTAAGTTAGTAGTCTTGTTTTTACATATGTAGTTCATTGTTAATATACTTAATGATATGTTTACTTATCATTTATCATGTTTATATATAGTGTATCAATATCTTAAAATGATTCATATTTAATTAGTAAGACGTTGTTATAACGATAATCGTTATATCTATCATTTTCAAGTTTCTTAATTCAATAGTCTCATTTTTATGTATATAACTCATTGTTAAAATACTTAATGAGGTACATACTTATCATAATATCATGTTAACTATATATATGTCCATATATATGTCATCATATAGTTTTTACAAGTTTTAACGTTCGTGAATCGCCGGTCAACTTGGGTGGTCAATTGTCTATATAAAACCTATTTCAATTAATCAAATCTTAATAGGTTTGATTTCTTAACATGTTGGAAACACTTAATCATGTAAATATCAATTTCATTTAATATATATAAACATGGAAAAGTTCGAGTCACTACAACCCTTGCCGCCTCCACCTTGCGAATCTATAAAAATATAAATAATGAGAGGGTAAGCTATAAAGCTTAGTGAATGTAAACATAATATATCCATATATATGCATAAATGAATATGTATCACTAACACATGTAGTAAACACATATTGTGCCCACGTATAACTAAGCAAGCTTTACGCTACATACCACCATGTCAAATTCACAGGATTAGCTATGACACAATAATATATATATATATATATATATATATATATATATATATATATATATATATATATATATATATATATATGATGTTATGCGAGGTGTATACGAAATAGTTATATTTTTATTGCGAAATACTATTAAATACGATACAATTTTACACAAGTTATTTATTTATTTATAGAGTGGATATACCTAAACCTTGCTACAACACTTATAGGCAGTGTACCTAATCGTACAGTAGTGTAGTTTTTAGTAAGTCCGGTTCGTTCCGCAGGGAGCTAGCCAAGTTTAACGCTATATTTTTAAAACTATATTTGAATATATATATATATATATATATATATATATATATATATATATATATATATATATATATATATATATATATATATATATATATATATATATATATAAGTAGTATTATTATTATAAAAGGGATTTTTTACCATTTAATGACCGGTTTGTCGATTTTATGTCTTAAGTCGCAATTAAAACCTAATGTAAAATATTAAATGAAATGTCCCGTTCTTATTGATTAAAAACGTTCCATATTAATTGATTTCGTTGCGAGGTTTTGACCTCTATATGAGACGTTTTTCAAAGACTGCATTCATTTTTAAAACAAACCATAACCTTTATTTCATCAATAAAGGTTTAAAAAGCTTTACGTAGATTATCAAATAATGATAATCTAAAATATCCTGTTTACACACGACCATTACATAATGGTTTACAATACAAATATGTTACAACAAAATAAGTTTCTTGAATGCAGTTTTTACACAATATCATACAAGCATGGACTCCAAATCTCGTCCTTATTTAAGTATGCGACAGCGGAAGCTCTTAATAATCACCTGAGAATAAACATGCTTAAAACGTCAACAAAAATGTTGGTGAGTTATAGGTTTAACCTATATATATCAAATCATAATAATAGACCACAAGATTTCATATTTCAATACACATCCCATACATAGAGATAAAAATCATTCATATGGTGAACACCTGGTAACCGACATTAACAAGATGCATATATAAGAATATCCCCATCATTCCGGGACACCCTTCGGATATGATATAAATTTCGAAGTACTAAAGCATCCGGTACTTTGGATGGGGTTTGTTAAGCCCAATAGATCTATCTTTAGGATTCGCGTCAATTAGGGTGTCTGTTCCCTAATTCTTAGATTACCAGACTTAATAAAAAGGGGCATATTCGATTTTGATAATTCAACCATAGAATGTAGTTTCACGTACTTGTGTCTATTTTGTAAATCATTTATAAAACCTGCATGTATTCTCATCCCAAAAATATTAGATTTTAAAAGTGGGACTATAACTCACTTTCACAGATTTTTACTTCGTCGGGAAGTAAGACTTGGCCACTGGTTGATTCACGAACCTATAACAATATATACATATATATCAAAGTATGTTCAAAATATATTTACAACACTTTTAATATATTTTGATGTTTTAAGTTTATTAAGTCAGCTGTCCTCGTTAGTAACCTACAACTAGTTGTCCACAGTTAGATGTACAGAAATAAATCGATAAATATTATCTTGAATCAATCCACGACCCAGTGTATACGTATCTCAGTATTGATCACAACTCAAACTATATATATTTTGGAATCAACCTCAACCCTGTATAGCTAACTCCAACATTCACATATAGAGTGTCTATGGTTGTTCCGAAATATATATAGATGTGTCGACATGATAGGTCGAAACATTGTATACGTGTCTATGGTATCTCAAGATTACATAATATACAATACAAGTTGATTAAGTTATGGTTGGAATAGATTTGTTACCAATTTTCACGTAGCTAAAATGAGAAAAATTATCCAATCTTGTTTTACCCATAACTTCTTCATTTTAAATCCGTTTTGAGTGAATCAAATTGCTATGGTTTCATATTGAACTCTATTTTATGAATCTAAACAGAAAAAGTATAGGTTTATAGTCGGAAAAATAAGTTACAAGTCGTTTTTGTAAAGGTAGTCATTTCAGTCGAAAGAACGACGTCTAGATGACCATTTTAGAAAACATACTTCCACTTTGAGTTTAACCATAATTTTTGGATATAGTTTCATGTTCATAATAAAAATCATTTTCTCAGAATAACAACTTTTAAATCAAAGTTTATCATAGTTTTTAATTAACTAACCCAAAACAGCCCGCGGTGTTACTACGACGGCGTAAATCCGGTTTTACGGTGTTTTTCTTGTTTCCAGGTTTTAAATCATTAAGTTAGCATATCATATAGATATAGAACATGTGTTTAGTTGATTTTAAAAGTCAAGTTAGAAGGATTAACTTTTGTTTGCGAACAAGTTTAGAATTAACTAAACTATGTTCTAGTGATTACAAGTTTAAACCTTCGAATAAGATAGCTTTATATGTATGAATCGAATGATGTTATGAACATCATTACTACCTTAAGTTCCTTGGATAAACCTACTGGAAAAGAGAAAAATGGATCTAGCTTCAATGGATCCTTGGATGGCTCGAAGTTCTTGAAGCAGAATCATGACACGAAAACAAGTTCAAGTAAGATCATCACTTGAAATAAGATTGTTATAGTTATAGAAATTGAACCAAAGTTTGAATATGATTATTACCTTGTATTAGAATGATAACCTACTGTAATAAACAAAGATTTCTTGAGGTTGGATGATCACCTTACAAGATTGGAAGTGAGCTAGCAAACTTGAAAGTATTCTTGATTTTATGAAACTAGAACCTTTGGAATTTATGAAGAACACTTAGAACTTGAAGATAGAACTTGAGAGAGATCAATTAGATGAAGAAAATTGAAGAATGAAAGTGTTTGTAGGTGTTTTTGGTCGTTGGTGTATGGATTAGATATAAAGGATATGTAATTTTGTTTTCATGTAAATAAGTCATGAATGATTACTCATATTTTTGTAATTTTATGAGATATTTCATGCTAGTTGCCAAATGATGGTTCCCACATGTGTTAGGTGACTCACATGGGCTGCTAAGAGCTGATCATTGGAGTGTATATATCAATAGTACATACATCTAAAAGCTGTGTATTGTACGAGTACGAATACGGGTGCATACGAGTAGAATTGTTGATGAAACTGAACGAGGATGTAATTGTAAGAATTTTTGTTAAGTAGAAGTATTTTGATAAGTGTATTGAAGTCTTTCAAAAGTGTATAAATACATATTAAAACACTACATGTATATACATTTTAACTGAGTCGTTAAGTCATCGTTAGTCGTTACATGTAAGTGTTGTTTTGAAACCTTTAGGTTAACGATCTTGTTAAATGTTGTTAACCCAATGTTTATAATATCAAATGAAATTTTAAATTATTATATTATCATGATATTATCATGTATGAATATCTCTTAATATGATATATATACATTAAATGTCTTTACAACGATAATCGTTACATATATGTCTCGTTTAAAAATCATTAAGTTAGTAGTCTTGTTTTTACATATGTAGTTCATTGTTAATATACTTAATGATATGTTTACTTATCATAGTATCATGTTAACTATATATATATATATCCATATATATGTCATCATATAGTTTTTACAAGTTTTAACGTTCGTGAATCACCGGTCAACTTGGGTGGTCAATTGTCTATATGAAACATATTTCAATTAATCAAGTCTTAACAAGTTTGATTGCTTAACATGTTGGAAACATTTAATCATGTAAATATCAATCTCAATTAATATATATAAACATGGAAAAGTTCGGGTCACTACAGTACCTACCCGTTAAATAAATTTCGTCCCGAAATTTTAAGCTGTTGAAGGTGTTGACGAATCTTCTGGAAATAGATGCGGGTATTTCTTCTTCATCTGATCTTCACGCTCCCAGGTGAACTCGGGTCCTCTACGAGCATTCCATCGAACCTTAACAATTGGTATCTTGTTTTGCTTAAGTCTTTTAACCTCACGATCCATTATTTCGACGGGTTCTTCGATGAATTGAAGTTTTTCGTTGATTTGGATTTCATCTAACGGAATAGTGAGATCTTCTTTAGCAAAACATTTCTTCAAATTCGAGACGTGGAAAGTGTTATGTACAGCCGCGAGTTGTTAAGGTAACTCTAGTCGGTAAGCTACTGGTCCAACACGATCAATAATCTTGAATGGTCCAATATACCTTGGATTTAATTTCCCTCGTTTACCAAATCGAACAACTCCTTTCCAAGGTGCAACTTTAAGCATGACCATCTCTCCAATTTCAAATTCTATATCTTTTCTTTTAATGTCAGCGTAGCTCTTTTGTCGACTTTGGGCAGTTTTCAACCGTTGTTGAATTTGGATGATCTTCTCGGTAGTTTCTTGTATAATCTCTGGACCCGTAATCTGTCTATCCCCCACTTCACTCCAACAAATCGGAGACCTGCACTTTCTACCATAAAGTGCTTCAAACGGCGCCATCTCAATGCTTGAATGGTAGCTGTTGTTGTAGGAAAATTCTGCTAACGGTAGATGTCGATCCCAACTGTTTCCGAAATCAATAACACATGCTCGTAGCATGTCTTCAAGCGTTTGTATCGTCCTTTCGCTCTGCCCATCAGTTTGTGGATGATAGGCAGTACTCATGTCTAGACGAGTTCCTAATGCTTGCTGTAATGTCTGCCAGAATCTTGAAATAAATCTACCATCCCTATCAGAGATAATAGAGATTGGTATTCCATGTCTGGAGACGACTTCCTTCAAATACAGTCATGCTAACTTCTCCATCTTGTCATCTTCTCTTATTGGCAGGAAGTGTGCTGATTTGGTGAGACGATCAACTATTACCCAAATAGTATCAAAACCACTTGCAGTCCTTGGCAATTTAGTGATGAAATCCATGGTAATGTTTTCCCATTTCCATTCCAGGATTCCGGGTTGTTGAAGTAGACCTGATGGTTTCTGATGCTCAGCTTTGACCTTAGAACACGTCAAACATTCTCCTACGTATTTAGCAACATCGGCTTTCATACCCGGCCACCAAAAATGTTTCTTGAGATCCTTGTACATCTTCCCCGTTCCAGGATGTATTGAGTATCTGGTTTTATGAGCTTCTCTAAGTACCATTTCTCTCATATCTCCAAATTTTGGTACCCAAATCCTTTCAGCCCTATACCGGGTTCCGTCTTCCCGAATATTAAGATGCTTCTCCGATCCTTTGGGTATTTCATCCTTTAAATTTCCCTCTTTTAAAACTCCTTGTTGCGCCTCCTTTATTTGAGTAGTAATGTTATTATGAATCATTATATTCATAGATTTTACTCGAATGGGTTCTCTGTCCTTCCTGCTCAAGGCATCGGCTACCACATTTGCCTTCCCCGGGTGGTAACGAATCTCAAAGTCGTAATCATTCAATAATTCAATCCACCTACGCTGCCTCATATTCAGTTGTTTCTGATTAAATATGTGTTGAAGACTTTTGTGGTCGGTATATATAATACTTTTGACCCCATATAAGTAGTGCCTCCAAGTCTTTAATGCAAAAACAACTGTGCCTAATTCCAAATCATGCGTCGTATAATTTTGCTCGTGAATCTTCAATTGTCTAGATGCATAAGCAATCACCTTCGTTCGTTGCATTAATACACAACCGAGACCTTGCTTTGATGCATCACAATAAATCACAAAATCATCATTCCCTTCAGGCAATGACAATATAGGTGCCGTAGTTAGCTTTTTCTTCAATAACTGAAACGCTTTCTCTTGTTCATCCTTCCATTCAAATTTCTTCCCTTTATGCGTTAATGCAGTCAAGGGTTTTGCTATTCTGGAAAAGTCTTGGATGAACCTTCTGTAGTAACCAGCTAGTCCTAAAAACTGGCGTATGTGTTTCGGAGTTTTCGGGGTTTCCCACTTTTCAACAGTTTCTATCTTTGCCGGATCCACCTTAATACCTTCTTTGTTCACTATGTGACCGAGGAATTGAACTTCTTCCAACCAAAATGCACACTTTGAAAACTTAGCGTACAATTCTTCCTTCCTTAATACTTCTAACACCTTTCTCAAATGTTCACCGTGTTCTTGGTCATTCTTTGAGTAAATAAGTATGTCATCAATGAAAACAATGACAAACTTGTCAAGGTATGGTCCACACACTCGGTTCATAAGGTCCATGAACACAGCTGGTGCATTAGTTAAACCAAACGGCATGACCATAAACTCGTAATGACCGTAACGTGTTCTGAAAGCAGTCTTTGGAATATCATCTTCTTTCACCCGCATTTGATGATATCCGGAACGTAAGTCAATCTTTGAATAAATAGACGAGCCTTGTAGTTGATCAAATAAGTCGTCGATTCTCGGTAGTGGGTAGCGGTTCTTGATGGTAAGTTTGTTCAACTCTCGGTAGTCGATACACAACCTGAATGTACCATCTTTCTTCTTGACAAACAAAACAGGAGCTCCCCACGGTGATGTGCTTGGTCGAATGAAACCACGCTCTAAAAGTTCTTGTAATTGGCTTTGTAGTTCTTTCATCTCGCTGGGTGCGAGTCTGTAAGGAGCACGAGCTATTGGTGCAGCTCCTGGTACAAGATCTATTTGAAATTCAACGGATCGATGTGGGGGTAATCCCGGTAATTCTTTCGGAAATACATCAGGAAATTCTTTTGCGACGGGAACATCATTGATGCTCTTTTCTTCAGTTTGTACTTTCTCGACGTGTGCTAGAACAGCATAGCAACCTTTTCTTATTAGTTTTTGTGCCTTCAAATTACTAATAAGATGTAGCTTCGTGTTGCCCTTTTCTCCGTACACCATTAAGGGTTTTCCTTTTTCTCGTATAATGCGAATTGCATTTTTGTAACAAACGATCTCTGCTTTCACTTCTTTCAACCAGTCCATACCGATTATCACATCAAAACTCCCTAACTCTACTGGTATCAAATCAATCTTAAATGTTTCGCTAACCAGTTTACTTTCTCGATTCCGACATATATTATCTGCTGAAATTAATTTACCATTTGCTAATTCGAGTAAAAATTTACTATCCAAAGGCGTCAATGGACAACTTAATTTAGCACAAAAATCTCTACTCATATAGCTTCTATCCGCACCCGAATCAAATAAAACGTAAGCAGATTTATTGTCAATAAGAAACGTACCCGTAACAAGCTCCGGCTCTTCCTGTGCCTCTGCCGCATTAATATTGAAAACTCTTCCGCGGCCTTGTCCATTCGTGTTCTCCTGGTTCGGGCAATTTCTAATAATGTGGCCCGGTTTTCCACATTTATAACAAACTACATTGGCATAACTTGCTCCGACACTACTTGATCCGGCATTACTCGTTCCGAAACCATTTGTTCCTTTCGTTCTATTAACACCTGGTCCGTAGACCTCACACTTCGCCGCGCTATGACCATTTCTTTTACACTTGTTGCAAAATTTGGTGCAGAATCCCGAGTGATACTTTTCACACCTTTGGCATAGCTGCTTCTGATTGTTGTTGTTGTTGCGGTTATTATTGTTGTTGGGATGATTGTTGTAGTTGCTGTTGTTGTTGTTGTTGTTGTTGTTGGGCCGTTTGTTGTAGTTGCGATTGATGTTGCGATTGTTGGGATAATTGTTGCAATTATTGTTGTAATTGCTGTTGTTGTATTGGTGATTCTTATCACCGTTTTCCTCCCACTTTCTTTTGACTTGCTTCACATTGGCCTCTTCAGCAGTCTGTTCTTTAATTCTTTCTTCAATCTGGTTCACTAGTTTGTGAGCCATTCTACATGCCTGTTGTATAGAGGCGGGCTCGTGTGAACTTATATCTTCTTGGATTCTTTCCGGTAATCCTTTCACAAACGCGTCGATCTTCTCTTCCTCATCTTCGAATGCTCCCGGACACAATAGGCACAATTCTGTGAATCGTCTTTCGTACGTGGTAATATCAAATCCTTGGGTTCGTAACCCTCTAAGTTCTGTCTTGAGCTTATTGACCTCAGTTCTGGGACGGTACTTCTCGTTCATCAAGTGCTTGAATGCTGACCACGGTAGTGCGTACGCATCGTCTTGTCCCACTTGCTCAAGATAGGTATTCCACCATGTTAACGCAGAACCTGTGAAGGTATGCGTAGCGTACTTCACTTTGTCCTCTTCAGTACACTTACTTATGGCAAACACCGATTCGACCTTCTCGGTCCACCGTTTCAATCCGATTGGTCCTTCGGTTCCATCAAATTCCAAAGGTTTGCAGGCAGTGAATTCTTTGTAGGTGCATCCTACACGATTTCCTGTACTGCTAGATCCAAGGTTATTGTTGGTATGTAGCGCAGCCTGTACTGCGGCTATGTTTGAAGCTAGAAAAGTACGGAATTCCTCTTCATTCATATTCACGGTGTGTCGAGTAGTCGGTGCCATTTCCTTCAAAATAGTTAAATGGAACAAGTTAATCATACAGAATATTAAGAGTAGTTAATAGTATTTCGTAGCATAATATGAACTCATTTATAAAAGCTTTTTCTTCATATTAGCGTTTTATAAGTTTAAATTCGGGTAGTACCTACCCGTTAAGTTCATACTTAGTAGCTAATATACAATTCAACTACTACAATTCTATATGAAAAACTGATTATAATAATATTTCGCGTTCAAACTTTTATACAATATTTTACAAACTTACAATACCGCTTATTTTACATAAAGCATGAAATATAGCACACAATAACTTTGATACAAGATAGTTGTGAAGATAATTCTAGCTAGTACATAAGTCGTTCAGCAAAGGCAATAAAGACACGTAATTCATACGTCCAGAAACAAGTCATGCATTCTGGTTTTACTAGGACTACTTCCCATCCTTGGTCTTGTGGAACATAACCGTTATGGCCGTTGATAAGACAGCGTGTTGTAACGTCGTCAAAGGGACGAGGGTTACGTAATGTCCAACAGTCCCGTAACAATCTAAAAACCTCATTTCTTACCCCAATTACCGACTCCGTCACTTGTGGGAACGTTTTGTTTAATAGTTGTAGGCCGATGTTCTTGTTCTCACTTTGGTGAGAAGCGAACATTACTAATCCGTAAGCATAACATGCTTCTTTATGTTGCATGTTAGCCGCTTTTTCTAAATCACGAAGTCCAATATTCGGATATATTGAGTCAAAATAATTTCTTAACCCATTGCGTAAAATAGCATTTGGGTTCCCCGCAATATATGCGTCAAAGTAAACACATCGTAACTTATGGATTTCCCAATGTGATATCCCCCATCTTTCGAACAAAAGCCTTTTATAAACCAAGGCATTCTTGGAACGTTCTTCGAATGTCTTACAAATTGATCTCGCCTTAAATAGTTGTGCCGAAGAATTCTGACCGACTCTAGACAAGATTTCATCAATCATGTCTCCGGGTAGGTCTCTTAAAATATTGGGTTGTCTATCCATTTTGTGTTTTTATACTGTAAAATAGACAAGAGTTAGATTCATAAAAAAAATACTTATTAATACAAGCAATTTTTACATATATCATAAAGCATAAGCACACTATATTACATATATTACACCACACGAATACAACTATCTTATTCCGACTCGCTTGTTTCTTCTTCTTCGGTTTTGGTTCGTTTTGCCAAGTTTCTAGGGATATATGATGTTCCCCTAATACGAGCCGTCGTTATCCACATTGGTTTAGAAAAACCTGGTGGTTTAGAGGTTCCCGGGTCATTGTTACAACTTAAGGACTTCGGGGGTTGACGATACATATAAAGTTCATCGGGGTTGGAATTAGATTTCTCTATTTTTATGCCCTTTCCCTTATTATTTTCTTTTGCCTTTTTAAATTCAGTTGGGGTAATTTCTATAACATCATCGGAATTCTTGTCGGAATCCGATTCATCGGAGAATTGGTAATCCTCCCAATATTTTGCTTCCTTGGCGGAAACACCATTGACCATAATTAACCTTGGTCGGTTGGTTGAGAATTTTCTTTTACTTAACCGTTTTATTATTTCCCCCACCGGTTCTATTTCTTCATCCGGTTCCGATTCTTCTTCCGATTCCGATTCTTCTTCCGGTTCCGACTCTTCTTCCGGTTCCTCTTCGGGAACTTGTGAATTAGTCCACGAATCATTCCAATTTACATTTGACTCTTCATTATTATTAGGTGAGTCAATGGGACTTGTTCTAGAGGTAGACATCTATCACATAATATCAAACGCGTTAAGAGATTAATATATCACATAATATTCACATGTTAAAAATATATAGTTTCCAACAAAATTTGTTAAGCAATCATTTTTCAAGTAAACACGGTCGAAGTCCAGACTCACTAATGCATCCTAACAAACTCGATAAGACACACTAATGCAAAATTCTGGTTCTCTAAGACCAACGCTCTGATACCAACTGAAATGTCCCGTTCTTATTGATTAAAAACGTTCCATATTAATTGATTTCGTTGCGAGGTTTTGACCTCTATATGAGACGTTTTTCAAAGACTGCATTCATTTTTAAAACAAACCATAACCTTTATTTCATCAATAAAGGTTTAAAAAGCTTTACGTAGATTATCAAATAATGATAATCTAAAATATCCTGTTTACACACGACCATTACATAATGGTTTACAATACAAATATGTTACAACAAAATAAGTTTCTTGAATGCAGTTTTTACACAATATCATACAAGCATGGACTCCAAATCTCGTCCTTATTTAAGTATGCGACAGCGGAAGCTCTTAATAATCACCTGAGAATAAACATGCTTAAAACGTCAATAAAAATGTTGGTGAGTTATAGGTTTAACCTATATATATCAAATCATAATAATAGACCACAAGATTTCATATTTCAATACACATCCCATACATAGAGATAAAAATCATTCATATGGTGAACACCTGGTAACCGACATTAACAAGATGCATATATAAGAATATCCCCATCATTCCGGGACACCCTTCGGATATGATATAAATTTCGAAGTACTAAAGCATCCGGTACTTTGGATGGGGTTTGTTAAGCCCAATAGATCTATCTTTAGGATTCGCGTCAATTAGGGTGTCTGTTCCCTAATTCTTAGATTATCAGACTTAATAAAAAGGGGCATATTCGATTTCGATAATTCAACCATAGAATGTAGTTTCACGTACTTGTGTCTATTTTGTAAATCATTTATAAAACCTGCATGTATTCTCATCCCAAAAATATTAGATTTTAAAAGTGGGACTATAACTCACTTTCACAGATTTTTACTTCGTCGGGAAGTAAGACTTGGCCACTGGTTGATTCACGAACCTATAATAATATATACATATATATCAAAGTATGTTCAAAATATATTTACAACACTTTTAATATATTTTGATGTTTTAAGTTTATTAAGTCAGCTGTCCTCGTTAGTAACCTACAACTAGTTGTCCACAGTTAGATGTACAGAAATAAATCGATAAATATTATCTTGAATCAATCCACGACCCAGTGTATACGTATCTCAGTATTGATCACAACTCAAACTATATATATTTTGGAATCAACCTCAACCCTGTATAGCTAACTCCAACATTCACATATAGAGTGTCTATGGTTGTTCCGAAATATATATAGATGTGTCGACATGATCGGTCGAAACATTGTATACGTGTCTATGGTATCTCAAGATTACATAATATACAATACAAGTTGATTAAGTTATGGTTGGAATAGATTTGTTACCAATTTTCACGTAGCTAAAATGAGAAAAATTATCCAATCTTGTTTTACCCATAACTTCTTCATTTTAAATCCGTTTTGAGTGAATCAAATTGCTATGGTTTCATATTGAACTCTATTTTATGAATCTAAATAGAAAAAGTATAGGTTTATAGTCGGAAAAATAAGTTACAAGTCGTTTTTGTAAAGGTAGTCATTTCAGTCGAAAGAACGACGTCTAGATGACCATTTTAGAAAACATACTTCCACTTTGAGTTTAACCATAATTTTTGGATATAGTTTCATGTTCATAATAAAAATCATTTTCTCAGAATAACAACTTTTAAATCAAAGTTTATCATAGTTTTTAATTAACTAACCCAAAACAGCCCGCGGTGTTACTACGACGGCGTAAATCCGGTTTTACGGTGTTTTTCGTGTTTCCAGGTTTTAAATCATTAAGTTAGCATATCATATAGATATAGAACATGTGTTTAGTTGATTTTAAAAGTCAAGTTAGAAGGATTAACTTTTGTTTGCGAACAAGTTTAGAATTAACTAAACTATGTTCTAGTGATTACAAGTTTAAACCTTCGAATAAGATAGCTTTATATGTATGAATCGAATGATGTTATGAACATCATTACTACCTTAAGTTCCTTGGATAAACCTACTGGAAAAGAGAAAAATGGATCTAGCTTCAATGGATCCTTGGATGGCTCGAAGTTCTTGAAGCAGAATCATGACACGAAAACAAGTTCAAGTAAGATCATCACTTGAAATAAGATTGTTATAGTTATAGAAATTGAATTAAAGTTTGAATATGATTATTACCTTGTATTAGAATGATAACCTACTGTAAGAAACAAAGATTTCTTGAGGTTGGATGATCACCTTACAAGATTGGAAGTGAGCTAGCAAACTTGAAAGTATTCTTGATTTTATGAAACTAGAACCTTTGGAATTTATGAAGAACACTTAGAACTTGAAGATAGAACTTGAGAGAGATCAATTAGATGAAGAAAATTGAAGAATGAAAGTGTTTGTAGGTGTTTTTGGTCGTTGGTGTATGGATTAGATATAAAGGATATGTAATTTTGTTTTCATGTAAATAAGTCATGAATGATTACTCATATTTTTGTAATTTTATGAGATATTTCATGCTAGTTGCCAAATGATGGTTCCCACATGTGTTAGGTGACTCACATGGGCAGCTAAGAGCTGATCATTGGAGTTTATATATCAATAGTACATACATCTAAAAGCTGTGTATTGTACGAGTATGAATACGGGTGCATACGAGTAGAATTGTTGATGAAACTGAACGAGGATGTAATTGTAAGCATTTTTGTTAAGTAGAAGTATTTTGTTAAGTGTATTGAAGTCTTTCAAAAGTGTATAAATACATATTAAAACACTACATGTATATACATTTTAACTGAGTCGTTAAGTCATCGTTAGTCGTTACATGTAAGTGTTGTTTTGAAACCTTTAGGTTAACGATCTTGTTAAATGTTGTTAACCCAATGTTTATAATATCAAATGAAATTTTAAATTATTATATTATCATGATATTATCATGTATGAATATCTCTTAATATGATATATATACATTAAATGTCTTTACAACGATAATCGTTACATATATGTCTCGTTTAAAAATCATTAAGTTAGTAGTCTTGTTTTTACATATGTAGTTCATTGTTAATATACTTAATGATATGTTTACTTATCATAGTATCATGTTAACTATATATATATATCCATATATATGTCATCATATAGTTTTTACAAGTTTTAACGTTCGTGAATCACCGGTCAACTTGGGTGGTCAATTGTCTATATGAAACATATTTCAATTAATCAAGTCTTAACAAGTTTGATTGCTTAACATGTTGGAAACATTTAATCATGTAAATATCAATCTCAATTAATATATATAAACATGGAAAAGTTCGGGTCACTACATTAAATATACAAATGACTTAATTTAAAGCGTAAAGTAAATGACGATAATTAAAATGCGATAATTTAAAGTGCGATAAATAAAATGAAGATAAATAAAATTGCGATAATTAAAAAGTACGATAATTAAAAGTGCAATAAATAAAATGACAATAAATAAAAGTGCGATGAAATATAAAATAAAGGAATTATGCTTATTTAAACTTCCGTAATCATGATGTTCGACGTGTTGATTTTAATTTATTACCATGGATTAATTGTCCTTTGTCCTGGATTATTCAATATGTCCATACGGTTTTTGTCCATAACAGTCCATCATCATAAATATAAAGTGCGAGTGTCCTCGTCAAATTATCCTTATATCTGAAGTCAAATATTTCAACTAATTGGGGACTTAAACTGTAATAAGGTTTAATACATTGTTAATGATTATACCAGGTTATCGACTGTGTGCAATCTAAGGTTTTAATACTTTATTAACAATTACACCAAGTGTCCTTGTATGTAATCCACCCCTGTTTTAATGAGTCCATTGACTATTAATCCATCCCCGTGTCCGGTTAAATGAACGATTATTAGTATTTATAAATATCCCACCCATTGTGTCCGATCGAGTGTATATGGTTATTTATAGATACATCAAATTGAAAATCTCTATATTAAATTAACGAACTATCATTCAGTTAAACAAATATAAAGCCTATTAATAGTCCATAGTCCAATTTCCACAAGTGTCGTTCTTTTGTACAAACCCCAATTATGGTACAAAGCCCAATTACCCAATCTTTAATATTTAGCCCAACATCACGATTACTTCGATTTAAATAAGCATAATAATAACTTAGCTACGAGACATTAATTTAAAAAGGTTGAACATAACTTACAATGAGTATTAATCGCGTAGTGTTACACGGACAGAATTTCGACTTACACACTACAACATTCGCCACTATAACCTTATTATTATTAAACTTTAATTTAATATTAAAATTATAATTAAAATATAAATATAAATTGAGAGTGAGAGAGATTGAATTCTGTGTATAACTCTTCCGAAAAACTGACTTTTTATAGAACCTGGCCAGCTACAGTAACTCATGCGAGTGCATGAGTTTTGTGCCTTCTGGCCATGCGATCGCATGGCCAGCTGTTCCAGCTCACATTGAGTTTTAAACGTGGGCTGTGCGTATTTATTTAATATATAATATAATATATATAATTTTATATAATTAATTATATATTATATTATATTCTTGTGCATTGTTGACTTGTAATTTTAGCTCCGTTGCGTCGCGCGTTGATAGTTGGTTCATGTCCCGGTTTCGGATTTTCGAATGTCCTTTCGTACGCGGAGATATCTTGTACTTTGCGTTCCGCGGCTCGTACTCTTGTAATTTTTAGACGTTTCTCATCAATAATTCGAACCACTTGGATTGTACTTTGTACTTTTTAGCTTTTTGATCATTTGCGTCTTCAAAACGTCGTTTTCTTATTTTGTCTTCGCACTTATTTATTTAAACGAATATTACATAAAAATATAACAATTACAACTAAAAGCTTTACATATTAGAAGGATATTGTGCTTAAATATATGTTCATTTGGAGCATTATCAATATATATATATATATATATATATATATATATATATATATATATATATATATATATATATATATATATATATATATATATATATATATATATATATATATATATATATATATATATATATATATATATATATATATATATATATATATAATATATGCATATATATTATGTACGCAATACATAAATATCTCATGGTTAACGCCTTAACCTTAAAGGTTGGCCGAACTACACGCGCCTTAGTGAATCCGAACTACACGAGATTCACTACCTTCATCTCAACTACAACTGGGGTTGGCTGAACTACACGCGCCCTAGTAAATCCTAACTACACGAGATTCGCTACCTCAATCCTTACGACAATAGGGTTGGCCGAAATACGCGCCCTAGTGAATCAAAACTACACGAGATTCACTACCCTAAGCCATAACAACAACAATGGGAATGTCCAAACTACACGCGACATAGTGAATCCGAACTAAACGAGATTCACTACCCAAATCACCTCAACAACTTCAATGGGGTTGGCTTACTCACGCCAATGTGAATTCGAAAACACACAAGAATCACTACCCCAAAGGTGGTACCCCAAAACACACAAACGAGCCAAGTGGACCCGAAACCCGTAGGGTCTATTCTCCCACACACATGTAAAGTGAACCTCGACGCACAAGGATTACTCTACCCCACCCGCACTCATTCTACGCATATATACACATATAATATATTTACACTCACCTTGTCGCCTTGATGAATGCAAACCAAATCCGCAATCCACCAATGGAAAGTACATATTCCATTTATCACATAACAAATAACACAATTAGGGTGGATTACAAACCAACCCAAATTGACACTGAGTGCAATTTTGACCCAATTGAACTTCCAAGCACAACCTGTGTCCAAACTAATCAATAATCACTTAAAACTAGTGAAAAGGGTCCTATAACGCCCACTACCCCAAATCACAAGTGCTAAACTGTAATACCCCTTCAGAATCCACTAACGGTGTATTAACTCTGGTCCCACAGTTTAACGGTCACGCCCTCTATATGAGACGTTTTCGAAAAGTATTGCATTAATTATCAAAATCAAGTCATTTATTAAAGAAATGTAACTGAAAAGTATTTGACATAACCGACCAACGTAAGTAACTCAAAACCTTACGAAAAGTAAATAGTTTAAATGCAAATATTTGTTCTTGAAATAAAAATTATAAAATATGTTGGACAACATCCAGTTCTAGCAGCAAACAAGCATAACAACTTTTGTAAAGCAGAAGCACTACCTCTATGAACCTGAGATAAAAATAAGCAAAACGTCAACGAAAACGTTGAGTGAAATCTACAGGTTTAGTAAAGCATTTCGTAAGTTAGGCCACAAGATTTCTGGAAAACATCGTAAAAAGCGTACATTATCATGAGCACTTGATTATAAAATTTAACCCGCGGATAGCTAGGCTACACGTCTTCCCTTTACCCTTTCTAAGCATACACCGATCAAGTGTACAAGTAACAATAAAATAAGCACCTGTTATGTTGGGGTGAGGTTTGTCAAACCTAACGGTACCGTCCCTATAAGTTGAGCTTACATAAAGTAACTAATATAATCAAGCTAAGGGATTTTTGATCTGAACTCATATGTATATCATTTAGTTACTCGTGCCTAATATGTAAAACATTTGAAATAGCATATTATCTCATCCCATGTAAAAAGTAATAGGGACTGTAGACTCACCTTAGCAAAAGCACTTAATTATCTTAGTAAAATCGTATTGTAGTCGAACAATCACGACCGAACAACGCAACCTAGTCAAATAGGTCACCTTAAGTATACATATAGGTCACACTATGTCAACCCATAGTGTACGCAAAGTCCTAGTGCTCATACTAACTCAACAAACAAGCAAAAGTCAACTAATCCAAGCAAGTCAACAAAAGTCAACCAAAGTCAAACCAAAAGTCAACTCAGTCAAAGTGGTCAAATAAAGTCAAACATCTCAGTAGGTCATGCAAACATGGTCAACATATCAAAACTAGGTCAAGTATCACATTACAGCTCATAGTTAAGCAAATTGCACATTCGCAGTTTAACGCATGTCTTTAAAATACGCGCATAATAGAAAGATACAACTATAACTCATAGCACATAATTCATGAAATCATTGAAAACTCCAGATCACAAATAGACACAAAATAAATTCCAAAAAGTCCAGCCATGGCCTCATACGATGTATACAAGTTGGGTTTCAGAAAAGTTCTAGTTACAATTTACCAAATCAGTTTTAGCACGCGCGTCAGTTTTAGAACATTTCTCAAAAAATATAGAAAATAGATTTTGACAAATGGATAATTGGAGATTACTTCAGATATCTCAAAGTTTTAGTGATAAAATAATCAAAGATATCTCTTTAGCCAATTTGTACAGTTTAACCAATCTTTACAGACCCTTCAGTTTTAGTCAACAAACAGACATATCATTTAGTCAAGCTTTTAACTCATGGCAATTCACGTTTTCGCAAGTTAGAATACAAATGAAATACATCAAGGAACATATAAAATAACATATTCCAGAAGATCAAAGTATCAATCAATTTCTAGTTCACTCTAGAAATTTTTGTTTAACTTTGAAAACAGATTCAGCACACTATAAAGCACGAATATTCGTTTTGACGCACCGAGAGCATTATAAAAGCTTTTGACGCGAATCTTAAGTCTAAAATGCAAAATTTTTCACAAGGATTACAGTGGTACACTTTTCATTAGATAAATCATAAAGCACACAACTCAGAAAATTCGGATTACATGTGAAACCCTAACAAAACTTCGATTAACCATAACTTGAGCATACGATAACGAAATCAAGCGAAATCAAAGTTCAAACTTATTATTTTTTCGACGCATATTCATCTAAATATATTATAAGATCAGTTCATAAGTCAATTTTATTAGATCCATAAGATACAAATTCATTTTTCATGCAAACAACCACAATCGAGCAATTAAACGATAAACGGCAACTATATACATCAACAATTGAGCACTAGACTTGATTACACTATGTAATTGACATAAAAACTGATTTAGAAAAATTAGGGTTTTCAAATATACCTTAGAATCACAAATTGCTAGTACGCGTAGAGAACGATGCAAGGAACAATCTTCGTGCACGAGGTTTAATCAAATTTTGAGTTTTTGTGTGTGCGATTGGTGTGTGTTGGGTGACGGTCACCAAGGGGGAGGGAAGAAGAAGAAGTTGACTAGCAGGGGTTTGGGAATGAGGGTTTCTAGTTCTAATTTTCCTTTTATGTCCCATTAGGCCCTAAACTCACACTAATGACCCAATAAGCCAAACTAGAGTCCATTAAGGGGGTGATGGGGTGGGTTCGGCTGAATGACCCTACAAGGGGTGTCATGGGATAAGTTTTTGATAAATACTCATAAGCGCGTGGTCCGTTTCGTTGCTGTTAATCGTACCGGGTCTCCGGAACGTTAACTAGTCGTTGAAAAGTAATCACCGGGTTTAATTCATTAAATAAATAATAAATTAAATAAGTTTTTCGTAAAGTTAATAATTATTAAAAATAATTATTTTGTCGTTTTTCTAAGTTTCGTAAACTGAAAAGCTTTCTAGGCGATTAACTTAATCGTAACGTTTTCTAGTTAGATCACTATTCGTAACAAGTTCATAAATTAATATAACATATTAATTCAAGTAATCCAATAGGATCAAGTATGCATTTAAATCTATTAAACACATAAATCTCCAAGTAAACACCGTTAAATATTTAACGGACAAGTAACGATAGTAACGGAAAAAGTCGACTTGTTACATAAACACTTGTCTTCCCCAAAATCAACTCACAAACCCTAATTTAGACCCATTTCATAAAGTCAAGCTTCCAAACACACCCACTTGGGTTCCAACACCAACATAATCACTAATCATAGTGATTATATCCAAGTTACAAGCCCTAACATGGTCAATATGTTTTTCAACCTAAAACCTACCAAAAAGGGTCAACAATACCCACCACTAGCTTCAAACACCCATTTGTGAGCTAGATGAGTTTTCTCAAGAACATGTAAGTTCAAACCCTAACATCAATTATATGAAATTCAGAGTTAGGACTTACCACCACTACCAAAATGTAGCTAGGACCGATATGAACCATGATATCGGGTAAAATTCATGTTTTCACCTCGATATTAAGGCCCAAAAATAATAAAGTTCCAAACTTTATCACCAAAATACCCGCTTCGTCGGTTAAAATTGAAGAACAAGTAATTACGAAGATGGTACAAAAAGAATCGGAGCTAAAACGAAGATTCTAGAGCGAAAACGGTGAAACACAAGAAATCAAGTTACCGATCTAGGAAATTCAGCTGACCACGCAAGCCAAACGGCCTGCTAAACGGCTTTCCTGGCTCACAAACGGCCTGCCAAACGCCCAAAATAAACGGCCCTGCAAATGGCTTGGTCTGGCAAACGGCCCCTGCAAACGGCCTGCCAAGCGGCCTGCCATCCATTTGCAGGAAAATTTCATGCCTATTTAAAGGGTCTTTGTCATTCATTCCAACACACACTTCAATTCACTTCTATCTCTCTCTTGTACAATATTAGTCATACTCTCAAGGTGTAACACCCTCGAAGCGGGCCTAGCTGTTAGATTACTATTTTTCCCTCAGGTTGTGTGGTGTTATTATATGCTTTTATTCAAATTTTATATTTTGTATTATTTAATGTTGTGGATATGACCAGTTTGTGACAAGGGTCACAGAACAGGTTTGTTTATTTGATTTGGACTTCATTTGGGTCACCAAATGAGATACGAAAGAATTCAGATAACTGATAAATACTCGTGTGTTGTGATGTATGGGTTTTTAACCCTTAAGTGTGTAGGTGGGGAGAATTATCTTCATTTTTCTATATTCTTCCCCAAATATTACTCCCGTACGTTCATCTCCATCTCACCAAACCCTAATCATCAAAACTTGTTCTTGAGCTCAAATTGATCTTAGAATCGTGTTCTTTGTTGTCTGCTGATTCTAACAAGGTAAGAATTACAAGCTTTCATGCTTTAATCTTTGAGAAAATGGAGTTTTTGTGTTAGTTTTTACAAAGTGTGTAATTTGAGTCAAAATGGTTAGATTTGATGTTGTTTGAGTCCAAATCTTGTGGTTTTATGTTTCTACATGTTTAGTATCTTCGATTTGGTCAGTTTTGAGGTCGTAATCGAGCTTTAGAACAAGAATTGGTCGATTTTGGGTGAAACCCGTCCCTTTGTTCTTCAGCTTCCGTAGATAAACACGGTCAGCCGACTGTCTCTTGACAATCGACCGACTGACTCGACTATCGACCGACTGACTCGACCATCGGCCGAGTGTGTCTGTGAGAAACCATCGACCGAGTGTCTAGACAGTCGGCCGAGTGAGTGTTGACAGTCGGCCGACTGTATCTGACAGTCGACCGATTGTATTTGGCAGTGTAATATTTTACCAAGTGTTGATTTTTTAGCCGTTATGCTGCCCGTTTGTATATTAATGATCATAATATTATAACTAACTTGTGAGTATTGTTTTCAGGTGATACAGACGAGGAGAAGACTCGGTGACATTAGACTACCGAGTGATGTCGGTATCGGTGAGTGGGACTAACTGGAGAATATAGTATAGAGAAGCATATTATATTATGATTGCCATGCTTGTTAGATATACTTATTATTGTGGTTAGTTAGTACGTTGTGATGACTGCATGTTAGTTGATGCTTGTCTGCTGGAGCCCAGTGCGTCCCTATTGTGTGGTAGCCTCGGTAGGAGAGATCAACCTACGGGTTGGGTTCCTCATGTGGTAGCCTAGACAATTGAGGTGTATATATATGTGAATGACGCGTTCGTCGCGTGTGGATTATATATATACATACGGTGGTGGAGGAACTTCTGGTAAGCCCCAGTCCGATCAGCTGGTGGTTAATGGTTTGGCCGAGTCGCCAGAGTCTCTGTAGATGGCACTTGTGTAGTGACCCGAACTTTTCCATGTTTATATATATTAATTGAGATTGATATTTACATGATTAAATGTTTCCAACATGTTAAGCAATCAAACTTGTTAAGACTTGATTAATTGAAATATGTTTCATATAGACAATTGACCACCCAAGTTGACCGGCGATTCACGAACGTTAAAACTTGTAAAAACGACATGACGATATATATATATGGATATACATATGGTTAACATGAGATTATGATAAGTAATTATCTCCATAAGTATATTAACAATGAGTTATATACATATAAACAAGACTACTAACTTAAGGATTCCGAAACGAGACATATATGTAACGATTATCGTTGTAACGACATTTAAATGTATATATATCATATTAAGATATATTAATATATCATAATATCATGATAATATAATAATTTAACATCTCATTAGATATAATAAACAATGGGTTAACAACATTAATTGAGATCGTTAACTTAAAGGTTTCAAAACAACACTTACATGTAACGACTAACGATGACTTAACGACTCATTTAAAATGTATATACATGTAGTGTATTTAGATGTATTAAAATACTTTTGGAAGACTTCAAGACATATATCAAAACACTCATACTTAACGAAAATGGTTACAGTTACTTTTCCATTCTTTTCTTTCATCAAGAATTCTAGTCGTATTCTTACCCGTATTATACACAGCTTCAAAACGTACTTACTATGAGTATATACCAATAGGAACTAGCATAGGATTCCACTCTTGATTATGTCATGTATGACTAATCAATTTTAACTTCTACCATGAGCTAGTCAACTAACTAGAACTCCTTTTAACCCCACTCACCACTCACCAATTACCACTCATCATTCACTCCATTTCACTTCCAATTCTCTTTCTAATTCTCTCTCAACACACACACACACTATTATGAACGTATTTTTCCAGTAGTTAATCATCATCTTCATCAAAAATCACTTCAAGAATCAAGCTATAATCATCATAGCAAGAACACTTCAAGAACACTTCAAAAATCCCTTCAAGTTTACTAATTTACTTCCAAGCTTTCTAATCCATTCCAAGTAATCATCTAAGATCAAGAAACCTTTGTTATATACAGTAGGTTATCTTTCTTATTCAAGGTAATATTCATATTCAAACTTTGATTCAATTTCTATAACTATAAACTATCTTAATTCGAGTAAAAATCTTACTTGAACTTGTTTTTGTGTCATGATCCTACTTCAAGAACTTTCAAGCCATCCAAGATCCTTTGAAGCTAGATTATTTCTTGTCACTTCCAGTAGGTTTACCTACTAAGCTTGAGGTAGTAATGATGTTCATAACATCATTCAATTCATATATATAAAACTATCTTATTCGAAGGTTTAAACTCGTAATCACTAGAACATAGTTTAGTTAATTCTAAACTTGTTCGCAAACAAAAGTTAATCCTTCTAACTTGACTTTTAAAATTAACTACACACATGTTCTATATCTATATTATATGCTAACTTAATGATTTAAAACCTGGAAAAACGAAAAACACCGTAAAATCGGATTTACGCCGTCGTAGTAACATCGCGGGCTATTTTGGGTTATTTAATTAAAAACTATGATAAACTTTGATTTAAAAGTTGTTATTCTGAGAAAATTATTTTTATTATGAACATGAAACTATATCCAAAAATTATGGTTAAACTCAAAGTGGAAGTATGTTTTCTAAAATGATCATCTAGACGTCGTTCTTTCGACTGAAATTACTACCTTTACAAAAACGACTTATAACTTATTTTTCCGACTATAAACCTATACTTTTCTGTTTAGATTCATAAAATAAAGTTCAATATGAAACCATAGCAATTTGATTCACTCAAAACGGATTTAAAATGAAGAAGTTATGGGTAAAACAATATTGGATAATTTTTCTCATTTTAGCTACGTGAAAATTAGTAACAAATCTATTCCAACCATAACTTAATCAACTTGTATTGTATATTATGTAATCTTGAGATACCATAGACACGTATACAATGTTTCAACCTATCATGTCGACACATCTATATATATTTCGGAACAACCATAGACACTCTATATGTGAATGTTGGAGTTAGCTATACAGGGTTGAGGTTGATTCCAAAATATATATAGTTTGAGTTGTGATCAATACTGAGATACGTATACACTGGGTCGTGGATTGATTCAAGATAATATTTATCAATTTATTTCTGTACATCTAACTGTGGACAACTAGTTGTAGGTTACTAACGAGGACAGCTGACTTAATAAACTTAAAACATCAAAATATATTAAAAGTGTTGTAAATATATTTTAAACATACTTTGATATATATGTATATATTCTTATAGGTTCGTGAATCAACCAGTGGCCAAGTCTTACTTCCCGACGAAATAAAAATCTGTGAAAGTGAGTTATAGTCCCACTTTTAAAATCTAATATTTTTGGGATGAGAATACATGCAGGTTTTATAAATGATTTACAAAATAGACACAAGTACGTGAAACTACATTCTATGGTTGAATTATCGAAATCGAATATGCCCCTTTTTATTAAGTCTGGTAATCTAAGAATTAGGGAATAGACACCCTAATTGACACGAATCCTAAAGATAGATCTATTGGGCCTAACAAACCCCATCCAAAGTACCGGATGCTTTAGTACTTCGAAATTTATATCATATCCGAAGGGTGTCCCGGAATGATGGGGATATTCTTATATATATGCATCTTGTTAATGTCGGTTACCAGGTGTTCAGCATATGAATGATTTTTATCTCTATGTATGGGATGTGTATTGAAATATGAAATCTTGTGGTCCATTGTTACGATTTGATATATATAGGTTAAACCTATAACTCACCAACATTTTTGTTGACGTTTAAAGCATGTTTATTCTCAGGTGAATACTAAGAGCTTCCACTGTTGCATACTAAAATAAGGACAAGATTTGGAGTCCATGTTTGTATGATATTGTGTAAAAACTGCATTCAAGAAACTAATTTCGATGTAACATATTTGTATTGTAAACCATTATGTAATGGTCGTGTGTAAACAGGATATTTTAGATTATCATTATTTGATAATCTACGTAAAGCTTTTTAAACCTTTATTTATGAAATAAAGGTTATGGTTTGTTTTAAAAATGAATGCAGTCTTTGAAAAACGTCTCATATAGAGGTCAAAACCTCGCAACGAAATCAATTAATATGGAACATTTTTAATCAATAAGAACGGGACATTTCAGTTGGTATCCGAGCGTTGGTCTTAGAGAACCAGAAAATTTGCATTAGTGTGTCTTATCGAGTTTGTTAGGATGCATTAGTGAGTCTGGACTTCGACCGTGTTTTCTTTAAAAATGATTGCTTAACATTTTTGTTGGAAACTATATATTTTTAACATATGAATATTATGTGATATATTAATCTCTTAACGTGTTTGATATTATGTGATAGATGTCTACCTCTAGAACAAGTCCCATTGACTCACCTAATAATAATGAAGAGTCAAATGTAAATTGGAATGATTCGTGGACTGATTCACAAGTTCCCGAAGAGGAACCGGAAGAAGAGTCGGAACCGGAAGAAGAATCGGAACCGGAAGAAGAATCGGAACCGAAAGAAGAAATAGAACCGGTGGAGAAAATAATAAAACGGTTAAGTAAAAGAGAATCCTCAACCAACCGACCAAGGTTAATTATGGTCAATGGTGTTTCCGCCAAGGAAACAAAATATTGGGAGGATTACCAATTCTCCGATGAATCGGATTCCGACGAGAATTCCGATGATGTTATAGAAATTACCCCAACTAAATTTAAAAAGGCAAAAGAAAATAATAAGGGAAAGGGCATAAAAATAGAGAAATCTAATTCCAACCCCGATGAACTTTATATGTATCGTCAACCCCCGAAGTCCTTAAGTTGTAACAATGACCCGGGAACCTCTAAACCACCAGGTTTTTCTAAACCAATGTGGACAACGACGGCTCGGATTAGGGGAACATCATATATCCCTAGAAACTTGGCAAAACGAACCAAAACCGAATAAGAAGAAACGAGCGAGTCGGAATAAGATAGTTGTATTCGTGTGGTGTAATATATGTAATATAGTGTGCTTATGCTTTATGATATATGTAAAAATTGCTTGTATTAATAAGTATTTTTTTTATGAATCTAACTCTTGTCTATTTTACAGTATAAAAACACAAAATAGATAGACAACCCAATATTTTAAGAGACCTACCCGGAGACATGATTGATGAAATCTTGTCTAGAGTCGGTCAGAATTCCTCGGCACAACTATTTAAGGCGAGATCAGTTTGTAACACATTCGAAGAACGTTCCAAGAATGCCTTGGTTTATAAAAGGCTTTCATTCGAAAGATGGGGGATATCACATTGGGAAATCCATAAGTTACGATGTGTTTACTTTGACGCATATATTGCGGGGAACCCAAATTCTATTTTACGCAACGGGTTAAGAAATTATTTTGACTCAGTATATCCGAATATAGGACTTCGTGATTTAGAAAAAGCGGCTAACATGCAACATAAAGAAGCATGTTATGCTTACGGGTTAGTAATGTTCGCTTCTCACCAAAGTGAGAACAAGAACATCGGGCTACAACTATTGAACAAAACGTTCCCACAAGTTACGGAGTCGGTAATTGGGGTAAGAAATGAGGTTTTTAGGTTATTACGAGACTGTTGGTCATTACGTAACCCTCGTCCCTTTGACGACGCTACAACACGCTGTCTTATCAACAGCCATAACGGTTATGTTCCACAAGACCAAGGATGGGAAGTAGTCCTAGTAAAACCAGAATGCATGACTTGTTTCTGGACGTATGAATTATGTGTCTTTATTGCCTTTGCTGAACGACTTGTGTACTAGCTAGAATTATCTTCACAACTATCTTGTATCAAAGTTATTGTGTGCTATATTTCATGCTTTATGTAAAATAAGCGGTATTGTAAGTTTGTAAAATATTGTATAAAAGTTTGAACGCGAAATATTATTACAATCAGTTTTTCATATAGAATTGTAGTAGTTGAATTGTATATTAGCTACTAAGTATGAACTTAACGGGTAGGTACTACCCGAATTTAAACTTATAAAACGCTAATATGAAGAAAAAGCTTTTATAAATGAGTTCATATTATGCTACGAAATACTATTAACTACTCTTAATATTCTGTATGATTAACTTGTTCCATTTGACTATTTTGAAGGAAATGGCACCGACTACTCGACACACCGTGAATATGAATGAAGAGGAATTCCGTACTTTTCTAGCTTCAAACATAGCCGCAGTACAGGCTGCGCTACATACCAACAATAACCTTGGATCTGGCAGTACAGGAAATCGTGTAGGATGCACCTACAAAGAATTCACTGCCAGCAAACCTTTGGAATTTGATGGAACCGAAGGACCGATCGGATTGAAACGGTGGACCGAGAAGGTCGAATCGGTGTTTGCCATAAGTAAGTGTACTGAAGAGGACAAAGTGAAGTACGCTACGCATACCTTCACAGGTTCTGCGTTAACATGGTGGAATACCTATCTAGAGCAAGTGGGACAAGATGATGCGTACGCACTACCGTGGTCAGCATTCAATCACTTGATGAACGAGAAGTACCGTCCCAGAATCGAGGTCAATAAGCTCAAGACAGAACTTAGAGGGTTACAAACCCAAGGATTTGATATTACCACGTACGAAAGACGATTCACAGAATTGTGCCTATTGTGTCCGGGAGCATTCGAAGATGAGGAAGAGAAGATCGACGCGTTTGTGAAAGGATTACCGGAAAGAATCCAAGAAGATATAAGTTCACACGAGCCCGCCTCCATACAACAGGCATGTAGAATGGCTCACAAACTAGTGAACCAGATTGAAGAAAGAATTAAAGAACAGACTGCTGAAGAGGCCAATGTGAAGCAAGTCAAAAGAAAGTGGGAGGAAAACGGTGATAAGAATCAACAATACAACAACAACAGCAATTACAACAATAATCGCAACAATTATCCCAACCATCGCAACATCAATCGCAACTACAACAAACGGCCCAACAACAACAACAATAACAACAACAACAGCAACTACAACAATCATCCCAACAACAATAATAACCGCAACAACAACAACAATCAGAAGCAGCTATGCCAAAGGTGTGAAAAGTATCACTCGGGGTTCTGCACCAAATTTTGCAACAAGTGTAAAAGAAATGGTCATAGCGCGGTGAAGTGTGAGGTCTACGGACCAGGGGTTAATAGAACGAAAGGAACAAATTGTGTCGGAACGAGTAATGGCGGAGCAAGTAGTGTCGGAGCAAGTTATGCCAATGTAGTTTGTTATAAATGTGGAAAACCGGGCCACATTATTAGAAATTGCCCGAACCAGGAGAACACGAATGGACAAGGCCGCGGAAGAGTTTTCAATATTAATGCGGCAGAGGCACAGGAAGACCCGGAGCTTGTTACGGGTACGTTTCTTATTGACAATAAATCTGCTTACGTTTTATTTGATTCGGGTGCGGATAGAAGCTATATGAGTAGAGATTTTTGTGCTAAATTAAGTTGTCCATTGACGCCTTTAGATAGTAAATTTTTACTCGAATTAGCAAATGGTAAATTAATTTCAGCAGATAATATATGTCAAAATCGAGAAATTAAACTGGTTAGCGAAACATTTAAGATTGATTTGATACCAGTAGAGTTAGGGAGTTTTGATGTGATAATCGGTATGGACTGGTTGAAAGAAGTGAAAGCAGAGATCGTTTGATGCAAAAATGCAATTCGCATTATACGAGAAAAAGGAAAACCCTTAATGGTGTACGGAGAAAAGGGCAACACGAAGCTACATATTATTAGTAATTTGAAGGCACAAAAACTAATAAGAAAAGGTTGCTATGCTGTTCTAGCACACGTCGAGAAAGTACAAACTGAAGAAAAGAGCATCAATGATGTTCCCATTGCAAAAGAATTTCCCGATGTATTTCCGAAAGAATTACCGGGATTACCCCCACAGCGATCCGTTGAATTTCAAATAGATCTTGTACCAGGAGCTGCACCAATAGCTCGTGCTCCTTACAGACTCGCACCCAGCGAGATGAAAGAACTGCAAAGCCAATTACAAGAACTTTTAGAGCGTGGTTTCATTCGACCAAGTACATCACCGTGGGGAGCTCCTGTTTTGTTTGTCAAGAAGAAAGATGGTACATTCAGGTTGTGTATCGACTACCGAGAGTTGAACAAACTTACCATCAAGAACCGCTACCCACTACCGAGAATCGACGACTTATTTGATCAACTACAAGGCTCGTCTGTTTATTCAAAGATTGACTTACGTTCCGGGTATCATCAAATGCGGGTGAAAGAAGATGATATTCCAAAGACTGCTTTCAGAACACGTTACGGTCATTACGAGTTTATGGTCATGCCGTTTGGTTTAACTAATGCACCAGCTGTGTTCATGGACCTTATGAACCGAGTGTGTGGACCATACCTTGACAAGTTTGTCATTGTTTTCATTGATGACATACTTATTTACTCAAAGAATGACCAAGAACACGGTGAACATTTGAGAAAGGTGTTAGAAGTATTGAGGAAGGAAGAATTGTACGCTAAGTTTTCAAAGTGTGCATTTTGGTTGGAAGAAGTTCAATTCCTCGGTCACATAGTGAACAAAGAAGGTATTAAGGTGGATCCAGCAAAGATAGAAACTGTTGAAAAGTGGGAAACCCCGAAAACTCCGAAACACATACGCCAGTTTTTAGGACTAGCTGGTTACTACGGAAGGTTCATCCAAGACTTTTCCAGAATAGCAAAACCCTTGACTGCATTAACGCATAAAGGGAAGAAATTTGAATGGAATGATGAACAAGAGAAAGCGTTTCAGTTATTGAAGAAAAAGCTAACTACGGCACCTATATTGTCATTGCCTGAAGGGAATGATGATTTTGTGATTTATTGTGACGCATCAAAGCAAGGTCTCGGTTGTGTATTAATGCAACGAACGAAGGTGATTGCTTATGCGTCTAGACAATTGAAGATTCACGAACAAAATTATACGACGCATGATTTGGAATTAGGCGCGGTTGTTTTTGCATTAAAGACTTGCAGGCACTACTTATATGGGGTCAAAAGTATTATATATACCGACCACAAAAGTCTTCAACACATATTTAATCAGAAACAACTGAATATGAGGCAGCGTAGGTGGATTGAATTATTGAATGATTACGACTTTGAGATTCGTTACCACCCGGGGAAGGCAAATGTGGTAGCTGATGCCTTGAGCAGGAAGGACAGAGAACCCATTCGAGTAAAATCTATGAATATAATGATTCATAATAACCTTACTACTCAAATAAAGGAGGCGCAACAAGGAGTTTTAAAAGAGGGAAATTTAAAGGATGAAATACCCAAAGGATCGGAGAAACATCTTAATATTCGGGAAGACGGAACCCGGTATAGGGCTGAAAGGATTTGGGTACCAAAATTTGGAGATATGAGAGAAATGGTACTTAGAGAAGCTCATAAAACCAGATACTCAATACATCCTGGAACGGGGAAGATGTACAAGGATCTCAGGAAATATTTTTGGTGGCCGGGTATGAAAGCCGATGTTGCTAAATACGTAGGAGAATGTTTGACTTGTTCTAAGGTCAAAGCTGAGCATCAGAAACCATCAGGTCTACTTCAACAACCCGAAATCCCGGAATGGAAATGGGAAAACATTACCATGGATTTCATCACTAAATTGCCAAGGACTGCAAGTGGTTTTGATACTATTTGGGTAATAGTTGATCGTCTCACCAAATCAGCACATTTCCTGCCAATAAGAGAAGATGACAAGATGGAGAAGTTAGCATGACTGTATTTGAAGGAAGTCGTCTCCAGACATGGAATACCAATCTCTATTATCTCTGATAGGGATGGCAGATTTATTTCAAGATTCTGGCAGACATTACAGCAAGCATTAGGAACTCGTCTAGACATGAGTACTGCCTATCATCCACAAACTGATGGGCAGAGCGAAAGGACGATACAAACGCTTGAAGACATGCTACGAGCATGTGTTATTGATTTCGGAAATAGTTGGGATCGACATCTACCATTAGCAGAATTTTCCTCCAACAACAGCTACCATTCAAGCATTGAGATGGTGCCGTTTGAAGCACTTTATGGTAGAAAGTGCAGGTCTCCGATTTGTTGGAGTGAAGTGGGGGATAGACAGATTACGGGTCCGGAGATTATACAAGAAACTACCGAGAAGATCATCCAAATTCAACAACGGTTGAAAACCGCCCAAAGTCGACAAAAGAGCTACGCTGACATTAAAAGAAAAGATATAGAATTTGAAATTGGAGAGATGGTCATGCTTAAAGTTGCACCTTGGAAAGGCGTTGTTCGATTTGGTAAACGAGGGAAATTAAATCCAAGGTATATTGGACCATTCAAGATTATTGATCGTGTCGGACCAGTAGCTTACCGACTTGAGTTACCTCAACAACTCGCGGCTGTACATAACACTTTCCACGTCTCGAATTTGAAGAAATGTTTTGCTAAAGAAGATCTCACTATTCCGTTAGATGAAATCCAAATCAACGAAAAACTTCAATTCATCGAAGAACCCGTCGAAATAATGGATCGTGAGGTTAAAAGATTTAAGCAAAACAAGATACCAATTGTTAAGGTTCGATGGAATGCTCGTAGAGGACCCGAGTTCACCTGGGAGCGTGAAGATCAGATGAAGAAGAAATACCCGCATCTATTTCCAGAAGATTCGTCAACACCTTCAACAGCTTAAAATTTCGGGACGAAATTTATTTAACGGGTAGGTACTGTAGTGACCCGAACTTTTCCATGTTTATATATATTAATTGAGATTGATATTTACATGATTAAATGTTTCCAACATGTTAAGCAATCAAACTTGTTAAGACTTGATTAATTGAAATATGTTTCATATAGACAATTGACCACCCAAGTTGACCGGCGATTCACGAACGTTAAAACTTGTAAAAATGACATGAGATTATGATAAGTAATTATCTCCATAAGTATATTAACAATGAGTTATATACATATAAACAAGATTACTAACTTAAGGATTTCGAAACGAGACATATATGTAACGATTATCGTTGTAACGACATTTAAATGTATATATATCATATTAAGATATATTAATATATCATAATATCATGATAATATAATAATTTAACATCTCATTAGATATAATAAACAATGGGTTAACAACATTAATTGAGATCGTTAACTTAAAGGTTTCAAAACAACACTTACATGTAACGACTAACGATGACTTAACGACTCAGTTAAAATGTATATACATGTAGTGTATTTAGATGTATTAAAATACTTTTGGAAGACTTCAAGACATATATCAAAACACTCATACTTAACGAAAATGGTTACAGTTACTTTTCCATTCTTTTCTTTCATCAAGAATTCTAGTCGTATTCTTACCCGTATTATACACAGCTTCAAAATGTACTTACTATGAGTATATACCAATAGGAACAAGCATGGGATTCCACTCTTGATTATGTCATGTATGACTAATCAATTTTAACTTCTACCATGAGCTAGTCAACTAACTAGAACTCCTTTTAACCCCACTCACCACTCACCAATTACCACTCATCATTCACTCCATTTCACTTCCAATTCTCTTTCTAATTCTCTCTCAACACACACACACTATTATGAACGTATTTTTCCAGTAGTTAATCATCATCTTCATCAAAAATCACTTCAAGAATCAAGCTATAATCATCATAGGAAGAACACTTCAAGAATACTTCAAAAATCCCTTCAAGTTTACTAATTTACTTCCAAGCTTTCTAATCCATTCCAAGTAATCATCTAAGATCAAGAAACCTTTGTTATATACAGTAGGTTATCTTTCTTATTCAAGGTAATATTCATATTCAAACTTTGATTCAATTTCTATAACTATAAACTATCTTAATTCGAGTAAAAATCTTACTTGAACTTGTTTTTGTGTCATGATCCTACTTCAAGAACTTTCAAGCCATCCAAGATCCTTTGAAGCTAGATTATTTCTTGTCACTTCCAGTAGGTTTACCTACTAAACTTGAGGTAGTAATGATGTTCATAACATCATTCGATTCATATATATAAAACTATCTTATTCGAAGGTTTAAACTCGTAATCACTAGAACATAGTTTAGTTAATTCTAAACTTGTTCGCAAACAAAAGTTAATCCTTCTAACTTGACTTTTAAAATTAACTACACACATGTTCTATATCTATATGATATGCTAACTTAATGATTTAAAACCTGGAAACACGAAAAACACCGTAAAACCGGATTTACGCCGTCGTAGTAACATCGCGGGCTGTTTTGGGTTAGTTAATTAAAAACTATGATAAACTTTGATTTAAAAGTTGTTATTCTGAGAAAATGATTTTTATTATGAACATAAAACTATATCCTAAAATTATGGTTAAACTCAAAGTGGAAGTATGTTTTCTAAAATGATCATCTAGACGTCGTTCTTTCGACTAAAATGACTACCTTTATAAAAACGACTTGTAACTTATTTTTCCGACTATAAACCTATACTTTTCTGTTTGGATTCATAAAATAAAGTTCAATATGAAACCATAGCAATTTGATTCACTCAAAACGGATTTAAAATGAAGAAGTTATGGGTAAAACAAGATTGGATAATTTTTCTTATTTTAGCTACGTGAAAATTGGTAACAAATCTATTCCAACCATAACTTAATCAACTTGTATTGTATATTATGTAATCTTGAGATACCATAGACACGTATACAATGTTTCGACCTATCATGTCGACACATCTATATATATTTCGGAACAACCATAGACACTCTATATGTGAATGTTGGAGTTAGCTATACAGGGTTGAGGTTGATTCCAAAATATATATAGTTTAAGTTGTGATCAATACTGAGATACGTATACACTGGGTCGTGGATTGATTCAAGATAATATTTATCGATTTATTTCTGTACATCTAACTGTGCACAACTAGTTGTAGGTTACTAACTAGGACAGCTGACTTAATAAACCTAAAACATCAAAATATATTAAAAGTGTTGTAAATATATTTTAAACATACTTTGATATATATGTATATATTGTTATAGGTTCGTGAATCAACCAGTGGCCAAGTCTTACTTCCCGACGAAGTAAAAATCTGTGAAAGTGAGTTATAGTCCCACTTTTAAAATCTAATATTTTTGGGATGAGAATACATGCAAGTTTTATAAATGATTTACAAAATAGACACAAGTACGTGAAACTACATTCTATGGTTGAATTATCGAAATCGAATATGCTCCTTTTTATTAAGTCTGGTAATCTAAAAATTAGGGAACAGACACCCTAATTGACGCGAATCCTAAAGATAGATCTATTGGGCCTAACAAACCCCATCCAAAGTACCGGATGCTTTAGTACTTCGAAATTTATATCATATCCGAAGGGTGTCCCGGAATGATGGGGATATTCTTATATATATGCATCTTGTTAATGTCGGTTACCAGATGTTCACCATATGAATGATTTTTATCTCTATGTATGGGATGTGTATTGAAATATGAAATCTTGTGGTCTATTGTTATGATTTGATATATATAGGTTAAACCTATAACTCACCAACATTTTTGTTGACGTTTAAAGCATGTTTATTCTCAAGTGAATACTAAGAGCTTCCGCTGTTGCATACTAAAATAAGGACAAGATTTGGAGTCCATGTTTGTATGATATTGTGTAAAAACTGCATTCAAGAAACTGATTTCGATGTAACATATATGTATTGTAAACCATTATGTAATGGTCGTGTGTAAACAGGATATTTTAGATTATCATTATTTGATAATCTACGTAAAGCTTTTTAAACCTTTATTTATGAAATAAAGGTTATGGTTTGTTTTAAAAATGAATGCAGTCTTTGAAAAACGTCTCATATAGAGGTCAAAACCTCGCAACGAAATCAATTAATATGGAACGTTTTTAATCAATAAGAACGGGACATTTCAACTTGGGTGATGTTTGTGTGTTAGACTTTGTGACATGATTAGTATGACAGTTCCTGTATACTATTGCTTGTAGTTAGTTGCACTCACTTAGCTTCGTGCTAATCCCCCACATCTTCCCTGCAGGTTATGGATTTGTTGTATGCTAGTTATCAGGGCGAAGATGGGACGATGGAAGATATGTTTGACAAAGCCGGAAACTCTGATGTCGCATCTTTTCTATTAAAGTTGTATTTACGTTTTAATATAACACCCGGTCGTTTATTTATTAACGTGTTATGATTAAGTGGATTATATATATATATATATATATATATATATATATATATATATATATATATATCCCTTTTTAACTTATGTATTTGTTAAATTGGTCTTCCGTTGTATTATAAAAAAAATCTGGGGTGTTTTAAGTTGGTATCAGAGCGTAGGTTTGGCAGCATGTGCACGAAAGTGACATGTTCCCAAACCGTGTGTCGAGTCAAACATATCTTGGGGTGGGTTAAGTGAGTGAAGTAGGTATTGACGAGTTAGTTGGCGGAAACTAACAGATTATCTACTAAGCTTTGTGTGTGAGATGTTGTGTTAAGACAGGTATGAAGATCGATTCCACCCTGCTAGTGCCCTGTTGACCCTCAGTAATGACAGAACTTCGGTGGATGCGTTTGATGCTGATTTAAATGAAGGACTTGACGCGTATTAGTTGACATGGCTCCAATGATGAGGATTCAGTTGCAGAGTTGATGAGGGTTAAGGGTGCGGGTGCGATCGAGGTGTTGATAGATACAGAAGATGTCTTCCAATTCATAAAGGTACATTCTTGTTACATTGCTGTAATTGTTATTATTGTACTGGTAGATTGTGTTCCTGTCTTTGTCAAATTTGGTGTTTGTTGTAATGATAATCTGTGACGATTAGTGTTTCAAGTTACGATTGATTAATTGTACTTGTAAGATAGAAGTAGATGACAGTTGACGGACACAGTTACGGCGATTGTGTCTGAACTACCCTTGCCACTATCGGGATTTTATTTCCTAAGACGGACTGTTATATTCTATGCGACTTTATAGATATGACCTTTGTGATATGGTGTCATGTTATTGTGAATTGTTTGTTATATGGCCTGTTGTACTATATGTGAGATTGCTGTTGGCCTAGACTAGAAGAATTGAAGTGAATGATTTGTAGTATTAACAAAAGACGAATATGAAGTCATTTCCCGACCGTTGACTGATGGGACACATGTAGTGACCCATAAAGACTGATTAGGGTAGTGACCCCTTGATGAGTAGTGAAAGTCTCGAACCCTATTGTGTAACTAAGTGAAGTGTAGTCTTCATGCTTGGCGACCGTGACTGAACCAGTAGATGACGGACCCTATGATATTATAGTATGACGGGACTTGTTGTGTTGGACTTGGGTGAAATGTAATGCTTTCCCATGGATCGACGGGACACACGTAGTGGCCCTTAAGGATTGAAATAGAGTAGTAGTTTCCTTGTCTTCTCATAAGAGGATCCGGACCCTGTTTGTTGTTGTCATATGTAGGTGGTTTGCGTGTCACGTATGATGTTGACTTTTGGTTTAGATGATTATGGCTGTAGTAAGACTTTGAAGAATCGTTTTCCTACCATAGACTAATGTGAGTTAGTGGTGACCTTTTGGAAGTAAGTTTGAATGGAGTTTTCCATGTAGTCTTGACTGAAAATAGGAAAACCGTGTTTTGTCGTTATGTGAGGAGTATTATTAGCCTGGATGTACTGTTGCAGGATTTGACTAGCTAAGTAGGACCTGTAGAGTTGTCCTGAGAAGTTGTTGATTTTTTTGTGAATTGATATGACTCATTAGATGTCAGTATGTAAGACGTTCGTTTAGTGACTTTCTTGGAAGTAGAGCAGACCTTAGCGGAAATAGAAATTCAGTTCAAGCTGAATTATGATGAATCTTGACTAGGTCAGGAGACGTGATTAGAACATTGATCATATTACTATTAAGATAGAAGCATTGATCTGGTAGTTCGATAGTGACCGTTGTGAATATTTTGTCTTTTGAAGATTTGAGTATAAGGTCGAGGACGGACAATAATAGCATTTGCAAATAAGACGAAGTAAGTAGGTATAGTTTTTTAGATGTTGGATCAGAGTTACTAACGTGGTTACTAAAGAGGACTTAGTAGAATTAAGATCGAATTAGAACCGAGTTAGGTGTTTTATTTCAAGACTTTTGCAGTTTTGATAGCCTTAGATTGTAAAATCTATTAGTTTGGGATATAGTGGAGATTTATAACTACCGGTGACTTAAGAAGATAGACCGTGTTGTTTTGATGAACTCGACTAAGATCTTGTTCCGAAATACTCGAAATGAAAGTGTGATTTAGAATGATGTATTACGTCTGGCCAACGAAAATACAATGTAGTAAATCATATAGTAGTTTCGAGAGTCGGAAGAGATGTAATGAGTGTTAGATCGGGTGTTGTTTGACGATGAATGTGATTTTCGATGAACCGTGGACCGAGAGTATACTTTGCCGACATAGTAAGGTTAGTTGAACAATATTTTGACCTAGGCTATTGATGATCGAATAAGCCTTAGTTTTGAATTTTGATAAAGTTCGAAGCAAAATAAAGTCGATGCAGAGATAGTTTTAGTGGTGTCAAACGCGTGTATTGATATCATTTGACGGACTTAATTGTTAGATGGATGTTTATTGCTTGTGGTAGTAGATATTGTTGACTTGAAATCCATGTTCGAATGATTAATGTTGGGTTAATATTGCATTTGTAAGTGTTTCTTTTAAGGATGATATGAAGAAAGTCATACTGTAAGTGATGAATTTTAGGTAAGTATCAACCTAGATAAGTGATTTATGACGAAACCCTTAAATATCGTATTTGAATTAGGTATTTAATTGTGTGTTCTGGTAGCACTTTAACCAAGTGATGATCTTTCTGATGTAACTGTAGTAGTGTTGGGCATGTGTATTGATGTTACTTGAGGAAAATTAATACTTAGATATCTACTTTCAAAATGTGTGGACAATTATTCTTTACTCAAGATTTGTGATGTAATAATTGAATTGATTTGAAATTGGGTTGGTAATCATTTCTTCTATGATTGAGTTGATCGGAATAACGATTTAGTCATTGAATAATTGGGGAACATTGAACCAGATAAGCGAATTTCAACGAAATTCTTGAATATCGGGATTGAAACAAGTATTAAATTACGGAATTTAGGTAAATTAGTGTAATCCGAGTTGATTTAGCTATGTTGTAGTGATGAAATTAGCTAAGTTTGTGTATTCTAAGGTAAATGATAGCCATTATTCAGTGTTTTAGAGTGATTTGATCTAGGAAATTCGATGAAAGTGACTCAAGAATAACCTCAAATCATGATTGACAGATATAATGTAGTGGGTCATTAGTAGTGACTCGAGAGTTAGTGTGTAAAACCTAGACTTGAGATGGAATTTTCGTGGTATTTCGTAAGATTATTGATAGATCAAGTTTGGAATTCAGACGAAATTATACTTGTTCAGTTATTAGATAGCGGCAGGTTGTCAGCATTGAATTTCTTTAGCTAGTGGTAAAGACTGTTTTCTAGACCAGAATGTGAAGAACGATTCGGATAACGTGTAGTGTAAGTAAATAAGTCTGTCAGATCGGCATATAGTGGGTCATGACCCTTGGGTAGTAGACTAAGCAGATGGTGTGTTTGATTAGACCGATAAGTTAGCTTTTAACTTACGAGAATGAACGGAGCTTTGTAAGGCGTATGACGGTAGGACATGATTTGACTTAGTTCACGTTGTGGCCCGTTGTGGCGGTTTATAATACCCATGACCTTTGTTGATTTGGTGATGTAGAATTGTGGGCTTAACTAAGTTGTGTCTTCATGTGACACGTTGACAACAGACAGATGATTTAGAATAAACTGAATAAGAGATTTGATGGATTTACTTTATGGGTAATCTCGAAATTTGATGGATCAGTCCGATTCAATGAAATTGACAGTGTATAACCGTTGGTATCTTCAGAAAGTGGGGTGTAGTGACAATTTGACGTGAAACTTTTTGTGGAAGTCAATTAAGTTGATGATGGGTCTATATAATACTTGTGGGTTGTCTTGTATTTGAATGAATGTTGATTGCATCTAGTGTTGAATTATTTAATCGTTATCCTCTTAGCATAGCGCTAGGATAAAAGATGACGTGCACGATCCTTATTAAACAGTTGATTGTTGGTACTTGGTTACCCCTTCAAGCGATAATTGTGATGCTATAGACAATTGCGGCATAAATTATCTGAATGTTGTGTTGCATGATTGGAGTTGGTCGTAACAGAAAGGGTTAGCATTGACTTAGTGGCGGTGAGTTTTTAAATTAATGATTTTCGCTTATAGGTTGGCAGATGAGAAAACTAATGAACCTTGGTAATGCTTGTTATCTTAGGATGTGTTTTGGTGTAGCTACCGGTGTGACCAATTGTGTTGGTATTTGTTACCTGTGACCCGTGTTGGCTATGACTTAGTAGATTCCGAGGACGGAATCTCTTTAAGGGGGTAGATTTGTAACACCCTCGAAGCAGGCCTAGCTGTTAGATTTCTATTTTGCCCTCAGGTTGTGTGGTGTTATTATATGCTTTTATTCTAATTTTATATTTTGTATTATTTAATGTTGTGGATATGACCAGTTTGTGACAAGGGCCACAGAACAGGTTTGTTTATTTAATTTGGACTTCGTTTGGGTCACCAAATGAGATACGAAAGAATTCAGATAACTGATAAATACCCGTGTGTTGTGATGTATGGGTTTTTAACCCTTAAGTGTGTAGGTGGGGAGAATTATCTTCATTTTTCTATATTCTTCCCCAAATATTACTCCCGTACGTTCATCTCCATCTCACCAAACCCTAATCATCAAAACTTGTTCTTGAGCTCAAATTGATCTTAGAATCGTGTTCTTTGTTATCTACTGATTCTAACAAGGTAAGAATCACAAGCTTTCATGCTTTAATCTTTGAGAAAATGGAGTTTTTGTGTTAGTTTTTACAAAGTGTGTAATTTGGATCCAAATGGTTAGATTTGATGTTGTTTGAGTCCAAATCTTGTGGGTTTATGTTTCTACATGTTTAGTATCTTCGATTTGGTCAGTTTTGAGGTCGTAATCGAGCTTTAGAACAAGAATTGGTCGATTTTGGGTGAAACCCGTCCCTTTGTTCTTCAGCTTCCGCAGATAAACACAGTCGGCCGACTGTCTCTTG